>NC_053040.3:430862098-431469911 GCF_002575655.3 Aegilops tauschii subsp. strangulata
CATTTCCTTAGACCATGAGATTGTGCAACTCCCGGATACCGTAGGAATGCTTTGGGTGTACCAAACGTCACAACGTAACTGGGTGGCTATAAAGGTGCACTACAGGTATCTCCGAAAGTGTCTGTTGGGTTGGCACGAATCGAGACTGGGATTTGTCACTCCGTATGACGGAGAGGTATCTCTGGGCCCACTCGTTAATGCATCATCATAATGAGCTCAATGTGACTAAGGAGTTAGCCACGGGATCATGCGTTACGGTACGAGTAAAGTGACTTGCCGGTAACGAGATTGAACAAGTTATTGGGATACCGACGATCGAATCTCAGGCAAGTAACGTACCGATTGACAAAGGGAATTGTATACGGGATTGATTGAATCCTCGACATCGTGGTTCATCCGATGAGATCATCGTGGAACATGTGGGAGCCAACATGGGTATCCAGATCCCACTGTTGGTTATTGACCGGAGAGTCGTCTCGGTCATGTCTGCATGTCTCCCGAACCCGTAGGGTCTACACACTTAAGGTTCGGTGACGCTAGAGTTGTAGAGATATTAGTATGCGGTTAACCGAAAGTTGTTCGGAGTCCCGGATGAGATCCTGGACATCACAAGGAGTTCTGGAATGGTCCGGAGGTAAAGATTTATATATGGGAAGTCCTATTTTGGCCACCGGAAAATGTTCGGGATTTTTCGGTATTGTACCGGGAAGGTTCTAGAAGGTTCCGAAGTGGGGCCCACCTCCATAGGGGGACCCACATGAACATGGGTAGTGGGGGCAAGGCCCCACACCCTGGTCAAGGCGCACCAAGATCCCACCTTAGAAGGAATAAGATCATATCCCGAAGGGATAAGATCAAGATCCCTAAAAAAGGGGGATAACAATCGGTGGGGAAGGGAAATGATGGGATTCCTTTCCCCCACCTTTGCCAATGCCCCAATGGACTTGGAGGGCAAGAAACCAGCCCCCTCCAGCCCTATATATAGTGGGGAGGCGCATGGGAGCAGCACCCCAAGCCCTGGCGCCTCCCTCCCTCCCGTGACACCTCTTCCTCCCCGCTAGCGCTTGGCGAAGCCCTGTCGGGATCCCGCTACTTCCACCACCACGCCGTCGTGCTGCTGGATCTCCATCAACTTCTCCTCCCCCCTTGCTGGATCAAGAAGGAGGAGACGTCCCCGCTCCGTACGTGTGTTGAACGCGGAGGTGCCGTCCGTTCGGCGCTAGGATCATCGGTGATTTGGATCACGACGAGTACGACTCCATGAACCCCGTTCTCTTGAACGCTTCCGCCGCGATCCACAAGGGTATGTAGATGCACTCCCCTCTCTCTCGTTGCTAGATGACTCCATAGATTGATCTTGGTGATACGTAGAAAATTTTAAATTTCTGCTACGTTCCCCAACAGCCAGCCTGGCTCTTCACGAACCCCGCCGACATCATGCGGCTCCGCCCCGGACTCGACCACAACTTCACAGTGATGGCGCACGCCCATTTCTGCCAGTGGATCTTCCAGCTCGACGTGGGCCGCGACGGCGAGGTCGAGCGGACCAGCAAGGTTGCGAGGGTCGCCGCGAAGGCCGGCAAGGTCCTCAAGGGGCCTCTGTTCAAGCTGCCGACGGGGGTGGTCCCGTTGTGCAACAACTCGTGTCGGTCCGAGATCATGGCCATGGTGCCGGACTGCAACGCGCATGGCCCTGACCCGAGCTGGAAGGAGCCAGAGGATGCCGAAGTGCAGCAGTTCTTTGACACCCTGCATGAGGGGTACGTCAAGGCCAACGCCGAGCGGCTGCTTGTCCAGGACACCACCCAGGCAGAGCTGGACTACATCGCCACCACGGCGAGGGAGGCACAGCTTGCCAGGGAGGCCGGTAGCGCCAGCGGTGTGGAGGACAAGGCCGCGACGGCCGTGGAGGAGGAGGAGCTCGCCCGGTGGGCGGCGGCCGCCGGGGGAGCCAGCAGCGCCGGCACCGAGGCTCCTTTGGTTGAAGATGTGACCGGCGAGTCATCGTCGGAGGAGGCCGAGACCGCAGACCCGACGCCACCTACGGGGAGGGGGTGAGTCCTGCGGCGTGCCAGTTCCGGCGAGCCGGTCCGGCCCGGCAGGGCTGCGCGGCCACAACTGGCCTTGGAGGGGCCCGGGCGCCACACGAGGGCCGCGACGGCAAAGAAGCCGGCGAAGGCCGCGGTGAAGAAGAAGACAGCCGCCCCTTCTTCGTCCGCGTGTGTCCAGACACCACCTCCTTCTCCTCCTCCGTCGAATGTTGATACGGAGGTTACTTTTGATTATGGATCCCTCAGCCCGAGGAGGAAGAGAAAGATAGCAGAGGAGGAGGCGGACGACGAGTAAGTATCTGGTTCCTTTTTGTTATCTCCGCCTCCTCAATCTGCGTTCCTTGCCTTGATTTGTTTTCATCTTTGCAGGGACGGGGACACGCTGGCCCAGAGAGCGAAGAGGGCCAAGGTCTCGGCGGGTGGCCAGCCCCCGGCTGGTACTTCGAGGGTGCCTTTGGTGGTGTTGAGCCGCCCAGACAGTAGCCCCCGGCATAGCCCCCAGCGTAAGTTCATCACTCTTCCCTCGTCGACATGTGTCAAGGGCACGACACTTTGGCGCTGACCTTGCCAGGTATGCAGGAGGAGAGCAGCAGGAGGAGGAGCCACAGAGGGCCGCTCCCAACACGCCGCCCCCATCGACCACGCCGCCCCGAGGGGCGTCCCTGGCAAGGGCGCCAGGCACCGGGCCCACGCACATGGAGGAGGAGGAGGAGAACTTGGGCGCCGGCGGCTTTGCCTCGACGCCAAATGTTGGCGGGGAGGAACTTCCGTTTCCCAGCTGGGTACTGGCACGGGTAAGTCGTTCGCCGTTCGTCCCTGTTCTTTCCCTTTCTGGCTTTTGGTCATGGCCTTGCCTCACCCCCTTCTTCGGCGCCCAGATTCCTCCTCGGTGAACCCAGAGGACGTGGACGCCGTCATCGAGGGCGTCGCCAAGGCCGCCGAGGCGGACGCCGAGAAGATCACCGCCGAGGAGGCCGCCAAGGATGCTGCCGAGGACACCGCCGAGGCGCCTAGCAGGGAGGCCGGCAAGGCTGCCGCTGAGGAGGCCGGCAAGGGGCCTGCCGGGGAGGCCGGTGGGGCCGCTGCCGAGGAGGAGGAGGAGGAGGAGGTTGGCGACCAACCTTCCTCCTCTGCTGCTTCCGGCTCCGGCAAGTACTTGAGGGTGAGTGACGACTTGTTCGTCCACCTTCCAGGCGCGTCGAGCACCAGGACACCCGTTGAGGGAGAGGTGTTCGACGACGAAGTGCTCGCCACTGCCGGGCTTGAAGTCGTCGACGAGCCGATCGTCGGTGGCGACGGCTCGCAGGAGGAGCGGCTCCTCCATGCCACGGGCGCCAGCTTCCGGAAGCTCCAGGCGCTCCACCGCGCCCGCCTGGACAGACGGCGGTGGTGGAGAAGGCGGAGGTAGGCCTTGAGAAGCGCGTTGCCGAGGCGCAGGACTGGTTCCGCGAGGCCCACAAGGAGCTCAAGGCTGCCCAGGCCGAGCAGGCCAAGCGCGACGTGGAGCTCACCATGAAGCTCTCCGACGTCGAGAAAGCTCAGGAGACGGCGAAGAACTTGGCTGCGGCCGCCGAAGCCGCTCGGACCCAGCGCGAGGCCGCGCTGAACTCCCAGGAGGAGGACCTTGCTGCGCGCGAGGGAAAGCTTGGCGCCATGCTTCGCGACAAGGAAGCAGAGGTGGAGAAGCTTGTCTTGCAGCAGACCAGTGAGCTGAAGCAGAGGCACGAAGAGGCACTCAATGCCCAGGCCCAGGTTCACGCCGGCAAGGTGGAGGAGTTGGAGGCGGAGCGCGACGGGCTGAAGGAGCAGGCCCTGAAGCTGTCCCAGGAGAGGGACACGCTTAACAGTGCCCTGACAGAGGCGCAGGGCGCGGTCGTTGGCAAGGCTGGGGAGCTCTCCAAGGCCAACAACTCCATCAAAGACCTCCAGCTGAAGCTGGAGGGTCTCGAGAAGGTGCTGTCAGAGGCCAAAACCCGAGAGGGGACCTTGGCCAAGGAGCTGGAGGCCGAGAAGCAGTTGCGGACGAACGAGGGCCTCAACTTCGTGGATCACGTGGCGGGCGAGAAACATTGGCTCGCCACCGTCGCCAACCAGGCCGCCGCGCAGCTGGCCATCATGGGGATGCCGGACGTGAGGTATGTCCCGAAGCGGAGCGTGAGCGCCAATTGCAGCCTGACCATGTTCTTTGAGAAGGTCGTCGGCGCTCTGGAGTGGCTCCACGCCAACCGGGCGGCCTCACTGGCCGACGAATCCCGGAGGTTTTGCCAGGGAGCCATGACCAAGGTTCTCACCAAGGTGGCGCACTGGTACCCCGACCTCGACTTTGACGCCGCGCTGGAGAGCTTGCCGGAGGGTACTGACCTCGCGCCGCTCATGGAGCGCATCAAGCCCATCATCAGCCGAGTCGGCGGAATTCAGAGGGTGGAGGGCCAGCGCCGGGATTAGGCATCCCATTCTTTATCGCCGCTGCAGGTTCACAAGCAAGAAAATTGCTATCTCTAGTTAGAACCGCAGCAACAATTTGATGTAATATAACTCTGCAACACTTTCGGTATTATGCATGTTATTTCCCCGTTTGATTTTTCCTTGTATGTCTGCCCTACGTAACTGGGTAGGCTTTGTCGGCGCATAAACCCAGGGCGGCGTCTTGGGGACGGATACCCATTGGCCTGCCGGGTGTGCTTGCTGTTGGGCAAACCACCTTACCGCCCTTAGCGTGGCCGCCCGAACTGTCGAGTTTGACTCGAGTCAGAGTCAGGAGCGTTGCCAGGTGCAGAAGGCTACCCCGCCACTCTCGACGTGGCCGTTCTGAACTGTTGAGCGGACTCAAAACAGAGCAAGGGCGTTGCCAATCGCGGGAGGGCCCCTTTGCGTGCAGGCTTCCCATACATAGGCAAGATCCTCGAGGACAATAACCTTAAGTGTAAAAGAAAATAAACCAAGGCTCTGAATGACTTAGCTTTTCTGTTGCCGAGCCAGCGTCGTTCCTCTAGCCGCCTTCTTCTCAGAAAGCGAAAGCGATGAAGAACTGCTAGGCTAACTACTAGACCAGAATCTCACAATTGCGCCCCCTACCTGGCGCGCCAAAGATGTCGGTGTGGAACGACACCTATGGGATCACAAGAATCCCTACTACGGTTGCCGGGGCGCAGGGTTGCGAGGAGAGCAGGGCTAGTAGACAGAACAAGGATAGTTTACCCAGGTTCGGGCCGCGAGGATGCGTAAAACCCTAGTCCTGCTTTGGTGGGTGTATTTCTGAGAGTTCTTGAGCTCTCGAACTAGCTGTGGTCAGTGCATGGTTCGAAAGAGCCGAATCCTTCTCCAGTATGCCATGGGCCTCCTTTTATAGTTGGAAGGGGCTGCCACAGTGACACACAGGAGGTGGAAAGGAGTACAGTGCTGTGAGCTTATCGCTCGTATTACAGGACAAGACACATTTAATGCGTAGTGTAGGTGTCCCCTTGCTTTATTGGGGACGGGGGCGAGGCCCGTCCCGTCCGTCGCCGCTCCTCCTCGCCTTGACACGCGCCCTGGCCAGTGAGGTGCATGGTGCCATGTAGGCAGCCAGGCAGCTGAGGTGGCGCGGTGGTGGAGCCTTCACGAAGATCTGCATGCCGCCACGCAGGCGCTCGATGAGTTGGCCTAGGAGCTGCATGTTGCCACGCAGGTGCCCGCCCTGCTGGTTGGGCTGGCAGCTGCATGGGAACGGCGGTGGAAGCTTGGTTGGCGCGGGCCTGGCGGTGGTCCCGCTAGCATCCTTGGTGAGGGCCTTGCCGGGTGGCCCGACAAGGGTCTTGCCGTGGCGCGCTGTCGTCCCCGGCAAGGGTCTTGCCGGGGGTCTGGTAGCCTTCCTCGGCAAGGATCTTGCCGAGGATCGGCGTCTTCTAATCCTCATCTGATCTTGAATATGTCTTCACAAAGATCTGCATGCCACCACGGGGGTGCCTCCCGAGCCCTGGCCCCACGTGGATGATGGTGTTGGGGAACGTGGGCTCAAGGGTGGCTTGCTCTGTTGGTGTGGGGCGAGCTATCCCGGCAAGGATCTTGCCGGGGCCGCTAAGGTTGCCCCAGCAAGGGTCTTGCCGGGGGAACCTGCTTCATCCCTTTGCTCTTTGTGGTCTTGGCCTTGGCGTTGCTTTGATTGTCTTGGGCTTCGGTCTTACCTTGGCTCACCTCCCCTGTTCTGCTTGATGTGGTCGTGGTCGTGGCTCTGACTGCCCGTGCACAGGTAAAGGGGTACAAAAGCGTGCCCCTCCTTTTGTACACCGACACCAAGGGTCATGGGGAGGGGCAGGAAGGCGACGAGGGGGATGCGGACGACGCGCAGGGGCTCACAGAGACGAGGGGCGCTCGCGGACGAGAGGGAGAAGGGGACAGGGGCGAAGAAACGACGATGCACACGGAAGCTCACTGTGTTCGGCAACGGCGACGGCTCAACGAGGAAGCAAACTAAAGGGGAAACGGGTCCAAGCGCACAGCGACGAGGAAGCTGAGCCGGTTGACAAGCTGGGACGAGCCAGAACTGGCCGGAGCAAGGGTGCCGACGAGAATAGTGGCTAGACCATCGATTTGGCCTGCATAGCCCCGTGGTTAGCACCGACAACGCACGCTCGGGTCGTCTACTTGGTGCGAAATGATGTCTACAGCGTAGTCCATCCAAGGCTCATTAAGAATGAAGTGATGGCACATGCAAAGGTGTAGAGAGCAGAGGGAAACGAGCTCGACAAGTTTGCTGTTGCAAACTTGGCCACATCCTAGAGACTAAACCAGAGAGGTTAAGAGGCAAACTTGATGTCTAGGCGGTTTAGTCTAGCAAGGACTACGGTCCTGGAAAGTTGGAGGGGATTTGGGCAAGGATTTAGCATAGCTGCAGTTCAAATGCCAAATCTGACCCAGAAAGCAAATGATGAAGAAGCACTCACTAGGAGTGTTGGATTGGGCTAAAAATAGGCAAAGCTTCCTGATTTGGTCATATAATGATGCTGTAAAAATATCATACCAAATGGACTTGCCAAATTGGTACTTATTTCACAAGCATCACATCTGACCAGAAACTTTGGAAAAATCCAGGAAAATATTGGCTACATGAAATGAGCAAAATTTTGTTGGAGATAGGTTATATGGATAGTAGAAGGCTTAGGAATATTTTCAGCCATAATGGAGCAAGATAAAATACACTTGCTTCACAAACTGAACATTTGGGGAGAAAAAAAAATTGCTCCTGTGCTCACATAGTTCAATGAAATGAACTGAATTTAGGTGGAGGCTAATGATGTGAGATACTTGAGAAGATGGAACAGTTTCATCCCATTTGGAAACTCCATGAAGGTACTTCCTTCACCAAGTTGCAATCTGGTCAGAAACTTTGAAAAATTTGCACAGGGAGCTAGGATGAATGGATTGAGCTCATCTTTGGTATTCATGGGTGATTTATCAAGGTTAATCACCCTACCAAAATTCAGCTCAATTGGAATTAGTAATAAAGCACTTCCTTTGCAAAATTTCAGAGAAGGCAGAAACTTGCATCGGATCATGTGCCAAAATTTTCAACTATGGAACATGGGATAAGGATGGAACTAGTGATTATATAGCAAGGACAAGATCCACAAATTATGTGGGAATTTTCTCTGCTATAAAAATAGTAGTTCCTTTAGAAAGTGGCAGAAATGCAATATTGGTATTAAATAGGAAAAGACAATTTTCCACATTTAATTATGGCCAATATCTTTGCCAGAGCTTGGATTAGGCATAAATATCAACTCCACCAATTCTCATGAATTTAGGAGATGGCTAGCTATGCCTTTGGATTTTATTCCTCAGAAAGGCAAGAAAAGGAATAAATCATAATTCAAAAATATTGCATGGGACTTAGCAATATTTTTGTATATCCAAGGATTAGGAGGATAGGAGGGTCTCCTAGAACAGATGGGATGATCAACAGATCAAGGACAATGATGGCTCCTTTGTAATCACAAAGGCCACATTCAAATTCCAAAAAACTGGAATTAGGGTTTGAGAGAATTTGAGATGATGCAATTGAGGTCTTGCCCACTGACAAAGACATGAGCAAGGTTTTGAAAGGTTGGAAATGACAGGAATTCTTAGAGTCATCTAACAAACTTAGGAGAAAGATTTTGAAAATGAGTGCTAGGAAGGAATAATAGCACAAAAATTAATAACCCAATTTTGGGGCTGTTACAAACCTTCCCCCCTTGAAAAGAATCTCGTCCTCGAGATTCCTAGGGTTACAGCACGACTGCAAAGATAACCACTTCGGGGAATAACCTCTGGGTTATTTTTTTAGCCCTTTGGTCAGATTTCAACGAGTTGGGGTACCGATAATTGATACACCCCGAGAGATATGGGCAAACACGGTTATATCCTCGGCTAGGGGCACTCGAGATCAAAGTCTCAAAAAATCTGCTAGATGCACCCCAATGAACAGTGGATTCACCTGCTGACACGTGGGTCCAGGGCCCACTGGCAGCCTCCTTCTTCTACCTCCGGCTAACTGCTTCTTCTGTGCTGCTGCTTCGCGTGCGACTTGGCGCAGCGCACATCTAGCTCCTAGGGCGATGAGGACCCTAGTGCCGTAGTGCGCGGCGTGCATGGCGCCGGTGCAGCGAGCACTCATGTCGCGGGCCAGCGCCTTGTCGGCACTGCTCGCGGATTCGCCTCCTGGACGCCGGTGATCGAGCGATGAGCGGTTTTCCTAACCTTGCTCACCGTACACCGGGGTTGGACTATAAAAACGGCAGCGCTGCTCTCCTCCAACTCACAAACACCATGCCGCTCTACTACCTCTTTGGTTTGGACGAGATCGAGCCGAGCTCCTTCGGCGAGGCTGTGTTCCTGGTGGCGCTGTGGTGGTTCCTAGCTGCGATGCTGGGCACGCTGATCGGCTCATCAATCCTCCTGATGGTGCTCATCAGGAATGATCGAGCTCGAGGCAACGCGCGACTGGGTGCGGTGGCTCGAGGTGTGGAAGAAGATGGTGCACGGGGTGGTCCTCCGCCACGCTTGATTCTCCGTCGCTTTGCGCCGACAGAGTAATCGCGTGCTACGGTGGTGGCGACTTGCTGATGCCACGCAAGGCAGTGACTGTGGTGATGATTTGATTCGGATGCGGGTGAGGTGGCTGCGCCAGCTCAGGAATCAGACTAGGGCACGGGAAAAATTTCGTGGATAGCTCCACGAAAAGTAGGTGTCGAGGTAGAATCGGAGTTGAAATCTGTATCGGGGTAGATGTACTGGATCGAGTGAAATAAAACTGGCAGTGTTTCTCCGGAAATGAAATTGGTGCTAACGAACAAGAATTAGGGACGAGAAATGGCTAGATGGAAATGCCTCTTCGAGGCTATGGGTTTGGAAAATCTGGCACACGGGGTATGCACAGATAGAGAGGGATATGTGACTTTACATTCCCCCGAGTACTTCCCCTAAATGTACTCATGGGTGAACCGGGTATGCATGCAGTATGCAATGCAGTCTAAACTAACAACACACAAATGCAATAAACATGCAATGAAAAACACACCAGACAAATCATTCTAAGGTGTTTTAATGCTTGTGGGTACATGTAATCCTGGTGTACATATACCTACACCAGCGCATATTTTATTAAAGACTCGGGAAGAGTCAATGTTGCTTTTAGTGTATGTGTCGTACTGATTAAAATCTTGTTATCACACATTGCCAACCCTGTCAAACATCTCTGTTTGACAGAGAGAAAAACAAAAACAAGCACGAAATCAAAGATAGAACACAACATACGTATTACAACAGTACTAGCATACAACAAAGCACGAACGCTCTACGCGCTAAACGAAACTACTCACTCCGGGATACATAGTTCTATCCTCATATCGAGGATGAACAGGCTGACTGACCTACTCGCAGAATCATCCCACTGCGTGACTGAGGTCATGCAGAGGACTGGCCTTGCTGGGGCTCTCCGGGAGGAGGAAGACTGAGCCAATCTCCATCTTCATCGTCCGACAGCACTATGGGTTGGGGTTCGACTACTGGGGGTGTGGCTGAAATTGATCCAGGCAAATGCTGGTGGTGGATTCAGTAAAGAGCCTTGTCGAGGGTGACGATGTTTTGCCTAGGCCACAACACAGGTTGAGAGGGTAGCACTGGTTCAGATGGCATGGGGTGAACGGCTTGAGATGCGAATTTACGAGCCTCACGATAAGCTTCCTTGACAACTCGTACCGGATCGTTGTCCAGGGTTCTAAACTCGGCAAGCATCTTGGAAATCATCATCCCCTGGGCAGTGATATACTGCACCAGGCGAGCGATTGTGGGGTCATCTCCTTGGATAGTGGGAGAAGGCTGAATTCCTGCTTCTGCCACAATGGGAAAAAAGCAGAACTCCTGCCTTTGTGCCACTTGCGGAAACTTGGTTCGGAGGTATAGGATGGCCTCCACAGCAGCGGCCTGAATGGCTAAATCAGTGGTAGGCATGGCTCTACCCTGAAAAACCAAAGGCTGGCCATCTACTGCGGGACCTGGGCCGATGTGCACTCTTGCATCATAGCGATGAAGGCGAGGGACGGGTGTCGACTGGAACACCAGGTAATCGGGGCTAGCATTACACCCAAAGGCTTTGGTGAGCATCTCAGCAAGAAGGGGTGGAAAACCAGGGTGGTTGACGGCAAATGTGCGGGTGTAAAACTTGGGAGCTTTGAGGGTGCTAGCCATGACTGGAGTGTTGCTAGCTAGACTTCTTTGCAGGGGCATGGCTGACTGAGGAGTGAGCGATACGGCTAGCAGAAAGAGGGCTTTTATAGGCAGCTACGCGGGACATGCCCGCAATGGTGTGGCCCCTTTCCCTTAATGGCGAAGGGCAAGCGGTGCGGCCGACCAGAAAGGATAGGGTTGCTATTCAATCCACGGATAACTAGGCGAGGACAGCGGGGTAAGGACATGTCGGTCCCGACCACGCCACCTGTTGATTAACAGTGGCCATGCCGGATGCCAAGGATGGGTCAAATCCCTTAGGGTTATTACGGGTTGATGGTAGCGGTGATCTAATGCTAGGATAACCTATGCAAGCCTGGCTGGTCTGATACCATCTCCTATGGCACCCCGATCCACATGGAGCAGGGGGCATTCGCACGTCAGCCCAGGATAATACCTGATGCACGACAGGTCCATGATACAGCATTCCAGATACAATAATATTCATCAAATACATGTGTATAAGATTACATCCTTGATGAATACAATCTTTTGGCATATCCCTAAGGCTATTAAATGGCAGCGGAAGTCTATTTAAATGGCGGCGGAAGTCTTGGTTTGGTTGCGTCTCACTCTGGCTGGACTCCATAACTCACAGGACTGGCAAGATTACGGCCTAGCACGACGGAACAAGCGAATAGTCTGGGCACGACCTACAAAACTGGCATGACACACCAGGTCAGTACATTGAATGTACTTGCAAGACAACCAAATACATAGCATCCAAACAAACAGATGACAAAGCAAGAACCAAGCATATGCAATAGTCTACTTCAACACAACTTCTAAGCATGGCATAATATTAACTAGAATCATAAATCAAACTAAACATGAACAACATCATAACATCTACTAGCATGGCATATCAAACTTACTTCTAGCAAAGCAACAACAAAGCATAGCATATCAAAACATAGCATGGCATCATGAAACTATGCTGAAAATAAACTACCAGTTACCTCCCGTGAAGACATGTTGTATTAACCTTATGCAACAATCACTTACTCTGCCACGGCTCCTCGGAGCACACGCATGACTTACCGAGACCTTGTCTCGGGATCATATTAACACATCATCATGACTTCTCACGATTTCTCAGAATCCAAGTCAGCACCTTCTTTTTGTTGCACATTAATCATCAACTTAGTTATTTTAGGTTTATCCTCCATTTCTACCGAGACCCGATAGTGTGACCTACTACGAACTTGTGCCCATGACCGAGGACGCGGCTATCGATAGATTGAATACACACTCTGCAGAGGTAGCGCACTGTACCCACACCACAGAACTCATGGCCTCTCACTCCCATTCGGGTGGACCAACGGCGTTCCGACAAAACCTATTGCCATGACACTCTCCCGGCCACTCCGACCAACACCCCTTTTGGGTTCACTCCTGGGTGGCCCAGCCTACCAAAGGCAAACGGCCACCGTCGTGGCAAAAACGGTCCCAAACGGGGACAAAGCGCGCAAAACAACTCAGGCTCACAAGGTTCATGTCCGCCTACCTGATTCGGGTAGCGTGCGCCCATAACCTTCCCTGCGTTGGAGGCACCGGTGAGAGGCATGACAATAGACCCATTAGGGCCTTCCCATTCCAAGACAAATGTGGCTGCACTGGAAAAAGCTCGATTTGGTGGCACTATGACATCCCAGTGATGACGGAGGAGGTTTGTTATCAAGTCATACTATTAACTTCTCCATCATCGATCATTATGCGAGCGTTATTAACATGAATGCAACAACTAACGTGCAACATATCGATGTAGTAACAAAACATCAAGCATTTCAAATGAACAATGATAGCATGCGAAACATGGCAATACCAAGTACTAGCAACCTTAGCAGTGCAACAGAATTATCATAAAATCGATACTACTAACATGAAACTAAACAGAGGCATGATATCATGAGTAACAACATCAAACTAGCATGTCAACTTATTTCATGAAAGCACAAACATGCAAGACAGATAGCAAAAGCATATAGCCCGAATGAAATAGCAGCAGACGGAACAAACAAGAAACTACTGCAACTAAACAGACACACGAGGTGCAAGCAAAGTCAACATGCAAGTTCGGGTCTCATGATAAGAGGTTGGCTTGCCTGGGGTCAAGAAATACTCCGGAAATGACTGAGGTCACTTCTCGGAAAAATTTGTCGGAGAGGGGTTCACTCTCTAAGGGGCTGGATTAGGGCAAGGGCAAAATGAGCATTTTCAGAATGTGCAAACACTAAGAAAATGGTCCCATCGAAAAGAGCTCGACGATCAGAGAACGTGAGCATTGGAATCACCTCAATCGGAGTTACGAGCGCAAAGTTGTGGCTGTTCACTTTTTAGGCAGAAAAGTTGCTTAACCAGTGAACGTTCACAATTTAACCATTTCGGCGGGCGGGGCTGAAAAACAGAAAGCGTCTTTATGAGAATACGCCTTCAGAGGAGTGAAAACGTATTTTCATCTAAATGAACAAAAGAATACGCTTTCTAACCTAGGAAACGTACTACGGGGTAAATACGTTTTTAGCGCAGGGAAACGGCTTCCCGACGGGGCGCCGCCACTTATCCGACGTGGCGAGGCGGGGTCAACGCGGGGCAGCGGGGCCAGCCGCCTGGGTCGCTGCCAGGTGGGGTCCGCAGGGAGGAGGCCCACTGGCAGGTCTCCTTCTTGCTCCTGCTCGGGAGCACGCAGGGCCGAGGGAGCTGCTCGCCTCGACAGCAATTGCCGGTGTTCCCGGCCACGGCTGACGACGGGCGACCTATCCAGCTGATCGGGAGGGAGTGGCGCATCCGGTGGAGGTGGTTGCTGCCGCCTAGGAGCGCCGGAGAGAGAAAGAGCAGCAGGGCTCACGGCGGAGGGAGGCTTCGACCGCCACCAGGTGCTCCGGTGGGGCAAATGGGTGGGCATGGCAATGGGGAGGCTCACCGGACCCTGGGGAGGGCAGAAGTGGTAAGGGAAGGGAGAGAGGGGCGCGGCATAGCCGAAATCAAAGAAGAACCGGGGCGGCGGCCATGGCGATGGGGAGGGGTCAAAAAGGCTCGGGAGCTCGGGAGAGAGGCTTGGGGGGGGGGGTTGTGAGCTGCGAGAGAGCTCCAGGGCTGCTTATATAGCTACGGGGAAGAGCTCTAGAGGGAGGGGCGAGGCGACACGTGGCAAGCGATGTGTCCGTGCGCCGGCGATGCGCACGCGCCGCCAAGGGTCACGGGGAGCAGCGGGAAGGTGACGAGGGGGATGCGGACGACGCGCAGGGGCTCACGGAGACGAGGGGCACTCGCGGATGAGAGGGAGAAGGGGACAAGGGCGAAGAAACGACGGCGCACACGGGAGCTCACTGTGTTCGGCGATTGCGACGGCTCAACGAGGAAGCAAACAAAAGGGGAAATGGGTCCAAGCGCACGACGACGAGGAAGCTGAGCTGGTTGACAAGCTGGGACGAGCCAGAACCGACCGGAGCAAGGGTGCCGACGAGAACAGTGGCTAGACCACCGATTTGGCCTGCATAGCCCCGTGGTCACCACCGACAACGCACGCTCAGGTCGTCCACTTGGTGCCAAATGATGTCTACAGCGTAGTCCATCCAAGGCTCATTAAGAATGAAGTGATGGCACAGGCAGTGGTGTAGAGAGCAGAGGGAAACGAGCTCGACAAGTTTGCTGTTGCAAACTTGGCCACATCCTAGAGACTAAACCAGAGAGGTTAAGAGGCAAACTTGATGTCTAGGAGGTTTAGTCTAGCAAGGACTACGGTCCTGGAAAGTTGGAGCGGATTTGGGCAAGGATTTAGCATAGCTGCAGTTCAAATGCCAAATCTAACCCATAAAGCAAATGATGAAGAAGCACTCACTAGGAGTGTTGGATTGGGCTAAAAATTGGCAAAGCTTCTTGATTTGGTCATATAATGATGCTGTAAAAATATCATACCAAATGAACTTGCCAAATTGGTACTTGTTTCACAAACATCACATCTGACCAGAAACTTTGGAAAAATCCAGGAAAATATTGGCTACATGAAATGAGCCAAAATTTGTTGGAGATAGGTTATATGGATAGTAGAAGGCTTAGGAATATTTTCAGCCATAATGGAGCAAGATAAAATACACTTGCTTCACAAACTAAAAATTTGGGCAGAAAACAATAATTGCTCCTGTGCTCACATAGTTCAATGAAATGAACTGAATTTAGGTGGAGGCTAATGATTTGAGATACTTGAGAAGATGGAACCGTTTCATCCCATTTGAAAACTCTATGAAGGTATTTCCTTCACCAAGTTGCAATCTGGTCAGAAACTTTGAAAAAATTGCACAGGGAGCTAGGATGAATGGATTGAGCTCATCTTTGGTATTCATGGGTGATTTATCAAGGTTAATCACCCTACCAAAATTCAGCTCAATTGGAATTAGTAATTAAGCACTTCCTTTGCAAAGTTTGAGAGAAGGCAGAAACTTGCATTGGATCGTGTGCCAAATTTTTGAACTATGGAACATGGGATAAGGATGGAACTAGTGGTTATATAGCAAGGAAAAGCTCCACAATTTATGTGGGAATTTTCTCTGCTACAAAAATAGTAGTTCCTTTAGAAAGTGGCAGAAATGCAATATTGGTATTAAATAGGAAAAGGCAATTTTCCACATTTAATTATGGCCAATATCTTTGCCAGAGCTTGGATTAGGCATAAATATCAACTGCACCAATTCTCATGAATTTAGGAGATGGCTAGCTATGCCTTTGGATTTTATTCCACAGAAAGGCAAGAAAAGGAATAAATCATAATTCAAAAATATTGCATGGGACTTAGCAATATTTTTGCATATCCAAGGATTAGGAGGATAGGAGGGTCTCCTGGAACAGATGGGATGATCAACAGATCAAGTACAATGATGGCTCCTTTGTACTCACAAAGGCCACATTCAAATTCCAAAAAAATTGGAATTAGGGTTTAAGAGAATTTGAGATGATGCAATTGAGGTCTTGCCCAGTGACAAAGACATGAGCAAGGTTTGGAAAGGTTGGAAATGACAGGAATTCTCATAGTCATCTAACAAACTCAGGAGAAAGATTTTGAAAATGAGTGCCAGGAAGGAATAACAGCAGAAAAATTGATAACCCAATTTTGGGGCTGTTACAGATAATGTCAAGCTTGGATAAGTACTGGAGGCTTAAACAGCTCATAAGGTAAGCCGACTAGTATTTGGCGGGCTACAAAGGTATCATTTGAGCCACCCGTGCAGCAGTGGTCAAGCAGACGGTTACGTATTTGGGAATGGAATAAAATTTCACTAAGTGCAAGACAAATAGATTCCACAGGACAGTTCTATAATATTGGATCTACGACAGTTCGAAAAATAGGTGGAAATTACTAAACCTAATATGAGAGGACAAACTGCTGTGTTGGGGTGAATCTCAACAGAAGGTAATGGATCTATAGTTGACAGCATGCATCAAAGCAATCAAAACATGACTTTGGTATCGCATCTGGGCTCGACTAAATGGCATGGTATATGAACTACGAACAACAGTGATGAACGCTGACGAACTCGCGAACAGCTGATGACCTAATGCAGATCTGAAAGACCATGGAGTGGTACCTGATGATGGAGATGGGAAGCGGGAGTGCGTCGCAGTTCTTTGGTTCGTTCAGGCTGATGCAGTGGCCGGAGTTGACGTCGCTGAAGGAGGACGGCGGCGGCGGAGCTTGGGTCGCAGTGGTGTCGCGAGGAGGAAGAAGAAGAGGCAGAGGTAGGGGTAAAAAGTGAAAAAGAGGGCCCCCTGTCCCAATTTATAAGAAGGTGATAAGATGGCATGCGCGAAAATCGAGGAGGCAAAATGATTATGTTAACAATGCTGGCGCCTTGATTCATGGGAAGCCCATTAAGATAAAGATCCATTGAGATATTCTGGGCCTTGTGCGGAATTAATGCACAAGATGTCATGGCGGTTTACAATGCCTCTTTTTATGTGATGTCATGGCGGGTTATATTGGTCTAATGAAGATTCGACACAGATGCATTTCTGCTAAGTTAAATAGTGAAGATTGGTGTGAACGAGTTCAAATCAACCCGGGGCCTAATGTTGGGGATATAACTCTGAGGTGTGACCCGCCCAGGAGGGGCAGGGTTACACCAATGGCGGTTTAACATGAAGAAGGTCCAAAGTGGCCCAAGGAGAGTATGAAGACGACGATTCTTGGAGGCAGGCCTGGTGAAGGCCCAAGACCGGGGCCTGTGAACCGCCGAATGAAGACTTGCTCGTAACGCATGACTAGTTAGAACCGAGCCGGTCACGTTGTGTGAGTCGGCCGGGACTCTGTAAGCCTCCGGGTCTCTACCTGTGTATATAAAGGTGAGACCCGACGGCGGGTTAACTGAAGAGACAAGCAATCGAGAACTAGGTCAAGCATATTCGCTCCCTTGTAATCAAAACTCAAGCAATACAACTAGAAGCAGGACGTAGGCTTTTACCTCATTGAGAGGGGCCGAACCTGGGTAAACTCCTTGTGTCCTTTGTCCCGTTCAACCCCTTCAAGCTAACCTAGTTGTGATGGCTCCACACCTAAGTCCTTTCACTAGGGCATCTGCCGTGTTAAATCCACAACACCCTCCGTGATCAATTCCCCCTCCCGCAGACTACCAGAA
Source organism: Aegilops tauschii subsp. strangulata (assembly GCF_002575655.3). NCBI lineage: Eukaryota > Viridiplantae > Streptophyta > Magnoliopsida > Poales > Poaceae > Aegilops > Aegilops tauschii. The sequence continues at coordinate 430,879,524 of NC_053040.3, forward strand.
AAGGCCTCCAGATGGGATCACGGGAGAACAGAAACTTGCGGCGGCGGAAGAAGTATTTTGGGTGGCTCTCTGTTGGTTTCCAGATTTTAGAGAATTTATAGAGCTAGAATTGGGTCAGACGGAGCCTCGAGGGACCCAAAGGTACTAGGGCGTGCCCTAGTGCCTTGTTGTCTACTCGTTTGCCTTCTGGTCTCCTCCCGAAGCTTCTAGGGTTTCTCTTGTCACTAGAGGCTTCTCTCTCGAACAAAAAGCATACGGTGGGTAAACAAATTACTGTTGGGCAGATAGAAAAGCGCAAAGTTATGACGATATTCAAGGCAATGATCATGAATATAGGCATCACGTCCATGACAAGTAGACTGACTCCTGCCTGCATCTACTGCTATTACTCCAAGTAGACAAACTCCTGCATGCATCTACTACTATTACTCTAGTGGAGTAATAGTAGTAGATGCAGGCAGGAGTCGGTCTACTTGTCATGGACGTGATGCCTATATTCATGATCACTGCCTTAGATATCGTCATAACTTTGCACTTTTCTATCAATTGCCCAACAGTAATTTGTTTACCCACTGTATGCTTTCTTCAAGAGAGAAGCCTCTAGTAAAACCTATGGCCCCCGGGTCTATTTTCCATCATATATTTTCAGATCTATAAAATCAAAACCCCAAAAATACCTTACTGCAATTTATTTATATTTACTTTATTTTGCCTTTTAATTATCTTTTATATCTATCTCTATTAGATCTCACTCTTGCAAGTGACTGTGAAGGGATTGACAACCGCTTTGTCGCATTGTGTGCAAGTGTTTGTTAGTTTGTGCAGGTGCATATATTGGGGACTTGCTTGTACCTCCTACTGGATTGATACCTTGGTCGTTAACTAAGGGAAATACTTATCTCTACTTTGCTGCATCACCCTTTCCTCTTCAAGGAAAAAATCAACGCAAGCTCAAGAAGTAGCAAGCACGCCTGAATAGAGGTAGAGAGGTGCCACTCGGATTCCTTGATATCACCGTGCCATTGCGAGCATGCACAAGCACCACGTTGTGGATCAAATCCTGGTAAGGATGATGGGAGGTGAAAATTAAGAACAGAAGGAGAAAACCAATATTCTCTCAATATTGAACAAAATTTCAACTCACCCATAGAAGGAACATGAACCTGGGCGATTGAATCTCTTGTTCGTGTTGTGATGACAAATAGGATGATGCCAATGAGGCTAGGATTTGAGACACCTCTTACCAAAGGAGGCAGAGATACAAGAAAATGTGCAGATTTCTTTTGTTGATAACGACAAACCAGAAGTTGCAGAGGTCAGAATATAAGGAATCACTCAGACCTGGAGAGGGAGCAGGGCTGTCCGGCGCGGTGGGGTAAGGTCTGGTGGGTGAGGCGCAACAAGATCAGGCGTCGTGCGTGGATGGTGAGGTGGCAGCGAACCAGGGGCCAAACGTGCGGCGCGTCGGTTGATGCAGTGGGCGACGACGCGTGGGCACCCGAAAGAAGCTGGCTCACGTGTCCCCGGCGGTGGCTCGCGTGCCTGGCAATGACATGCGCCTCGGGCGTCCCGACGGCGGGCCCTTGCACTACTAGGGAAAACCTTACACTAGTGGGAAAAAGCCTAGCTATCGTGTGCCAAAAAGGCCTTGCTAGCGTGGACACACGATGCCACTAATATGGCGCCATTGCTAAAATGTAGTGGTGGCGTTGGAGGACACGTCAGCAGTATCCTACATCGTGCTGGCGTATCACCAGTCCAGCGCCAGCACTTAGTCCATCGTAACTCTGGCGTGCCTGCTCGTCCAATGCCAGCAAATGGTTTTTTGTAATAAAAAAATTACTCATCAGCACTAGCTAGCTACTTACTTAATAGATACTATTGAACACAATATACTCATCAACAATAGGTACTTACTTAATAGATAATCATTATAGAAAGAGGCTCATGAACTCAACAAGTTGATATTAAACTTCACAAAAGTTCACTCAAGTACTCTAGTTACTCGACCATCATCAACTAATAAGATAAGCTAGCTAGCTACTTAAAAAACTAATCTTCGACAAGGAATATGCCCAGCTGCATCAGCATCTTTCTATCCACCTCTCCTTCTCTTCTGAAATGATCTATGTCCATCTTCAGGTCAATCCTCTCACCCCTGAGGCGTCTCCTATCCTCCTTCAGTTTATCCCGATCCTCGACGAGCTTATCCCTCTTGTCCCTAAGCTGATTAGTCTCCTGAACGAGCCGAACAACATCCTTGTGTAGCTCTTTAATCTCCCCCTGTAGATCATCATTTGCCCCTTGCACGCTCTTTATGACATACTCAAAAGTGTTTAAGGATTCATTGTTGGCCATGTCCACATCGCACACCGACTCGTTGTTGCCTCCAGAATTGTCCATGACCTACAAACACATCGCGTATATATATGATCAAGATAATATGCAATGTAAAATAGTTCATGTGTTGGAAAGATGTGATTTTGTTAATTAAGTAGAATAGATAAAATTATGAATCTATTTTGATAAATAAGATATAGAACATTGACTTGTATACATACACATACTACCATATATAAGAATAACTTCTGTCAATCACTACAAAAATATATATAGATAGCATCACAATGTCAAACAAGAATTTCCTTAGTGCTGACAAGAACCAAACATAACAATAATAACAAGCAAGTTGATAATAATTCCAATCAAAGTATGGCAAGTGATCTAATACACTTACACAAATTCTACAACCTAACTGATCTATACAGAGGCATGTCAACTTGTCAAGTAAACAAAGGAAATTATGTTCTTTTATGAGAGTAAACAATGGAACCCTCATCTACAATTTTAACGATTTGATTTACATATACCAGTCAACCTATACATAATTTCTACTAAACTTGCTCAGATCCACCAACGAAGGGGAGACACAATAGCAATCGGACGATTATCACTAGAATTTCCGGTCGTTTGGCGTGTCCACGCGAATGGAGGAGTAGATCTAACCTTGGCGCCGGCAAGGGGCGGCGACGGGGAAAGCGGCGACCTTGGTCCAATGGGAGTTGTGTCTAGCTAGCTATGACTGGGCTGAGTGGGGTGTGAAATGTGAGCGAGCGGTGGACTTAGGTATTTTACTAGGTCATTGCTGGTATTGGATAAAATGGCAACACCATAGCTGATCACGGCCAAATAAAACGATGGCAAAACAAGCATAATATAAAATTATACTATGGCATGCAAAGAAAAATAACGCCAGCACTAACAAAATAACTATGGTGTGCAAAGAAAACCAACGTCACCAGGGGTTCCCTTACAGTCTTTCTGTCAAAAAAAACGTCACCAGTGGTTTCCAAACAGTGAGTGCATATGGGCCAATAGATTTGTGGCGTTTACAAAACAAACAACGTCAGCACTATGCTTGTAAAGCCGGCGTACGGATTTCGCCTATGCCAGCACTATTTGAAAAAAATAGTGCTGGCGTGGATGTAAAATGCCGCGCCACCAATGAAAGTTGTGGCTAGCACTTTTTCCACTAGTGCTATACACAGAAGCTTACCAGTAGCGCTGGTAAAAAAAGCGCTACTGCTATTTACCCATAGCGTCTGGTCACAAAACGCGTTACAGCTAAGGTTATAGTAGTAGTGCCTCTGCATGAAAAAGCGCTACTACTGCAATTCCCACACTGTTCTCGGCAGGCTAGGAATAGTAGTAGCAAGCTTAGGTGAAACGCACTGCTGCTAAGTTGGTTGTAGTAGCGCTTTTTCTGGGAGAAGCGCTACTGCTAATGAAAATAAAATAAAATGAAAAACAAATATAAAAGTAAATGAAAATTAAAGAAATAGAAAAGGGAGAAAGGAAAAAATAAAATGTAAAGGAAAATAAAAGAAAAATAAAAATAAAGGAGAAAAGCATAGCAGTAGCGGGCTTTCAGAATAAGCGCTATAGCTAATGTAGCAGTAGCGCGTTCCTTGTACCCTCGCTATAGATAATTTCCTTAAATAAAGCAGAAAGGAAAAAAGAAAAGTAAATAAGAAAAGGAAAAGGAAAAAAGAAAAGAAAAAGGAAAATAAATAGCTACTGCCTATAGCAGTAGCGCGTTTTGGCAGCCAGCGCTATAGCTAAGTTAGTTATAGCGCTTTTCCGTGCCAGCGCTACCACTACTTTTGACTTAACCCCCGCGCGGTTTTATCACCCCGGCCACTTCCCCCAAATCCCCCCTCTGCTGTCGCTGCCACCGTCGCCCTACATCGCTGTCGGCCACCGCGCGCCCTCCCGTTGCCATCCGCACGCCGTCTGGTGCCTGCCCTCCGCAGCGCGCCCGAGCCCTGACCCCGACCATGGTGCCGAGCGCCCCCTCCCTCAGCCGCTCTACCTCCTCCTGCTCCCTAACTCTGCCGGCACCCGAGATGAGCACGCCTAAACCTCCTCCTCCTCCCCTACGTCTTCCTAGCTAGGGTTCATCAAATTTTAGGGTTCATCAAATTAGCTATGGTTCATCTAATTAGTTAGGTTTCATCAAATAAGCTAGTACTTGTAGATGCTTAAGTGGTTGTATAGTTGTTGTGCACCCAATGTAGTTAACTAAATATAATTTTTAGGGCAAATTTGTATATGCTTAAGTAGTTAACTAAATATTATTTTTAGGACAAATTTGTATATGCTGAAGTAGTTAACTAAATATATTTTAGGGTTCTATAGTTGCTTAAGTACTTGTATAGGTGTTCCGCACCCAATGAATGCTTAAGTAGTTGTATAATTCATAGGGTTCATCAATGGGTGCTTAAGTAATGGTAGATGCTTAAGTAGCTAGCTAGGGTTCATCTAATTAGTTAGTACTTGTAGATGCTTAAGTACTAGGGTAGTAGGGTTTACCTAGATGTTAATTAGGGCAGTATGGTTTAGTTTAGAGAAAAATTCAATATAAAAATATAAATTTATTATGACAGAAATTTAGGACATAATTTGAATTGAGTTCTAGGGTTCACAATTTGAAATTTAGGACAGAAATTGAGTTATAGGGTTCATAATTTATATTAGGACATAATTTTTATTAGCACAATTTAGGATAGAAATATGTAAAGGTTCTAGGTTTCTAGGGTTCATCCATCTATATTTGGTTTTTGAATTGAGTTTGAGAGAGCATGTGATTTGTGTAGATTTTCTTGAAGTTTCAACCACTAGGAGATGCAAATTTGAAATGGTCATGTTATATGCAAATTCCTCAATAGTGTTTGCTCATGTATATCTACTGTTGTAGTTGCTCATGTACAGGTTCTTAAGTGGTCCTGTTATATGCAACATTGAAGTGGTTCGATTATGCCCAAGTGGCCTTTTGATGTTTGCAGGGAATGATTCCGAGTGGCCTATGTTTTGTCAGAATGTTGATTCATTTCCGTTCCGGCAAATTTCAGGCGCTCGATTTGTCCACTTTGTACCAAAGGTCATGCCAAAATTTTCTGTGAATTTGGCATGACTTGTGCTACAAACTAGGACATATCGAGTGCCCGGGATTTGCCACAACGGTAATGAATCAACATTCCTACGAAACATAGGCCTTTTTTATGTCATTATTCATTTTATTAGGTCTAGAATTAATTGACTAGATTTAGTCATAGGAAACATGGCTACCAACGATGAAGGACAGGGTTCTCGTGATTGCAACGTCTACGAGGCGGCAGACGCTTATTTGAACTATCTCGAGGAGCAATAGTTGTTGCAGTGCCCACCTGTCACATTCGAGACTCCGACACTCTACATGGTTAACGTGCCACAGCAAAGGTGGTACATCCACATATTCCCCACGGAAAAGTTCTTCCTTCGATTCGATTACATCTTCGACATGTTTCACTTGAAAAAGCTGGATCTTACGTCTGTCCGCCTTTTTGTCTTGTACATGAAATACATCATCAGGATTGATCAAATACCTTATATTTGTGTCGCTGACCCGTACTTCATGCACGAGGGCTTCTTGGCAGTCTGCCCAAAGCACCGTGAATACGCGGGTAACTACATCGCCGTTTTCATGGTCGGCAATAAGGACAAGGAGACAATTCTCGTGCCTTATCATCCCATGTAATTCTTCCCCGGATATCCTTTCTTCGATTTCTATCATTCATTTGCATGCGTGGAGGCTAATTTGAGGTGTACTTACTTTGCACAGCGACGGGCACGCCGTCCTCAGCATCCTTTACCCTCAATTCTCCCATGTTCTTTACTTGGACTCATCGAAGAACATGAAGAAAAAGGACTACACCCATATCAAGTCTGTTCTCGATAGTGCTATCTTAATGAAAGGATCGAGATGGACCTAGAGGGGGGTGAATAGGTCCAATTACAAATTTTAATTGTTACTTAGCAATTTTAGGCACTGAAGCGGAATATGAAAGTGAGCCTAATAATTGGAAGTATGATACTAAGAGCTAAGCAAGGTAAACAAGTATCACAAGTATACGAGTAAGGAAGCACAATATGATGCAAGTAAAGACTAGGAGACAAGTAATCACAAGTAGGGAGTTAGGGTTAGGAATAAACGCAACTCTGAGAGATGAGGATGTATGCCAATGTTCACTTCCTTGGAGGGAAGCTACGTCACCGTTTAGAGAGGTGGGTGTTACCACGAAGGCACACCAACGCCACGAAGGCTCACCATATTCTCTCTTTGAGATATCACCACGAAGGCGATTCTCAACCACTAGTGGTAGACCTTGGGGTGGTCTCCAAACCCTCACAAACTTTCCGGGGGTAATCACAATGGTCGATTCCTCTCTGAAGAACTACTACCGCCTAGGAGTCTCCAACCTCCAAGAATAACAAGAACAATGGGGAAAAGCTCAAGACTTGCTCAAATCACGAATTCCTTTGGTGCAAAGAGGGGGAGGAGTGGATCTATCACTTGAGTGGACAACTTCTCACAAATGCTCTCAAATCCCTTAGGGATCTAAGCTTTGGTGTATGAGTGTGTGAGAGAGAGAGAGTGAAAAGTGTTCTTGAGGATGTTCAAAGTGAATGGGCAAACCTCCCACGGGATAGGTGAGAGGTATTTATAGTATCCCTCAATAAGTGGTCGTTGGAGCCACTTGAGTGTAGCAGCTGTCGGACGTCCGAGACTTACAGGACAACCGAGGCCTTGGCAGACACCGGAAGTCCGACGTTTTGGTTCTGCATAGGAAGAACTGGACATCTGGTGGATACCGGAAATCCGATGTTTTGGCTCTGTAAAGTAAGTGTCGGACATCCGATGGACACTGGAAATCTGACGTATTGGTTCTGTAAAGGAAGTGCCGGACGTTCGATCGACACCGGAAATCTGACGTTTTGGCTCTGTATAGAAAGTACCGGACGACCGGTGGATACCGGTCGACCGACAGTTATCGGACGTCTGAGAGAGATAGAGAACATATGGTGAAATCAGAAGATGATTATTGAGCAAGTCCTTCGTGAGACCCCATGTTCCCCTCTTAATAGTGCGGGATCCCTATACTCAAGAGCAAACATAAAGATCCTAAGCTAGTAGCCGTGTTCCTTTGTTCTTGAGCAATATATGTATGTTTGGTAGTCGTGATCCACACACATGATTCTGAGGGGACTAAACATGAGATATACTTGACAAACATTGTTAGTCCCCTATGTGTATAATGTCATCAACATCAAAATACGATTAAGGGCATGATTGCACTTTCAATCTCCCCCCTTTTGGTAGTTGATGACAATATACACATAGTAAAGAAAATAATAATACGATTGTTCTTTATTTAAGACAGATTTGTCGAAGAGTATTGCAACGCCTAGATGCACAAATATGGAGCTCCCCCTCACAGTGATAATCATTAAAAAACATTATATGGAGAGCTCCCCCTTACAGTAACAACCATTATAATCATATGAGCAAAATATTTTTGGATATGCATAGCTCACACAAAAGAAGGTATCTAATCCTGAAGAAACCCATGACATCATAATATCATAATATCTCCTCATACATAAGTCATACACCCACTTAAAACATAATGGTTTAACATAATAAAAACAACAAGTCTTAAGATAGATACAACAATAACTAGTTCTCCCCCTTGGCATCAAGTACCCAAAAGGGACAAAGAGAACCAAACAGAAAGTCACAGATCATCATCATCATCATCATCATTATGAGCTCCACTACCACCAGCCTCGTCAAAGGAATCAGCCCACTCAGGCCCCGAAGGAAAACCAAAATATGAAGGAGGAGCCGCCGGAAGACGCTCATCGTCACTAACATCGGTAGCACAAGAGATACGCATACGAGACTTCAAGGCATTCTTGGAGGTGATCATGCGAGTGAAGACATCATGGTTTTGTGTGCAGTTGAAGGTAAAGGACTTCATCATGGCAGAGTGGGCCTTCCCGAGAAAACGGGCAAGACACCCAACAGACACAGAGTTGGAAGTGGTAGGATGAGACCGAGCAGCAGACCTACGAGCAGGGGCAGACTTGGAGGAACCCTTGGGAGCCCAATCGTCTGCCATGTGAGGAGGAATAATCCACTTCTCATGCACATGAGTCCGTTCAAGAGAGAACGGAGCTACATTCTCAATGAGAGCCTGGATGAATGGAGCATGAGGGAAAGCCCGCTTGTACTGAAACCAAGGAAGACAGATTTCATGCCACATAAAATGAGGAACATTGATCTTTCCTTTGGGAGACTCATAGAGGCGGGACATGAGATCAATGCAATAACTATTGCAAGATCCCTTGTCACCCATCTTGGGATAGATGGTGCGGATGACACATTGATAAATGATGTAGAAAGGAGATCTCCAAATAGAGATTTGATTCAGATCCTTCAACTTATCTTCCTCAGAAAGATCAGCCAGGTCTTTTAGAAGATATCCACAAGCCTCAACAGCTTTAGGTTTGTGGTTGGGATCATCCTTGTGGATCTTGAATCCAATGTCAGGAAAGCCAAGGGCAGCGACAAACTGAGCATAAGTGGCAGTTAGCTCGGTGTCAGAGGTCATCCAGGTGACTGTCTTGTCAAGACCAAAGAAGCATGTGGCATAAAATTGATGTATAGCGGCATGGTTAAAATCATGCTGAAATGCAAATTTACCGGCAAGACCGGATGACTCGATGAGTTCAATAGCACCTGGGTACTTCACGGGATGAGCCCGAATGTGGTCCAAGTCAATGAAGTGGTGCAGAGCGAGTCCGTTTGGGAGGACAACGGAGTTGTAGATGTCTGCCTGAACATTCGTGCAAAAACGTTGATCCAGAGAGTCTTGAACCACCTTGAACTGATCAACATCACGACGAAACTTAAGATATGTAGGCTTGGGCACTTCAGTGAAATCCTTGAGGGCACGCCCACGAAGTTGAGGGGCCTCAAGAGGTATGCATCGATCATCCACATTCGGCTGTTTCACAGGAGGAGCAGGCATGTAGGTGGCCCTTCGAGAACCGCGAGGGCGGGTCAAAATAGCCACATGCACCTCGCGCTCCTCATATTCCATCTCCTCTTCATAGTCAGAGCCCTCAGAAGAAGAGGACTCCTCAATCACAGGACGTTTCCCAGCACATTTGCGCGGACGTTGATACTCTTGAGAGTCATCAGAGCCACCACGACGAGAAGCTGAAACCAAGAAGACATTGGACATGGAAGTTTTGCACAGTGAGCCCTTGCGAGGGATGGAGATGGGAAAGATGATAATCAAAAAAGGAAAGGACAATAATTACCGCGAGCAAAGGCACCCCCGGTATTCTTGTGAGCGGTGTGTTTGGTTTTCACCATCGCAGGGAGAACCATACCTGAGAGATGATCCAAGATAAAGGGGATCACAAATAGGGCATGAAGACCAACAATGCGAGAACAGGGGAGTGGACCGAGGGATAATACCGGGCCGGATTGAATGGAGAGGGTCAGATCGACGGAGATCCTACACGGCGGCGAAGAACACGGGCGGCAGCACGTCCTCCCCCGGCGGCGGCGACGGAGCCGCACCTAGGCGGCGGTGGTGGATAGAGAGACGAGGTGTGGAATAGGGCAAATGCCTGGACAATCCCGTCCCCAGGTTTTATATGGGCCACGGGCTTTACTGGATGACTGACAGATGTTGGACGTCCAGGGACTGATGGAAGTGCCAGGCGACGGACGACCGGACAGCCTCGGACGCCCGAGGCCTAGGGAAAAGAGGCCAGTGAAACGATTTCTACACAACGACCGGACATCCGACCAGCGTCGGACGACCGGAAGCTATGAGTCATCGTATATCCGACAATTATCAGACGAACGATGGCAAAGGGTTTGTGCAGACGGCGCTTAGAAGGATCTAGATCAATCAAAAGACAAGAATAGGTGAAAAATACAAATATATGGGCAACCAGACAATGATGATACCATATGATTATTAACTAGACACAGACATTTTGGACCCCATGCATGATTGAGCAATCCTCTCTCGAGGAGAGGCGGTGGCCAAAGCCCACCATGTGTGAGTATGTGTGGTGTGATGCCGCGAAGATGTTATCCTTGGGCTCACAATCACTACTCCATCATTTAAAGCACTGTAGTTCAAAAAACATGGTAACTTTGAGAGTGTTTGTTCTTTTTATGCATTATATAGGATGAGAGTACTCATGAGTTGAGTGTCTCCCCCTAAATATGTGCCTATATCAAGACAAGACATGAAGTAAATGCATGCATGGGTACTAGATTTCACATAATGTTGTCAAGCTCCAAGATACCAAGTTCACGCCTAAGTTGACAAAACCATGCTTCATCCAATGGTTTGGTGAAAATGTCTGCAAGTTGAATATCTGTACCAACATGAGCAATATCAATGTCACCCTTTTGCACATGGTCTCTCAAGAAGTGATACCTAATATCAATGTGCTTGGTGCGAAGATGATCAATGGGATTCTCAGCAATCTTGATGGCACTTTCATTATCACATAGAAGAGGCACATGTCTATAGGTGATTCCATAATCCTTCAAAGTTTGCCTCATCCATAGTAATTGAGTTGCACAACTGGCGGTTGCAATGTATTTGGCTTCGGCGGTGGAGAGGGAGACACAATTTTGCTTCTTTGAGGACCAACTTACCAAGGAGCGTCCAAGATATTGGCATGCACTGGAGGTGGACTTCCGTCCCACTTTGTCTCTAGCCCAATCTGCATCCGTGTACCCAATGAGATCAAACTTGGCATCCTTGGGATACCATAGACCCTACTTTGGGGTGTGAACAAAGTATCTAAGAATATGCTTAACCGCCTTATGATGACTTTCCCTAGGGGAAGCTTGAAATCTAGCACATATGCCTACACTTAGCATGATGTCTAGTCTAGATGCACAAAGATAAAGCAATGAACCAATCATAGAGCGGTAGGGAGATGGGTCGAAAGGGATGTCGTTTGTGTCTTCGGTGAGTACATTTTTTGTTGGCATGGGTGTCTTACATGGACTAGCACTTGTCATGTCAAACTTCTCTAGAATATCCTTGAGGTATTTTTTTGAGACAAGATAATTCCTTCTTGAAATTATTGTATTTGAAATCCGAGAAAGAATTTCAAGTCCGCTTTGAGTGACATCTCAAAGGTCTTGGTCATGGAGGCCGCAAACTTCTTGCACAAATGGATGTTAGGAGAACCAAAAATGATGTCATCTACATAGATTTGGCATAAGATCAAATCACCCTTTTCCCTCTTAGTAAAAAGAGTGGGGTCGATCACTCCTATCACAAAATCATCATTGAGTAGAAACTTCTTAAGATGATCATACCAAGCACGAGGTGCTTGTTTGAGGCCATACAAAGCCTTGTGAAGTTTATACACATAGTCTTTGTGATCGGGATCAACGAACCCAGGAGGTTGTGATACATATACTTCTTCTTGTAGAGGACCGTTAAGGAAAGCAATCTTCACATCCTTTTTATGTAATGTTAAACCATTGAAAGCGGCATAGGCAAGTAAGATGTGAATGGATTCAAGACGGGCAACGGGAGCAAAGGTCTCATCAAAGTCCAAACCTTCAACTTGTGAGTACCCTTGTGCCACTAACCTTGCCTTGTTGCGGATGATTATGCCATTCTCATCTTGCTTGTTCTTGAAAATCCATTTTGTTCCAATGGCATTGTGTTACTTAGTTGGTCTCTTGACTAATGACCATACTTTGTTGCGTTCAAAACTGTTCAGCTCTTCTTGCATAGCAACGAGCCAATCATTGTCCATCAATGGATCTTGTACCTTGAGGTGGCTCAACACTAGAGAAAAACTAAAAGTGAGCACAAAAGTTTGTCAATTGTTTACGAGTGACTCTACCTTCCGATATGCCGATAAAAATTTGATCAACATCAACCTGACCGGCCACTCGTGGCATGATGGAGGTTAGGCTTTCACGAGTTTCAACTTCATTTCCATCATCCACATCCTCAACATATGGATCATTATTGTATGGTGGAACATCTTCTTCTTCATGTTGCATTTGTTGAGGTTCATCATCAATGATTTCACTTTCTTGTTCTTGCTTGTGGTGAGGGTCTTGTTCTCCTTCTTGATCTTGAACAACGGGCATAGTTTGAGCAATAGGATCTTGTGGAGGTATGGGCATTGAAGTGGCTTGAGGATGAGAGAAACTTCCATCTTCTTCATCATCATCATGAGGTTCTTGTTCCATTGGAAGAAGAGCACCAACACCCATGGTCAAAATATCTTGAGAGGGATCTTCTTCACCTACATCACTTAGATCAACTTGCTCCCCATGGGATCCAATAATTCATCGAACACCATGTCACAAGTTTCTACAACACATCCATTGGATTTGTTGTAGACTCTATGGGCGTGAGAGTTTGATCCATAACCAACAAATATCCCCTCAATTGTTTTGGACTGAAATTTTCCTAACCACTCTCTCTTGTTGAGGATGAAACACTTGCACCCAAATACATGAAAGTACTTGACATTTGGCTTGTTCCCGATTAGGAGCTCATATATGGAATCTTCTCCAATATCGTGTGGAAGAAGAGTCGGTTTGATGCATGGCATGCAGTGTTGACAGCCTCGGCCAAAACCTCTGTGGTGACTTGTATTCATCCAACATGGACCTTGCCATTTCCAGAAGTGTACGGTTCTTCCTCTCGGCTACACCATTTTGTTGAGGAGTGTAGGGTGCGGAATATTGATGCTCAATCCCTTCATCACTAAGAAATTCTTCCAAGGTGTATGATACGTCTCCAATGTATCTATAATTTTTGATTGTTCCATCCTGTTATATTATTATTCTTGGATGTTTTAGAAGCATTTTACAATCATTTTATATCATTTTTTGGGACTAACCTATTGACATATTGCCAAGTGCCAGTTGCTGTTTTTTGCATGTTTTTTACATCACAGGAAATCAATATCAAACGGAGTCCAAACACCGCAAAACTTTTTGGAGAATTTTTATGGACCAGAACACCCAGGATGGGCCAGAGCAGCACCTGGGGGGTGCCCCGAGGGGGGCACAACCCACCAGGGCGCGCCTGGGGGTTGTGCCCACATCGGTGGCCTCCCGCACCCCCTCTTCGCCCTATAATTTCAAAAATATTCCAAAACCCTTTGGGGTAGCCCTAGATCAGAAGTTCCGCCGCCGCAAGGATCTGTAGCCACCGAAAACCAATCTATACCTTGTTCCGGCACCCTGCTGGAGGGGGGAATCATCTCCGGTGGCCATCTTCATCATCCCGGCGGCCACCACGATGAGGAGGGAGTAGTTCTCCCTCGGGGCTGAGGGTATGTACCAGTAGCTATGTGTTGTATCTCTCTCTCTCTCTCGTGTTCTTGAGATGGAACGATCTTGATGTAACGTGGGCTTTGTTGACATAGATGAATCATATGGGGTATTTCCCCTCTCTATCTTGTATTGAGTTTTCCCTTTGAAGTTGTCTTATCGGATTGAGTCTTTAAGGATTCGGGAGCACTTAATATCTGTTTTGCATGAGGATATCTGTAGTGACATTGGGATATCCAAGTGAGTTACTTGATGTGTATTATTGTGATCAACTTGTGGGTTCCGTGACTTTAGGGCCTATGCATAGGGGTTGGCACACGTTCTCATCTTGACTTTCCGATAGATACTTTGGGGCACTCCTTGGGAACCAAATAGATAAATCTGAAATTGTGTGATGCTTATCGTGTAATCAAACCCACGGATATTCACGGTGACATTGGGATATCTAGGTGACATTAGGGCTTTGGTTGATTTGCATCTTAAGGTGTTATTCTAAAGAATAGCTTTGTGGTGCTTTCGTGCCCGACAACAATTTCTATATAACAAGTAATTTTGGAGTGAACTCTACGCCGCACTTGAGGGATTTACATATGATTCAACTATGTCAACACTGTTGGGAGATCACACTAGTGAAAGTACGGACCCTAGGCCTTGTTTTTAAGCATTGCAATACCATTTTCATGCCCGTTTACTAGTTGCTACCTTGCTGTTTTTATTTATTCAGATTATAAAAATATATTTCTACCATCAATATTACACTTTTATCACCATCTCTTCGCCGAACTAGTGCACCTATACAATTTGCCATTGTATTGGGTGTGTTGGGGACACAAGAGATTTCTTGTATTTGGTTGCAGGGTTGTTCGAGAGAGACCATCTTCATCCTACACCTCCCACGGATTGATAAACCTTAGGTCATCCACTTGAGGGAAAATTGCTACTGTCCTACAAAACTCTGCGCTTGGAGGCCCAACACGAGTCTACAAGAATAAAGTTGCGTAGTTGACATCAAGCTCTTTTCTGGCACCGTTGCCGGGGAGGTGAGTGCATGAAGGTATATCTTTAGATTTTGCAATTGAATCTTTTAGTTTCTTGTTTTATCACTAGTTTGATTTATAAAAGAAAACTACAAAAAATGGAATTGAGGTTGCATCGTATTATTGATCATCTTTATAATTTCTTTCTTGAAAATGATGGATTGGAAAATTGTGCTCAATTGTTAGAAGAAGAAGTCAATAAAATGTTTGGCACAAAATATTTGAATGATGAGCATGATTGCAATGTTGTTGGTATGAATTCTTTGAATATCTATGATGCTAACGAAATGCAAAGTCATAAGTTTGGGGATGCTATATTTGATGAAGATGATCTTTTTACTCCCCCAAGCTTTGATGAGAAAATTTATTATGATGAAAGCATGCCTCCTATTTTTGATGATTATATTGATGAAAGTGGATTTGGAGAGGTCATGACTTTATTGAGTGATGAATCCACTATTTTGGAAGAGGTTTCAATTTACTATGATAACAAAGTTGCTATCTATGATGATTATGGTGATGACATGCATGTATGCTATAAAGAATAATGATAACCATGAAACTTGTCATCATGATTTTAATTTGCAATCAGATGATAGTTATTTTGTTGAGTTTGCTCCCACTACTATTGAAGAGAGTAAATTTGCTTATGTGGAGAGTAATAAAATTTCTATGCTTATCCATCATGAAACTAATGATTTACGTGATAGTTCTATTGTTGAATTCATTCATGATGCTACTGAAAATTATTATGAGATAGGAACATATGCTTGTATGAATTGCAATAATATCAAGGTTCCTCTCTTTATGTTGAAAGTTTTGAAGTTGTGCTTGTTTTGCCTTCCTACGCTAGTTGATTCTTGCTCCCATGAATTATTTGCTCACAAAATCCCTATGCATAGGAAGTGTGTTAGACTCAAATGTGCTAGTCTTATGCTTCATGATGCTCTCTTTGTGTTTCAATTCTTATCTTTTATACGAGCATCATTGAACTCATCATGCCTAGCTAAAAGGCATTAAAGAAAAGCGCTTGTTGGGAGACAACCCAAAACTTTTACCTACTGTTTCTATGTGTTCACATGATTATGCTATTGTAGTAATCATGTTTTATTGCTTTTGTTTCAATAAAGTGCCAAGTAAAGCCTTTGGGATAGTGTGGATGATAGTTGACTTGACTCTGTGCAAAAATAGAAACTTTTGCGTTCAGTCTAGGAAATTTGAAACTTCACTGGAAAATGCTTTTGATCTTAATTTTTTACGGGTGATATATATACAAATTCTCTACGTTGTCCTAATTTTTCAGAATTTTTGGGGTAGCAGAAGTATGGTTGGAGTACAGATTACTACAGACTATTCTGTTTTTGTCAGATTCTGTTTTCAATGCATAGTTTGCTTGTTTTCTAGTTTCTATGGCATATATTGCTCAATATAAATTGTAGAAATGATATGATACAGTAGGAATTGTGTGGAAACAATTATTAATCTTGGCTTTGACAGTACCAAAGTGAAATGGTTTGCTCTTTATCATACTAACCTATCTCACGAAGTTCCGTTAAGTTTTGTGTGATTGAAGTTTTCAAGTTTTGGGTGAGATGTCGATATGAGGAGAATAAGGAGTGACAAGACCCTAATCTTGGGGATTCCCAAGGCACCCCAAGGTAATATTCAAGGAATATCCAAGCAACTAAGCTTGGGGATGCCCCGGAAGGCATCCCCTCTTTCGTCTCCAACATTATCGGTAACCTCACTTGGAGCTACATTTTTATTCGTCACATGATATGTGTTTTGCTTGGAGTGTCATTTTATTTTGTTAGGATTTGCTTGCTGTTTTTTAGAATAATGTTTTGCATATTTCTTTTCAATAAAAATGTCAAGGATAGCCTTTACCATTCTTATTTTGCAAGTCTACATGTTGCTGTTTCAAAACAGAAAGTTTATCGCTGTTGCAAAAATTCCCTAGAAAAAATAGAATATGATACAATGTTGAAACTCTTTGCATAAATAGCTCTGTTGAATTTTCTACAGTGTGGTAAATTTTCAGAATTTTTGGAGTTAGGGAAGTATGATGAATCTTGCATTCTTTACAGACTGTACTGTTTTGGCAGATTGCTGTTATGTTTGCATTGTTTGCATATGTTTGCTTGTTTAATGATTCTATTCGAGGATAGAAGTATTAAATATGCAGAGGGATTTAGTATGAAATGTTGAATAATAATTTTAGTTATTTGCTACAGTAGAGAATGATAAGGTTTGTGCATTGATTTATACTAACTTATCTCATGAGTTCTTGTTGAGTTTTGTGTGGATGAAGTTTTTGAGATTTAGGAAAACTGTGATATGAGAGGAATTAAGGAGACACAAAATCTCAAGCTTGGGGATGCCCAAGGCACCCCAAGTTAATATTCCAAGAAGTCTCAAGCATCTAAGCTTGGGGATGCCCCGGTAGGCACCCCACCTTTATTCTTCAACAATTATCGGTTAGTATCGGTTGAGCCTAAGTTTTTGCTTCTTCACATGATGTGTGCTATCCTTGGAATGTCATTTTATTTATTTTTTATTGTTGTTTTAATTAAATACTTAGAACTGAAAGTTTGTAAACAAAATAGAGTCCTCAAATAGTTGCCAGAGAGGCTAGGTAAGCTGCACTCACATCCCGTCAACGAAGCTCTTTTCTATGGAATTGCTCTAGTGCTTCACTTATATCTTTTTTAGCACGGGGTGCTTTAATATTTTTGAGAAATTCTCTCTTGCTTCACTTAAATTAATTTGAGAGAAAGAAATATTATGCTCATGATCTTCACTTATATTTGTTTGAGCTTATCAAAAGCAACACCTGGAAATTAGTTCCAAAGTGATAGATATCCAAGAAGGATATAATAAAAACTTTCATGAAGATCATTGGACAAAATAAACTTGATTCTTAGTAATAGTTTTGAGATATGATGATGTGATATGTGAGTTGTGTTGATGAGTAATTATGCTTTAATAAGAATATTGGTGTTAAGGTTTGTGATTCCCTATGCAAGTATGAAAGTCAATAGTCATGCAATGAAATTATATCCTACTTGTGGTGCATTATTCGGTGTTAATTATGCTTAATGCTTGCTTATGAGATTATTCGTTTCTTGGTTGGTCACTTCTCAATCTTTTGCTAGCCTTCATTTTGCACTAAGTATGATCTCTACTTGTGCATCCAAAATCCTTTAAACCAGTTTTGCCACATGAGTCCACTATATCTACCTATATGCGGTATTCTTTTGCCGTTCTAAGCAAATTTGCATGTGCCATCTCTAATTTTCAAAATGAACTTCTCTTTTGTGTGTTTGTTTTGCTCGCGGAGCGGTGAGGGGTGGCTAATATTTTCCATGCTGGATGTGTTATTCTCACGATGAGTGTTTATTCACTTGTCATTGCACGAGAGTAAGGCAAAGGTTTTATGGATGCCCAGTCCCGAAATGCAAAAAATAATTTACTTTATGTTGTCAACTAATAAATTCCTTGGAAAGTGTTGGTATGGAGGGCAACCGTGGATACGGCTAGCCATGGAAAGGAATAACCATTATTTTCTGTTTGGGAACCGCCTATGATATATCGAGCATGGAAAGTGTTGGGAACTCTAAGTCGTTTTTGGGGGTGGGATGGATACACCTCCCAAAATGTTTTTATCTCTAAGTTTTTCGCTTTGAGCTCTAGCACCTCTACAAATCCCTACTTCCCTCTGCGAAGGGCCTTTCTTTTACTTTATGCAATTTTTATTTTGAATTCGAGTCTCCATCTTCTCTTATAAAAGCACCAACTAGGAGGCAATATGATCGTACTTGAGCATTGGGTGTAGATAATATGCCAGTGTGTTTCATGAATGGATCAATGATTGAGCATGATGGGCTAGGGATAACTTATTTTAGCGTTGATATTTTGACAGACATGGTTGCTTGTTGATATGTTGAGTATTTAAGTCGCATGTCAAAACTAGACTATTGCTTTGAACCATATAAGTCCAAATGCCATGCTATAAAGAAAAGAAAAAGATATGACATGATAGGCAGCATTCCACATCAAAAATTCTGTTTTTATCATTTACCTACTCGAGGACGAGCAGGAATTAAGCTTGGGGATGCTGATACGTCTCTGTCGGATCACGGGTTCCGGCAAAACCCTCAAGGTTCAAACTCTGGGGTGCGCACAAAGATCTCTCCTCTCCCAAGCTCTCACACTCCACGATCTACTGGACTAACTCGCCGAACCCAAAGAACACAGAGACACGAGATTTATACTGGTTCGGGCCACCGATGTGGTGTAATACCCTACACCAGTGTGGTGTGGTGGATTGCCTCTTGGGCTGGGGATGAACAGCACAAGGGGAAGAACAGCCTCCTGAGGTGAGGTGTTCTTGTGCTGGTGATTGGTAGGATGGAATGGATCTGCTCCCAGATGAGATGATATGATCTGATCTGCTTCGTACGGTGGTGGCTAGTCCTATTTATAGAGGCCCAGGTCCTCTTCCCAAATATTGAGCGGGAAGGGGTCCCACAACGGCCAAGTTTGAAGGGGAACAACTAGTACAGCTTATCCTGACAAAAAGCGGTCTTCGCCTGCCAAAGGCTCTGGTGGTGACACCGTCTTGGGCACCACGGTGAGCTCTGCCCTGCCGTCCTGCTGGTCTTGGTCGCGTTGCACCGATATGGAAACCTTTGCCTGATGCCTCGGGACTCCGCGCCTGCACTTGCCTCTTTAGCACCAAAGAGGAAACAAGGACACTGCGCGCGGGGGCGCCCGCCTGGTTGCGGTTGTCATTGCTTGCGTCATTGGGACCTCGCGAGGTTCGCCTTGCCTTGATCTCTCCGCCCCTCGCAAGCCAGCCTGGTGAGGCCGCTCCTGAGGAGGTCTTGTGTCGTCTGCCTCGCGAGGCTTGGCTCCTCGTGAGGGTCTTGAGTGCTTGCTGGTGGAGATGGGCCGTCCGGGCCCGCTGGTGGAGCCACGCTGTAATGCCCACGATGCGGCTATATCTCCCACGTGTCGAGGCATGACTTAGAGGCATAACCGCATTGTAGGTATTGTCGCAAGAAGGGTCATCTTCACACAATCCCATGTAATGAACAAGAATGGGATAACGAGAGTTGGCTTACAATCGCCACTTGACACAATACATAATTTAATTCATACATCATCCAAAATCCACAGATAGACCGACTACGGTCAAATACAAAAGAAAATAAGATAACCCCAAATGCTAGATCCCCGATCGTCCCAACTGGGCTCCACTACTGATCATCAGGAAACGAAACATAGTAACGACCACGTTCCTCATCGAACTCCCACTTGAGCTCGGTTGCGTCATCTGCCCTGGTCACGTCGGCACCTGTAACTATTTTTGGTAGAATCTGTGAGTCACGAGGACTCAGCAATCTCACACCCGCGAGATCAAGACTATTTAAGCTTATAGGAAAAGGATGGTGTAAAGGTGGAGCTGCAGCAGGCACTAAGCATATATGGTGGCTAACATACGCAAATGAGAGCGAGAAGAGAAGCAACGCAACGGTCGCGAAGCTAGAAATGATCAAGAAGTGATCCTGAAACTACTTACGTTCATCCATAACTCAAACCGTGTTCACTTCCCGGACTCCGCCGAGAAGAGACCGTCACGGCTACACACACGGTTGATGTATTTTAGTTAAGTCAAGTGACAAGTTCTCTACAACCGGACATTAACAAATTCCCATTTGCCACATAACCGCGGGCACGGCTTTCGAAAGATAATACCCTGCAGGGGTGTCCCAACTTAGCCCATTATAAGCTCTCACGGTCAACGAAGGATAAACCTTCTCCCGGGAAGACCCGATCAGTCTCGGAATCCCGGTTTACAAGACATTTTGACAATGGTAAAACAAGACCAGCAAGACCGCCCGACTGTGCCGACAAATCCCGATAGGAGCTGCACATATCTCGTTCTCAGGGCACACCGGATGAGACAGGCTACGAGTAAAACCAGCCCTCAAGTTTCCCCGAGGTGGCCCCGCAGGCGGCTCGGTTCGGACCAACACTCGAAGGAGCACTGGCCCGGGGGGGTTAAAATAAAGATGACCCTCGGGCTCACGAAAACCCAAGGGAAAAAGGCTTAGGTAGGCAAATGGTAAAACCAAGGTTGGGCCTTGCTGGAGGAGTTTTATTCAAGGCGAACTGTCAAGGGGGTCCCATAAATCACCCAACCGCGTTAGGAACGCAAACTCAAGGAACATAATACCGGTATGACGGAAACTAGGGCTGCAAGAGTGGAACAAAACACCAGGCATAAGGCCGAGCCTTCCACCCTTTACCAAATATATAGATGCATTAATTAAATAAGAGATATTGTGATATGCCAAAATATCCATGTTCCAACATGGAACCAACTTCAACTTCACCTGCAACTAGCAACGCTATAAGAAGGGCTGAGCAAAAGCGGTAACTTAGCCAAACAACGGTTTGCTAGGAAAGGATGGTTAGAGGCTTGACATGGCAATATGGGAGGCATGATATAGCAAGTGGTAGGTAGCGCAGCATAGCAATAGAATGAACAACTAGCAAAGCAAAGATAGAAGTGATTTCGAGGGTATGGCCATCTTGCCTGCAAGGTTCTCAGAGTTGTCGAAAGCTTGATCCTCGTAAGCATACTCAATAGGTTCCTCGTTCACGAACTCGTCTCCTGGCTCTACCCACAGCAATAACACAAGCAATGGAACCACAATCAATCACGGGAAATGCGCAAGCAACATGATGCAATACATGCATGATATGCGAGATATGATATGCGATGCGTATGCGTGCTCCGGAAGAAAAAAGATGAACAAGGCAGTAACTTGGCAAACCAAGTATGCCACTGGAAAGATGAGATGATTTCGTTCGAAATCGATATAAAGATCACCGGAAACGGATGCACGGTTTGCAAATGGCAAGCAAAACAAGAATGACACGATTCTGCGATTAACAGCATGATAGCACTTAGAATACATCAAGTAACTATGCTACAGCACTCCAACATCGCAACAAAGCATATGGCAGTAATCTACAGGAGATGCTTGACAAAATATGAACACTGAGCTATGGCTAGAGCACAACATAACAGGTTCAAACAAGCATGGCAAAAATGCAAAAGATATCAGCTTCACAGACTTGAAGAAAATACTGGACATGGCTGAAACAGCACCAGGTAGCAATGTTCAGAGCAAGCAAAACACATGCTACAGGAACTTAACATAGCAAAACAAGGCATGGCATGAATCTACTAAATGCATAGAACAAAAGTCCCTTACTGTCCATGAGTAAAAAAGGATCAGAAGATATTATGGCACTCATGTAAACATAGCAAGTTTCGTTAACAGGTTTCAGGCTTAGCAGAAAACAGAGCATGGCATTAACAGAAATTATGAGGGCATCTTGGTGAGCTTGATTCACTCATCACAAAGCAATGCATGACAAAAAAAGGATACCTACAGCAAGACGGAATGTTTATGAAGCTAACCATGGCAAGATCAAGTTCATAGCATGTATGGATCAACTACAACAACCTTGGCAAAATTGAATATCACGTTAACATTCTGCCAGAAATATTTTATAGCAAAAGTAGAGCAAGATTAAGACATGCTAGGGCACTCCATAATTGCACACAGGGGCATGGATGGATAGAACACAACTATATCTACAAAACATCCTTACTGAACATACCCAAAAGAAGCATGGATCTCACTGTAGCCACATGGATAGATGGCAACAAAATAACAGCAGTAACAGACTTGGCAAAATCCTAAGTCCCTGAAAACAGAAACATCACGAAGCCTAGTTTGCATGCTTGTGCTAGTTACCACATAGATAAAAAAATACATGGCATACACCTCTGTAATGGCATGGCATAGATCAAAACACCTGTAGAGTTCATGCCCATAAGATGCACACATCAAATGCAAAATAACAAAACATCAAGTTCTGAAACAGCAGTAAACATCATATAGCACTCTTGCACCAGAGATTTGGGCATCAAGATGAACTCAAACGAGCATGGCACAATGGAACAAAATGAAGAGCATCTCGAGGCGAACATTTCGATATATCATCCGCGCAAGACGGAGCAGTATGCAATAAGATATGCCATGATGAATAATGCAACATATTGTAATAATCTTCGGGACTTGGGAAGATTTCGGGGGGGGGGGGGAGTCAACCTCGTCTAGATCTGGATCCGGGGCAGCACGCGAACCGATGCAGCGGGGCGGCTCGCCCGAGTTCTTGCCGGAGAGGGGAGAGGAGGCGCCGGCGGGCGAGGACGGCGGGGACGGCGTCGAGGAGCGGGCACGGGTGAGGACGGGCATGGACGCCGAGGCGTTGGGGAGCGGACGGCGGTCGGCAGGCGCGGGCGGCCGCGGGTGCGGGCGGCGGCGCCGGCGGGAGAAGAGGAGGCGGCGGCGCGGGTCAACGAGGCGGCGGGGCGCGGTCGCGGTCGGAGGCGCACACGGGCTCGGGCGGCGGAGCGAGGACATGGGCCGGGAGGGCCCGATCCGGGCTCCCCGGGCCGCGGCGGCGGAGGCGGATTGGAGGACATGTGTCGCGCCCCGATTGGTCGGGCGCGGCGGCGGGATTCGTCCGGCGGCGGCGGACGTGTCCGGTGGCGGCGGAGGGCGATTTGCTAGGGTTTCATCCGGGATTTTGGACGGGGAGGGAATATTTATAGGTAGAGGGAGCTAGGAGAGTCCAAATGGAGCACGGTTTTCGCCCACACGATCGTGATCGAATGACCGAGAGCATGGAGGGGACTTAGATGGGTTATTGGACTGTTTGGAGGGTTTTTTTGCTGCAACACACAAAAGCCCTTTGCGGTTACCCGGTTAACCGTTGGAGCATCAAACGACCTCCAAATGGAACGAAACTTGACAGGTGGTCTACCGGTGGTATACCAAGGCCACTTGACAAACCTCGGTCCATTTCGAGAACATTTAACACCTGCTCACGAAAAGAAACAAGAGGGGTGCGACGGTGCATGTGGGAGTGCCGGATTGCAAAACGGACAACGGGGAAAATGCTCGGACGCATGAGACGAACACGTATGCAAATGAGATGCACATGAAGACATGATATGAGATGCATGACATGAACAAAATGCAAAACGAAAAACAAAACCCGACCACGAAGGGAATATCATAACACATAGCTGAAAATGGCAAGAGTTGGAGTTACAAATATGGAAAGTTACATCCGGGGTGTTACACACGCCGTGGGCCGCAGGCAGGCAAGTCTGGGGACCCCCGTTCCCAGAACGCTGACAGTAGCCCCCGGGCCCAAGGCGCGCTCAGGCTTGGCTTCGAGGCGAAGCCAAAGGGCAAGTACGAAGCGCCGCGGGCCCCAACAGCCTGCGGCCATGGTCGACGCGTGGCGATTGATTGGACGTGGGCGTCTCCGCTTCCCCACACTGCCTCGGCAATTGCCCGACTTGACGAGTCCTTGCTGCATGCAGAGAAAAATCATCATTACCTGTGATCGTGGGGGTTGCCGGTTGGCCTTCCCTTGCTATAAATGAGGAGGGGGGCAGAGCCCCCGTCGCTCATCCCTTCCTGCTCCGCTTGCTTCTTCTTCCTCGCTCCATCGCCAGTAGCGACATCCATGGCACCAATCCGAAGATTCTCGGCCGCAGAGAAGGGGGAAACTCCCCACGACGAGCCCGGGCCGCTCCCGCCGAAGAAGAGGCCGGTCCACCGCCGCGATGTAGTCGTAAGGCAGGAGGTGACAAGGCCTTGGTACAAGCGGCCACCTCCGGGGTATCCGCTGCCTTTATACGCCCAAGCCGAGGGCTCAGGAGGAAGAAGCAGCGACCGGCACCGCTCATGCCGCGGCCGTGGTCGCCGTGCCGCCGCGGCGTGCGGCGTCGCCCCAGGGGTCCACGCCATGGACTCCTCGCGCGAGCTCGTGCTGTGGGCGGCGATGTCTCCGCGCACTTGGATCCGCCTCCCCCAGTTTTTCTCTGCCGAGATGCCGCTGAGGGGCCCCCTTGAACTATGGCTGCAGCACGCCGACTGCGATGCCCTGGCGACCGGAGCGGAGGTGGAAGCTGTCTCCCCGGGCAAGATCTTCATGACCCGTGGCTGGGGTGAGGTTGCCCGGGTTTTCCACACAAAAGGCGCCCTCGCCATCCACTTCAGGTACGACGGCGCCTTCATGATGTTCTTCAAGGTCTTCGACGTGGAAGGCCGCCGCTTGGAGTGCTGCCCTGGACAGGGCCGCCAGGACTGCCCTGCCAGCGGTCCCTCGGGCGGCAGCAGCGACGCTTGGGAGTCCGGCGATTCTCCCGAGCCATACGAGACTCCGAAGACGAGCGACGACAGCTATGTGCCCCCGAGCTCTCGCCGCGCCCGGAGCAAGGACGCAACGCCCGGCCGTCGCCGTCGCTGATCTGGATGGGGTTGGCGCCGGCCTCCTAGGGCCCACTGTTGATGATGGCGTCGGCGATGCTTGGGCGCGTAGATAGGGCTCCTTGAATTTCCTTCCTTTTGTTCCCTGCGAGGAATCGAGATGAACCCTGCTGGGGCATGTAAAGGGCCTGTAATGCTTTTGTTGATATTATCTTTATTATGAAAATCAGAGAACACGCGTCCTGTTCTGGCTTGGTCTCCCCTTTCCATCTCGCGACAACTTGGTGCTCTACGCTGACAGGTCCCGATCCCTAGGCAGGCTGCAGCCGTCGCTGGTATGCCAGGTCGCGATGCCGTGGTCAAGGCCAGGAGGTGAGCGGCCCGAGGTCCAGTAAGAGCTCCTGAGGCGCGATGCTCAAAAGGTCCCCTTTAGTGCTCAAGCAGCTACCAAAAGGTAGGAAAGGGAGGCGACGTTGCTGCAACGGGCTGCAACAGGTGGGGATTTTATGATGAGGTGCTTGATCAACGCCAGCGCGAGACTTATCTTGGCGGTCGAGAGACGATGCCTTGTGCCAGGCCAAACTCGCATGTCGTTAGCCATAGTGTAGCTAGGTTAGGCCCATGCGAGCCTTCCCCTCTTCCCCACGCTCTTCTATGTGCTCTACGTCCTTAGGTCCCGGCCCTCGACAGAGCTCAGCCGTCGCTGGTATGCCAGGTCACGATGCCGTGGTCAAGGCCAGTGGGTGAGGGCTGGAGAGCCAGTAAGAGCTTCTGAGTCGCGATGCTCAGGAGCCCCCCTTTTAACGCGCGAGTGAATTGCATGGGAGAAGTGGGAGCCCGTGGTACCGCCTGTTGCTATCCTCCGGAGGTTCATGCAGGTTAGTGCGAAGAGGGGCACAAGTTGTTCTTGTGATTGCGGCTTGCTCCGCAAGAAGGTGAAGGCACTGAGGGCCTGGTGAGGTGACATGCGCGGAGCATGTCACGAGTCAGAGCTCGACCGCTCAGATTTGTCGACGTTGCAGGGATGGACCTGAGCACAAGCGTCGTGCCAGCATGAGCAGCTCCCGTGGTGGGTGATAATCAAGTAGGTGATAATCATAGATAGATCATGCATGAGAAGGCATACTAGCTTGGGGAAATGCAAAAACGACACATGCCACTGGGCAGGACCCGAGCGGCTTGGGGATGATGCAGCCCGAGGGGCACCCCCAGAAGGTAAGCTAAAGACATAGAAGGATACATGCCGCAGGGACGGACCCACGCAGCCTGGGAATGATGCAGCTCGAGGGCGCTCCCAGCTAAATGAACTTGGAAATGTCACCTGGTTTAGTTGCCGACGAGATGTTGGTGTAGCTGAAGTTGCGCAGTGATGAGGCTATTCCTCACGAGCCACCCGGGCCCTGAGCCTCGGGAGGCTCTGAGGGTCCAGGCAGTTCCTTGAGGGCCGTCTCCATCTCCGCCAGGACCGCGTGATGCCTGGCCTCCTGAGCCGCCATGATGCTCCACAGGTTGCGTTGGAAGGCGGACGCCATGCTTGGCAGGCCAAAAGGCAAACATAGCTGTGAGGTCGCCATGCAGCGTCCCACGCGCGAAGGCCAGAAGCGCTCCTGAGATGTGTCCCGGTTGAGCCCTGGGATGTTGACGCAGACACGCAGCCCACCATCCTCGCCCGTATGGGGGGCCGTGCGAGGTGGGCGGCGATCGCCGCACATGGCCCTTGCATTTTCTAGCTCCTGTATGGTCTTGTGGATGAACTCCTATGCGCCGAGCGCTCCCTACTTAACGCCTTCCTGAGGGAAACATGCCGCAAAGCACGCCTCCATGTGGTGCCCGAGCGCCTCGCTTGTGACGTTGGCGAGGTCAGAGGCCCCCTAGAAGAGAGCCCCCGAGCCTTGCCCGAGGATGGCACCGGGCGGGCTTTCCTATGCACGGGAGGGACGCGCCCCACCTGAGGGCGCTGGTCTTGAAGTGGTGCTGCTGGTGGCGTCGCCCTCCTGAGGAACCTGCATGGAGCAGCTGCTTCTTCTTCTTGGGGTGGCCTCAAGAGGGTACTGGATTCCTTCGTTGTCGGGGTCTTCAATCGCTGCGGCTTGGAAGGCGCGCTCGAGGGAGCACACCGCATCTCTTTCTTCGCAGGGGACCGTGATGATCCCGCCGCTCCCAGGCATCTTGAGGACGTTGTAGCCATGATGAGTGACCACCATGAACTTGGCCAATGCTGGGTACCCGAGGATGGCGTTGTACGGTAGGCGGATATGGGCGACGTCGAAGTCGATGAGCTCGGTGCGGTAGTACTTGCGTTCTCCAAAGGTGACAGGAAGGCGGACCTGCCCTATCGGTGTGGTGGATCCGCCACTCACTCCTGAGAAGGGCTTGGTAGGCTGTAGCTGTTCATATGGCACTTGGAGGCTGTCGAACGTCTCGACAGACAGGACATTGAGTCCTGCTCCGCCGTCGATGAGGGTCTTGGTGACTTGAACGTTGCTGATGACGGGCGAATAGAGCATCGGGAGGGCGCCGACAGTTGCGGCACACTTGAGCTGGTCAGCTGAGCTGAAGGTGATGGTGCACTTGGACTACCTGAGTGGGCATGTGGCCTCGAGCCTGGGAAGAGCCGCGTTCACCTCACGAGCAAACTGCTTGAAGAGGCGCTGGGAGGCTGGGGCCTGCACACCGCCCAAGATGCAAGCGATGGCGCGAGGTTCCTGGAAGCCCCCAGCCCCCTCGTCCTGGTGGTGGTCATCGTTCCTTCTTGGTGGTGGCGGCAGCGGAGGAAGGCCGGCGTTGCCCTGAGGGCGATCCTCGCGAGCCTGATCCCTGTAGTTGCCCTCACGAGGCTGGTATAGCCAGCGGTCCTCACAAGGTCGGTCGCGCCACTCCTGGCAAGGGCCGCGGTCATCCCAGCATCCTCCGCCTCGTCCTCCTCCTCGGCCGTAGCCCCGGTCGTTGCGCTCGGGGAGTCGACCGAAGCGTCCATCTCGAATGGCCCTAAGCTCTTGACAGTCGTTGGTGTTGTGGTTGTGCATGTTGTGGAAGGCGCAGAATGGTCGGCTGCTCTTGGAGCACTCAGGAAGGTCCCGGCCGCGCTTCGTATCCGGCTCTCCTGCGAGTACGGCTACACCCTTGCGCTTCAGTCCTTGGCCTTGGTTTTCTTGTCTTCTGGATCTGCCGTTGGGAGCTTGACGAGGGAGAGACGCCCTTCCTCGGCTCTCGCACACTTGGTCGCCAGGTTGAACAGCTCCAGAGCCGTGCACATGTCTTCATGGATAGCGAGCTCCTCCTTCATCTTGATATCGCGGATGCCATCGGAAAACGCGGAGGTGATGGCCTCGTCCGTCACCTTGGGGATCTTGAGGCGGGCGCAGTTGAAGCGCTGAATGTACTTCTGCAGAGTCTCTCCAGACTGCTGCTTGATGCGGCGCAGGTCACCCACGGCCGGCGGGCGGACGCGCGTGCCCTGGAAGTTGGCGACGAAGCGATCGCGCATCTCACCCTAGGAGGAGATGGATCCCGCAGGCAGGTTCAGGAGCCAAGAGCGTGCACCGTCTTTAAGAGCCATGGGAAACCAGTTCGCCATGACTTTTTCATCACCGTTGGCTGCCTTGATGCTCAGCTCGTAGAGCTGCAAGAACTCTGCAGGGTCGGGGGTGCCGTCGTAGCGAGGAGGTAGGTCTGGCTTGAACTTGCCCGGCCAGACGACACTGCGCAGCTCCAGAGTGAAGGCGCGGCAGCCTGCTGTCGCCACCGGGGCCCATCGTGGGAGCGGAGCTAGGTCTTGGTGGCCTCGCGCCGCCACGGCAAGTGGCGCATGGCCCTGCCGCGGCAAGCGATCCTGACACGGCGGTGCTGGCAGCGGTGGAGCGTTCTCTTGCGGTCGAGGAACTTCTTGGCAGCTTCTTTCTTCACGTGCGGGCGCCTGGCGCGGTGGATCGTGCCGCGGGGCCGCGTGTCTTGGCGCCAGGATGCCATCTTGGTGCGGAGGTGGTGGAGGCGCTCCGTGAGCTACGTCGCCCGTAGTTAGCGGTGGACGAGGCAGCGAAAGGGACGGTGCGGGGGAGCCACCTGCGACGCTGACGAGCTCGGCGATGTGGTCGAGCCAGTCCTCGTAGAGGTTTTCGACCGGACGGTAACGCAGGAGCTCGCGCGCCATGAGTAGCGCGGCCTGCGCGTCCGTGGGAGCGCAACGAGCGTGAGACGATGAGCCGGCTGGAATCGGCGACGGAGTGGCGGTGCAGCCGTCCCGCTGCACCGAGGGGTGCACGAGGACGCCTGCTGCTCGTTTCCAGCCGGGCCAGTGGCAGCATTGGCGGCGGGTGACGGAGAACGACGGGGAGGTCCGCCGGCAGGAGCCGTCTGGGCGACGCGGGCAGCGAGGGCGGCCCGGCGCTCCACGTGGGCACGTCGAGCGTCCGACATGGTTGTGGTGGAGCGGTCAAACACGGATCGACGAGAGGAAAGCTTCGACGCACCCCTAACTGGCGTGCCAAATGTCGGATCACGGGTTCTGGCAAAACCCTCAAGGTTCGTACTCTAGGGTGCGCGCGAAGATCTCTCCTCTCCCAAGCTCTCACACTCCAGATCTAGCGGGCTAACTCGCCGAACCCAAAGAACACAGAGACACGAGATTTATACTGGTTCGGGCCACCGATGTGGTGTAATACCCTACTCCAGTGTGGTGTGGTGGATTGCCTCTTGGGCTGGGGATGAACAGTACAAGGGGAAGAACAGCCTCCTGAGGTGAGGTGTTCTTGTGCTGGTGATTGGTAGGATTGAATGGATCTGCTCCCAGATGAGATGATATGATCTGATCTGCTTCCTACGGTGGTGGCTAGTCCTATTTATAGAGGCCCGGGTCCTCTTCCCATATATTGAGCAGGAAGGGATCCCACAACGGCCAAGTTTGAAGGGGAACAACTAGTACATCTTATCCTGACAAAAGCGGTCTTCGCCTGCCAAAGGCTCTGGTGGTGACGCCGTCTTGGGCTCCACGGTGACCTCTGTCCTGCCGTCCTGCTGGTCTTGGTCTCGTTGCACCGATATGGAAACCTTTGCGTGATGCCTTGGGACTCCGCGCCTGCACTTGCCTCTTTAGCACCAAAGAGGAAACAAGGACACTACACGCGCGGGCGCCCGCCTGGTTGCGGTCGTCATTGCTTGCGTCATTGGGACCTCGCGAGGTTCGACTTGCCTTGATCTCTCCGCCCCTCGCGAGCCAGCCTGGTGAGGCCGCTCCTGAGGAGGTCTTGTGTCATCCGCCTCGTGAGGCTTGGCCCCTCGCGAGGGTCTTGAGTGCTTGCTGGTGGAGATGGGCTGTCTGGGCCCGCTGGTGGAGCCACGCCGTGGGCCGCAGGCAGGCAAGTCTGGGGACCCCCGTTCCCAGAACGCCGACAGTCTCCAACGTATCTATAATTTTTTATTGTTCCATGTTGTTATATTATCATTCTTGGATGTTTTAGAAGCATTTTACAATGATTTTATATCATTTTTGGGACTAACCTATTGACATAGTGCCAAGTGCCAGTTGTTGTTTTTGCATGTTTTTTACATCGCAGGAAATCAATATCAAACGGAGTCCAAACACCGCGAAATTTTTTGGAGAATTTTGATGGAGCAGAACACCCAGGATGGGCCAGTGCAGCACCTGGGGGTGCCCCGAGGGGGGCACAACCCACCAGGGCGCGACTGGGGGTTGTGCCCACCTCGGTGGCCTCCTGCACCCCTTCTTCGCCCTATAAATTCACAAATATTCCAAAACCCTTTAGGGTAGCCCTAGATCAGAAGTTCCGCCGCCGCAAGGATCTGTAGCCACCGAAAACCAATCTAGACCCCGTTCTGGCACCCTGCTGGAGGGGGGAATTATCTCCGGTGGACATCTTCATCATCCCGGCGGCCACCACGATGAGGAGGGAGTAGTTCTCCCTCGGGGCCGAGGGTATATACTAGTAGCTATGTGTTGTATCTCTCTTTCTCGTGTTCTTGAGATGGAACGATCTTGATGTAACGCGGGCTTTGTTGACATAGATGAATCATATGGGTATTTCCCCTCTCTATCTTGTATTGAGTTTTCCCTTTGAAGTTGTCTTATCGGATTGAGTCTTTAAGGATTCGAGAGCACTTAATATGTGTTTTTCATGAGGATATCTGTAGTAACATTGGGATATCCAATTAATTTACTTGATGTGTATTATTGTGATCCACTTGCGGGTTCCGTGACTTTAGGGCCTATGCATAGGGGTTGGCACATGTTCTCATCTTGACTTTCTGATAGATACTTTGGGGCACTCCTTGGGAACCAAATAGATAAATCTGAAATTGTGTGATGCTTATCGTATAATCAAACCCACGGATATTCATGGTGACATTGGGATATCTAGGTGACATTAGGGCTTTGGTTGATTTGCATATTAAGGTGTTACTCTAAAAATAGCTTTGTGGTGGTTTTGTGCCCGACAACAATTTCTATATAACAAGTAATTTTGGAGTGAACTCTACGCCGCACTTGAGGGATTTACATATGATTCAACTGTGTCAACACTGTTGGGAGATCACACTAGTGAAAGTATGGACCCTAGGCCTTTTTTTTAAGCATTGCAATGCCATTTTCGTGCCCATTTACTATTTGCTACGTTGCTGTTTTTATTTATTCAGATTATAAAATTATATTTCTACCATCAATATTACACTTTTATCACCATCTCTTCGCCGAACTAGTGCACCTATACAATTTTCCGTTCTATTGGATGTGTTAGGGAACAAGAGATTTCTTGTATTTGGTTGCAGGGTTGTTTGAGAGAGATCATCTTCATCCTACACCTCCCACGGATTGATAAACCTTAGGTCATCCACTTGAGAGAAAATTGCTACTGTCCTACAAAACTCTGCGCTTGGAGGCCCAACACGAGTCTACAAGAATAAAGTTGCGTAGTAGACATCAGTGTAGTTCTTGAACTCGGAGCCATTATCACTTCTTATTGCCAAGATTTCTTTGTCAAACTTGCGTAGGGCTTGCTTGGCAAAATCAGTGAACGTAATCTTCATCTCATCCTTGGACTTGAGGAAGAACACCCATGTATATCTTGAGTAATCATCAACAATGAGAAGTCCATACTTTTTCCCACCAAGACTATCCCATGAAGGAGGCCCAAAAAGATCCACATGAAGTAATTCCAAAGGCCTTGAGGTAGATATAATATTCTTGGGTGGGTGCTTTGATGGATGTTGCTTCCCGACTATGCATGCACTACACACACGATCTTTGTCAAAAGAGACATTGGTTAGTCCAAGGATGTGATTACCCCTTAAGAGATCTTGAAGATTTCATATGCCAACAAGGGCTAGCCGGCGATGCCATAGCCACCCCTTGTCGGCCTTCGCCATTAAACAAGTTGCATGGAATGTGTTCTCTTTCGAGAAATCAACCATGTAAAGGTTGCCATCCAACTCTCCAACAAAGGACACTTCGAGAGTATCTCTCTTAAAGACACTGGTACGCGCCGGTCCTAAACAAACGGTTTTTAACCCCTTTCCGTGACAGCATTTGGAACCATCGCCAAGTGAGTGTGGGCGATAGGGGGGTCCTTCCCACACGGCCCAGAAACCATCGGGGATATGCCCTCCTGGCACACACACTCGGCAAAATGAGGTCGTGTGCGACCGGCGAGCGCTCAAATACAGAAATAACTACAGCAGAGCTAAAAAATACAATTATACGGAGAAATTGTTTCCGGTCGCAAGTACATCCCACACAGTCAGTCCCCGCCAAACGTTTCCGTTCGTATGTACATCCCACACAGTCGCTCCAAGGAAAACGTTTCCGTTCACAGGTACATCACACACAATTTTTCCCGTTAAATCGTTTGCGTTATTGAATGTATAACACACGGTCTGTAGAAGAAACTGTGTTGCAAAGGCTGTCCATCACACACGGTTTTTATGTGGTAAACGTTTGCGCAAGGTGGCCTAACGCAAATAGTTTTCAAGAGAAAGTCGTGTGTGATTGTTCATTGATTCAACATGGTTTATTCCTAGAAACTGTGTGCGTTGCGTGAGGTCATCGCCCACGGTATTTTTTCAACAACCGTTTGCAATAGCAAAACCCAATTAGCAGGCTAATTCGCCATTAGCAGGCTAATTATCCGATTATTCATAATCCATTTATTAATCTAATTGACATTTCATATTAAGCACACAATATATTTCATTTCCATATTAAGGAAGCAGAATTTCATAATTGAAATACATCAGAGTACAACATGATATAGCTTCAGCACTCTGCTACCCCATTACACAACTGCACTGGCAGCAAGTTCCACATGCAACATGTAGAACCTTTTGAAATTAGCATCATAGACGGTATATAGACAGATGCATCTCATCTGGAAAACTGCTGAAGCGGAAGGCGAATATTGAGCCTTCCTTCATGTTAAAGGTCTTTGCAACTTTAGGCCAGTGCCTCTGGATGATTGACCGTCCATCCTTTGTCCTCTTTAGGGACACTTCAATATTGAAGCGTGGGTATTGTATGAAAACCTTCCTCGCCTCATGACCATAGAGGTGGTTTGAGATGTAATCATCAGTGAACTGCTTTGGAAAGGCCTGAAAACAAGGATGTGCATAAATATCTTCTCTATATTGGAAATGGGGCAAAGGAATAAAAAAAAGGCAAGGTATAATAGATAGTACCATCTTGTAGCGAACTGATGTCTTCTTCATTGTGCAGACAAAGATCTTGTTGTTTTTTGTCGCTAATTTCTTTATCCTAACAATCTTTCTAAGTTTCTTGATTTGATTGATATTCATGGACAACTCATTTCCCCATACGCAAAAAGGGTCGAACAGTGGGTCAAAACCTCTGACAGCAGGACCTACATGTGCAAGAGCAAATTGTTAAAAACCAAAATATTAGAATGGTTCCTGCAATTGCACAATAATGTGCTATTAGAGAACGGACCATGCACGTGCTAACCTCGATTGTAAACCTCAGTGCTTCCCATTGTTTCCCTGCAACACATATAAGGTAGTTAGTCATCAGGTTAAGTAAGGATTCGCATGCTATCAGTAAAATATGTTGATGAAAAATAAGCACATTGCAGATTCATCCGATTAATTCAAGCCACACGGAAAACCCATTTACCCAAACCAAGCATGATTAAGAACTAGTAAATATAGCACTTGTATATGTTTCTCATGTATTAAGTGCAGCCAAATTCGATTTATTCCTCACATGCACAACAATACAAAATTCTACCCACGACAATTGGACTTCGGATTGCATAATTGAACCAAGCAGTTAACTAAACACCACAACAAATGAACCAAACATTAACTGAGCACCACATTGCACAATATAACATACTCCTAATAGAAGATCAGACAGTTAACCAAACAGTTAACTACAACCAATTGTAGCAATTGTATTTGTTTCTCATGTATTTACTACAACCAAATTCAATTTATTCCTCACATGGTATATAATAACAGAATGCACCCACAACTATTGAACATCGCATTGCAGAATTGAACCAAACAGTTAACTAAACACCACAACACAAATGAACCACACGTTAACTGAGCACCACATTGCACAATGTATAACCAAACCAAGCATGCTTGACAACTTGGAAATATAGCAATTGTATTCGTTTCTCATGTATTTTGTAAAGATAAATTCGATTTATTTCTCACATGGAAGACAATACAAAATTGCAGCCTGAAGAATTGAACATCACATTTGCAGAATTGAACCAAATAGTTAACTGAAGACGACAACTAATTAACAAAATAGTTAATAAGTGAGCACCACACTGCACGACATATAGAACATATACACTAGAGCAACATATTGCATGGTAAAATTAGATAGCACAATTCACTAGAATTTGTGAAGGAAAGGCAGGAGCAGCACACGCAACGTGTAAACCGAGCATGCTTAACCGGCATAGCTAGCAAATGGCAAGGTGCTCCACCAAGATCTGGGGGTCCGCACGAATGGCAGCCATCGCGACCTCATTCGCGAGTGCAGCCGCGATTTGCTTCTCCACTGCCAAATGCTCCTTGAGATCCTGGCTATACTGCGTGCACCATGGCTTAGGCCGGCGCTTATTTGGTGGAGGGGTCGGTGATTTGGGTGGAAGGTGTCGCGCTCGCGCCGGCGGTTGCATGTGGGATGTGCAAGGAGGAGGAGGATGGGGGTCGGGTGTGGATTACCTGCCTGGATAGACGAGGCCGAGCAGCATGAAGGAGGGTCGCCGACGAGGAGGCGGCGCTGCAAGCAAGGAGTGAAGGTTTCAACTTGGAAAGGAAGGCAGAAAGAGGGGAAATGTGGCTTTTGGTAAGGGGGAGGGGGCGGGGAGGTAGATATTTCCACGGAAGCCGAAAATTTGGAATCGCTTCAGCCAAAAAACTGGTGCGCAAAGTGTCATCAGACACGGTCCCTTATTCAGAACTGTGTACGATATGTGGACATCACAAACGATTCAGATAACTTAACCCGTGTGTGATGAGTTTGAACGTCAAAAGTTGGTTCGAATTTCCATGGTTACAGTGGTCATCCACGTCATTGCATAATTTGGGTACACAAAGGAGACTACATCACACCCACACTTCTTAATCAAGCAGGTTCAGCAATTAAACAGACCTAGCTGACCTAAACATTACTCAAACAGATTAAAGACCGGCGCTCTTAATTAAACAAAACAAAGAGTACTACTACGGCTGGTGCTCGTCGATCTCCGCCGCCGCCTCCATGTCCAGCTCGCGTCCGACTGTCTCCTGGGGAAGGGGCTCCATGGCATCCATCGCACCATACTCGGCAAGCATCTCGCCATCCGCGTTCGCCATCTCTTTGGAAAAGGCCGCCAATGCTGGGCGTGGGCGGACGCGATCTGGGCTTGGACGGGCTCCGTTGTCGCAAGGTATGCGGCGGAGGAACGAACGGCTGCTCCAATGCTCTCGGCGATTGCCAGCTCTTCGGCTGTGGGTTGCCGACCATTGTCAGAGAAGCTTTATTCGATTAGTGCACTAACCGCGAGGAGCTGGGCGTGGGTGGCCTCGACATGGTCGTGGGCAGCCTCCTGCAGGGCTAAGGCCACCGCTGCGGAACGGACAGTTGTTGTGCCGCTCTCGCCAGTTGCTATCCCCAAGGCAGATGTTGCTGCCGCCACCTGAGAAGCAACAGCGGCCGTTTGGGCTGCCTTTGCCGCCCGGTCGCAGATTGCGGCCGTGCTCATGCAACTTGTTAGCATGCACATGGCGGCTGCGGCCGCGCTCTCGCTGGAGTGGGCCACCGAAGTTGCCCTCACGATGCGGGTCCATGTGCCCATCTTTCACCGGCGACGATTGAACAGTGAAATGATATTTGGGGAGCGAGTTAGTGTGCTTGAGACGCCGTCTGTGGACTGTAGCCGACGCACCTTCTTGCGTAAGCCATAGGCGTACTATACACCGACGGTGCTCCAGGATATTTTGTGCTGCATCTCACACAGTTGCTGATAATAAACTGTGTGCGATCTACTAGATTTTTCATCTTGATTTGAATTACATAATGGAGTCACAGCGGCAATGGATGGTGTTTGAATTGCTAGACCTTTTATCTGAAGTGAACATGCAACTATATGTGTGTCGTAAAAGAATTGGAATTATTCAAGGTTCGTTTGAACATTTTATACATTAAATTGGTTTTCTAGCCATTTTAGGTGCACAATTCAAAATTAAACTACATGCACATGCTCCAGTGCATATAAATTGGTTGAAAAATCAAATCTGTGTCCTTGGGTGCATGCTTAGGTGCCATGCAAGAAATGGGAATGAATTTCAAACACAAGGGCACCGTTGATTGCCGGCAATACATTGAGATGCCTGGTTTTTAAATTCTAGTAAATCCAAAACTCGTCTGAAATTCATGAAACTTGGCATGCTATCATGGAGCGGCATCAACATGCCGTGGTAAAAATTTTGTCCCATTTGGGGCAGGTTTGGGTATATGCTTCTCACAAACCGGAGCATCTCACAACAAGCATGATGGTTTTCGGTAGGGAACGTCCCACCTTTGGGGACGAAACGATATCCATTGCCTCTTATTGCTTTCAAATTTTTTTCTCGTGTCAACATAGAAGAAAAGGAGTGTTGTGTGAATTTTTGAGATTTTCGGGGTTCGTTTGGACATTTTTATGCATTAACTGAGTTTTCAATGCATTTATGTGCACAATTCAAATTTGAACTACATGCACATGCTCCAGTGCATATAAATTGGTTGAAAAATCAAATCTTTGTCCTTGGGTGCATGCTTAGGTCCCATGCAAGAAATGGGAATGAATTTCAAACACCAGGGCACTGCTGATTGCCGGCAAAGCATTGAGATGCCTAGTTTTTAAATTCTAGTAAATCCAAAACTCGTCTGAAATTCATGAAACTTGGCATGCTATCATGGAGCGGCATCAACATGCCGTGGTAGAAATTTTGTCCCATTTGGGGCAGGTTTGGGTATATGCTTCTCACAAACGGAGCTTCTCACAACAAGCATGATGGTTTTCGGTAGGGAACGTCCCACCTTTGCGGACGAAACGATATCCATTGCCTCTTATTGCGTTCAAATTTTTTCTCGTGTCAACATATAACAACAGGAGTGTTGTGTGAATTTTTGTGATTTTTCGGGGTTCGTTTGGACATTTTTATGCATTAACTGTGTTTTTAATGCATTTATGTGCACAATTCAAATTTGAACTACATGCACATGCTCCAGTGCATTTAAATTGGTTGAAAAATCAAATCTGTGTCCTTGGGTGCATGCTTAGGTCCCATGCAAGAAATGGGAATGAATTTCAAACACCAGAGCACCGTTGATTGCCGGCAAAACATTGAGATGCCTTGTTTTTAAATTCTAGTAAATCCAAAACTCGTCTGAAATTCATGAAACATGCATGCTATCATGGAGCGGCATCAACATGCCGTGGTAAAATTTTTGTCCCATTTGGGGCAGGTTTGGGTATATGCTTCTCACAAACCGGAGCTTCTCACAACAAGCATGCTGGTTTTCAGTAGGGAACCTCCCACCTTTGGGGACGAAACGATATCCATTGCCTCTTATTGCTTTCAAATTTTTTCTCGTGTCAACATAGAACAACAGGAGTGTTGTGTGAATTTCTGTGATTTTTCGGGGTTCGTTTGGATATTTTTATGCATTAACTGAGTTTTCAATGCATTTATGTGCACAATTCAAATTTGAACTACATGCACATGCTCTAGTGCGTATAAATTGGTTGAAAAATCAAATATGTGTCCTTGGGTGCATGCTTAGGTTCCATGCAAGAAATGGGAATGAATTTCAAACATTAGGGCACCGTTGATTGTTGGCAAAACACTAAGATGCCTGGTTTTTAAATTCTAGTAAACCCAAAACTCGTCTGAAATTCATGAAACTTGGCATGCTATCATGGAGCGGCATCAACATGGCGTGGTAATTTTTTTGTCCCATTTGGGGCAGGTTTGGGTATATGCTTCTCACAAACCAGAGCTTCTCACAACAAGCATGATGGTTTCGGTCGGGAACGTCCCACCTTTGGGGACGAAACGATATCCATTGCCTCTTATTGCCTTCAAATTTTTTCTCGTGTCAACATAGAACAACAGGAGTGTTGTGTGAATTTTTGTGATTTTTGGGATTCGTTTGGACATTTTTATGCATTAACTGAGTTTTCAATGCATTTATGTGCATAATTCAAATTTGAACTACATTCACATGCTCCAGTGCATATATATTGGTTGAAAAATCAAATATGTGTCCTTGGGTGCATGCTTAGGTCCCATGCAAGAAATGGGAATGAATTTCAAACACCAGTGCACCGTTGATAGCCAGCAAAACATTGAGTACTTTATTTTTAAATTCTAGTAAATCCAAAAGTCGCCTGAAATTCATGAAACTTGGCATTCTATCATGGAATGGCCCCCGACATGCTGTGGTATTTTTCGTGTCCATTTTGAGAGAAGGCGCACTCGAATAATGATAGCCAACAAAGGCATTTTGAAAAAATAGCTGCCACTTTAATAACTCAAACGTTTGTAGAATTCAAACTGTGCGCATTCTGTTAACCATTCACGTGACGCCATGTGTCTTGGTTTTAATGGCTGTAGGAGGTGCCATGCGGACAGCTGCTTGACGTTGACTGAACGGGAGGCGTGCGAGCACTGTCCGGTGCGCAGGCTGACCGAGAGGCGTGCAAGCTGTCCTCGAATGCGCAGGCTCACCAGGAAGCATGCGAGTTGTACGCTGCGCACGCTCACTGGGAAGCGAGCCCTATGACTTTCATGGCCGCCCGCCTTGCTCGCATCCTCTCCATTAATGGCGCCCAAGCCGCAGTTTAATTCGCTTTTTAAATATAAAACACTCATCGCAAACATTTTAGTTAGAACACCAGTATGCAAACCGACAGCTTCTCGAGGAAGCCAAGAGAAAATGTGCCGAGCAGGATTTCTGCAGCTCTTGATCGCAAAAGTTTTAGATAGAGCACCCATATGCAAAGTGAGAGCAGCGCAGGATTTGTGCATCCCTTCAATGCAAACGGTTGTTTTGGATGACCCGTGTGCAACCACGTACAAACAATTTGGTAAGATTTGTCAATCCTTGTAACACTGCGATTTGTCAAAATATGAAGCTAGAAATCACTAGCAGTATCTAATTTTTGCAACTAAAATTTAGTAATTAAGCATAGATTTCATTCATAGATTAAGCAGTCGTTCTTAATTTATACAAACAGTTCAACTGGATAGCTGAACCGACCAAACTTTCCCCCAATATTTGCCAACCACGTACTGAAATAGCTAGTTCAACTATATATACTAGCTAATTTTAAGTACGTTGTACAGTTCCACCACATCTATAGTCAGATGAACTGAACAAAATAGCCCCTAAATACTAATCTTACTACTACTACTGCGGAGGGGCTTTGTACTACTTCCGGCTGCCTCTCCTCTGCCGAGCGCGCTCAGTAAGAGGCGGAGAAGGAGGAGCCTACCGACGAGCTGGGCAACCGCAATACGGTGCCTGCCACTGTTGCAGCTTCAGCGACGCTCACCTCGAACGCCCTCTGCCACTCCAGACGACCCCTCTCGAAGCGGTGGTTCTCCTCGTAGATCTCCTGATTCCTCGCCTCTGAGACGGCATGTGCCGCGGCCACGGCGGCGGTAAGGCTCTTTGCGTGCTCGACGAGGCGCTCCTCCTCCTCCCGCAGGAACTCGGTGTAGCGCGCAAGGTCCCTGATGCACGTGCGGGCATCCACCTCCGCCTCCATCCTTCGGGCGGCGGTGGCGGAGCGGGTGATGACCCCGGCAGTCGACGGTGGGTTGGCGGCCATGGCGGCCGACGACGGGGGTGGCGGCCACGACCACCACCTCCCGCCTTCGGGCCGCGGTGGCGAAGCGGGTGACGGCCACAATGGCCGGCAGTGGGGTGGCGGCCACGACGGCCACCTCCCACCTTCGGGTCGTGGCGGCGGAGCGGGCGATGGTCCTGGCTTTCGACGGTGGTGTGGCGGCAACGGCGGCCGGAAACAGCTGTCGACGGGCACCGGCGGCGGAGCGTGTGGTGGGTGTTCCGCGCACACCCAACAGGGATGCCACGCGCACTACACTGCGTCGGGGACTGCGCCGCCGCCGCGGTGTAGCCTCCCAGCTGGAGCTGTCCTCTGATGATGGTGGAGTGGCTGAGCGACGACGACGGACTGGTGCCATTGGCGATTGTGGGAGAAGCAGACGAGATAAGCTACAGGGAGGGAGGGGAAAATGTGACGCGGGACTCGCCGGCCTTGAGGGTTTTATAGCAGGCTGGTAAGCATTGGGATTTTGGGGGATTTCACCGAGTCGGGCAGGAAGCTTGCGCGGGAACCTGCG
This sequence comes from Aegilops tauschii subsp. strangulata, assembly GCF_002575655.3. Classification (NCBI taxonomy): domain Eukaryota; kingdom Viridiplantae; phylum Streptophyta; class Magnoliopsida; order Poales; family Poaceae; genus Aegilops; species Aegilops tauschii. The sequence continues at coordinate 430,920,554 of NC_053040.3, forward strand.
AGGTTGCACGGGAACAGGCTCACCGACGATTCATTGGCACCACCGTTTGGCCAAAAGAACGCCCCCGCGCGCTTCGCAAGCTTGCGCTGTAAGCCGTCTGCGGCAGCGGGGTGACAAGACATGCGAGAGGAGGACGAAAGGCCACGTACACATACGGTTAATAAAAAACGTTTGTGATTTAATTACCTACTATACCACCGTCCTGGTTTATAAGTATGATTTAACTAATAAAATACAAATGCATGTCGCCAAAGATTATATAGTTGGATTTGTATTTGAACATAGTTTCCAATTATATAATTTTTAAAACATGCATTAACATTTTGTTGGTTAAATTTGAGGGCAAAGTATGGCACGGAATATAAAGGAACTGTCAGCCAGCTTGTAGGCGACCATTTACTGCGTGTTCAACTGCTCTATGCGTGTGGTTGCTTGCGGTTCAGGCGGCCGCGGCGTGCTCTGCTCGCGTCCCGCCGCGCACGCTCTGCTCTCGCGTCCCTCCGGGTGCTCTGCCCTCGTCCCTCCACTCGCGCTGCCAGTTCTTGGGGCTGGCGCATGATCACGCACGTTCGTGTGCAAGCGGTTGCGCCGGGCGCGGCGCGACGGTGCAGTTACCCGCTGCAAAAACTGCCATGCGGACGCGCCGAGAATCCACGCCGCCCGGCCCCCTTTTATTCCTGCGGCCATTTACCTTCATCTCTCGTCTCACATGACACAATAAGCACACCCACGAGGACACATACAAAGAGGACATCCAGCGGTTCCAATGGCGCTCCCCGTGGCTCCAATGGCACTCCCAGGGGCCGACGACGTCAACGGTAGGCAGTTCACCACGCATCGCGTAGTGGACACCCACGTGAGGGGGAAGGCCCTCTCGGTGGTGTACATGAACGATCCGGTCTCAGTGGAGAGCTCCATCCAAACTATGGAGTAGTTCCTTGCCGAGGACAAGTACCGAGGGGTCGGCTTCGACCTCGAGTACACAATCGGTCGTGCCGGGCACGATCAGAAGGTTGCTGTTGCCCAGTTGTGTGTGCGACATGATGTCCTCGTCTACCACTACCACCTTGCCACAAGGCCTTCCGAGCGTTTCTCCAGGTTTATCAACAGCTCCTACTACAGTTTCACTACGGTGGATACCACCAACGATCTAAAAGCGCTCAAGGTTTCAGACTTGAAATGCCCGAATCTTGTCAACATCCAACACCACTACAAGGTCTGGGGCAGCGACAAAAACTGAACTCCCTGGTTGACCTCGCCTCGGCCATCATCGACCCCTACTACGCGAAGATGAAGGAAGAGAGCAATAAGGACAAGAACGCCTTGCACAGTGTGTGACATGAGAGACTGGATGAACAACATGTCAAGTACGCGGCCATGGACACGTACACCAGCTACAAGATGTACAGGCGGATCATTGACATGAGGAACTGTCTTCTTCCTGACCCAGACGAGGGATCGAGCCACATAGCAGTGGCGGGAGCGTCACAAGAAGTAGATGACTAGACGATCGTTTCTCCTACTTTAGAATGCATGCAATTGTTTGTTGAGGTGTGTGCGAATGATCTGTATAGTCACTTATGTAATTGGATGTTTATTTCAGTTATATATATACATGTTATTCTACTGTAGACAGAGCAATTCACATGGCTTATTAGTAGAAATCGTCTGTGTTATTATTGGTCTTCGCACACATTTCTGATTACGGACCTGTTTGCCGCGTATCACACACATCTTGTTCAGTTGAACCGTTTCCATTGTGTTGCCTAATCACACACAGTTCATCCCGGTGAACCGTATGCTATATATAGCACACGCCTTCATCTGGCTGCCCGTTTCTTTTGTTCCTCCTCATCCCAAACAGTTAATTGAGCTGAACCGTATGCCCTGCATCACACACGCAACTAGATTCTGAACCGTGTTTCGATGCATTTGTCATCGCAAACGTTTTGCACCTTTTTTGACGGTTTTTACACCACCGTTTGCGATTATGGCATCGCACACAGTTTCGTCAGAGGGTCTCTGATCGTAGTGTCGCGTTTGGACCATCCCGCAGTAGTGAGACTTTCACATCTGTTAGTCCAAATAATGTATCATAACCAACGGAAGCCCATTAACGAACAGAAAGCAAATGGTATTTAAGGGATTGGACCAGCATGACATTCACAAGTGACATGTCATTTGCGATAGCCACCTTGCCCAACTCGAGTACCTGTCCTTTTGACCCTCCACCAAACACAATGCTCATAAATGGTTGAATAGCTTCCATGAAATTGAAAAGCAATTTGCTATCTCCGGTCATATGATTGGTGCGTCCACTATCGATCACCCTTTGACTCCACCGGAGAAGGCAACCTACACACAATTTATGACTTGGTTAGAGGCACCCATTTTGCAATGGGACCTCTCAAGTTAGTCACAAGGGTCTTAGGGACCCAAATAGCATAAAACCAGAATGCATTATGAGGACTAACAAATTTAGAATAAACTTCTCCATCCTTTGTTTTACAAAGTACATAGGATGGAGGCATGAATTCTTTTGACTTGTTGAGTGTGGGCATGCTCCTAGTGGCCTTCCCACTCACAACCTTACCCTTCTCCTTGTGCCCTTCTCGTACAAACGTATCCTTGAGAGGTGTGGTGCACTTTTGAGAGAATATTTTCTTCTTGCTTGTGCTTGGGTCAAACCCAAGCCCTTCCTTGGCAACCACCTCATTATGTCAGCTCAATACTTCATTAAGGTTCTTTTGTCCTTGAGCACATGTCATGAGTCCTCTCTCGAGTTGTGCCTTTAGAAAGCGGTTTTCCTCAAGAATAGATGCTAGGTCACCACTAGAGTTAGTAGTACAAGCATGAACATTAATAATAGGTGAAGAGTAAGCCTTGGCTAGAGTTTCAAGATAAGTAAGTTTGAGCATCTCAAAACTCTTTTTAAGAAGGGTGAGCTCCTCTTCCTTAGTCTTGAGGGACATGGATAGAAGCTCACAATCCTTAGAGAGAGAAGCATGAGATTCCACAAGCTTACTTTTATCATTCATCAACTCCTCGCAAGAGTCCTTGGCCTTTTTCAAGGAGGCAAGTTCTTTAGCATGAACATCAATGTTTGCACCATTTTTCAAGCATAGTTCATGATACGTCTCCATCGTATTTATAATTTTTTATTGTTCCATGCCAATATTCTACAACTTTTACATACTTTTGGCGACTTTTTATACTATTTTTGGGACTAAAATATTGATCGAGTGCCCAATGCCAGTTCCTATTTGTTGCATGTTTTTTGTTTCGCATAAAATCCATATCAAACGGAGTCCAAACACGATAAAAACTTACGGAGATTTTTATTGGAATGTATGTGATTTTTGGGAAAAAGAATCAACGCGAGACGATGCCCGAGGGGGCCACAAGGCAGGGGGCGCGCCCCAGGGGGTAGGGCGGCCCCTGGGCCCTTGTGGTCACCCCGTAAGGCCGTTGGTGCCCTTCTTCCGCCGCAACAAAGCTAATATCCGGATAAAAATTGTGTTAAAATTTCAGCCCAATCGGAGTTACGGATCTCCGGGAATTTAAGAAACGGTGAAAGGCCAGAATCTGGGAGCGCAGAAACAGAAGGAAATAGAGAGAGATCCAATCTCGGAGGGGCTCTCGCCCCTCCGCCGCCATGGAGGCCATGGACCAGAGGGGAAACCCTTCTCCCATCTAGGGGGAGGTCAAGGAAGAAGAAGGGGCTCTCTCCCCCTCTCTGTCGGTGGTGCCAGAACGCCGCCGAGGCCATCATGACGACGATCTACACCAACAACTTCGCCGCCATCATCACCAACTCTCTCCCCATCTATGCAGCGGTGTAACACCCCTTCTCCTCGCTGTAATCTCTACTTAATCATGGTGCTCAACGCTATATATTATTTCCCAATGATGTATGGCTATCCTATGATGTTTGAGTAGATTCGTTTTGTCCTATGGGTTGATTGATCATCGTGATTGGTTTGAGTTGCATGTTTTATTATTGGTGCTGTCCTATGGTGCTCTCCGTGTCGCGCAAGCGTGAGGGATCTCTATTATAGGGTTTGCAATATTTTCTTGGTTTGCTTATTGTCTGCGTTCCGTGAGTGATAGAAACACAAACACGGATAAGTGGGTTATGGCGTAAGGGAATAAAGAGGACTTGATACTTTAATGCAATGGTTGGGTTTTACCTTAATGATCTTTAGTAGTTATGGATGTTTGCTAGAGTTCCAATAAGTGCATATGATTCAAGAAGAGAAAGTATGTTAGCTTATGCCTCTCCCTCATATAAAATTGCAAGAATGATTACTGGTCTAGTTATCGATGGCCTAGGGACAAATAACTTTCTTATGACAAAAAGCTCTCTACTAAAACTAACTTAGTTGTTTATTTATCTAAACATCCCCTATCTTTTATTTACATGCTTTTTATTATCTTGCAAACCTATCCTACAACACCTACAAAGTACTTCTAGTTTCATACTTGTTCGAGGTAAAGCGAACGTTAAGCGTCTGTAGAGTTGTATCGGTGGTCGATAGAACTTGAGGGAATATTTGTTCTACCTTTATATCCTCGTTGGGTTCAACACTCTTACTTATCGAAAGAGGCTACAATTGATCCCCTATACTTGTGGGTTATCAGTTCATCATTTCGTGCTTCCTCATATTGGACTTTCCGCTCAAGGATTTCATATTTTTCCTTTTCCTCGGTGACGAGGGTTTCGAGTTCCTTAATGGTGATGGTGTGCTTACTCACCATCTCCATAAGCATACGAAACATAGTGAGCTTCTTTCCTTTGAGGGAGCACATGAACTTATTTAGTTTAGCAAGCATAGGATCATCTATGTCATCATCATCATCATAATTAGCCTGCGCATCAAGATACTCATCACAAGGAGTAGAAGGAGTGAAAAGAGGAGGATTTGACCGTGGGGTTACCTTGACCTTGTTAGGAGAGTTTTGGTCCTTTCCATCTTCTACCATGGCCTTTACCATTAGGCACTTGTGAGTGTTGCCCTTGTAGTCTTTCATATAGTTGTAGGTGACAAAATTACCGCTCTTGTTGACTAGCCTCAAGGTGTTTTGAGAATCTTGAGCTACTTCGGCAACACCACCAACATCATCCGGATTGGATTCTTCATGAGCAACCATTTCTTTCCCATCTCTCTTCTTGAGCTTGGAGTTCAAAGGATTTGTCAACTTCTTCTTGGGAAAGGTCTTGGGAAACCTTGGTTTATCTTCTCTCTTCTCATAAGGGCAAAAATTGGAGAAGTTGTTAGTTTCTTCACAGTTGTAGCATTTTCTCACTTTCTTCTTCTGGAATCTTCCCTTGAATTTTCCCGCGCTAAACTTCTTGACAAAGAGCACAATGTCTTCATATGAAGGGCTCTCGTCGAAGTCAATCTCATCACCATCTTCATCATCATCTTCTTCTTCACTTTCCCCTTCCTCACATACATGCTTGGCCTTCAAAGCAAGATTGATCTTTGATGTTGAGGTACCATGCCTGGCAAGATGTTTTGTAGCATTTGCCTTCGACTCTTCGAATAGTTGGAAAGTGGATATGATGTCATCCGGAGTCATTTCTTTGAATCCATGATGTTGTCTTATGTGCCACACCATTTGGTGATGATATGGAGCAAGATCATGAAGTAACTTGTCCACGAGAAACCGCTTAGTCAAGTAGGACTCAATGTCGGCGGTGAGAGTCGTGAGACGCTCAAGGAGCTGCTTGGGGAATTCACCTTTCTCCATACAAAAGTTTTGCAATTGACCCTTGGCAATTTCATATTGAGCAAGCCGGAGAGTGGAGGTACCGGTCTTGGTCCTTACAATGTTGTCTGAAAGGATCGAGAAGAGGTGTCTAGAGGGGGGTGATTACACCCTCAACAAGTAAAGGTAGCCGTTTTTAAGTTTTTCAAGTTAAAGTTGGAGATTAGCACAATTTCAAGCATTCACAACACAATTCAAGCAAGCATGGCAAGAGTATATAAGCAGCGCAAAGTAAAGCATGCAACTTGCAAGAAAGTAAAGGGATGGGATTGGAGTGTGCAAACGCAATTGGAGGCACGGAGATTTTTGGCATGGTTCCGATAGGTGGTGCTATCGTACATCCATGTTGGTGGAGACTTCAACCCACGAAGGGTAACGGTTGCGCGAGTCCACGGAGGGCTCCACCCACGAAGGGTCCACAAAGAAGCAACCTTGTCTATCCCACCATGGCCATCGCTCACGAAGGACTTGCCTCACTTGGGTAGATCTTCACGAAGTAGGTGATCTCCTTGCCCTTACAAACTCCTTGGTTCAACTCCACAATCTTGACGGAGGCTCCCAAGTGACACCTAACCAATCTAGGAGACACCACTCTCCAAAAGATAATAGATGGTGTGTTGATGATGAACTCCTTGCTCTTGTGCTTCAAATGATAGTCTCCCCAACACTCAACTCTCTCACAGATTTGGATATGGTGGAAAGATGATTTGAGTGGAAAGCAACTTGGGGAAGGCTAGAGATCAAGCTTCTTGTGGTTGGATTGGAATGTCTTGGTCTCAACACATGAGTAGGTGGTTCTCTCTCAGAAAATGAGTAGTGGAAGTGTAGGCACGTTCTGATGGCTCTCTCTCGAATGGAGAAGGGGGTGGAGGGGTATATATAGCCTCCACACAAAATCTAGCCGTTACACACAATTTACCAAACTCAGTTGGACCAAATAGTGAAACTCGGTCAGACCGATATGGTTCAAAATGTGAATGTTAGAGTTTTCGGTGGGACCGGCAAGGTCAACTCGGTCAGACCGATGAGATAGGGTTAGGGCAAAACCTCATCTTAGTGAGACCGATTGCATGAACTCGGTGAGACCGGTTTCAGCAATAAGCAAACAGAGACTTGGTCAAGCAAACTCGATGGGACCGACTGCTTATCTCGGTGAGACCGAAATAACTGCAATAGGTAACAGAGAGTTTGTAGGGCCATCTTGGTGAGACCGAGATCCCATCGGTGAGACCGAACTGCTTAGGGTTTCTGGCAGTGGCTATGTCAAGTGAACTCGGTGGCGCCGGATAGATCAAATCGGTAGGGCCAAGTTTGACTTTAGGTTTGGGACATATGTGGAAATGAGAAAGTGGTTGAGGGCTTTGGAGCATATCACTAAGCACTTTGAGCAAGCAAGCCATTAAGCAACACCTCATCCCCTTTTAATAGTATTGGCTTTCCTATGGACTCAATGTGATCTTGGATCACTAAAATGAAAATGTGGAGTCTTGAGCTTTTGCCAATGTTTGTCCTTAGCATCTTGAATGGGTTCCACATCCTCTTGTCCTGCAACTCCAATGTTGAACTTATCTGAAATATACTAGATAGAAATATTAGTCCAACAAGAGATATGTTGACATCAATTACCAAAATCACCCAGGGAGCACTTGTGCTTTCAATCTCCCCTTTTTTGGTAATTGTTGACAACATACATCAAAGCTTTAGATAAAGATATGAAGTATAACAAGTAAAGCTTTGGAAGAACATGCAACATGCATTGGCTCCCCCTACATGTATGCAATCATGTGAAGATAGATTATAAAAGTGTGTGAGTGCATACACATGTCAGAGCAAGAAATGAGTTACATGTATCTTGGCTATATGCATCAGAGCAAATGATGTGAAATGCAGAAAATGTACATACATGTTCATGAGTCCTTCTTGCAAACAATATGCACATCAGCAAGAGATCCTCATGCACATGAGTGTGATTCATATACTTACCTTGTGGTCTTGAGATGACTTTGGAAGAGATGAACCTGAGAAAACAGGGTTAGATAACACAGGAACATCTACTAAACAGAGCAAGAACGAGAAATCACAAGAGTACCAAGACTGGGATGACATGTAGAGAGTGAGTACTTAGTACTCTATTTGGATATTAACATGTTCCCAAGATATGCAATGAATTGCTGAGATTTTCTTCCCTTAGATGTCTTTCTCCCCCTGAATCAGATATTGGATAATGGGAGAAGATAGGGTAATAGAAAATCAGAGCAAAGAAAAACAGAGCAAAAGACACAAAGAATCATTTACTAACATGTCTTTCCCTCTTAAAGACATGTGGCTTCTCTCCTCTTTGAATACCAAGCATCTGGGAAGACTAAGAAATCTTTATCTCCCACAGGGTCTCTCTCTCCCTTTGATGTGATTAAGCTTTGATGTGATCTCTCTCTCCCCCTTTGACATCAATTTCCAAGAAGGGATCTTCTGGAGTATGAGTCAAATAGGTTTTCTCCTTGAGTCACATGACAAAGCAGCATGTAGAATGTGATCCAGGTAGAGGATAAGAATCATCGAGTGGAGCTGGATCAGAAATGCAGTGCAAATGGAAAAAATTTGCTCGGTTGTGAAATCGGTAACACCGGGTCTTTTTCTATGGTGACATCGAGTTGTTTTGGCCTAGCCGATAAGAAAAGATTGGTGAGGCCGAGTTCAACACAGAGAAAAATTTGTCATCTCTGCTCACTAGGCAAAAAGGATCTCACAAAGATTTGCAGGGAATTAACTAAAGGATTTGCAAAGAATTAAATGCAGGGAATGCAGAAAATAAAATAAAAGAAATCTAGATGAAGTTTTTTTTGAAAGGGGAAACAAACATGCAAGAGACAAATGCAAGAACACAGAGAAACACTAGAGAACTTCATCTAGAATTGGTCGGTGACAAAGTCACCTATGTTAGAGTATATTGACTTAGGATTCAAGTGAAGGCACTTGATCGTAGGTCATAATCATTGTTTAAGCTCAAAATGGGGTTGCCATTTTTTGTTTAGGCATTTTGATGTATTCACATCTTGTTGAGCTGCTTTGACCCATGTCTTGGGGTAAAGCTTCTCTAAGATGGAATGACATACCTTAGTGGTGGTGTTGATATTGATCATGTAGTTGAACTTGTGTAGGATGCTCAAGGTTAATGTAGTTCATCAAGAGTTGGGAGTACCACTTGTAATTTTAGTTCATCTTCCTACATGGGTTAGCTTTGCAAGGAAGAGCACTTGTGTATCCAAAATGACAATCATGAAGTTTGATACCAAATGAAATTTGATATATAGAAATTGTCAAAGGATATATTGAAAGGATCCATGCTTCCTTGTCTTCAACCACCATATTGTAGAGACTTGGCGATGTAGAGATTGCTAGAATTGGCCTTATCCAAGTACCTACAAGGGGTAGATAACATGTAAGGATACACGTATATCCAAGACATATGATCATCATCATATGAGAAATTTCAAGAATTAGTCATAAAAAGGCTCATGCCTTGCATGCATCCAAATGGAGTTTCTACTCCATGTTTGAGGCATCAATGATGTTCAGTTCACCTCTCAAACGGCAAAATACTTTCTCATCAGGCAGTTTGGTGAATATATCCGCTAATTGCTTATCGGTACGAACATGTTAATTGATATCTCCCTTAGCAACATGGTCTCAAATGAAATGATGACGAACTTCAATATGCTTAGTTCGAGAATGTTGCACGAGATTATGAGCAATCTTAATAGCACTTTCATTGTCACAAAGCAATGGAACATGTTTCACATATATGCCATAATCTTTAAGACTTTGGGTCATCCAAAGTAATTGAGCACAATATGAACCGGCGGCAATGTATTCCGCTTCGGCGGTGGATAAGGATACCGAGTTTTGTTTCTTGGAGGACCAAGAGACAAGAGATCTACCAAGAAATTGACAAGTATCCGAAGTGGACTTTCTATAAACCTTGTCACCGGCATACTCCGAATCGGAGTAGCCAACAAGATCAAAAGAAGAACTCTTAGGACACCAAATGACAAAGTTTGGTGTGTGAATTAAGTATCTCACTATCCTTTTCACAGCCTTAAGATGACATTCTTTGGGGGGCGCTTGATATCGTGCACACATGCACACACTTAGCATAATATTGGGACGGGAGGCACATAGATATAACAATGAACCAATCATAGAGCGGTAAACCTTTTGGTCAACCGGTTCGCCATCCTTTGTCAAGTCAGGATGTCCACTAGTAGGCATGGGTGTACTCATACATTTGCATTCTTGCATGTTAAACTTCTTGAATAAGTCCTTGGTGTACTTTGTTTGAGAGACAAAGGTACCCTCCTTAGTTTGCTTGATTTGCAAACCAAGAAAGAACTTGAGTTCACTCATCGTAGACATCTCAAACTTCTCCGACATTAGCCTTCCAAACTATTCACTAAAATGAGGGTTAGTCAAACCAAATATGATATCATCCACATAAATTTGGCACAAATAATTCACCATTAACCCTTTTCGTAAAAAGTGTAAAATCAATTTTTCCAATCTCAAAGCCCTTTTCAATAAGGAACTTAGTCAAGCATTTATACCATGCTCTAGGAGCTTGTTTAAGACCATAAAGAGCTTTGTGAAGTTTGTAAACATGATCGGGTTTCTTGGGATTAACAAAGCCAGGAGGTTGTTTAACATAAACTTCCTCCTCAATTTCACCATTAAGAAAGGCACTTTTAATGTCCATTTGATATAAAGTGATACCATGATGATTGGCATAAGCAAGTAAGATGCGAATGGATTCAAGTCTAGCAACGGGGGCATATGTCTCACCATAGTCCATACCTTCGACTTGAGTGTAGCCTTGAGCGACGACACGAGCCTTGTTGCGTACAACTTGTCCATCTTCATCTTGCTTGTTCCAAAACACCCATTTGGTTCCAATGACATTTTGCTTCTCATCGGGCTTTTCAACCAACGTCCACACTTGGTTCCTCTCGAAATTGTGTAGCTCTTCATGCATGGCGTTCACCCAATCCAGATCGTCAAGAGCATCTTCAACCTTCGTAGGTTCAATACTAGAAATGAATGAGTAATGTTCACAAAAGTTAGCCATACGAGTTTTAGAGCGAGTAATTCTCCTGGTCTGAATATCATCAAAGATTTGTTCGACGGGATGATCTCTTGAGACTCTTGCTCAAACTCGTGAGAGCTTTTGTTTGGGTCGGGGTGGAACATCCTCTTCATTGTCTTGTTCTTCTTCTTGTCTTTCTTCATTGTCGTTGGCGTTGTTGTTCTCTCATGGAGGTGGAGAAGGAGGTCGTGAAGGAAATATACCCTAGAGGCAATAATAAAGTTATTATTTATTTCCTTATATCATGATAAATGTTTATTATTCATGCTAGAATTGTATTAACCGGAAACTTGATACATGTGTGACTACATAGACAAACAAAGTGTCACTAGTATGCCTCTACTTGACTAGCTCGTCGAATCAAGGATGGTTAAGTTTCCTAGCCATAGACATGAGTTGTCATTTGATTAACGGGATCACATCATTAGAGAATGATGTGATTGACTTGACCCATTCCGTTAGCTTAGCACTTGATCGTTTAGTATGTTGCTATTGCTTTCTTCATGACTTATACATGTTCCTATGACTATGAGATTATGCAACTCCCGAATACCGAAGGAACACTTTTTGTGCTACCAAACGTCACAACATAACTGGGTGATTATAAAGGTGCTCTACAGGTGTCTCCGATGGTGTTTGTTGGATTGGCGTAGATCGAGATTAGGATTTGTCACTCTGATTGTCGGAGAGGTATCTCTGGGCCCTCTCGGTAATGCACATCACTATAAGCCTTGCAAGCAATGTGACTAATGAGTTAGTTGCGGGATGATGGATTACGGAACGAGTAAAGAGACTTGCCGGTAACGAGATTGAACTAGGTATTGAGATACCGACGATCGAATCTCGGGCAAGTAACATACCGATTGTCGGGGATATACCCCGTGGTATGACCTGGCCGGAGTTATAACCCGGCTGGGACTTGGTAAACTGGCAGACAATTAAGACAGACATTTAAGACAGATGGCTAAGCCAGACGGTAAACCGGCAGGTGGTAAACCGGCAGACAGTTAACCCAGATGATAACCCGGTGGATGTTAAGTCAGATGATAACCTGGCAGACAATCATAACCTGGCAAACAATCATAACCCGGCAGATAGTCATAACCCGGCAGACAGTCATAACCCGGCAGACAATCATAACCCGGTAGACAGTCATAACCCGGCAGACAGTCATAACTCGGTAGACAATCATAACCCGGCAGACAGTCATAACCCGGCAGACAGAGTCGCCTGGGGATAACAAGCCTGAGACGTTAAGAAGCCCAAGATGTTAAGAAGCCCATGAAGAGAAGTCAGAATAAGTTTAAGTCTTAATCCGAGTTGGAATCTACATGTAACCCGCCCCTTCAACTTATATAAGGAGGGGCAAGGCACCCCAAGAGGGGAGAGAAAGAATCTTAAGGGTTAGACACAACAGGAGAGCCGGTTTACGGCGACTCCCTCGTGATGATAATGAAACCTAGCCTCAAGCAGCATGTAGGGTTATTACTGGATGATGTTTCCCGGGGCCCGAAGCTGTCTAAATCCTTGTCTTGTGTGTTGATCTGTCTCACGTCTCTCGATTCTGACCAACCCCTTCAATCTACCGCGTAGATGTGTTGGCCTCACGACTAAGTCCTCACACTAGGACATCTACCGTGACAATTCCACGACACCGATGACAAAGGGAACAACGTACGTTGTTGTGCGGTTTGACTGATAAAGATCTTCGTAGAATATGTAGGAGCCAATATGAGCATCCAGGTTCTGCTATTGGTTATTGACCGGAGACGTGTCTCGGTCATGTCTACATAGTTCTCGAACCCGTAGGGTCCGCACGCTTAACGTTCGGTGACGATCGATATTATGAGTTTATGTGTTTTGATGTAACGAAGGTAGTTCGGAGTCCCGGATGAGATCGGGGACATGACAAGAAGTCTCGAAATGGTCGAGACGTAAAGATCGATATATTGGACGACTATATTCGGACATCGGAAAGGTTCCGAGTGGTTCGGATATTTATCGGAGTACCGGAGAGTTACGAGAATTTGCCGGGGAGTATATGGGCCTTATTGGGCTTTAGGGGAAAGAGAGAAGGGAGGCTGCGCCCCCCCCCCCCCTAGGCCTAGTCCGAATTGGACTAAGGGGAGGGGTGGCGCCCCCTCCTTCCTTGTCTTCTCTTTTCCCTTTCCTTCTCTCCTACTCCTACTACATGGAAGGGGGGAATCCTACTCCCGGTGGGAGTAGGACTCCTCCAGGGCGCGCCATAGCTAGGCCGGCCCTCCCCCTCCTCCACTCCTTTATATACGTGGCCAGGGGGCACCCCATAGACACACAAGTTGATCATTGATCTCTCTTAGCCGTGTGCGGTGTCCCCCTCCACCATAATCCACCTCGGTCATATCGTAGCGGTGCTTAGGCGAAGCCCTAAGTCGGTAGCATCATCATCACCGTCATCACGCCGTCGTGCTGACGGAACTCTCCCGCGAAGCTCTGCTGGATCGGAGTTCGAGGGACGTCATCGAGCTGAACGTGTGCTGAACTCGGAGGTGCCGTGCGTTCGGTACTTGGATCAGTCGGATTGTGAAGACGTACGACTACATCAACCGCATTGTCATAACCCTTCCGCTTACGGTCTACAAGGGTACGTAGACGACACTCTCCCCTCTTGTTGCTATGCATCACCATGATCTTGCGTGTGCGTAGGAATTTTTTTGAAATTACTACGTTCCCCAACTGTGGCATCCGAGCCAGGTTTATGCGTAGATGTTATATGCATGAGTAGAACACAAGTGAGTTGTAAGCGATACAAGTCATACTGCTTACCAGCATGTCATACTTTGGTTCGGCGGTATTGTTGGATGAAGCGCCCCGGACCAACATTACACGTACGCTTACGCGAGACTGGTTCTACCGACGTGCTTTGCACACAGGTGGATGACGGGTGTCTGTTTCTCCAACTTTAGTTGAACAGAGTGTGGCTACGCCCGGTCCTTGTGAAGGTTAAAACATCACTAACTTGACAAAATATCGTTGTGGTTTTGATGCGTAGGTAAGAACGGTTCTTTCTCAGCCCGTAGCAGCCACGTAAAACTTGCAACAACAAAGTAGAGGACGTCTAACTTGTTTTTGCAGGGCATGCTGTGATGTGGTATGGTCAAGACATGATGCTAAATTTTATTGTATGAGATGATCACGTTTTGTAACAAAGTTATCGGCAACTGGCAGGAGCCATATGGTTGTCGCTTTATTGTATGCAATGCAATCGCCCTGTAATTGTTTTTACTTTATCACTAAGCGGTAGTGATAGTCGTAGAAACAATAGTTGGCGAGACAACCATGCTACGATGGAGATCAAGGTGTCGCGCCGGTGACGATGGTGATCATGACGGTGCTTTGAAGATGGAGATCAAAGGCACAAGATGATGATGGCCATATCATATCACTTATATTGATTGCATGTGATGTTTATCTTTTATGCATCTTATTTTGCTTAGATCGATGGTAGCATTATAAGACGATCTCTCACTAAATTTCAAGGTATAAATGTTCTCCCTGAGTATGCACCGTTGCGAAAGTTCGTCGTGCCGAGACACCACGTGATGATCGGGTGTGATAAACTCTACGTTCAAGTACAATAGGTGCAAGCCAGTTTTGCACACGCAGAATACTCGGGTTAAACTTGATGAGCCTAGCATATGCAGATATGGCCTCGGAACACTGAGACCGAAAGGTCGAGCGTGAATCATATAGTAGATATGATCAACATAGTGATGTTCACCATTGAAAACTACTCCATCTCACGTGATGATCGGACATGGTTTAGTTGATTTGGATCACGTGATCACTTAGATGATGAGAGGGATGTCTATCTAAGTGGGAGTTCTTAAGTAATATGATTAATTGAACTTTAATCTATCATGAACTTAGTCCTGGTAGTATTAGCATATCTATGTTGTAGATCAATAGCTCGCGTTTAGCTCCCCTGTTTTATTTTTGATATGTTCCTAGAGCAAACTAAGTTGAAAGATGATAGTAGCAATGATGCGGACTTGGTCCGTGATCTGAGGATTATCCTCATTGCTGCACAGAAGAATTATGTCCTTGATGCACCGCTAGATGATAGACATATTGCAGGAGCAGATACAGACGTTATGAACATTTGACAAAGCTCGATATGATGACTAGTTGATAGTTTAGTGCACCATGCTTTACAGCTTAGAGTCGGGGCTTCAAAGACATTTTTGAAACGCCACGGAGCATATGAGATGTTCCAAGAGTTGAAATTAGTATTTCAGACTCATGCCCATGTCGAAAGGTATGAGACCTTTGACAAGTACTTTGCCTACAAGATGGAGGAGAATAGCTCAGCTAGTGAGCATGTGCTCAGAATGTCTGAGTACTACAATCACTTGAATCAAGTGGGAGTTAATCTTCTAGATAAAATAGTGATTGACAGAGTTCTCTAGTCACTATCACCAAGTTATTAGAACTTTGTGATAAACTATAATATGCAAGGGATAACGGAAACGATTCCCAAGCTCTTCGTGATGCTGAAATCGACGAAGGTAGAAATAAAGAAAAGCATCAAGTGTTGATGGTTGACAAGACCACTAGTTTCAAGAAAAAGGGCAAAGGGAAGAAGGGGAACTTCAAGAAGAACGGCAAGCAAGTTGCTGCTCAAGTGAAGAAGCCCAAGTCTAGACTAAGTGCTTCTACTGCAAAGGGACTGGTCACTGGAAGCGGAACTACCCCAAGTATTTGGCGAATAACAAGGATGGCAAAGTGAACAAAGGTATATTTGATATACATGTTATTGATGTGTGCTTTACTAGTGTTTATAGCTACCCCTCGGTTTCTGATACTGGTTCAGTTGCTAAAAGTAGTGACTCAAAACGGGAGTTAAAGAATGTGGCACCCCGGCTCAGAGAAACCAGAACACCCCATATTCCTGCCCAGAGATCAAGGAGAAGTCTCTAGAATATGGCACTGCTTGACATAGAACAAATCAGCTCTTATTACAAGAATAAATACAAAGGTCTGATGTTACAACGATCACATCAGCATGGCGACACTACGCCTGCGATACTACACTTGCCCTATGCTAGCAGCCGAACAACTCGTAGCAGCGGAAAACTTCTAGCAGCGGAACAACGACGAAGGTGGTGAACTCCACTCCGCAGGGACTCTGGCTGGAACGCTTATCCTAGCTCGCACGAACGGACACCTTGACAAACAATCAAGCAATCATGGCATCACCTGCAATCTGGCATGACACGCCAGGTCAGTACATTGAATGTACTTGCAAGCTCACAACAACCATAAACATCAAGGCAAGACAATAACATAGCATTAACAGGTTAATTAATTATCAACTACCATGATGAAGCAACTACTAAGCATGGTATGAAACTGATACAATATTGATAAATCACCATCTCAGATCTCCATAACCATATCTCTCTTGGCTAACCGGCCAAGCAATATACCATCTCGATCACCTCGTGATCAAAACCAAACGGTGATCATTCACGGATCACAAACGGACCAACCTCGTGGTCTTAAAACCAAACGGTGATCTTTCCGTCAATCACAACAATGACCAACACTTGGTCTCAAACGGTAATTTTTCCGGCGATCACTACCATGACCAACACTTGGTCTCCAACATCATCATCAACATCCTGCCAATCTGTACTGCTCAAAATATCAAAATATAAATCACCTATAAGTCATTTCGTCATGTGAGTGTTGATCGAGCGGTGTGACCTAGTACAAACCCATACCCATGATCGAGGACGCGGCTATCAATAGATTAAACACACACACTCTGCAGAGGTAGCGCACTTTACCCACAACACGGAACCCATGGCCTCGCACTACCATTCGGGTGGACCAACGGCGTTCCGACAAAACCGATCTACTACCATGACACTCTCCCGGCCACTCCGACTCACTCCCCACTGGGTTAGTCCTAGGTGGCCCCGTGTCCACCAAAGACACCAACGGCCACCGTCGAGGCCAAAACAATAAACCGTCCCAAACGGGGACAAGAGCTCTCAATACCAACTACGGGCACACAAGGTTATGTCTGCTTACTGGGCCAGGGTACCGCACGCCCATAACCTTCCCTTGTTGGAGGCACCGGCGAGAGGCATGACAATAGCATCGCATTAGGGCCTTCCCATAAAGGCAAATGTGGTTGCACTGCAGAAAGCCCGGTTCGGTGGCACCTGACCAACTTGATGACGGAATTTATCCCCAAAAATATAACTGTGATAACTGATACTCCGATATCAACTATCAAACTGTAATCCAAGTCATAGCAATATCCAACAAATAATCTGAGCATAATATCATCATATCAAAATACTCCAAGGATAGCATAACATTTCTATCATGATGAATCCAAAAACAATAACGCTACTACTCCAATAACAAGAACAAAGCTATCCAGCTAAGATCCACACGTAAACATCATCTCCGAAATTAAAACTCCAAGCAACAGTAACAAAACATCGACTAGCATCATGAAAATAATCATACTAACCACTAATAATCCAAAGGCAGCATGACATCCAAAGTAATACTCCAAAATATAATACCATCATGAAAACAATCATAATATCAACCACTAATACTCCAATGGCAACATGATACTCATCAAGTATAAACATAACTCCTAGTAATCCAAACAATAGCATGGCAACAACAAGATCAAAATAATACTCCGAGAAAATGCCATTCACAAAGTCATGTAGCTAAAGCAATATTTTAAACAAGTTCAAATAGATTAAACCATGTCATTGCATTACAGTGATGCAAATGGAGGGTGTGGCTTGCCTGGGGTGGAAGAAATCACCGGGAGAAAGTGCGAGAAGCTCGCGGAATGAATCGCCGGAAAACGTACTCTCTCGGAGGGGCCTGAATAAGGGCAGGGGGAAAATGGTCATTTTCAGAATGTCAAAACATGTTGAAAATGGTTCCATCAGAACGAGCTCGACAAAATGAAGAAGTGGGCTTTGGATTCACCTCATTCGGGGTTGTGGTTAAAAAGTTGTGATAGTTTTTCTGCCAGGGACCTCTTTGTAAAGAAAAACTTCACAATCTGGGCCTGGACAGAAAAATAGAAAGCGCAATCAGCGAAATACGCTTTCACTGAACTGAAAACGTATTCGGGTCTGAAGAAGAATGGAAACACCCTTTCAGAAATAGAAAACGTATTCTGGTTAATACGTCTCCAATTATCTGACTTGGCGGGGCGGGGTCAACGTCCAGAGGCTGACCTGTGGGGCCCGCGGGACCCATGCGAGGTCAACGCCCACCTGGCCTCTCCTTCTTCTCTCCCGACGCGCCCGCGGAGCAGAGGGAGGTCGCCAGCGCGGGGGCTCGTCCGGCCGGCTCCGGCCATCCACCGCCTCGCTCGACCTATGGGCGAGCTGAGCAGGAGTAGCCGCACCTGTCTGCGGAGAGCACGGGCTCCGAGGAGGACCGAGGCGTGAGGGAGCGAGAACATGGCGGACGGGGGCGACGGGCACCGACGGGGCTCGCGGCCAACAGCCACCACAGGAGGAGGAGAAGCGTTGGGGCGGCTCCAGGGGACTTGGGGAGGCTACTGGTGGTGGTGGAAAAGAGAATGGGGCTCGGCCTTGCTCGGATTTGAGAGAGCAGCAACGGCGGCCATGACGGCGATGGTGGACACAGATAGCTCCTCGAGCTCGTTTGGGTGGTCGAGGAGGTATCTAGGAGGGAGGGAAGAAGCTTGGTGAGGTCAAGAGGCCTCGGGTGGGCTTATATAGCTGCGGGGAGGGGTGTGCCGCGCCGTCGTCGTCGTAGACGCGTGGCCAGCGCCGCGAACGCGTGCGCGCGCGCATGAGCTCGGAGGCAGGCGACGAGAGGGAACAGGAGGAGTGGCTCACGGGGAAGAGGCGGCCAAGGGAGCGGAGGGAGGAAGAAGACGGCAAGCTCCTAGCCAAAACCGCCACTGTTCGTCCATGGGCGCGCGACGGCTTGCGTCGGTGAGGAAGCGGACGGAGGGGGAGAGGGGTCCAGGAGAACGGCGATGACGAGAGGAAGCTAGGGAACATGCCTGTGCTCGCTAAGACGCCGAGCAGAGGAGGGGCCCGAGCAAGAAGACACCCTGGATGCGGCCAACGCCGACAGAGCGCGCGCATTGCTTGCCAAAACTCACGATCATCGCGTGCACTGGCATGTAGCAGGGGAGATGGGCTTGAACATGTTGTCTAGTGGTAAGTCCTTCCAGGGGAGGGTTCAACTACGTTGGTAGTTTGGTGAAAAAGGCTCTAGTTTAATCACCCTCTGAAGTTTACTGCAGTAAACTTGGTCGTGAACTGCTGATCAACAAGAGGGAGATTGGGAGCAATGGAGTTGTCTGCGAGGTTTAGGGTAAGAAGGATTTTCATCCTGGTAACTTTGAGAAGATTTGGACCAAGATTTAATATAGTTGCTTTGCAACTGCCAAATCTGGTCCAGAAATGATATTTGGATGATGCACTCACATGGTGATGCCTCTTGAGCTCAAATTTTGCAAGGCTTAGTGATTTGGTCATACAATGATGCTGTAAAAAATTCATACCAATTGGATTCACCAAAATGGTACTTCCTTCAAAGCTATCTTCACTGACCAGAATCTTGGAATAATTTTGGTGAACAAATGACTCAATGAAATGATCCCAAATTGAGTGGAGAGATGTTATATAGGTAGGAGTATGATCTGGTAATTTATCAGGATTTTTGAAGCAATATAAAATCCACTTGCTTCACAACCTGAAAATTTTACCAGAAGCAAAGATTTGGTCCTGTGCTCACACAGATCAAGGGATGGAGCTGAAATTAGGAGGAGTGGGATAATATGAGCACAAGAAGAGGCATGCAAAATTTCAACTCATTTGGATTCTCCTAGCTAGTACTTCCTTCACAGTGGCTTCTATTTGACAGAAACTTGAAAAATCACTGAGGAAGATTAGCTAGGCAAATAAAGTTGAATTTTGGCATGTGGCAATTATTTGGACATAGAATAATGCCCAACAAGTTTGGGAGCAAATACGATTGGATATGAGGCACTTCCTTCACAAAATGCCACTCTGGACAGAAATGAAGAATAAGTATTGGGGAATTATTCTTGGGCTAGGACAGGAAAGTTTGGGCATATTTGAGCAACATATGACCTAAAGGAATTATGAGAATTATTTGGGAATTTTTGGATGGACAGAAATATAGGTTGCTTCACAACCTAGGGCAGATAGGATTATTCCTTTAATAGAGAAAGGAATGTTTCCTAGAAAAAGAGTTTAGGGTTTGGTCAAGGAGTGAAGTGACATGATCTTGGCAAGGTTTTGAGAATGATGAGCCACTTGGGAGGGGAAAATAATGATGATTTCCCAGGTGGCAAAGCCACAGAACCACTCCAAATAGAAAAACAGAGCAAAAACCAATAAATCAAAAAGGAAAAGAAAAGGGCCAAAAACCAGGCTGTTACAACTCTTACCCCCTTAAAGAAATCACGTCCTCGAGATTTAGTTGCTCAGGGAACAAGTATGACTTGAGGATACCGTTTCCAACTCGGGTATCCTTTTTCCTTTATTTATTGTTCCCCCAAGAATTTCAGATGATCAACTTATCTTGCTCTGGGGTGGCTTGCTTCACCTTTCCTCAAATTCTGACGGGCTTTTGCTCATATACCACTTCCTTTTGCTGATGTGAATTTTCTCATATCTGCGGTGATATCCAATGGATCTGAGCATAAATTTTCCTTTGGTCATGAAAACCTTTTTACTTCTGTCATGGGGTTGCTTCAAATAAATGTCGGCCTTCTGGGTTCAATAAATTCTTAGAATTAATCATGGCCATCTTCTGACGGGATCTGACTGCTCATAGGTGGCACTGATTTATCTTGATTTATTTCCTTTGGCTCGAGCATGTGGCATATACCAAAGATTTGACTGCCTTCTGTCATGAGAAATATAACGGTGTATGGAGTTATAGCTATGTCATGCCTCAAATATTTACATCTCGAGACTTTGCCTGACAGGGGCTGACGGACAAATGCTTTTCCTGGCAGACTGACCGTGTACTTGATTCTGTCGATGACTATACCGGGTCTGAGCTGATTGTTCGGCCTTTGATTTTCTGGTTTTGTCGGTATATCCAATTGGATTTTCCACACTAACCATTCCAAGCGGGTCAGCGGGATATAAAATTCTTGTAAAATAGAGTAGGCCGCTAAGGGTATGCCTTTGTGGATCCATATGGAATTATGGCCTCCAACTGATTTGGGTATCCGGACCCTGATGGTCGTGCAAAATCATCATACCTTTGCTGTCAGTCTCACCCTTTGACGGTCATGATTGTCTTTGCCAGGATACCTTAGTGAAATAACTTGGTCATACATGTCCTTGATTCTTCGTATGGCCACGGATGTGGGTAGTGCAATATTTTTGCCATTATTCCTTGTGCTTGTTTTCTGGCCTGTGTCCGCACATATATGACATATACTCGGGGTTGGTAGCTGTACGGAGCTCATTGCTAAGGCCAGTCATACAAGAAGGTGACAAGGTTTCAGGATATCACCTTGTCTGGTGCGGGAATAATGACCTTGATGACCATTGTCAAGACTGTGGATTCTGTGATGTCATCCCCATATCTTGTCGATCCTTGTAATTCATGAGATGTATCTCTGCTTATTTTCCTTTACTTGACTCATGAGGTTGTCGAATCCTTACTTTCCTTAGGTATATCTGCTGGATCCTTGCCGCATCTCATATGAGTGACTGATATGACTGGGGATACATGTTCACCATATATGCGGAAAGATCCGTAATCGGACACTTGATTTCTGAAGAAGACCTATGCCTTGACTTATTTGTGCTTCCGACAAAAAAGTTGCGAGTCTGATTCTTGAGTGATACTGCCATATATTGGCAACTCATCATATAATCTCTGAGGACGGTGTAATAGTATGATACTGACGCAGATTGAATGGCTTACGAGAGAAGTCATCCGGGTAGCTTGCTGAGGAGGAGTCGTTAGCTTCTGCTCGAAGCTTTTGTCTGGGTAGCGTGCAGAAGAAGGCTCTATAGCTTACACACGAAGCTTGGTCTGATTATTGTGCTAGAGAAGCCTGAGTTCCGTACTTGAGAAGCTTCTCCTCGGTTTTGCTTGTTGAAAAAATTCATTTCCGTCTGTCAGAAGCTTTTACCGAGGTATCTTGTTGAGAAAGACCGGGTATCATGGGCCGAAAATTGTTCACATATCATGCTGAGGAAAAATTGAGGAGCCTTGCCTCATAAATTTCTTCCGATAGCGTGTGGAATAATACTTGGTTTCTTATATCCAAAACTTCATACTGATATGCAGACTGAAATCCATACACACACCCATAATATTCTAAGGCTGATTATTTGCATGAGAAAAATTCGTTTGACTATCTTCTTTGAGAATATCACATTCTGACTTTATTTCGGATGATAACATATTTCAAGCATCATGCCTTGCTGAGCCAAAATTTTGTATATGATCCATACCTTTGACTGAAAATATACCGTTGATCTTGTACCTGACTTGTCTTGCTGCTGACTTGACTATTACTGCTGTGAGTATTTTGTACTGATGTAGACTTGAGTTGTCAGTACTGTTGTGAGGAGTGCACACTAATGCAAAATTGATTATCAGCCTCAAAATGGGATATTCCCCATTTCCCTGCGGTCGGCTGAGAATTCCATTCTGTATAGCTGAGTTTCCAAATATCTGAACTCCTTATTACTTATTCGAGTCTGGTGTCAGTTCATGAGCAACTCTTTATAGGGGGAAATAATGTAACACCGGGGCCCAAAAAAGAAAGAAGCAAAAGAAAACTCAACTAAACAAAAGCACACACAACAATTAATTCACATGCAATCAATGTCACATATTACTGCTAGTCACACAATATTCATGCCTACTTAAGCACACAAATCTCGCGGGATCTCCGGTTCTACGATCTAGCATGCTGTGACGATGTGCACGAGGACGAATAAATGTGTGGAAGAATTGGTGTAAACAGCGCTACACCAAGTGCTAGCTTAGCCAGGTAGCAACCTGGACTAGCTCGGAGGTGAGGACGCACTCGGTAATCATGTAGTGGGACACAAAGATCGCAACCACATTATTATCAAGCGGACGGAAAAAGATCTGTACTCGTCCAAGAAATAAGGATAGCGGGGAAAACTGAGGCTGTTGACATTGCCCCCTTTTTTGATAGCTAAGATCATTAAGGGTTGCCAACACGACAAAATAAAAGAATGATCCGGGATAGAAGCATGTCTATCACCGAAACAATAGGCGAGACTGAAAGAAAGACACCGGCGCGATACCTGAGCACCATTTCTGCAAACAGTGTCGGGATCACTTGGCATCACTCTGCTGGGACAAAAATGACACCAAACACCAAAAGAAAAAGGAACTGGAGAAATGTAGAGGCTGAGCTGTAGTGGATCCGAACCGATGCCAGCTACACTCACCAGATAAACCGTTAGTAAAAATAATAAGGCTATATGCATGCTATGCAACAAACAAATGCAGCAACCAAATGCAATAAACAAGCCGGACTTTAAACTACCAATTTTTACCGGTTTCTACCGCTCGCGCTAACTAGGGCATTGTACAGCCAGACCTGCTCTGATACCAAGCCTTGTGGCACCCCGTCTCAAAGAAACCGGAACGCCCCGTATTCCATCCCAGAGATCGAGGAGAAGTCTCTGGAATACGGCACTGCTTGACATAGAACAAATCAGCTCTTATTACAAGAATAAATACAAAGGTCTGATGTTACAACGATCACATCAGCATGGCGACACTACGCCTACGATACTACACTTGCCCTATGCTAGCAGCGGAACAACTCGTAGCAGCGGAAAACTTCTAGCAGCGGAACAACGACAAAGGTGGTGAACTCCACTCTGCAGGGACTTTGGCTAGAACGCTTATCCTAGGTCGCATGAACGGACACCTCGACAAACAATCAAGCAATCATGGCATCACCTGCAATCTGGCATGACACGCCAGGTCAGTACATTGAATGTACTTGCAAGCTCACAACAACCATAAACATGAAGGCAAGACAATAACATAGCATTAACATGTTAATTAATTATCAACTACCATGATGAAGCAACTACTAAGCATGGTATGAAACTGATACAATACTGATAAATCACCATCTCAGATCTCCATAACCATATCTCTCTTGGCTAACCTGCCAAGCAATATACCATCTCGATCACCTCGTGATCAAAACCAAACGGTGATCATTCACGGATCACAAACGGACCAACCTCATGGTCTTGAAACCAAACAGTGATCTTTCCGGCGATCACAACCATGACCAACACTTGGTCTCAAACGGCAATCTTTTCGGCGATCACTACCATGACCAACACTTGGTCTCCAACATCATCATCAACATCCTGCCAATCTGTACTGCTCAAAATATCAACATATAAATCACCTATAAGTCATTCCGTCATGTGAGTGTTGATCGAACGGTGTAACCTAGTACGAACCCATGCCCATGACCGAGGACGCGGCTATCGATAGATTAAACACACACACTCTGTAGAGGTAGCGCACTTTACCCACACCACGAAACCCATGGCCTCGCACTCCCATTCGGGTGGACCAACGGTGTTCCGACAAAACCGATCTACTGCCATGACACTCTCCCGGCCCCTCTGACTCACTCCCCACTGGGCTAGTCCTGGGCGGCCCCGTGTCTACCAAAGACACCAACGACCACCGTCATGGCCAAAACAATAAACCGTCCCAAACGGGGACAAGCGCTCTCAATACCAACTACGGGCACACAAGGTTATGTCTGCTTACCGGGCCAGGGTACCGCACGCCCATAACCTTCGCTTGTTGGAGGCACCGGTGAGAGGCATGACAATAGCATGACATTAGGGCCTTCCCATAAAGGCAAATGTGATTGCACTGGAGAAAGCCCAGTTCGATGGCCCCTGACCAACTTGATGACGGAATTTATCCCCAAAAATATAACTGTGATAACTGATACTCCGATATTAACTATCAAAATATAATCCAAGTCATAGCAATATCCAACAAATAATCTGAGCATAATATCATCATATCAAAATACTCCAAGGATAGCATAACATTTCTATCATGGTGAATCTGAAAACAATAACGCTACTACTCCAATAACAAGAACAAAGCTATCCAGCTAAGATCCACACGTAAACATCATCTCCGAAATTAAAACTCCAAGCAACAGTAACAGAACATCGACTAGCATCATGAAAATAATCATACTAACCACTAATAATCCAAAGGCAGCATGACATCCAAAGTAATACTCCAAAATATAATACCATCATGAAAACAATCATAATATCAACCACTAATACTCCAATGGCAACATGATACTCATCAACTATAAACATAACTCCTAGTAATCCAAACAATAGCATGGCAACAACAAGATCAAAATAATACTCCGAGAAAATGCCATGCACAAAGTCATGTAGCTAAATCAATATTTTAAACAAGTTCAAATAGATTAAACCATGTCACTGCATTACAGTGATGCAAATGGCGGGTGTGGCTTGCCTGGGGTGGAAGAAATCACCGGGAGAAAGTGCGAGAAGCTCGCGGAACGAATCACCGGAAAACGTACTCTCTCGGAGGGGGCTGAATAAGGGCAGGGGCAAAATGGTCATTTTCATAATGTCAAAACATGGTGAAAATGGTTCCATCAAAACGGGCTCGACGAAACGAAGAAGTGGGCTTTGGATTCACCTCATTCGGAGTTGTGGTTGAAAAGTTGTGATAGTTTTTCTGCCAGGGACCTCTTTGTAAAGAAAAACTTCACAATCTGGGCCTGGACAGAAAAACAGAAAGCGCAATCAGCGAAATACGCTTTCACTGAACTAAAAACGTATTCGGGGCTGATGAAGAATGGAAACACGCTTTCAGAAATAGAAAACGTATTCTGGTTAATACGTCTCCACTTATCTGACTTGGCGGGGCGGGGTCAACGTCCAGAGGCTGACCTGTGGGGCCCGCGGGACCCACGCAAGGTCAACGCCCTCCTCCTGACCTCTCCTTCTTCTCTCCCTACGCGCCCGCGGAGTAGAGGGAGGTCGCCGGCGCGGGGGCTCGTCCGGCCGGCTCCGGCCATCCCCCGCCTCGCTCGACCTATGGGCGAGCTCAGCAGGAGTAGCTGCACCCATCTGCGGAGAGCACGGGCTCCGGGGAGGACCGAGGTGAGAGGGAGCGAGGACATGGCGGATAGTGGCGACGGCACCGACGGGGCTCGCGGCCAACAACCACCAGAGGAGGAGGAGAAGCGTTGGGGCGGCGGGTGGAAAAGAGAATGGGGCTTGGACGGCGGCCATGACGGCGACGGTGGACACAGAGAGCTCCTCGAGCTTGTTTGGGTGGTTGAGAAGGTAGCTAGGAGGAAGGGAAGAAGCTTGGTGAGGTCAAGAGGCCTCGGGGTGGGCTTATATAGCCGCGGGGAGGGGTGTGCCGCGCTGTCGTCGCCGTAGACGCGTGGCCGGCGCCGCGGACGCGTGTGCGCACGCATGAGCTTGGAGGCAAGCGACAAGAGGGAACAGGAGGAGTGGCTCACGGGGAAGAGGCGGCCAAGGGAGCGCAGGGAGGAAGAAGACGGTGAGCTCCTAGCCAAAACCGCCACTGTTCGTCCGTGGGCGCGCGGCGGCTTGCGTCGGTGAGGAAGCGAACGGAGGGGGAGAGGGGTCCAGGAGAACGGCGACGACGAGAGGAAGCTAGGGGACATGCCCATGCTCGCTGAGACGTTGAATAGAGGAGGGGCCCGAGCAAGAAGACGCCCTGGACGCAGCCAATGCCGACAGAGCGCGCGCTTGCCAAAACTTGCGATCACCGCGTGCACTAGCATGTAGCAGGGGAGATGGGCTTGAACATGTTGTCTAGTGGTAAGTCCTTCCACGGGAGGGTTCGACTACGGTGGTAGTTTGGTGAAAAAGGCTCTGGTTTAATCACCCTCTGAAGTTTACTGCATTAACTTGGTCGTGAAATGCTGATCAACAGCAAGGAGATTGGGAGCAATGGAGTTGTCTGCGAGGTTTAGGGTAAGAAGGATTTTCATCCTGGTAACTTTGAGAAGATTTGGACCAAGATTTAATATAGTTGCTTTGCAACTGCCAAATCTGGTCCAGAAATGAGATTTGGATGATGCACTCACATGGTGATGCCTCTTGAGCTCAAATTTGGCAAGGCTTAGTGATTTGGTCATACAATGATGCTGTAAAAATTTCATACCAATTGGATTCACCAAAATGGTACTTCCTTCACAGCTATCTTCATTGACCAGAATCTTGGAATAATTTTGGTGAACAAATGACTCAATGAAATGATCCCAGATTGAGTGGAGAGATGTTATATAGGTAGGAGCATGATCTGGTAATTTATCAGGATTTTTGAAGCAATATAAAATCCACTTGCTTCACAACCTGAAAATTTTACCAGAAGCAAAGATTTGGTCCTGTGCTCACACAGATCAAGGGATGGAGCTGAAATTTGGAGGAGTGGGATAATATGAGCACAAGAAGAGGCATGCAAAATTTCAACTCATTTGGATTCTCCTAGCTAGTACTTCCTTCACAGTGGCTTCTATTTGACAGAAACTTTGAAAAATCACTGAGGAAGATTAGCTAGGCAAATAAAGTTGAATTTTGGCATGTGGCAATTATTTGGACATAAAATAATGCCCAACAAGTTTGGGAGCAAATACGATTGGATATGAGGCACTTCCTTCACAAAATGCCACTCTGGACAGAAATGAAGAATAACCATTGGGGAATTATTCTTGGGCTAGGACAGGAAAGTTTGGGCATATTTGAGCAACATATGACCTAAAGGAATTATGAGAATTATTTGGGAATTTTTGGATGGACAGAAATGTAGGGTGCTTCACAACCTAGGGCAGATAGGATTATTCCTTTAATAGAGAAAGGAATGTTTCCTAGAAAAAGAGTTTAGGGTTTGGTCAAGGAGTGAAGTGACATGATCTTGGCAAGGTTTTGAGAATGATGAGCCACTTGGGAGGGGGAAATGATGATGATTTCCCAGGTGGCAAGGCCACAGAACCACTCCAAATAGAAAAACAGAGCAAAAACCAATAAATCAAAAAGGAAAAGAAAAGGGCCAAAAACCAGGCTGTTACAACTCTTACCCCTTAAAGAAATCTCGTCCTCGACATTTCGTTGCTCAGGGAACAAGCATGACTTGAGGATACCGTTTCCAACTCGGGTATCCTTTTTCCTTTATTTATTGTTCCCCCAAGAATTCCAGATGATCAACTTACCTTGCTCTGGGGTGGCTTGCTTCACCTTTCCCCAAATTCTGACGGGTTTTTGCTCATATACCACTTCCTTTTGCTGACGTGAATTTTGTCATATTTGCGGTGATATCCAATGGATCTAAGCATAAATTTTCCTTTGGTCATGAAATTTTTTTTACTTCTGTCATGGGGTTGTTTCAAATAAATGCCAGCCTTCTGGGTTCAATAAATGCTTAGAATTAATCATGGTCATCTTCTGACGGGATCTGATTGCTCATAGGTGGCACTGGTTTATCTTGATTTATTTCCTTTGGCTCGAGCATGTGGCATATACCAAAGATTTGACTGCCTTCTGTCGTGAGAAATATAACGGTGTATGGAGTTATAGCTATGTCATGCCTCAAATATTTACATCTCGAGACTTTGCCTGATAGGGGCTGACGGACAAATGCTTTTCCTGGCAGACTGATCATGTACTTGATTCCGTCGATGACTATACCGGGTCTGAGCTGATTGTTCGGCTGCTTTTCTCGTTTTGTCGGTATATCCAATTGGATTTTTCCACACTAACCATTCCAAGCGGATCAGCGGGATATGAAATTCTTGTAAAATAGAGTAGGCCGCTAAGGGTATGCCTTTGTGGATCCATATGGAATTATGGCCTCCAACTGATTTGGGTATCCGGACCCTGATGGTCGTGCAAAATCATCATACCTTTGCTGTCAGTCTCACCCTTTTGACGGTCATGATTGTCTTTGTCACGATACCTTAGTGAAATAACTTGGCCATACATGTCCTTGATTCTTCGTATGGCCACGGATGTGGGTAGTGCAATATTTTTGCCATTATTCCTTGTGCTTGTTTTCTGGCCTGTGTCCGCACATATATGACACATACTCGGGGTTGGTAGCTGTACAGAGCTCATTGCAGAGGCCAATCATACAAGAAGGTGACAAGGTTTCAGGATATCACCTTGTCTGGTGCGGGAATAATGACCTTGATGACCATTGTCAAGACTGTGGATTTTGTGATGTCATCCCCAGATCTTGTCGATCCTTGTAATTCATGAGATGTATCTCTGCTTATTTTCCTTTACTTGACTCATGAGGTTGTCGAATCCTTACTTTCCTTAGGTATATCTACTGGATCCTTGCCGCATCTCATATGAGTGACTGATATGATTGGGGATAGATGTTCACCATATATGTGGAAAGATCCGTTATCGGACACTTGATTTCTGAAGAAGACCTATGCCTTGACTTATTTGTGCTTCCAACAAAAATGTTGTGAGTCTGATTCTTGAGCGATACTGCCATATATTGGCAACTCATCATATAATCTCTGAGGATGGTGTAATAGTATGATACTGACGCAGACTGAATGGCTTACGAGAGAAGTCATCCGAGTAGCTTGCTCAGGAGGAGTCGTTAGCTTCTGCCCGAAGCTTTTGTCTGGGTAGCGTGCAGAAGAAGGCTCTATAGCTTAGACACGAAGCTTGGTCTGATTATTGTGCTAGAGAAGCCTGAGTTCCGTACTTGAGAAGCTTCTCCTCGGTTTTGCTTGTTGAAAAAATTCATTTCCGTCTGTCAGAAGCTTTTACCGAGGTATCTTGTTGAGAAAGACCGGGTATCGTGGGCCGGAAATTGTTCACATATCATGCTGAGGAAAAATTGAGGAGCCTTGCCTCATAAATTTCTTCCGATAGCGTGTGGAATAATACTAGGTTTCTTATATCCAAAACTTCATACTGATATGCAGACTGAAATCCATACACACGCCCATAATATTCTGAGACTGATTATTTGCATGAGAAAATTTTGTTTGACTGCCTTCTTTGAGCATGTCACATTCTGACTTTATTTCGGATGATAACATATTTCAAGCATCATGCCTTGCTGAGCCAAAATTTTGTATATGATCCATAACTTTGACTGAAAATATACCGTTGATCTTGTACCTGACTTGTCTTGCTGCTGACTTGACTATTACTGCTGTGAGTATTTTGTACTGATGTAGACTTGAGTTATCAGTACTATTGTGAGGAGTGCACGCTAATGCAAAATTGATTATCAGCCACTGTTCGTCCGTGGGCGCGCGGCGGCTTGCGTCGGTGAGGAAGCGAACGGAGGGGGAGAGGGGACCAGGAGAACGACGACGACGAGAGGAAGCTAGGGGACATGCCCGTGCTCGCTGAGACACCGAGCAAAGGTGGGGCCCGAGCAAGAAGACGCCCTGGACGTGGCCAACGCCGACAGAGCGCGCGCATTGCTTGCCAAAACTCGCGATTACCGCGTGCACTGGCATGTAGCGGGGGAGATGGGCTTAAACATGTTGTCTAGTGGTAAGTCCTTCCAGGGGAGGGTTCAACTGCGGTGGTAGTTTGATGAAAAAGGCTCTGTTTTAATCACCCTCTGAAGTTTACTGCTGTAAACTTGGTCGTGAACTGCTGATCAACAGGAGGGAGATTGGGAGCAATGGGCGAGGTTTAGGGTAAGAAGGATTTTCATCCTGGTAACTTTCAGAAGATTTGGACCAAGATTTAATATAGTTGCTTTGCAACTGCCAAATCTGGTCCAGAAATGAGATTTGGATGATGCACTCACATGGTGATGCCTCTTGAGCTCAAATTTTGCAAGGCTTAGTGATTTGGTCATACAATGATGCTGTAAAAATTTCATACCAATTGCATTCACCAAAATGGTACTTCCTTCACAGCTATCTTCACTGACCAGAATCTTGGAATAATTTTGGTGAACAAATGACTCAATAAAATGATCCCAAATTGAGTGGAGAGATGTTATATAGGTAGGAGCATGATCTGGTAATTTATCAGGATTTTTGAAGCAATATAAAATCCACTTGCTTCACAACCTGAAAATTTTACCAGAAGCAAAGATTTGGTCCTGTGCTCACATAGATCAAGGGGTGGAGCTAAAACTTGGAGGAGTGGGATAATATGAGCACAAGAAGAGGCATGCAAAATTTCAACTCATTTGGATTCTCCTAGCTAGTACTTCCTTCACAGTGGCTTCTGTTTGACAGAAACTTTGAAAAATCACTGAGGAAGATTGGCTAGGCAAATAAAGTTGAATTTTGGCATGTGGCAATTATTTGGACATAAAATAATGCCCAACAAGTTTGGGAGCAAACAAGATTAGATATGAGGCACTTCCTTCACAAAATGCCACTCTGGACAGAAATGAAGAATAACTATTGGGGAATTATTCTTGGGCTAGGACGGGGAAGTTTGGGCATATTTGAGCAACATATGACCTAAAGGAATTATGAGAATTATTTAGGAATTTTTGGATGGACAGAAATATAGGTTGCTTCACAACCTAGGGCAGATAGGATTATTCCTTTAATAGAGAAAGGAATGTTTCCTAGAAAAAGAGTTTAGGGTTTGGGCAAGGAGTGAAGTGACATGATCTTGGCAAGGTTTTGAGAATGATGAGCCACTTGGGAGGGGAAAATGATGATGATTTCCCAGGTGGCAAGGCCACAGAACCACTCCAAAAAGAAAAACAGAGCAAAACCAATAAATCAAAAAGAAAAAGAAAAGGGCCAAAAACCAGGCTGTTACACAGAATCAACAGAGACTAGTTAAGGGTGAAGTGACGATGTGTGTTGGAAGTGGTTCCAAGATTGATATGATCATCATCGCACACTCCCTATACTTTCGGGATTAGTGTTGAACCTAAATAAATGTTATTTGGTGCTTGCGTTGAGCATGAATATGATTTGATCATGTTTATTGCAATACGGTTATTCATTTAAAATCAGAGAATAATTGTTGTTCCGTTTACATGAATAAAACCTTCAATGGTCATACCCCCAATGTAAATAGTTTGTTGGACCTCGATAGTAGTAATACACATATTCATAATATTGAAGCCAAATGATGCAGAGTTGATAATGATAGTGCAACTTATTTGTGGCACTGCCGTTTGGGTCATATTGGTGTAAAGCGCATGAAGAAACTCCATTCTGATGGACTTTTAGAATCACTTGATTATGAATCACTTGGTACTTGCGAACCATGCCTCATGGGCAAGATGACTAAAACGCTGTTCTCCGGAACAATGGAGCGAGCAACAGATTTATTGGAAATTATACATACTTATGTATGCGGTCTGTCAGAGTAATGGGCCACAGGTAGCCTAACCCGAGCCCCAGAACCTTTCAAGGCATCGGGGCCGGCTGCGCCGCCTTCTGGTAGCCGGCTGGCCAAACGGCCGACTGCCGGAAGACGACCAAGCTTAAGAAGGCGGCTCCAAGACGGGCCGACTCCTGGCAGGCGGCCTCCACAGAGGCCGGCTCCTAGCAGTCGGCCCACAGCGCCCTCAGAGTCTGCGCCCCCATTAAGAAGACGAGACAGGGTGAGGCTACCGTGTAGCCCATCACCCCCGTATCCAGGGCCGGGCGAGGACACATTGCGCCGTACAGGCGGAGATCTCCGCCCGGCACGACACTGTTGCCACTCCGCCCCTGATGTCACTCCTGTCAGGCGAAGCCCTGCTCCCACGACCGTCTGTCGGTACGGCCCGAAGACGACGGGCCCTACCTATCAGCGAGATCCCGGAAGACGGCTAGAGCCTCACCAGTTGAACCTGAGGGAGGCCGGCCCCCAGTAGTGGGCCCGCCCCTTCCTCAGGGCCCACACGCCATTAACCAAATAAGACGCGGAGTGGCTACAGTGATCTCCCGCCAGGCGGCGGAACTGTAGCCATGCTTCCCTGTCCAAGCAAGCATCATTAGCGTTACGGCTAAAGTAATCAGCAGCCGGCAAGACCCGCGAGCGGCGGAGGCGGCATGTCGGCTCCGTACTAGACCAACCGGTGGTCCCCACCACGTGGCGGGCCCCAGCAGCCGGCGGAGAAGCCGATGATCAGAGAGACTGACGGCCGGGACCTACGCACAGCCGGATTACCATTGTACCCCTGGGGGGTAGGCCTATATAAAACCCCCAGGGCACCCATGCAAAGGGTTCGAACCTGTTAGAATTAGACCAGCACCTAGGGGGAGAGGAGAGCAAGCCTTGCCTTCTTCTACCTCTAGCAAACAGCTCAGGGAGCACCATTGTACTCACTAGTGCCTTAGTGATCATGCGGAGACCCCGCAGAGCAGGACTAGGGGTCACTACAAAAAATACACTTCCGTGATGATACATGTTTGTCACAGTAGGTCGTGTTTTTTGTCATGCATGTACATCCATGACAAATTTATGACAGAATCAAGATAGTCATACATGTGATGTCGTAGAAGTGTTCCATGACATTACCAAAATTATCATCACGGAAGTGTCCACTTCCATGACGATAAATCGCGTGGCACAGAAGTGCTTTCGTCAAGGGTGACCGACACGTGGCACCCACCGTAACAGAACGCCGTTAAGCTATCGGGTCGGGTTTTGGATCCGATAACCCGTTAACAGCCCCGACCAATGGGGATTTTCCATGTGTAAAATCATCATTGGCTGGAGGAAACACGTGTCGGCTCACCGTTGGGACAGATGTCATCCGCTCATTGGACCGAAGGCGCCTATGATACGGCGACACGTGGCACGGCCCAACAGAGGCCCATTCCTGTGAAAAGGCCGGCCCGTTTGACTTGGTCAAAAGGTGGCGGGCCGGCCCACAGAAAGCCTGTTAACGGCCTGTTCGCATATAGCCCATTTACAACCCGCTAACCCAGGGCCCGTTACGCCCTATCCGAATTAGGCCCAGTAGCATCATCTGCGCCGTCCAATATGATTCAGCCCGTTTTAACTTCCGGCCCATGTATGGCCCATGACTTCTTTCGGCCCATATGAGGACCTTTGTAACTCTTGGCCCATTAACGGCCCGTGGTGAAACTGGCCCGTAATGAACAGTGTATCACTTTATACCCATTAACGGCCCGTTATTCCATTGGGTCGTTTCCAGCCCAAGTTATCTTTCGGCCTTCTCCGGGACCATTGATTCTTGGGCTCATTTGCAGCATTCGGTTACATACGGCCCGTTACTGTCATTTTCTGCTTGTGGGCCAAATTCAGCCCATCGTCACAGTCGGCCCGTTTGCGGACCGTTAATACGTTGGGCCGTTTTCATGTCAAAAAAACCCGTTGGGCTGTTTTCATAGAGTTATCAAATACGGCCTATTAACGGCCCGTTATGATCCACGAATAGTACGGCCCATGATTGGCGAAATGATGATACGCCCCGTAGAAGGCCCATGGATCCTACGGCCCGTATGAGGCCCATGGATAGTACGGCCCATAGAAGGCCCATGGATCATACGGCCCGTAGAAGGCCCATGGACCCTACGGCCCGTAGAAGGCCCATGGACCCTAAGGCCCGTATAGAAGGCCGATGGATCCTACGGCCGGACGAAGGCCCATGGATCATACGGCCTGCAGGAGGCCCATGGTTACAACAGTCCGTGTGTTGCCACGATTATTTTGGCCTAGTTACCAAAAATAGGCTATTGTGGCCACTAGAAAAAACAGAAAAAGAACTACAGTGACTACAAGCAAACAACTAAACAAGACAATAAGGAAATAAATAAGCAAGCAATTATGGCTAGCCTATTACCGCTATTACACATATTACATCCACTAGGCATCAAAGTTCGCCACCAGTGCAAATATAGGGAACAAAGCAGCACATTACATACACTGGCCGTAAAAATTGGCCACCAGTGCAAATAAACGCGGTAGCAAAACAAGAGCATAACTGAAACAACTTCAGAAGAGCTCAAGAAACGTTATCCTGGGTATCCACCATGCTGGCAATAAGCTTAGCAAGCTGATTAGCTTTGTCCTGTTTGGCGCTAAAATCCTCCAACGCTTGCCGTTGCACCAGAAAGTATGCATCTGAATGCTCCAGGGACTTCCGCAGTCCTTCCGCTTCTTGTTGCAGCACAGCTGATCGATGTCTTTCAGCTTGTAGTTGAGACTCAAGAAACCGAACTGATTCAGACAGCGAGTTTGAATAGCTTGTGCAAGCGGTAGTGGCCAGTAACTCGAACACTAAACCAAGACATGACTTTGGGGTTGTCTCGCTGTCTTCAAGATAGTCTTCCTTAGCTGTTTTATCAGCTTTGTTGGAGACCAACAAGGATGTGTCACTATCCTGAACCTTATCTGCATTACATCCTTTACCATTGCTTAATAAGGCACTCTTCCCCAATATTCTGTCAGCATTCTAAAAGAAGAAACAAGCAGACACATAACAAGTTTAGCATGTACTAGTATATGAAACTCATTTCAGTGAACCAGTTCATTAGTAAGGTGGACATGATTAAACTACCAAGTCTCCTATTGCCAAGTACTAGTACATAATAAAAGCATCAAACAAACATATATCTATGTCCTATGGTCACTGCATTGTCTTGCCAAATCAAAATAGAGACACGGTTCAAATCATATCAGTTCAAGACAAAGCAGCAGTGAAAGAATACAAAGCGTGGGAAACTACACGGCACAACAAGATTTCAGATGGGTACCACGGGTCTACATGTACAAGAACACTATTGGCTCTATTGTGATGCTAGTAATGTGCATGATATGAAAGTCAACTGTATACACAATTGAAATTGAAATCAACAGAGCTATTGATAAGAGCAAACTTGTTAAAGAAACATGCGTGAACATACCTGCTATGCCATTGGAGTTTCGATTGGATCCTTCAGTTTAAAAATAAGTTTGTATGAGTAAATACAGTGATACAAGAGCAAAGCAATCGTAGTTAAAAAAGGCGCACCTAAGCGAGCGCTTAAGCGCGCCTAGGCTCTAGGCGTTGGCAAAACGCATTGCGCATAACTACGCATA
The DNA here is from genome assembly GCF_002575655.3 of Aegilops tauschii subsp. strangulata. NCBI lineage: Eukaryota > Viridiplantae > Streptophyta > Magnoliopsida > Poales > Poaceae > Aegilops > Aegilops tauschii. The sequence continues at coordinate 430,956,590 of NC_053040.3, forward strand.
ATCTGTGCATAACTGCGCATAAGCATGCGATTTGGTCAGTAAAGCGCAAGGCGGTGGCAAAACGCACAATTAACACCTAGCGCTTTTTTGAACTAGGATAGCAATGGAATCTTAAATTAGAACAGTTGTTCTTCAGGTTTAGGCACTTGTTCTACATGAAGAGAGTACAGTAAGACGCAAGAATATAATACTTAAAAAAAGAAAATGAGCTCATAGACCTTACCACATTCTTGGTTCGGGACCAGTACAGAACAAGGCGTTCCCAGTCATCGTCCAGTAAATGTGTCTCAGGAGAACGTAAGGGAATTTGATGAGTTTCTTTGCCGGTGAAGTACGTTTTCTTTAGGTAATTCCGATACTGCCACCAAGCATTCTTGAAGATAGCAGAGGTATTAGCACAGGTTACCTCATCCTGAGTTTCCAAATCGGTCCTTCTCTATAGAGAAAAATGGGAAATTTGCTGTATTATAACCATCATGGAGGTAGGATGTATGGGACGAAGCAAAGTAATTGCCATGAATAACATTACTTACACATAACTCCTGGACAAACACCTGCAACTGGCATTTTCCTTCATCTTCAATATAATATTTCCAATATGGGAAGATACGCACATACGATTTAACAACATCAAATGCGATAGATGCTAAACTATGACTAGCTGGTTGTGCTTCCTCCACAGGAATAGGCGTGCTAACTGGTGGAGTTGGGGTTCGCCGTGATAGTACTAGCCCTTTGGGCACTGGAGCTGCCTTACTAACTGCTCTTGTTTGGGAGGTCTGTGGTGGAGATGGTGTTGTGTCAACAGGAACTGGGTTACTATCGGCTGGGGTTGGGGTTAGATTGGGTGAAGCTGGTTCTCTGTCCATCGCAGTAGGGGTACAATCTGCGAGAGTTTGGGTTATGTGTGGTAGGGCTGGTTCTTGTGCATGTACAACCGGGGTGCTATCTCCACCAAGAGGTAGCACTGTTTTATTTGAAGACCGTGTTTTTAGTCCGCTAGATACTGGCATCACCCGCTCCAATTCAAATGGCTGATAAACAGGAAACATAGTTGAATGTACAGACATTGTATGAGAGACAGATGCAATAGATAGTGTGGAAAAAAGGGGGCATGAAATAGTTGACATGTATATTGTTTAACTAAAACGGATAGCATGACATAATTTCACATATATGATGTCTATCTAAACTGGATAGCATAGCATAACATAATTCAAAGATATGATGAATAACTAAACAGGATCGCATGACATAATTCACCTACATGTTATCTAAGTAAGCAGGATCGCATCATTTAATTCACATATGTGATTTATATGCTAAACAGAGGGCATTTGATATGATGTCTGAACTAAGAACATGGTGTTGAATATTGTGTATATGATGTCTAAACTATGCAATGCAAGACACCGTATGCATGATATGAGCAGTATAACCATGCCAAGTTAGAGCATACACCTCAGTGGGGGAATAGGACTGGTCATCTGTCTCTGAATCCATCTCTGAGGAGCTATCGGGACCCAACAAGAGATCTGCTTCGACAGGTAGCACTGTCTGCTCTGAAGGCCTTGTTTTCACTCCAGATTTTTCCATCTCCCACCCAAATGGCTGATTCACAGGAAGAGTAGTTTAATGTACAAACATTGTCGACAAATGGAAATGTAATGAAGAAAAGGATGGGCAAGATATCATTCAAATATATGATGCCTGGTTAAACAGGATAGCATTGCACATTCACATATATTATGGCTGGCTAAAAGACATGAGACTGCATAATTCCCATATATGATATAGAAACTAAACAGGTGGCATTACAGAACATGTCTAAACTAAGCAGATGACATATATGATGTCAAAAGTAGGCACTCAAGGGAACATATGCATGATATGACTAACATCATCATGCCAAGGTAGAGCAAACACCTTGGGGGGTAAATAGGAGTGGTCAGCGGCGTCTGAATCCGCCTCAGAACAGATATCTTCCTCTGGATTACAATCTGGAGAGGGGTGGGGAGGGTTTGCCATTGAACCCACCATGGAGCGATGTCTGCATGACATTGTATTGCAGCGCAAAACTCTTCTCTTTTTCTCTACATGTTCAGCATGACTGTGTACAATATCTGACATGCATACGAAAAAATATGGTGAGATTATGTAAGGAGAGCATGCACAAATTTAGAGTGATGGTAACAACCAGTGGATCGACGTTTTTCCATTGAACCAAAATAGCCCTAATGGATCGACGTGAATGTATAGTAATAAGTGATGCAACAAGTGTACAACCTCTTTGCCGTAGTCGTGTCGACCTCAGCATCATTGGGTTGGTCGCTGAAGCAGTTGAGGCAGAGGTGGCTGTCGGAGGTGTGGAGGAAGATCTGAGGAATCTGTAGACGGCATCCAGGGCACTGCTCTGTTGTGATGGATCGTTCTGTCGTTGGAGCAGCTCCGGTGAGCCGTAAGACGTCAAGGCTGAAGCAGCACAAGACAGACATCGTCAATCTCAAGTGGGATGCTAATAGCATCTCCAATAGATGATGTAAAATGGATGTAAAATTAACATCACCAAAAACCACCTGACTACAACAGATGAGGTAAAAACTGTTGACTCTGAACTTAACTGTCGAAACTGAAATTTACTGTGGAATCTGAATGCTACTGTCGAAACTGAACGCAATGGTAGCAGAGAGGCACTTGACATGTAGTTTAGGGAGGGCCTGCAGTTCATCTTCAACCTGCACCCCCCCTGAGCCACCAGCCACCACCGGCCGAACCGCCGGCCCCAGCGCCGCCTCGCCGCCCCGAAACAACTCGCCACCGCCGCCCCGGCCAGCCCTCTAGGCCCCCCGCCCCCACCCTAAACCCTAAGATAGATAGTGGGGTACCTCTCCGGCGAGCCCCCGTCCCCACTGCGGGTAGTTCTTCCTTAACTCCGGCGAGCCCCCCAACCCCTGAAAATCGACTGACCCAAAAGTCGATTCAGTCGACTGAAGTGTGGCTTAATCGGAGCAGAGCAGCAGCACGAGCGAGGGGGAGAGCAGCAGCAGCAGTTGGGGGAGCGAGCGATCGAGCGAGAGCCGGAGCAGCAGCAGCGCGAGCGAGCGAGAGCCGGAGCAGCAGCAGCAGATCCGGCTGGTATGGACGCCGCCGCCGAAGGGGCCTCGCACTGGGGGAGAGCCGTCATGGAGATGTCGCCCGCGGCGCCAGCTTCAAGGTAGCCGCTCCATGGGGGTGTGGGATGGAGCACCATCGGCGCCGGGAGGTCGAGTTAAGGAGAAGGTGCGATGCGATGAGTGTACAACCTCTTTGGTGGCGCCGAGTAGGCCTCGGCTTCGTCCGAGGAGTCGGTGAGGATGCTGCGGTTCCGGTGGAGAAGGTTAAGGCGGCGCTGTGGGGATGGAGCAGCCGCGATAGACGAGGCGATCGTCGAAGCAGCTCCTTGGAGGTGGAGGATGGGGCGGCTGAACCGGCGGGACGGCGAGATGGACGACGGATCCTCATCCGGGGAGGTGGACAAGGGACGTCGAGCTGTTGCGGTGGACGACGTCGTCGGGGAAGAGGCTCCGGCTGGGCAGCGGTGACGTGGCGGACGGAGGAGGGTGGGGTTTCGCAGCTGGAGCGGAGAGGTTCTGGTGGCCTGGGATTTTGAATGGCAAAAAGGGGGCGATGGGAGGGGGTGAAGCATGACTTAGGGACGCGCTTGTCCAAAATGTAGGGTGTGTTACAAAAGTACCCCCCACCAATTTGAACTAGCGGCCCTTTAGGCTCAGGGTTAGAAGGGGGATTTCGCGTGTCGGGATTTGGCAACTGGAGGGAGTTTTCGCGCGCGTTGTAATTTCGGGATAGCAAGGCGCGGGTTGTGAAGGCGCCAGTTTTGGGAGCACGATATCTGAATTTTCGGGGTATAACAAGACGCGGGTTGAATTTTAGGGACAAGCCTAACGTGTAGTAATATTGTACTTGTACGTACCAAATCAATTCGCACTTCCCTCAACCAAAAACAAAACAAAAAAATAAAACTATTCACACCACACAAAGAGAGAGTCTTGCCCCGTTTTACTATACAAATGCTATTCAAAGCTACTCCATCCTTCCATCTATATAGGGCCTAATGCGTTTTTCGATGCTAACTTTGACCAAATATTAGAGCAATGATATATGACATGCAACTTACACAAAGCACACCATTAAATTCATCTGTGAAAGGTTCTTTCAATGATATAATTTTCACATTGTGCATGTCATGTACTATTAATCTTGTCAATAGTCAAAGGCGGTCTTGAAAATCTCATTACGCCCTATATAGATGGAAGGAGAGAGTATGAATCCATGTTATGTCCGATTAAAATTTTTCGCTTGCTGTATAATGCTTGTAACCTACTCATACCAACATTTTAGTGCATTCCAAATGTCTATACTACCGCTGCAATTCGAACTAATTTTGAATTCGTTTCTCTATTTCAATAAGAATCTACAATCATGATTGTTGCCAACTTCAACCATCATAGTTTCCTTGCTATCCGCCAGATATAAATCGGACGGCCTATAATGTAGGATGGCAGGCACACCATCATCAACAACTCCGTTTTTTATAAGAGTAGAGACAAAATATATTAAATGTAGTATAACATGTTCATAACCACACCATGTGTATCACCGTTATATATATTCACACATGCGTCGGTTTGAAACACTATGATAAATTCTTCAAATATCTGAATTCACTTTTTATAATGAAGTATATATGATCTCTATTCGTCTTTTACACCCACACAACCCTCTTATCTTTGTAGCTAGCGCTAACTTTCTCTTGTGCATGCACATGCCCGCATCCCTCTCACCCTCCCTCAGCTTTTAAAATTATAATAAGAGTGCAGACGCTCCTCCATCCGATTCCTAGTACTAGTATAGTACGTACCTTTATAGACTATAGTAGTAGTACTAGTAAACTTTGCGCTTGGCTATTCGCCTATTCGGGAAGTCGAACAATAATAGCACTAGTAGTATAGTGTATGCTTCTGGCAATCTGACACCGAATTAACTGTTGCACGTCCACCGCCTGAGTGAGGGAGAGCTTGCATTAGTCAAAAGTTTCTCCTTGTCCTGCGAGCCACCGCGCGCAAGCTTCTCCCGTCCTGCAACCTTCTCCTCGTTCGGCAAGTTGACGGGACACAGCAAAGTAATGCTAGTCCATACTGCCTCCTCTCCGGTTAATATGGCTTAATTTCAAACGAGATAAATACATTGTCTGTCACTATATATTTGTAAAAATACGGTCAGTGGACTTCATAATACGCTCATTGCGCTCAATATATATATATTCCGGTGTTTATACGGTCACTAGCTCACCCTGACTGAGTATGTGTGTGCATGCACGTGTAGGTTGAGCACTTGAGCGTGACCGTGTGTGTTCCGTCGTGTGCTCGGACATGCATGCACTAGGGCGTCGCGCGCGTTTTTGTGTCCATGTGTACGTGTGACCGTTGCATACACGTAGGGGGAGTACGTGTAGGGGCCACTAAGGAGCAGTCAAATCACACAGTAACTTAGTCGGAAGAAGCAACCATCATTTCACTCTTGAATGACACGTACGCAATATAAAATGGTTGATATGGAGAGAAAAAGAAAACCACTATATATACACTAGTAGGAGCCGAAGCTACAAGCCTGCTTGCTTAGGTTGCTCTCTTCACAAGCATAAAACGACGGGCCTAATCCCGTAGCTGGGGGAAGGGAACAATGTTCTGCGTAGACACGGTCGACATCGGCGAGGGAGAAAACCCACAGTCGGTGCGTCCCAATTGGGGGTCACCGCGGTATGGGCCGATGCCGCGTCCCAACCGCCCTTCTAGCTACAACCCGGCGTCCCAGGTAGTCCATCTTCCTTTTGGAACCGGCTTGCTCCACTGCCTTAGCTCCATCTCCATGTCGATCTTTCTCTACTTCTACCGGCTTCTACTTGTGATGAGTTTATGTCTCATGAACTAGTGCTAGTACTATTATTCTAATCACACTTCTTCAATATCTTTGCCATCAGGGATGCTCATGTCGATTTTGGTGGAACTGCACAAAAGCATCGTATGATCCGAGGGTGCCAGCCGTCTTTCCTTCGACAGGTTCTACCTGGCCAGGAAATTAAATCATGTTTAGGGTTTAGGGTTTAAGTCGTAGTGACCCCATCAGTAGTTTTTCTTTCGTACACGCTCTCACAACTTTTTTCTTTAGTTGTGAAGTAAATATTGGCTATGATCTGTGAATCATTGAGATGCATCAGCATGCATGTTAGTTTTCATTTGTATTTGATGGAATGTTGTAACGGGGCAACCTTGGAATAGGAATGAAAATGCAGTGGAAAGTTTCCGTTTTTCCGGAGAAAAAATGGAAACGGAGAGAAACCAATGTTTCGTTTCGTTGGATCGCGCCATCGAGCAAAACCAACGTTTAAATCATGTCTGTCGTGTTCGTGTCTCACCCTCCTCCACGGCTCGACCCCACACTGTCGCTCGGCATGCCACTCACCGCAAACCAAGTATACGATAACTTTCCCGCCTGCTTGTCGATGGATCGCGCCATGGAGTACTAGCACTACTCGAAGAGATTGACGAGTTGGGGGAGGACAGCTAGCTGTAGCACGGACTCCCAAGAACTTTTTACATGCATGTTGTAGCCGGCTATTGCGACCTTTGAACGCGGAGCAGCCGCGTGCACCCGGAAGCGGCGCGGGCGACGCTCTCTCGACCGGCGCGCCGCTTCAGTGCCGGCGCCAATGAGAGGTCGCGTCCGCTCTGGCCGGGCATGAATGCGGCACTGAATGTTTCGGGCGGCAAGCACACGCGGGTCATGAAGAGGGTGTGGGTTGGTTAGGACCGGCCATGGCAGCGGTCCGGACGTGCGCAAACAAGAGATGTTGTACGTTAATATTGCTGCATATATAATTAACAACGTAAATAATGTGCCAGTTGGACAAATATGATTGGAGATGGAGATGGAAATGGAATTTTACGTAAACACGGATATGCATGTCTATGTCTATGTGTGTGTGTGCTACGACTCTCGCGACCTGGAAGCGGGGCGTGTTTTTGATCGAGTTTTCTTTCTTGGTACGTTAGAAAAATTGTCCTCCAGTTTTCGTTTCTTTTTTCCGGGAATGCGCGTATTCTATTTAAAATCACTGCTATGGAGATATTTTTTTACTCCATTATAGCCTCTTGTTTGATAGAGTTTCTCGCGTCTCGCTCTCTCACCCTCTCCATATCAAAACAAGATGATAGTGTCCACTCTATCTCTCTCCTCACCGGTGGTCACAGATCCGGCTGAATCCCGTCCGCTGCGAGAGGTGAGGAGGTGCAGCGTTGACGTTGTCGCCGTCGGCGACGGAGGAAGCCGGTGCGCACCGTCCTCTCGGAGCCGGCGCTGGCGCGGACGAAGATCCTCCGCGCCCTTGTTCGCTGCCATCGTGTGGGCAGATCCCGCCCGCCTGCCTAAACGACATCTCGCCCACCTGAGGTATAACTTCTTGTACTGGTCCAGCTCCCCAGGTCGCTGCGTGCGGGTTTTCTTCTATGCGACTACTCCCCAGCTCCCCATGCATAGTAGCTAGGGTTCATCGGCTGGTCCAACATCACCTACTAGTACTATTATAGAGGAAATGCCACTCAAAAAGTTGTCCTGATTTATGCCTCGGTGGAGCTATACATGTTGGTTCGACAAAAAGTACATGGTGGTTGTGCGGTCATTGTCCATATGGTGGTAGTACTATCACTGGTTAAATGAAGAAATGCTTTTTTTCTCGGGTATCCTGGTTTAGTTCCCATCAAGATAATTATGATGCTTCTGTTTGTTGGTGTACTTTTCATTAATTCTTATTGACAATTGAGATGTCGTTGCTAACACTTTTTTATATTTTTGGAAACAGCGATGCGTGTCTACATACCCGGGCATGTCTTCCTCAATTTTAGTGGAACTGCACAAAATTGGATGGCCATTGTTGTTCCGCCTCACTGTCCTCTGCCATGTGGTTCTTCTTTCCTCGAGCTTGATTACTGAGAAGAAACAGACCACATTGAGGATTTGTCGAACTTCATAGGTGCCTCACCCAAACTTGATGCCAAATGGATGATGCATCACCATGATGACCTATCGATGCTCATGGTTGCGCCTCATGGTTGCGTCGGCTAGTGAAGCTGATCGATTTTCAATGAAAAAAACCTATATTCCATCAGTGCTCTTTGCTTGTTACGCACAAAGATGATATCCTTCGTCAGTTCACCTTGGTTGCGTTGGAGACGCAGTCGTCTTTCACGTTGGTGCAATTTTATCACACAATTGGCTATGAACCAAATGTTTCCTCGAAGAAGGATCGACGATGGTACTAAGAGCATAAGTTTTGTATTGATTTCTAAGCCTTCTCACAACTTTGTCTCCAGCTCCCCTGTAATTTTATTTGTCCAGCTATTAACTTTGATTTAAAAATGGTGTGGACTAAAAACCCAGATGGACGTAGTAGCCCTCCATTTTTATTTACTCCGCATAATAGATTTGACTGAAGTCAAACTTTGTAATACTCTCAAACCTTTCCGATAATTGAAATTAAAATTCTTTATTTGTACACACTCTCACACGTTTCTGATAATTTGGCGCATGTGTGGTTGTTCACTTAAGGGAGGGTAGTGTACCACACGTGAAGGACAGGAAGTGCGACCAGGACGCGTGGGCGTGGATCGTTAGTTCATCGGAAGTAGTACTAGTTTTCTTCACTGTACATTAAATAAAGAGTTTTGTTTCATACTTACACAATTTAAAACGATTGTTATGGAGAGAATAAGAAAACCACTCCACTATATATTAGTCGTATACATGAGAGTACTATATGGACGCAGCTTCATTGACTTAGTGCACCTGCCTTTGGATTTATGACAGGTGGGCCCAAAATGTGGCTGGCTCACCTATCATACAGCCAAAAGCAGGTGCAGTGAAGGCACCGGAGCTCAGTCCGTACTACAGTAGTATATATAAGTAGGAGCCTCAGCGCTTGTTCGCTAGGGTTTGCACTCTCCACACGCTCGCCGCACTACATATATGTTACACGCTGGAGGCTCATCGTTCATTTGCTAGGGTTTGCTATATTCACAGTCTCTCACCCTCTCTTCACCAGATCTAAACAAGACTGCGTTGGCCTCTTGTCTCTCTCTCCCCCCACAGCTGGTGAAGGAGGCGTCCGTATCCCGTCGCACCGGGAAGGGGAGGAGGTGCAACGTTCACTCTATCGCCTTCGGCGAGGGAGGCAATCCACTGCCGGCTGCGCTGTTCTCTTTCACCCAGCGCCTGTGCGGGAGGGCCACCGACCCCTTCTTCCTCGCTGTCGTACGTAGTGTCGGCAGATCCGGCCTCCCGCCGCACGCCTTGCCACATCCCGACGACCCTAAGGTATAAGTTTCTTTGAAACCGTCGTTGCTCTAGCTGCATGTGGAGCTTTTTCGATCTGTAGTCGAATCTAGGTCTTGGTTCAAAGAGGAAAGAAGGGTGCGGTGGGCTGGAGCAAGAATCTAGGACGTGGTTCAATGAGGAAAGGAGGGGCGGAAAGTAGTATAGACTGGCTATCCAGCCGCTTTGTAGGTCGAAAAGGGAAAAAGGGGGTAACCTAGTACACACATCTGTAAGGAACCGATCTCTTTGTTGAAAAGGGAAAGAAACTAGGGGGTCGGGTAGTTTGTGCAGGACTAGATTTGCTGCCCTCGCATAGGAAGATGGTTCAAAGAGAACAAATATGGGACCAGCGCATATATGTTGCTTGGCTACATACTCTGCATCACCCATTTATACGTGTGGACGCACATGGTGCTGGCATGTCCATACAGCTATTTTGCTATTGTTAATCTAAGAATGCCGCCGGAAAATTGCTGCAATGCCACTGTTAAAAGTAAATTACAATTTTTTAACGAATGTTGTTTCAAGAGAATGTCTCTTTTAATATGAATCAATGCAACCGTTTTAGAAATGCTACTGTCCTACTTTGTTTTCCATCCAAGATAAGTTAGATGCTTCTTTCTGTCACTGTTTGTTTCATCCTCCTTTATCGGCAAGTAATTGTTTCCTTTTTTGCCTCTGTTAAAACAGGGCTATCAATTCAACTTGTTGCTATTGCGACATTTTGCTTCGATACTTGAAACACTTATGTTTTAAGAGTGTTTTGTGCAGTTCAACTTGAATGTCACACCGGTGACTTTGCTTAATTTTGGTGGCACTGCACAAAAGGAGATCGAGATTCGTATTTTATCTTTGTCCGTCTCATGAAAGGTCAGTACAGGTCTTCATCCACATGATTGTGCGGTGTGCTTTGAGATGTTGTGCTACTTGTATTGGTACTGTTTTAAATAAATGTTGAATTGAAGCTATTGTATTGCTGTCTTTTCCCATTAAGTAGTGAACAAAAATGGGACCAACCCAGACATGATGCTTGTTGCTTTGTTACAACAAACTCTGCATCACCCCCTTTATAAGTAGATGGAAGCACATACTGTTGTTGCGCCCACTCTCCCCTGGAACTGTTTTATGTTTTTCGTTAATCTAATGCCGCTGGTAAAATTAAGCAATGCCACTCTCAGAATTAATTAACTACTGAATCTTAGTTCAAAACTACAACACTTGTTAGGAATGGTACTATCCTGCTTTGTAGTTCTTTCTACATGTTTAACCAAGGTATTGTTAAGATAATGTCTCTGTTAAAATGAATCAGTTGCATTTTTTTAGGAATGGTACTTTTCTGCTTTGTCGTTCTTTATACATGTTGAAACAAGGCATTGTTAAGATAATGTCTCAATCAATATGAATGAATCACACTGATGGAGAATTGCTACTCTCCTGCTTTGTTTCCCATTAAGATAAAGTAGATCAGTAGATGCTTTTCTTCTGGGAGTACAAGTCATCAACCGTTATTTCTCAGTAATTGTTTCCCTTATACCTATTGTTGCTTACAGGGATATCAAAATTAAAGCTCGGTTTTATTCCGACTTCGATTTTAGTTGAACTGCACAAAAGGAGCCAATGTGTCCAAGGCAAACTGCTGCATTACTGGGTCCAGTTGATCGTTCCACTTTGCAGAAAGAAGCAGTCACTGTTTGCGCTACATTACAGAAGGAATTACCGAGAAGCTTTACAGAGTATTATTAGACACCGGTGACATGACTAGTCTGCAGAGACCATTGGCAATTTAACAACACGTTGAGTGCCCTGGGCAAAAAGTGCCCAAACAAGTACAAGAAGCTACGACAGGACTCCACGATCATAGGCATTACATATTTTGAATGGGGAAAGCTTGTCAAAGTTTAATCATTGATGTTAGGAAGAAGACGTTAGTTTAATATATTGGAATTGGAAAACCTTGTCAAAATTTGCTCATTGATGTTAGCCAGAAGACATGCATTTGATATTTTTGAGTGGGACGCCCTTGTTGTGAGCAGCGTCGAGTGTTTTTTTTCCTATTCCCGTGTTCAGTTTAGAATTAAATAGTTACTCTGCTGAGATATTCCTGTGTTAAGAGTTTGTTCTGAATATTGTCTATGTAATGCCAGGCCTTGTGTTTGATCACAAAGTTGAGCTTGGAATGTTGTGGCATGCGGCATCACGAGCTGTTCACCGTGCCTCCTGAGAATAATGCTTCGTATTGTTTTGTATGTCGATCTAATGCCAGTGATTTTCTTGTTAAGAAGATCATCCTCTTCTGTTGTTTCCGTGCTTAAGAAGTTCATCGTCTGATGTTTCATTCATAGCCTATACGACAAGTCGGGTAGGTTAGACGTGAAACCATATGATCTTCCGACCAACTCATGATATTAGGCCATGATTGGATCGTCGTTTTCCAACCAAAACCGCTTGTAAAACTGACGCTTGTAAATTAAAGCAGATGGTCTCGGGCGAAGGCGCTTGGTTGGTCGATTTCGACTAGTAAAATATCGGAAGTACTTCACACACGATAAAAACGCTGAACGACACTCGGACGATTGCTAATCCAGCCGTTAGCTGCTGTTTCAGCCTTGCCCATGGATGGCATGATATGCACGTCGTGCATGTATCGTCTGGTAATGTCGTCCATATAGCAGTGCTCGTAAAATATACACTGGTCTCTCAAATTACACGCGTAACCCGCCGGTTTTACTTACAGACCTCGGGCCCTCAGTTTCATTACGCCTGTATTTTACGCGTTGTTTCTGATGAAGAGTAAATTACACTTGTATGTTAATACAGGTTTGAAATAAACTAGAGCTCCCAAGCGCGGCCTTACCGTTTCATGCCGTCTCAGTTTCTCGAAGGTGCTCATAAGTGTCTGATGATCCTGCTTCCTGAATGAGCAGCAGGCGTTGTATCAGACCATCTGTAGGGCCCGCGAGGCCCTCTCCGTTGTCCTTCGAGTTGTTGCGCTCGCCGTGGCGCCGAGCATTGTTAACATCGTCAACGAACATGAGGATTCAGGAGATGACTTTATTTTGACTGGATGACACTAGGGACACACTAGGGCCATAGCCGTACGTACGCAAGTGCCTCCTTATTATGTACAACTATTTTTTTTTTGCTTTCACCTGGTTTCCTGACATCACGGTCCCACACCATTGTCAACCTATGTAGTCAATATAAACGAGAGAATTGCACAAGGTGCGGCCGACAGCTGGGACCAAGCAGCTCGAGCAGTATTTGTGTTTTTGAGGTGTGAGCACTGCAGAGTTTTTCTTGGCGATGATTTCGTTGTTGTTCAGAGGAGAGCAGGGTATTAACTGGGCAGGCTGTGGCCCGTCTAGCCTAGGCCAGATATCCAGCCCAGATACTAATTTTTTCAAGATGAAAATGGCTAGCCCAGCTATACGTCTTTTTGAGGAATACCCAGGCAAGGTCAACTTGTTATTCTCCGCCCCGCTGGGCTGCAAATCTTTCCTAGGAGGGATGCATTAGACTTAACAGGAAAATGGACTTTAAAAAATAATAAATGGGATGTAACTATAAAAATTGGGCAGTAACTATAAAAAATGCAACAAACACGAAATTAGTTTATAAAATATTATTTATGGAGTTTGAAAATCTTAAATTTTCATTGTTGCGCACGCAATGTTTCGTTGGATTTTTACGTAATACAAATTTATATTTAATCTGACTAGAAATTTCGGGATAAAAATATTTCGGATCCCATCAAAATGTGGGAAATTTTATTGAATTCTGTCTTCAACGGTTGGTTGAAATTATTAATCGTTGTCCTAGCTAGAAAATGGGTTGTACTTTTAGCAAACTGTAAATGGGTTGTTGTAAATTCCATTAGAATTCAAAAATGGGCTGTACATTCTTACAAAACGCAAATGGGCTATAAGTTCCCTGCCACACACTTGTGGGCCTACTAAGTGACGCGTCCCCTAAAAAAATAAGTTGCCGCATATGCAAGGCTTTGTCAACTTATTATAGTCAACACACGGTTCTAGCAGCAGTGGCCGTTGGATGTCTATCCAACGGATGTCGTGCTTCTTCTTCAATCTCGGATATTCTTAGCTTCAGCCGCCCAAAAAATGATTCCTCCCCCTGACATCTGGGGCGCACCATTTCGGAGGCTGACCTATGGGCCTACAAAGTTGGAGCGTACCAAGGGCTTTGTCAACTTAGTCAATATAAACGATTCTAGCTTCAGTGACCGTACGATGTCCATCCAACGGCCGTAGTGGTTCTTCAACCTCTGGTCTTCTTGGTCCAGCCGCCCAAAGCAGCGCCGGTCGTGCCACCTGCTCCTGCCTCCCGCGGCCGGCTGTGCTGCCGCGGAGACCTCACTGCCCCCATACTACTCCCACTGCTGGCCAGGCCATCCCTCCACTCACCCACACCCCCTGTTATTCTGCGGCGACGGCAGCCTCACACCGCAGCCGAACCAGTGAACCCTCGTACTCCTCTCCGCGCGGGCTTCAACTGCTGCGTCTTCCCCGGCTCCGCGTCGTCCCCTTCCTAGGCCTCGCCGTCGTCCACCACCCTGGTGCTCTCGGCGCAGCGTGGTCAACGTGGTCAACGACCGACTTCCATCAGAAGAGTACTGTACATGGAGAGGCTGACAGCTGGGTCCACGGCGGCCACAAGGAAGTGCCTCCTTATTACGCGCAAAATAATTATTCCTCCACCTGACAGCGGGGACCCACCGGACGGGCCACCAGTATTTTGTGAAAAAAATCGTTTCCCCCTGACTGCTGGGACCCACCAGACGGGCCACCGTATTTCGCAAAAAAAAGTTCCCCCCGCTGTCAGCTCGGACCCACCGGAAGTGCCTCCTTATTACGCACAAAAAAATGAATACTCCCCCGGCTAGCTGGGACCCACCTTGGTGGGAGGCTGACTTGTGGGCCTACTAAGTTGACGGGGACGAAGGGCTTTGTCAACTTAGTCAATATGAACGATTCTAGCTCCAGTGACCGTACGATGTCCATCCAACGGCCGTAGTGCTTCTTTAACCTCTGGTCTTCTTGCTCCAGCCGCCCAAAGCAGCGTCGGTCGTGCCGCATGCTCCTGCCTCCCGTGGCCGGCTGTGCTGCCGCAGAGGCCTCACCGCCCCCACTATTCGCACCACTGGCCAGGCCCTGCGGCGACGGCAGCCTCACACCGCAGCCGAACAAGTGAACCCTCGTACTCCTCTCCGCGCGGGCTTCCACTGCCGCGTCTTCCCCGGCTCCGCATCGTCCCCTTCCTAGGCCTCGCCGTCGTCCACCGCCGTGGTGCTCTCCGTGCGGCGTGGTCAACGTGGTCAAGGAACGACTTCCAACGGAAGAGTACTGTACGTGGAGAGGCTGACAGCTGGGTCCACGACCACAGCCTAGTTTTTTTGTGATTTGCCAAGTAAGTCGCTTTGTCAGGCCTGTTGGGCTGCAAATCTTTCAAGACGAGGAGAGCTTTCATTCGGCTGGCCGAGAAAATGGCCCATCAGTAATGAGAGATGGACTGTACATTTTTAAAACACATCAAACCGGCAATTAGTTTCAAATATCTTTTTTTCATTTCAAGATTTTAAATTACATTAATTTTTATGCGTGGAGAATTTGTTGGATTTTATATTGATATACATTTATTTTTAAAATCAGTTTGAATGTGAGTCGAAATTTCGGGATTAAAAACAGTTCAGACCGCACCGAAATATGCAAAATTTCATATAATTTTTTAACTGTGGCCACAATATGGGCTGTAATGCTAACAAAAAGAATATGGGCTCCAAAAAAACCTTAAGAATTAGCAAATGGGCTGTAAATTATTAGAAATAATGGCAGATGGGCTGTATGATGCTTTCCCACAGATTTGAGGCTTTCCTAAAAAAAAGGTTGACGCACAAGCACTGACTGTAGGATGTCCATCCAACGGCCGTCGTGCTTCTTCAATCTCTGCTCTTCCTGCTCCAGCCGCTCAAACAAGCGCCGGCGGGACTGCCTGCTCCCTCCTCCCTGCGGCCGGCTGTGCTGCCGCGTAGGCCTCACCGCCCCACCGTACTCCCATCGCTGGCCTAGCCATCCCTCTACTCACCTACACCTGCTGTTATTCTCCGGTGACGGCAGACGAACGAGTAAACCCTCGTACAGTTGTACTCCCCTCCGCGTGGGAAACAACTGCCGAGTCTTCCCTGCCTCCGTGTCGTCCCCTTCCTAGGCCTCGCCGTCGTCCACCGGCGTGGTGCGCTCGGCGCGGCGTGGTCAATGTGGTCAACGACCGACTTCCATCGGAAGAGTACTGTGCGTGGAGACGCTGACAGCTGGGTCCACGGCCGCAGCAAGGAAGTGCCTCCTTATTACGCGCAAAATAATTATTCCTCCACCTGACAGCGGGGACCCACCGGACAGGCCACCGTATTTCGTGAAAAAAACGTTTCCCCCCTGACCGCTAGGACCCACCAGCTACACCTTCGCACGCAAGGAAGTACGTCCGGGCAAAAAAAAACAAAACGATTCGCCCCCCTGACTGCTGGGACCCACCAGCTACATCTTCGCACGCAAGGAAGTGCCTGACAGTCGGGACCCACCTGGTCGAAGCGTTCGTAGCATTGTCTTTCTGGTCGCGAACGTGTACGTACATATATACTGGTGGATGTAGAGGCGCGCATGTATCGTAGTAGAGGCGCGCACGTAGCATGTACACGTACGTATAGCGGCCAGGGTGCAAGAAAGAAAATACGGCCACGTATGTGTACATACGGGCGGGGTCTCGAACGCCTACTCGCGCATACGTACGGCCAGGGCTCGTGTACATGGCTGGGTCAGAACGGAGAAACAGCGTCGTCGTCGTGTTCATGGGAAGGCAACGGAATGCGTCGTGTTCATCGGGAGGCAACGGAACGCGTGGGAGCCAACCGGCTGGGTCGGAACGGAATGCGTAGTCGTGTTCATCGGGAGGGCTTGGACGGAACAGGCGATGGAAACGAGGCCTGGCGTACCGCAGAACGGAGGAAACGGCCTTGTGTTCGACCGGCCACGTTCGAAACGGGATCCTATTCATCGGGAGGGGTCTGGCGTACCGCAAAACGGACCTCCTACGGTCGAAACGGGGGTCCTGTTGATTGGGATGGGTGTGGCGTACCGCAAAACGGACGAAACGGACCTCCTACGGTTGAAACGGGGGTCCTGTTGATCGGGAGGGGTGTGGCGTACCGCAAAACGGACGAAACGGGCCTCCTACGGTCGAAACGGGGGTCCTGTTCATCGGGAGGGGTGTGGCGTACCACAAAACGGGACTCCACGGGATACTGTTCATCTCCACCGTCAACCTCCTCCAGCCTCCAAGGGCTACCGTCGACCTCCTCCAGCCTCCACGGGCTCCTGTTCGTCCAGCCTCCACCGCGCGCTACTCCACCGGCTACTGTTCAACCACCCCTCCACGGGAACCCCTCCACCGTCTACTATTCATCCAGCCCTCCACACCACGGGGTCCTGTTCAACCACCCCTCCACGGGCACCCCTCCACCGTCTACTGTTCATCCAGCCCTCCACACCACGGGGTCCTATTCAACCACCCCTCCACGGGCACCCCTCCACCGTCTACTGTTCATCCAGCCCTCCACACCACGGGGTCCTGTTCATCCAGAGGCAACGCCACCGCTCACTGTTCATCCACCCCCCCCCCCCCGCAACACTCACTGTTCATCCCAGAGGCAGCATCGATCGGCTTCAGTTAGCAGCAGTAGCGAAGGAATCGCTCAATCGGGTTCAGTTAACAGCCATCGATCGATCGCTCGGGTTCAGTAACGCGTAGCCTGCAGTGCAATCGCTCGGGTGCAGTTAGAGCCCAACGCCTCGCTCGGGTTCAGTTAGAGCCAACGCCTCACAGACACGCGCGTACGTGTATGAGAGAAACACGCATCGCTCGGCCCCCGACCTCCCACCGTAACCGGGAACTCCCCGAAATTTTCCTCGCCCTCGCTTCTACCATAGTTTTTTCCGTCATGGACGGCCCAAAGAATGTCATGCTGCTGCGTCTCCGGCCCGCCCAGGACGAAAAGCACATTTTCTGTCATGATTATTTGTCATAGGAGTAGGAGCCCACCACATCTATGATGATACCGGGTTTTGTCACAATTATCGTCATAGAAGTGTCATATGTATGACAAAAAATATTCGTTCAGCCCAAAATGTCACGGATGTGTCTTCTTTTTGTAGTGGGTGTTATCTCCTAGGAGAGCCCCGAACCTGGGTAAAATGCGACGGCGTTCGTGTCTACGCCTTATCCCGCTTCCAGGCACCGGCGACGTTCTACTCGCTCCCACCATGATAAGCCATCCTTTGGCATATGTCGCACCCAACCCCAGACATTTGGCGCCCACCGTGGGGCGAGGTGCACCGTCTCCCGAAGATCTGTTTTGGACGGGAACCTTGTTCCTTCCCGACGCGCGCAGCCAATCCGGCACGCCAGACGGAGTCTGCGCCAACGCGCTGCACGGCGCGGAGGTCGCCTGTGCAGCGAGTTGCCTCGCCGATCTTGTTGGCGAGGTTCGCCTCTCCGACGAGCCCGCATCTGACGCGGGCACCGAGGGCCGCCTCGTGAGCCTCCTCGATCAGCTCCACGTCTCCAGCGAGCCAGCTGTAGACTTGGAGTCGGTTGGCTCCACCGACCCGATGCTTGTCGACTCCGACACGGCATCGCTTGACGCGTTCCCCACCAATGTGGTGGTCTACGACGAGCCGCTTCCTCGCGCGGACAGCGGCGGCAGCACCGTCATGGAAGTGCTCGTCATCAGCCACGGCGAGCACTCTGGCGGAGGTGGCCAGGATCTGTTGCAGGCGGCGATGCAAGACCTGACTGCGCCCATCCCAGAAGACACCGACGCCGAGACGCTGGAGGCACACCGCGTCCAGCTCGTCAAGAGCGCCAACCGGCTGGCCAACATGAGACGCCTTTCGGAGGCCTACCAGCGTGAGATGGACTGTGCCATCGGTGGCACGCCGGCTCCTGGTTGGCCTAGCCGCATTGGCCAGATCCGGCAGCGTGGCGCAACCATTGCCAGCTTGTTCGGGACAGATCGTCCCGTCTATGCCACGCCTGCAGAAAACATACAGGCTGCCCAGGCGGCAGTAGACGAGCTAGACAAGCTCGAGGGCGACGAGCGTCGCCACATGACGGAGCGGCTCCAGCAGCTCCTCGACGCGGCTGCCGAGCAGCAAGACGCCGGGTGCCGCGCTGAAGCGCCCAACCGGAGAAACGACGACCCGCCTCCTCGCCGAGACCAAGGCGCGACATCCCAGACGCCGACTGGTGGCGTCCGCGATAGAAGAGACAAGGAGCCGGCTGCTAGCCGCAGCCGGACTCGCATCACCATCGAGCGCGATCAAGACGGCCGCCCAAGAGCAGTGAAGTGATGAGACGACTGTCTGCCTCCTCCTCCCCGCAGGGAGAGGCGCATTTCCCTGCCGCCTGTTGATCACCCATCACTCGGCGACCGCCTTGGCCGCCGAGAAGGAATCGGAGAAAACAACGCCCGCCACCGGATCGATCGCCTCAACCGATCTCTGGCGCTAGAAGAAGAAGATGAGCTGGGTCCGCCTTGCTTCGGCCCCCGCATCCGAGACGAACCTTTCCCCAAAGGGTTCACACTCCCGAGAGATACACCCAAGTACACCGGCTCCGTGAAGCCGGAGGACTGGCTGGTCGACTACTCCACAGCCGTCAGCATCGCGAACGGCAACAAGAGCGTTGCTGTGAAGTATGTTCCGCTCATGCTCCAGGGCACGGCCTGGACATGGCTGAACAGCCTGAAGCCCCGCAGCATCAACAGTTGGGTTGACTTCACTGAAGCATTCATCCGCAACTTCACCAGCACGTACAAGCAGCCGCCCAAGCCTCGCCAACTCTCCTTGTGCATCCAAGGCCCCAACGAGTCGACTCCCAACTACCTCACACGCTGGGCCGAGCTACGCAACTCTTGTGAGGGCGTGCACGAGGTGCAGGCCATCGAGTATTTCACTCCCGGGTGCCAAGAGGGCACCCTCCTCAAGCACAAGCTCCTCTGCGATGAGCCGGCAACCCTCAACGAACTGCTGATCATAGCAGACAAGTACGCCACGGCCGACTCCTCCATGAAGACGGAGATCCAAGTCAATGTGTCGGGCAAGGTGGCCCCTCAAGCTCCTCGGACCGCGGCTGGTGACACCAGTCGGAGACAGCAACCAAACGACAACAAGCGCAAGGCCATGCAGACGGCTTCCTCGAGCCGGCAGGTGGCAACAGTCGAAGATCAGCAGCCGGAAGGGCAGCCTCCCCCCAAGCGCTAGAAGGGCGGCAAGCCCAACTAGTTGCCTGCCTTCTCATACGAGCAGACCCTTGATGCACCCTGCAAATTCCACAGCGGCACGAAGCCGTCCAACCATACAACTCAGAAGTGCCACTGGCTCGCCAGGATCGCCAAGGGTGACGGACTCCAGCCCGCTCCGCTAGCCGGCCCGCCGCCTCCTCCTCCTCAGCAGCCGGCGTTTTGGCCAATCGGCGCGATACAAGATGAATACCCTGAAGAGCATGGAGCCTATGTTGTGTTCACCAGTGTGGCCGACGACAGGCGCAGCAAACGGCAGCAGCAACAAGAAGTGAACGCGGTAGCATCAGAGGCTCTCGAATTCATGCACTGGTCTGAGAAGCCCATTAGCTCGAGCAGAGCAGACCACCCGGAAGTGATGCCTAATCCTGGCTCCTTTGCTCTGGTGTTGGATGCCACCTTAGCCACCGAGAGGCGAGCTGCTCATTTCTCCCGAGTTCTGATAGATGGCGGCAGCAGCATCAACATCCTGCACAAAGATACCATGGAGAAGTTAGGAATCAAGCAGAGACATCTCCAGCCCAGCCGGACTATTTTCCATGGCATCGTTCCAGGCCTTCCCTGCTCACCAATCAAGCAGAGACATCTCCAGCCCAGCCGTACTGTTTTCCATGGCATCGTTCCAGGCCTTCCCTACTCACCAATCAAGCAGAGACATCTCTAGCCCAGCCGGACTGTTTTCCATGGCATCGTTCCAGGCCTTCCCTGCTCACCAATCAAGCAGAGAAGTTCATGGCGGTCCCCCACTATGCCTACCTTAAGATGAACATGCCGAGCTCCAAGGGAATCCTGACCATAGCAGGAGACTACAAGAAGTCGTCCGCCTGCGCAGCAGAAAGCAGCCGGTTAGCCGAGTCCCTCGTGATCGCGGCTGAGAAGCGGCTCCTTGACCGGGTTGTGGCAATGGCAGGCAAGCAGCCGGAAATGTCACCCAACCCCAAGGAGTCGGAAGCTGAGGGCTCGTTCAAGCTGGCCAAAGAGACAAAGAAGATACCCTTGGACCCGGAGCACCCTGAGAGGCACGCTGTCATAGGTGCAAACCTTGACAGCAAATAGGAAGGCGAGCTCGTTGATTTCCTCCGTGAGAATCGGGACATCTTTGCATGGTCACCCAAGGACATGCCGGGTGTTCCGACGGAATTCACCGAGCACAAGCTTCACGTCCAGTCTGATGTCAAGCCAGTCAGGTAGCCCTTGCGCCGTTTGTCAGAAGAAAAGAGAAGAGTTGTTGGAGAAGAGATAGCCCGGCTTCTAGCAGCTGGCTTCATCATGGAAGTGTTCTTTCCAGAGTGGTTAGCCAACCCGGTCTTGGTGCTGAAGAAGAACAAGCAATGGCGCATGTGTATTGATTATACCAGCCTCAATAAAGCATGCCCCAAAGACCCGTTCGCTTTGCCAAGAATTGACCAAGT
This sequence comes from Aegilops tauschii subsp. strangulata, assembly GCF_002575655.3. Lineage (NCBI taxonomy): Eukaryota > Viridiplantae > Streptophyta > Magnoliopsida > Poales > Poaceae > Aegilops > Aegilops tauschii. The sequence goes on from NC_053040.3 coordinate 430,977,797, forward strand.
GATTGACTCCACAGCCGGATGCGAGCTGTTGAGTTTTTTGGATTCGTACTCAGGATACCACCAGATCAAGCTGAACCCGGCCGACAGGCTGAAGACCGCCTTCATCACGCCATTCAGAGCTTTCTGCTACCTAACCATGATGTTCGGTTTGACGAATGCCGGCGCCACGTTTCAGCGTTGCATGCAGAAGTGTCTCCTCAAACAACTCAGCCGAAACGCCCACGTCTATGTGGATGATGTTGTGGTGAAGACAGAAAAGCATGGAACGCTGCTAGAAGACCTCAAGGAGACCTTTGAGAACTTGCGCCGATTTCAGATCAAGCTCAACCCGGAGAAATGCGTCTTTGGAGTACCAGCCGGCCAGCTTCTTGGCTTTCTGATCTCAAAGCGCGGCATAGAGTGCAACCCTGTGAAGATCAAGGCCATTGAGAGGATGGAAGTGCCCACCCGACTGGCGGACGTGCAAAAATTCACCGGCTGCTTGGCATCCATCAGCCGTTTCATCAGTCGGCTGGGCGAGAAGGCTCTTCCCCTATACCAGCTCATGAAGAAGACCACTTTTTCGAGTGGAATGACAAGGTGGATGAAGCTTTTCTCCAGCTCAAGAAGATGTTGACCACTCCGCCTGTCCTAGCGGCTTCGACTCCTAAGGAGCCCATGCTCCTATACATCGCCGCTACCAGTCGGGTGGTCAGCACAGTCATAGTGGTGGAATGCAAGGAAGAAGGCAAAGCACTACCAGTCCAGAGACCGGTGTATTACCTGAATGAAGTGTTGTCCGCCTCCAAGCAAAACTACCCCCACTACCAGAAGATGTGCTACGGCGTGCACTTTGCCACCAAGAAACTGAAGCCATACTTCCAAGAGCACCCAATCACTGTGGTCTGCACAGCTCCGCTTGCCGAGATCATTGGAAGCCGAGATGCTTCAGGCCGAGTGGCCAAATGGGCCATAGATTTGGCCCCCTACACCATCTACTACCAGCCTCGCACCGCCATCAAGTCACAAGCACTGGCCGATTTCCTCGTTGATTGCGCCGAGACCCAGTACCTGCCGCCAGCGCCAGACTCCACCCACTGGCGAATGCACTTTGATGGTTCCAAGATGTGCACCGGTTTGGGAGCCAGCATCGTCCTCACCTCTCCCAAAGGCAACAAGGTCAGATATGTGCTGCAAATCCATTTCGCCGCCTCCAACAACGTCGCTGAATACGAAGCACTCATTCACGGGCTCCGGCTTGCCAAGGAACTCGGCATTCGCCGGATCCTGTGCTATGGTGATTCCTACTTGGTGGTCCAGCAGTCGTGAGGCAACTGGGACACCAAGGATGCAAATATGGCGAGTTACCGTTACCTCGTACAGCAACTTAGTGGATACACTACAAAAAAAATACACTTTCGTGATGATACGTGTTTGTCACAGTAGGTCGCGTTTTTTGTCATGCATGTACATCCATGACGATTTTATGACAGAAATCAAGATAGTCATACCTGTGTTGTAGTAGAAGTGTTCCATGACATCACCAAAATTATCATCACGGAAGTGTCCACTTCCATGACGATAAATCGCGCGTCACATAAGTGCTTTCGTCAAGGGTGACCGACACGTGGCATCCACCGTAATGGAACGCCGTTAAGCTATCGGGTCGGGTTTTAGATCCGATAACCCGTTAACAGCCCCGACCAATGGGAAATTTCCACGTGTAAAATTCTTATTGGCCGGACGAAACACGTGTCAGCTCGTCAGTGGGTCAGATAGGCGCCTATGATATGTCGACACGTGCCACGGCCCACCACTGGCCCATTTAGCTTACAAAGCCGGCCCGTTTGACTTGGTCAAAAGTTAATGGGCTGGCCCATGAAAAGCCTGTTAACGGTCTCTTCGCAAATTGCCCATTTTACGGCCCGTTAGGCCCTAAAGGAAATCGGCCCAACAACGTCATGTGGGCCGTCGAATATAACACCAGCCCATTTCACTTTCGGCCCATGTATGGCCCACGACGTCTTTTGGCCCATATGAGGCCTTCGTATCTCTCGGCCCTTTACAGGCCCACGGTGACTCTAGCCCATAATGAATAGTAATTTTCTTTATACCCGTTAACGGCCCGTGATTTACATGGGCCGTTTCCAGCCTGTGTTAGCTTTCGGCCTATTGACGGCCCATACATTCTTGGGCTCCTTTTCGGCCCTCGATTACTTCCGGCCCGTTACTGGCCTGTTCCCCTAATGGGCCAAATTCGGCCCATGGCAAGAGTCGGCCCGTTACTGGCTTGTTCCCCTAATGGGCCAAATTCGGCCCATGGCAAGAGTCGGCCCGTTTCTGGCCTGTTAACCCGTTGCGTCGTTTCCAGCCCGTCCTATATTCTGGCCCATCAACGACCCGTTATGCCTGTGACAGAATTAAGCCTTTGCTGTCCTACGGCCTGTTGCCGTGCTGGGCCGATACCAATTACGCCCGATTACAGCCCATGTAGACCCATTTATCCGACGGCCCGAGGCCCACCGATTACAGACCCATTTATCGACGGCCCGTAGGAGACCCATGGATCCTACGGCCCGTATATGGCCCATGGTAGTTGCGGCCACTAGCAAACCAGGGAAAAAGAAGAATAGGAAATAAATAAGGCCGAAACTAACGCTAGGCTATTAAGGCGATTGCACAGATTACATCCACTCGGCATCAAATATCGCCACCAGTGCAAATATAGGGAACACCCTACACTATACAAAAATGGCGTGTTGTTTTCTTCAGCCGGTGGCTGCACATTAAGAATAAATTTTGTATCGCACCAAAACAAATTACAACTATATAACAAAAGGAAGGTTGGCATAAAACTTAACAGTCTAGCAGATAAATGCACCACCAGAAGTTCAGAAGCTCGGTTCATTTGACCTGACTGTTACGTTTTCATGCTGTATTGTCCGATGGAGCACCATAACCCTCGCCTTCATTTCCCCTAGGCTCCTGAACAACATAGCAAATGTCTGATAGTCTGGTTTCAAAACCATGAATATCTTGACGACATTGAGCAATGTTTCTCCTTGTTTCACAAAGGATCACTGTTAGGGAATGGACTTGTGTCTGGAGCGCAGATACAACATTGCTTTGAGCTTGCATATCTTGATCATGAGGCAGTTTGGACGATATTTCCTTAACAACCAACCCAGTATTACGCAGGAATGTGCTTTTGGCACTGTTAGTGGACAGGTACTGACCCACTGCAGCAAGAGCTGACATTGCGGTTATAGTTGCCTCACCACCTTCAGAAGGTGGCGGTTCCACCATTTTTTCCATAGCTTGCTGAAAAGTTGAGGTTTTACATTAGTAGTACCAGAACAGAAGATATTAAGGAGGCGGCAAAACCAAACAAAATAGCTTTGGTCTATATACAGAACTTATTCGGGTGAACCCATGTAAAATATTAGTTGTATTTTATTGCAAAGTACATAATAAAACCAGGTTCCAAACATATGACCATGTACCATCGCTAATGTATTGTCTATATCTTCACATTGTATTGAGGGCTAAGGTTAAAGAGACGAGTTTATAATACGGTAAGCATAGTATGACATCATTCATATCACAAAACAACTGAGAACAGACAAACAAGCAATTGTAACGTTGTGTGGGCAAGTCCAGTACGGAACTAGATTACGGGTCAAGATCAAAGGAACATCACTCCTCTCTTTTAAACCTTGTAAGGTGCAATGATACGCTAAGACAATTGTGTATAAAATTGAAAAGAGTAGTAGACATTGGCTGGAAACCATGCAGTTCAAGGCACAAGTCAGAGTAAGTAGTAGTTAAAAGGCATGAGGATTAAGGACTTACAACAGCGGCTTTGACTGGTGTAGTCATGCCCTTCTTCTTGCTAGTGTGACAGACCTTGAAGATTTCCACAGCATTTGGTTCGGGTACTTTTTGGTCCTTGCGGGCTTTCCTCTGCATTTTGAACAAGTCAATATAGATCTGATAATATGGTACAGCGAAAAGAGTGAAACAACAGCTAATTACAAGAGCCTCGCAGTGTGCAATATAGCTACGAGATCCTGTCGTCTGTTGGAATTTCACTTTCGTACGGTTGGCCTTGTTCTTTGAACAGTTCACCTACAAGAAGATAGATTTGTGTGGCACATGCGTAAATAGGACTTCAACATGTGATCTGATCACATATATATAATGTACCTGATACTTCGGATCAGACCAGTGTTTAACAAGGCCCCTCCAGTCTTCATCCGATATATTTTCCACTGGAGATGTTTGGGAAAGTTCACTGTTAGCCTTGCCTTCAAAGTGAGTTTTCCTCAAGTTATACCGATACTATCGCAGAGCAGACTTGAAAACATGGGTGCAAGCTTGTCTGGTTGCATCATCTTGGCTATCCAACTTGAACCTCATCTGTTGAAAATTATGGGAGTCTCATTATCAGCAACCTAGAAAGTATGGGACAGAGCAAGACGATATTCCTAGTTTCCATACATAACCATACTTACAGATAAATGGTCGAGGAAGGTGTTGAACTGGGTTTTGTCTTTGTCATTCCTGTACTGAATCCATGTTGGGAGGATACGTACATGACACCTAACGGCAACCGCTGCCTCTGATACTAACTTGGCTGACTCTGTAGCATCACGTCGCCTTTTTAAACCTGCCTCAAAACGGATCTTCATTCTTCCTCCTCTAAATTTAGTTAACCTATCGAGCATTATCCCTGATGTCTATTTCCTCTTGCGCCTAGGTGCTAGTCCAACAACGAACATAGGAAGTGTTAGTGTACATCAAACTGTGAGACTACATATAAAGAAGCATGCAACTGTAACTTGACTCCAGCAACTACCTTCTTGCTGTTGAAGCTCACAAGGTTCATTTGATATTGCCAACTCGTCTTGTGTTAAGAGTGCTTGGGAAGTAGTGTCAGGTGGCAAGGGAGCTTGGGAACATGCTGCTAGCTCAGTTGACGCACGAGTAAGTCGTGCAGCTGGTAGTACTGTGGTAGGCGTTGCAAGAACTAGGGCTGTCTCTGCTTGTTTGGTGGTAGCTATTTGTTTCTGTTTGACTTTTTTTGCAACTCGTGTAGCATGGGATGCCATGTTTGTAGAATTTTCCGCTGGACTTTAACCTTCTATTGCACCATCAGTACCAGCAGAATCTGCAGGATTCATCCGCTTCTCATTCACTGCCATTCTGTGTTTCTTCCTCTTTCTCTGTGCCATGTTAAGTCCAGCCGACAAGAAAAACGAATAACAATTTAGTTCTTCAGAACAAATTGATGTGTGATGCAGACGAACTGAACTTTGATGTTAGACAACCACATGATAGGAGGATGTAATATGTATGAAAAACAGGACGGAAGAGATAACCAGAACTATGATGTGTAAACTAAGAAGAAGACATTTCACCAAATTAGAAGCAATGCAATGGAAGGTAGACACCATATGAAAGATGCTACAAATATCGCTCTGCCAAGTTAACAGTGTCTCATCATAAATGGCGTTTAAACAAATGTGAAGCAGTCCAAGAAATAAATCATATGCAAGATGCAAACAACATCACACTACCATGTTAGAGGTCTCTCGTCATTACTGCCATTGCATATTCACAGCATTGCATATTCACAGCTTATGATGTGTAAACTAAGGAGAAGGCATTTCAACAAATTAGAAGCAATGAAAGCTAGACACCATATGAAAGATGCAACGATTATCACTCTACCAAGTTAAAATTGTCTCGTCATAAGTGCCATTTCAACAAATTAGTAGTACAAGCTAGAAAAGAATGTGAGATGTAACCTATATCACACTCCGAAGTCAAACGTGTCTTATGATAAGTGATTGTTGCAGATTACACAACAGTAGTAATTTGATGTAAGAACATGGTGTGATAGACAGATATTGTATGTTCTAGAAACAGGAACACGTGTCTTATTCAAGTATAATGTGTAAAGTAAGCAGATGGAATTCAACAAAATTAGAAGCAATACAAGCTAGACATCACACATAACATGCAACCACATATAACAGTGCCAAGTTAGAGGGAGCACCGGTGATGCTGCACTAGGGGAGACGTGCTCATCATAAACACAGCTTTGTTGAGTGTCTATGCATGTGTTGTCTTGGAAATCATGTTGGGGGTGTGGAGGAGTAGAAACTGTAGAGGCCCTCCGTTCAGAAGGAGCACCTTTATCCGCTGCTTTGCTAACTTCCTTCCGCTTTATTGATTTTGAATTGTCAAGTAAAACCGACAAGAAAAAGCAATAAAATTCTCTGTTCAGAACTCATTCATGCATGATACTTACAATCACTACTTTGATGTAAGGCAAACACATGATACCAGGATGGAATATGTACGAAAAACAGGACTGCATGGCATGTTCACAACTGTTTTTGTAAACTAAGCAGAAACCATTCTAGCAAATAAGAAGCAATGCAAGCTAGACACCACATGAAAGATGCAACCAATATGACTCTGCCAAGTTAAAAGTGTCCCATCATAAATGGAATTTCAACAAATTAGAAGCAGCGCATGCTATAAATCATATGAAAGATGCAACTAATATCGCACTGCATATACTAAAGGTGTCTCGTCATGTTGATTGATGCGGGATACAAAAAAACAATAGTTTTATGTAAGGACATGCTTAATAGACAGATGTACTATGTACTAAATACAGGAAGGCATGTCACATTAACAGGTATAATGTATAAGCTAAGCAGACTAGCACATGCAGTTTAACCAGATTGGAAGAATTACAATCTAGACACCATATGCAACATGCAACTACATATCACGCTGCCAAGTTAGAGCAAGCACCTGCGATGCTAGTGTAGGGGAAATCCTGTAATCAACTACAGAGCTACGTTCACTATCTTCATCTAGCATTTCTGTTTCTTGAGAATCATGTCGGGAGGCTGACGCTGCATTCTTTAAATGAGGAGTAGTCCCCTTGCCTGCCTGCCTCATCATAAGTGATTGATGAGGGATACACAAGAACATTAGTTTGATGTAAGAACATGGTTAATACACAGATGTACTAGTATGTACCAAAAACAGAAAGGCATGTCATATTCAAAGGTATAATGTGTAAGCTAAGCAGATGCAATTTAACCAAATTGGAAGCAATACAAGCTAGACATCCAGCTGGAGTGGTGAGCGTGATCATCTAGGACCTGAGAGCCTGGTGGGAGGCGGGCTGCTTCGCCACCATCGCAGCTTTTTAGTTGGCTTCCAGGTGATGCCTATCTTTGCTGGGCTTGTCACTGGCTCGGCCAGTGCCCTGACTAGCTATTTGTCTTCTGGTGCTCACGGGATGGTGGTTCATGTAAAAAAATATCTTTCCTTATCTTACCGACTTCGGCCTTTCGAATACAAGCTAGACACCATATGGAACATGCAACCACATATGACACCGCAAAGTTAAAGCAAGCACCTGGGATGGTGGTTCATTGCGAGCGAGGTCATCAACTCCAGAGCTACGTTTACCGTCTCCATCTGCTGACACTGCACCCTTTATAGCATTGTAACGTGTCTTGCCTAACCGCACACAAAGCTGGAGTGACTTCTCTCTTTTCTTTTTTGCTTCTCTCATGGCAGCAGAGTCTGAAATACCCTTGCATAAAAACACAATAGTGAGAGTAAGGGTGAAGTGTGTGCAGAACTAGTGCACTGTAAAAGTAGCAGATAGCAGGTGGCTGAAAAATAAATGACAGGAGACATATGATAGCTCTACAACATTGCATGGCAAACAAAATTAGATTCTACTCCGTATGATTTTGTAATATATGAGCACAGGAAATGCAGGTACTCCTCCAGCCCACCACCACATGTGGTCATATCTAAGATAACAGTCGACTGACAATAAATAGGTCAGTCGATTTTTTTAATGAACCGTCCGATCTATAAGGAACGGGCAGATGGCCTTCGTCTACCTCCCGCCAGTCACTGTTGACGATCTTTCTCAAACCGCCAGCTACCACCAGCCCAGACCCCTGCCTCCGCCGCCCCGCCCTCCCATCGACCTCACACCACCGCCGTGCTTGGCAGCGCCCCCAGGCCATCCCTTTAATCCCGGCCGACCTCTAGATCGGGCGCCAGTAGCTCTAGGCCGCACACGCCCCTAAGATAAACACCAAGGCGCTGCTTCCCCGGCGTAATAGGCGTACTAGCGCCTGTTACGCCGGGGAATGCTTCCATTAATTGGGAATCAACTGGCCAGAAATTGAAATTCAGGGGGGCGACGGACCTCTAGCTAAGGTGAAATAGTATATGAGGAGAAACCTTGTGCATCGCGAGTTACTAGGAACATCTAGTATCAAGAAGAAGCGGTCAACTAGTGTCTTCTGTGGGATGAATACCGTGCAAGCAGAGACGTAAGATTTGCACGAATAAGGGAAGAGGGGTACCTTTTTCGGTTGCCGGTGTGGTCACCTCCACATGTCGCGCCGATCTTCTTCTTTTTACCGGGGAAACCGATGCTCTGGAGGGTGCAGGCTTGGACGAACCCATGGCCAAATTGTTGACTGTGTTGCCATGGCCGTATGTCGGCGGAGGGGAAGCAGATCCGAGGCGGCGAAGGACGGCGTAGCAGGAACAGCTCCGGTGCGGTGGAGGGTGGCGAAGTTGGAGCGGCAGCGGTGAGGCGCAGGACGGCGTGGTTGAACTGGCTCGGGTACAGACGGCTCGGCCTCGGCTTCAACTACTAGCCGTGGAGGGCGTTGTGGTTGAGGTTGTGGTGGATGACGACGTCGGGGTATCGGCTCCGGCGTGATGGAGGAGGGCGGCGGTTGATGGGTGGGATGGGGTGGCGGACGGAGGACGCTGGGGTTTCGCGGCTGGTGGAGAGGTAGTTTTGGCGCCCACGGAGTACGAATGGGGAATCGGACGGGTGGGGGGAACCATGTTTCGGTCTGGGACGCGCTTGTTTTTGGCCTTTTTGAACACAAGATGGGACGCGCTTGTTTGAAATTTGGGGAAAGTACAAACTTTGCCCCCCTCTTAAATTTCGGACCTACTGCGGGTCGGGGGTAGGATGGTAATCCTAGGTGTCCCAAATGTGTGCTTAGGCGGCCATTGTGTATGAATGTTTTTCGGATGCGGTTGCGTGGCGTCTAGATGAAGCTACAAACCTACCCCGGTTTAAACCTTTGGACGTCGGGCCGGTAGGTTTCACGTGTCGGAGTTATTAGAAAAGTACTTTCCTTGTACTACCAAACATTGGTCTCACGCGGTTTCGGGCGAGTAGAGGCTCTTTTGGCGCTTCGTTCGAAAGTTTGAAACAGAAGCATTCACGTTTAGAGTACTCTTGAACTATGAGGATTGACCTAAATAGACACGTTATATTTGACCTTGTATGTTTGAAAACCTCATTAAATTATCCGCTTCTTTTTGAAATTTTGACACTTGAAAATCCTATAACTACGATTATTTTGGAATGGAGGAGCTAAATTTGAATATATTTTGTACACGACTACATATGCTATTATGTACAAAATCAGAGCAACGATTGGTGCCCCCATAATTTAGGTATGGTTTACAAATGCCATGATATCAAATTCAAATAATTGAATGGACTTCATGTTGAATTCGATTTTTTTAAACCACCTTAAGTTGAATTCAAATGTATGCTAGTTCATAGGTAGCTATTTATAATGTCCATTGTGTAACTTTCGTATGTATAATGTGCTTTACACACACAACATGAACTATACTCACGTTTATATTCGATTGCTAAAGTGATGCATTGTCTGGAGTTCAAAATACTAACTATGTGGATCAATGGTGTCGAATAATAACATAGACATGCTCAAATTCGATAGAATCTAGATGTCTGATGGATCAATGACCGCTCCTTACGCGAATTGCAAATATCATGATCCCATCCTAATATTTGGATACAATTTATATCTTTAATCAATGTGTAGAGCAGTCTTTTACGTGTAGTTTCACTCTCCATCGGTGGTCTCTCACACATGCTCACACACTCTCTCCCGAGGTGTCTTTCTCACACACATGCTCTAGATATAACCCTCCCTCCCTCTTGTAACCATTTACAATTGTTTTCACTAACCTTTATCACAAGCACTCTACCTCTCGCAAACATACACACGCACAATCCTCATCGACCCTTTCTATATACATGGACCTGCCTACGTGTCTCATGTACACACATTATCTTTACGCTTGTCTCTCACGCATTGTCTCACACCTCTCTTCCTAATCGACGAGTATGATTCTAGCAGAGCATTTTGTAGGAGGCCCCTTAAAGTTAGGTTAGATGAATAGTAATATCAGAGATAAAGGGGTTACCTTAGTCCGAGAACCTAGGGTTACAAATCCTAGCCGGCTTTGTCAGTGGACATAGAGTCCTTCACAATTCTGCTATCTTTGTCTTGTACGACTAGTCATCCATGGGTCTTCCTAAATGCGTCACGGGCCGACCAATGTGGCACAGGTCGGAACCGAACGAAGGGCCTCACCTCGACCCACCGGACCTCACGCGGTGACACACCCTCTGCCCCCATGTCTCATTATCTTCTCACACCCACACATACCAACACAAACACCACACACACAGAAAATTTCTCCTGGTGCCTCTATTCCCTCCCCCCTTGCATATACACACTCAAGGGAATGGAATCTCTTGTCGTGACGTCATATTCATCTCTCTCTCTAGACCACTCTCATTTCTCGTGCTATCTCTCCCACGCCCGCCCACCCCCCGTCGGCCCCTCTATCCATGCCTCTCTCGAATACGTAATACACACACATACCTCTCTAGGCCCCGCCAAATGCATCAACTACACATTCACACATGTTACATCACGTACCCCATTGATCTAAAAATCCCTCTCTTCACGTTTATTTCGCATACAACATGCCTTTTGAATAAAGTGTGGCCAAAAAATTATTTTAGAGTTTCTACATATATACAACATTACAAAGTTATATGGAGGAGTACGAACGCTAACTTGCGTTGCATGGTGCCCACAATGATATTTATTCCGCACTGTGAATTTGTATATTTTTATACTATATACAAAGTTAGTCATAATAAAGAGAAACGAAGAGCATCTCTCTCTCCATCGCATACCCCCCCTGTACGCCCCTTTCACGTATGCACACAAAACTATCTCCAGGTCCTCTAAAAGTAAGCCCCCGGAAAATTCACGCATGTTTCATCTTTCTCTCGCGATATATGCAATGACGATCATTGTATTCCAAGCAAAAGCACGATACATACATTGGACTTCAAAATCCACTCATTACGGTCACCATTTATGTTTAGTGGTTATTATACAGTCACGGGCTCACCGTACAACTCTGTATTTGCTCATGACATGACTAGTTGACCAGTTAAACGCTCCACGTGGCACCTCTAGTGTTGCACCACATTATCTCACTACCATCGTGCCCACCTGTCGACTTGTATCTACTCTACATCTACACTCCTATAAAATACATAAAATACACTCTTATAAAAAACAGAGTTGGTGATGATGGTGTGCCTGCCATCCTGCAATATAGGCCGTCCGATTTATATCTGAGGGATAGGAAAGAAACTATGGCAATTTTGCAAAAAGGTACCCACACACCTCTCCACATTTGCAAATAAGGCCTTCCCTCGTTCATCCTTTTCTCTCACAAGATAAACAAGTCATACAAATGCATCTTGATGTTACATGCAACGCACGGGCATCTTGCTAGTAAGAATGAAAACAAACGACAAAAAAATATTTGGACGGTGCTTCGAAGTCATGACCGCGGGCACAGCGGACAAGGTGGCCTTGTATTGGTATGCTGAGCCGTCTGTTTAACACACAGGAGCTGGTGTGGTGATTATACACACATGCACGCATGCACACGAACTACATCCACGCAACACTCACACAAACACATGCACCCACGCACGCATGCAACACTCACACGTACACACGCAGCCACGCACGCACGCAACACTCACACGCACGCACGCAACACTCACACGCACACACGCACGCATGCATGCACACACCAGTACACCACATGACCAACACACACTCTCACGCTCAAGTGCTCAACCTACACGTGCATGCACACACATCAGGCCCTGACAGACACATACACAACCTGGTGATTCCCGCGCACGGGTTGGAGCCTTGTCGCGCCTGCGTAAATTTGTATTTATCTGACCTTTTGCCTATGCGAACTGACAGGTGGGACCCACCAGGAACGTGGTTAATTTAACTAGTCAACATGGCGCCACGCAGACTATTTGGCCGGTCAATAGAGTGCAATCCGATGTTGAACTGTGAGCAAGTGACCGTATAATCACCGCAAAACGTATATAGTGACCGTAATCAGCTTATTCTGAAGTTCGGTGACCGTATTACGCTTTTCTCTCTGTAGGCCCTCCAAAACTACATCTCTACACGTTCTCGCATGTTACATCTAACAACTATGCAATACAACACTACTACTAAACTCTAACACAATAAATCATATGTGTTTTTAGTTTTACTAGATATCATATTGTTACTTATAATTATTCAGTTTGCATACATTAAAATTGCCTTTGAAATGTATGGCCAGTATCATCTACCGCGCAGGAAAAATCCCGCCCTTTCCTGTTTAATCGGGTTTGTATCGATGGATCGTGCGAAACAGCAAAACTATAGTACTATACAGTACTACAAGTGATAGTTCACTGGGCCGTCATGTCGTCTACTCCTCCGTCGTAAGAGTGGAGCGCTCGCTTTCATAAATCTTCTAGTCCCTTTTGCCGACATGTGGGACATCAAGCTACCGGGTCCACGTGCCATACCGGAATACAGTGCAGAGCAGCCGGGGTGAAGCACCCCAGTCATGGCGCCGGCGTAGTAATGAGCAATGAGGCGTCAAATCACAAGCTGCACCTTTCCCGTAGTTAAGTTGGAGGGACGAAGCAACCATCATTTCACTTGATGCTGAATCCGCTTCTCCCTCATCTTCTTCAACTTAACCACGTGTTGCTTCTGCCGTTGTTCTGCCTCATGTGGGACGCGGATCGGCTTGGTCAAGCACTGACATGTGGGACCGCATGTTAGCAAACCGCCAGGACAACGTCCTCTGAAAATAAGAAGCCTAATCCTAGACTTACAAAGGGCTACGTAGCTGCTACGTATACTTTCCATCTAATCTATATATGCCCCCCTGATTTTCAGGTGGGGTGGGCCTAATCCTCTCCTTTAATCCAATCAAATAGTCCCACATCACATCAGTTCGTAACTTTACGTAAACCATTACATGGATGTAGCATTGCTCAAATAAGAAACCTCCCCCGCCATCCGCGCGGCAAAATCACCTCCTTTTTACTAATCTTGATTCTATAATTTTTTTATATCAATATAATTGAGATTTGTATAGATAGCACACAGGAGCAAAACCAAGTGGTACGGTTAAGGGCTTCCACAATGTGTAGCCAAATGTGAAAATAGCTTTTGGCATCATGGGAACCATTGTGGACGGTGTTGCCAAAGCCAAAAAGATGGAACCGAAGCTCCCTGATTGATTGATTGAAGGAATAGAAAAATGCAACGTCTCTCCTCTTTCTCCCATGCTTGGACGCATGTAGTACAGTATAGAGCACAGAGTCTACTCCCCTGTCCCTTCTATCACAAATCACAAAGCAGTGAGGCGTCAAATCACAAAAGCACGGACGAAGCAACCATCATTTCACTCTTCGCTGACTCCGCTTCTCCATCGTCTTCTTCGAGAAACCATCTCACCGCACTAGTACTCCTAGTAGTACTAGTAAAGGACTTCCTGGATGCAAATAAGGCGGTTGTCTCGGCTTGCAGGCGACACTTGCGAACGAATTACCGTGGTCTCCCTCAATGGTGTTCTCCGTCGAACGCACTTCGCCAAACCACCCAAAAAAAGATATCATCGACGTCACCGCAATGGGGAAGGAAGTCAAATATAGTTACTACCTCCATTTTTTTGTACACAAGGCCAGTATATCAAAATTACAATTTGCAAAGGGCCACTAACACTAATCGAGGCAAAATTGATGGGGTTAGCAACCAAGGACATTAATATCCCCTGCATGCATGCGGAAGTGAGAAGGTTGGTTTGCATGGCGCTGCATTAATCAAGCGATGAGGAGTGAGATGGTTAGCTCTTTGGTCTTTGGAGAAAAAAATGCATTAATTGACACGTGAAACGAGGGTTTGTATCGATTAAATCCCGCGAAGGAAAACCCCGCCTTTCTTTTTTAACACTAGTACTCCTAGTACGTACGTACTTATCCTGTTTGGGTCTAGGCCTTGCATTGCCAAACTTCGCCACACATTTTTGCCAAGCTTGCCTAAAGTTTTCAAAATGAGGAGGAGGTACACTTGCGCACGGCTATCGCGGTCGCACCGCACCCTCACACGGTCGCTCCTGCACGCCGCGGTCGCACCGCACCCTCACACAGTCGCTCCTGCACGCCGCAAACCCAACCAAGGGAACGCACCCTCACTGACACGTGCTGTCGCATGTGAACAAACCAAACTCAGCCATCCTATCGCTAACACATAATTTTCGTTCATAGAGTATGTTTATCCAACCGCATGTTGGGGAGTATCCGTACGGCCCGTGCGGTGGTCTGTTGGGGAAGAAGAAGAGGTGAGGAAGAAGGAAAGAAGGGTTAGGAGACGTAGGGTATTCATCCAACCGCCTGAAATGGTAGACTGCCCCAAGTCAGGCGACTTGCATAACAAATATATGTTTTTACACAGCAAAAGATCCATAAAAACAACAACATTCAGAAAAACTATCACTGCTCGCAGAAAGAGATGGCCTCGTCGGCTTTGGCTGCCGGCGCGAACCAGCCGTCGCTGCCGACGTGTGTCTCCGCATCGTGGTTGTCCTCGGCCTCCAGCTACTCGTTCAAGCGGAGCGTGCGGGCGCTCTGCACGGACGAGAGCACAGCCCGGTTCAAGTCGAGGACGTCCGGTTCCGCCTGCAGGAGGGCCTCGATGGCAGCGGCATCCGCGCGCTCCGCGTCGAGTCGAGCCTCCGCCGCCCGGTTCAAGTCCAGGACGTCCGGTTCCGCCTGCAGGAGGGCGTCGATGAGAGCGGCATCCGCGCGCTCTACGCCGAGTCGAGCCTCTGCCACCCGGTTCAAGTCCAGGACGTCTGGTTCCGCGTGCAGGAGGGCCTCGATGGCAGCGGCATCCACGCGCTCCGCCTCAAGTTGAGCCTCCGCCGCCCGGTTCACATCCACGACATCCGGTTCCGCCTGCAGGAGAGCCTCGATGGCAGTGGCATGCGCACGCTCCGCGTCGAGTTCAGCCTCTGCCTCCCGGTCCTCCTTTAGTATCGCCATGTTGAACCGCTGGTCCGCCTGCACCATGGGGGGCTCGGACGCCGGCACGAAGTCGACGTCCATCGCCTCATACCCATCGGGGGCCTTCTGCGCTGCGACCTCCGCCATGAACATTGGATCGGCTTTCTCCTCCTCGTAGCTTGGCTCCAGAGAACTCGGGGATTGGCCTGCCGCAAAGCGAGCATGGGAACGAAGGTCTGTGGCGCCGACCGCCGCCGCGATTTCTGCGCGGCGCTCCGGCGTCAGCATCTTGTAGTAAGTGATCTTGCGACGCACCATGGCTTCCGGCGAACTAGGGGACGCTTGATGCGGGCTAGGGGATCGAAAGGTGGGGGAATGGGATGGAGATTTGGTGTGGTTTTAGGGCAGTGGCTGGCGTAGGCCGAGCAGCGAAGGTTCTGGTGTGAATAGTGGTTCCGGTGACGACCGGTCAATCGGTTTTGACTGTACATCGCTCTTGTCGCGTTCGCGTTGCAGCCCGGCACGCTGGACCCTCCACGTCGCTCACCGAATGGAACGCGCTTCATCTTGCGTTTTCGCTCGCTTGTGGGACCGCAGTTGAGAGCAAACCAACGTCCCTCCCCCTCCCCCGCCCGTGTCATTTATTATACCACCACTCCCTCCGTTTTATGCGGAGTAAATAAAAACAGAGGGAGTATACTACGGATGAGGATCCCCTGACGTGGCCGAACCCATTGAGTAACTGACATGCGGGGCCTAGCAAGCATGGGGTCCGCCAGTAAGTGACCGAAAGGGAGGGTAAGGCAGGGATACCTACGTCAGAGGATCCACTTCCACTATACTACTTTGACCAAATGTTAGAGTAATAATATATGACATGCAACTTACACAAATGTTAGAGTAATAATATATGACATGCAACTTACACAAAGCATACCGGGTCTAATGCGTTTTTCCAGGCTAACTTTGACCAAATGTTAGAGTAATAATATATGACATGCAACTTACACAAAGCATACGGTCAAATTCGTATGTGAAAGGAGTTTCCAATGATATAATTTTCACATTATACATCTCATGTACTATTAATCTTGTCAATAGTCAAATTGGAAATCATCTCGAGTACAAATCTAGGAGTACGTACGAATCTAACAATATTGATTGGGCGTTGTTGAATGTTGATACCTTTTTTATCAAAGTAGAGATACTTTGACTACACATAAAACTTATATGTAAACTAGAAAGGATAGGGGGAGTATATTGTACGTTCAAAAAATGAAACGAACATTGAATACCGTTTATATATGATTTGCGGATGCTATGATCACCGGTTCAAAATTTTGAATCCGCCTTAGGTATCACGTGCCCCCACTCGTTCCCTCTCGATTTCATCTCGGGGTCCGGAGATCTATTGAAAGAGGACTAGGGTGGGTACATGTGAATGATACTCGGTGGAATGTTCAAATGAGGCATGCGGGAGGATGGACTCGACTGGAGGGCGACATGATCGATGGAGAAGAGGGTTGGAGAGGAATGAGAAATAAGCAAACACCACATCATTATACTTGAACGGCTCAAATAAACAATAAGTTGTCTCGCTTGGCCTACATAGTGAAAGGCCTAATGCGCAACGCGGAGCACTAACGCTCGAATATGGCCGGGAAAACAGGGAAACCGACATGTGGGGCACACCCGTCGGGACGATGTAGCGCAGACTAGTCCAATGGAGGAGCTGGCCCACGACCTCCTCGCCACCGACAACCGTTCATGTGGGTCGTTGGGGCCAACAACGGGGCGCAGCTGCAGCACCGCCTCTGGACACGGCGACCGCGGTGAGTGACACGCTCATATCGTCGCTAGACACGGTCGGTTTCAGTGTGCCGAGGGTGGCGTTAGTGCTGTGGCACGACCAACGGTATGTTTGGTTTGTGCCCAAGGTTGCCCCATCAAAGCATTGGGTAGCCAAAATTTTGGTTAAGGTATTGGTTGCCCATGATTTGGCCGACATTGGCAAGAAAAATGAACTAGAGTTGGCTAGAGTTCATTGGCATGCCAAAGAAATGGAAACCACCCAAACAAAGACCAATCTTTGGGTCATGACCAAAATTTTGGTTGAGGTATTGGTTGCCCATGATTTGGCCGACATTGGCAAGAAAAATGAACTAGAGTTGGCTAGAGTTCATTGGCATGCCAAAAAAATGGCAACCATCCAAACAAAGACCAATCTTTGGGTCATGACCAAAATTTTGGTAAGGTGCACTTTGGCCACAATCCAAACACACCCCAACACCCGGCTCGTCGAGGATGCACGGGGCGCCGCGACGCGTCCGCGGAGTGGTGTAGCGCGGCCAACTGCATCCTCTGGACCTGAGACCATGCCGGGTCGTCTTGCTTTTTCAATGACATGCGGGGATCGCATGTGAGCAAAGGGCATCTCCAACTTTGCCACGACCGCAGCTGACTACCCTGGCACACCAAAACCCTCGTCCCTCGCGCCGTCGCGCGGTGCGTTCCCAGCTGGCGCCAGCTGCCCGCATTCATGCCGTCTGTTCGTATGTCGTTGTTAAGAGGCTCGGTGCCCGAGGAACCAACTCCGGTGACTTAATGACGCACCCGGACGCTTGGCCTCACCGGAATGCACTACTTAAAGCGGCAACGCCCAGCTAACCTCCACACCATAGCGCATCGTCCTCCTACCTGGCACCACATCCGCCATGACCGCAAGTGCGAACGCTCTGTGAAGAGCTTGTCTTCGGGGATGAAGCTCGAGGTCGCCTCCCTCGCGACGCAATAGCGGCGTAGCCGGACGCGGACGCAACCGCACAAGCGGTGGCCATGCTGGTGGCCGACGATGGGAGCACCGTCAGCCACGCGTCCTACTTGCCGCCGTCCAACGTCCGGCACCGCCGAGGTCGGGGACTCCTCCGAGGATGAGTAGGGCATGGGAGGCGGTAGGGCATGGTGTGCCAACTGGCCGGTCCGTATCCCGTGTTCTACTCTTCCTCGCCGGAGACCGCACCTTCACTTCACGGGTCTTGAACCCCGCCCCCGTACATAGAGATCACAGATGGAGGACGTCAGTCGCCGCCGTAGAATAGGTTTAGGGTCGGGTTTCTTTTATTTTTCTGTCCTATAAAAGTTCGAAATGTAATGAAAATCTGCCGTGTTTGCATTAATCTCGGCCGGTGTATATGAACTTTCACAATAATATACATATTGTAGGAGTACTAGCAAGATGCCCGTGCGTTGCACGGAAGATCAAGATCTTGTGGGAGAAAAGGATGAACGAGGGAAAGCCTTATCTGCAAATGTGGAGAGGAGTGAGGGTAAATTGTCATAGTTTCCTTCCTATCCGTTAGATATGGATCGGACGGCCTATATTGCAGGATGACAGGCACACCATCATCACAAACTCTGCTTTTTATTGAACCGAGACAAATCTAACATGCAAAGTAAAATAAACACATAGGGTCTATACATACACAAATTATCTTAGGCACTCCAATAGTACGTCCACTACACATTCACGCATTTCACATCTTTCTATTCTACGGGAACCTACGAAAGGGTTAACGTAAATTGCCTCTCTCTCTCTCCTCCCCTGATTTTCATGGTGGTGGGCCCCTCCCTCCCCCCAATCTACAATCAATAGCTCACACGTTTCACATTACGTTAATTACGTAACTGGGGTTACGTAGGTGTAGCATTACTCGTCCTAAAAAACCCAACTAAGCCAGCCTCCCAGCATATCGCGCGGGGAAAGACCCGGCCGCGCCGTTTTAGTCGGGATTACAGGATTACTAGTAGTAGTATCGATGGATTCGCGCAAAGCAACAAAAAAAATTTGAGGGGGCGAAGCACCTAGAAAAAAGGTGGTACACTCACAGCCTCCTGTCGCGGTCGCATTGCACCCCACACACGTTCGGTCCTGCACACGGCTCACGCAAACGGAACGCGCTTCAGCTTGCCTCTTCACTGACACGTGGGACTGCACTTGGAGAAACCGACCATGCGCCAAACTCCCCCCGCCCACCGCGTGAAAATCCTCCCCCCCCCACACCCAAAAATTCCCCCCAAATCCGATTCAACCGCCCTTCGGCCAACTAGCCAATAATATTCCCCAAACCCCCTCCCCCCTGTCCCCCTCCACTCCAATCGCTCCGCCAAAGCCGCCCTCCTCGCCGCGCCGATATGTCGGCGCCGCGGTTCGGCGATCCTCTCACTCCCACAGTATGCTCTCGTAGACTGACGTCCTCTAGCCACGCCGCCACCTCTGGCTACGTTCTTGTGGAGGCGCACGGCGGTCAGCGCCGCCACCGCTGGCGACGTTCGTGTGGAGACGCACGGCGGTCAGCTTCTCCCAAGGTACGCGCATTCTAGACTGAGGCCCCGTTCATGTCGGTGTAGCGCTGAATGTTAGCTGATAGACGCTGTTAATCTCACTATTTGCCGAAGTAGTTTACTGTCAATATGCTCTGCTTAAGAAGCTTCCTTGCCCTGTTCTGCACTCAATCTGCTTAGCTGAGATGGCATGCCAAGGCCGATTAGTTGCTAAAATTTCCTGCCATAAATTTATTGTGACATAGATTGCCATGGTCTAGTAGCCAATCTGTTAAGTGAAATAGCTCTACACCGTTTTATACTCGATCTTTGTTGCTGCGATGGCCTTCGATAGTTCGATGGCTGTGTGCTCGGCCTCATTGATTGCTGAAATAGCCTACCATAATTTGGCACTCAAATCTGTTTGCTGAATTAGCTTTACATATATTTTGTTACTTAGATCTGCTCGTCCAAATATCTTGCCATAGCTTTAGACATCGACCTAGGTATTTTTTCTGGACTTCATAAAAAAGCATATATGTTTTTCCTGTAATATCTAGTAGAAGAACTAATTTGTATGTCTAATAGATGGATAGGACTTGGATAACTTCTGCTCGAAGATTCTCCGCTGCATATGTCGAGGGGGTTGAAAACTTCATGAACTTTATCAGAGCTGAGTACGATGGTCTGAAATCAGATGTGCTCTGCCCGTGTAGCAGTTGTATGAATTCAGTTACAAGACCCCAGTCAACTGTGCAAAATCATCTACACTTGTATGGGATGTCGGTCACATATACTAGGTGGGTTCATCATGGTGAAGCTGTGAACGTCAATGTTATTGACTACGTGGAAGCAGCAGATCACCATCTTGGTCTGCCTGATGCTCAGGTGGAAGAGGAGGAGGAGGTGGTGGTGGTGGCGGAGCCTGTGAGTTTGACCAACATTGAAACAATGCTACGAAATGCTCGTGCATTCCATGAACTTTCACCTGCAGAAGAAAAATGGTGGGCCCGCATGTTGGAACAATGCAACGTTGCTGTCACCCCAGGAAATAAGGTGTCAGTATTCTCAGCTATGGTCACCTTTCTTCAGGTGAAGACATCTGAGCGGATGACCAACAAATCATTTGATGCGATGTTGGCTGCTTTCCGCGAATCTTTCCCAGATGCGTCTTAGCTGCCACACACCTACAGTAAAATGAAGAATTTCCTTCGTGCAGTTGGAATTGGATATGATATGATCCATGTTTGTAAGAATAATTGTGTTCTGTTCCGGAAGGATTATGCCAACTTAAGTGAATGCCCGAAATGCAAATCATCAAGATGGAAAGATGGCGATGCTGTGAAGAGGATTCCTCATAATGTTCTGAGACATTTTCCAATTATACCAAGATTGCAGAGGTTGTTTCATGATGCTGAAACAACAGAGGATGTACTGTGGCATTCTAGGAACCAGGAGTACAGAGATCAGAATGTAATGAGCCATCCATCTCATGGCAGTGAGTGGAAAAGCTTCAATGATAACACAAAGAGTTTGCTGCTGACCCGAGACACATTAGACTTGGCTTAGCTTCAGATGGATTTAACCCATTTGGCCACCAGAGCGCCACATATAGCATGTGGCCAGTGCTTGTTATCCCTTACAAGATGCCTCCAAATGTCTGCACCAAAGAATCAAATTACATGATGGCCTTGCTCATCCCAGGTCCAAAAAGTCCTGGAAAGGATTTTGATTTGTTCATGGAGCCTCTTGTGGAGGAACTTCAACAACTATGGAAGGGTGTTCTCACTCGAGACCTATATAGCAGCCCACCAGCTGATTTGTTTCTGCGTGCTGTTATAATTTGGTGCATCCATGATTATCCGGCTTTGGGCACTATGTCAGGGCGAACGACACATGGTTACAATGCATGTGTTCGCTGTGACAGGAATCCGCTGTCATACGCAATACTTAGCAAGATCTGTTACATTGGACACCGTCGTTTCCTTGCCAAGGACAAGCCGCATCCTAGAAAACACCGAAGACATGTGTTCAATGCAAAGCATGAAAACCGTGATGCGCCAAAGAGGCTCACCGCCGATGACTGGCAAGTGGAATTAGAGAAGGTCAGGCATATTACACCAGGAAACCATCCTGGTAATGGTAGCGGGAAAAGGAAGCGTGGCAGGGTGGAAGAGAGATTATTGTTTACCCGCAGGTCCACTTTGTGGGACTTGGAGTATTGGAAAGATTTGGATCTGCGGCATAATCTTGATGTGATGCACATCGAGAAAAATATATGTGACAGCATTATCGGCACACTTCTTAATATTGAAGGCAAGACGAAATATACCTTAAAATCTAGGATTGATTTGACACACCTGGGTATCAGAAAGGATTTGCAGGTGCAAGATGAAGGTAAACCATGGGATATGGCACCAGTTGTCTACGTCTTGGACAAGGTAAAAAGAAAAGAATTCTGCGAGGTCCTTTCACGTGTGAGATTCCCACATGGATTTGCTTCCAACCTTGAAAGGAGAGTCAGTGCAGATGGAAACAAGGTACAAGGGTTGAAAACTCATGACTGCCACGTCCTACTTCAAAGGGTTTTACCTGTTATCCTTAGAGGATTGGGCTGCCCTGACTTATACAGAGCAGTTGCAGAGTTGGGACAATTCTTCAGGGAACTCTGCAGTAGGAATATCAGGATAGATGCTTTGGAGTGTCTTAGAGACAAGATACCAACTATCCTATGCGACCTTGAGAAGATATAATCTCCAGCCTTCTTTGATGTGATGGTGCATTTGGCTGTTCATCTACCTGATGAGGCACTACTTAGAGGTCCAGTACAGTATGGCTGGATGTACCCTATTGAAAGGCGGCTAGGCACTTTCAAGAGCTATGTTAGGAACACCCGAGGGTTCCATTGCAGAGGCCCACATTGCTACAGAAGCATTGACATTCTGCTCAAAATACATTGAAACGGCTGATCAGCTTAGCAAAGAGGTGGGTGAAGACAATCCCGGGCTCAATGTTTTCGATTATTCTGTTCGAGTTACAGGGAAGAGTCGACAAGAGGACAAACCTAAAGATTTGGACAAAATGGTTTGGTATGTGTTGAATAACTGTCCTGAGATACTACCTTATATCAAGTAAGTGCAGTACTACAGCTTATACATCGTAATCTACTAAACTTGCAGCACATTCTTATATATTTAGATGTTTGACGCGATCACTATGTTGTGCAGCATCTACAAAGAGGAGTTACTGCCGCAAAATCCAAGAAACATTGACAAACTGGTTATGGCAGGATTTGCGAACTGGTTCAAGAACCATGTAAGCTTTTGAAGTGCACTGTCAGTTTTTTTAATATATTGAGTACATAAGATGATCAGCTTGTCTATTTTCTAACCATAGGTTAAGAAGATGCGGGAGGATGGGCAGGCAGTTGATGATGCCCTTTACTCACTAGCAATGGGTCCTGATACTCGGGTAAGACATTATGAATCTTGCGTTGTTGGAGATGTGCGCTACAACACCCTTGCACGAGACGAAGGGAGGAAGACACAAAATAGTGCCATCATGAGCACGGATACGTATGACAAAGACACAACTGAAATGTATGCTAACATAACAGACATTGTTCAATTGCAGTATATCTCCAGTTTCGAGGATCATCGGTGTGTGGTTCTGTTGTGCTGTCGTTGGTATAACCTGTTTTCCAGGATCGCAAAACCCAGAGCTGATGATTATTTCAAATCCATCAATGTCAAGGCGGCGTACCAGACCAACGAGCCTTTTATTTTGGCAAATCAAGCAACACAGATATTTTTCTTGGAAGACACATTTGCACGTAGCGATGACTGGAGAGTATTGCAAAGGTTTGAGCAGAGGAATTCGTTTAATGAAGTTGCACAACAAGATGATGCTTACACTGCTCCTGATGTACAAGATAACACAGATGTTCCTAATATCTTTGAGAACCATCACGTCAATGACGCCGGCGAAAAGATTGCCTGTCGTGTTGTGGACATACAAGAGTTGATCAAGAAGAAGCCAACGTTCGAGGACGTTGAGGACGAAGAAGAAGATGACACCGTGGGGAATTACGATTCAGACTGATACACGTGGCGAAGATGTTGACGCTGCTGCTGCGGATGATGATTACATTTCTTTTGTCGTATTTTCCTGTCAGAAGACGTTTTTTATCTACTATGTGAAATTGTGTTTGCTATGACAACTGAAACCTGATGAACATGTTGTTTAGTATTTTGCTTTGAGAACATCACTTGTTATGTATGCTGATTTGTGTTTGGTGATTGTATGACAACTAAAATATGATGACATTGTTGTTTAGTTGTACTCATATTTGGCTGTGAAACTTGAATTTGATGACATAGTTTGCTGTTGGACTGCAATTTTCTCAACGTCTTCGAATGAGAACAAAGCTGACCCGACAGGGCCTCTGCTATTTATTTATTTATATGAGCAAAAGGGGATACCCCCTAATTTCTATTAATAGAAATCATTAGATGTTCACAACACTACGCCCAGCCTGCTACACAGGTTTCATTCATTACTAGTTTCAGCAAAGTGCTCATGTCGTAGCCACTGAATACATCACGAGTGCTACATACACTGCAAATAAAGAGACAATCATCCTACAGAGCACATCGATTTTGCCCATTATCTTCACAAGCTCTTTCATCTCCTCATTGCTGTCAAGGCCGTTCAGCAGCTGTTGCTTGGCCATGATCAGAGGAGCTGCATCTTTAACCTTCTGCTCTACATCTTCCTCTTCTGCCGTTCCTTCAGTTACTTGTCCAACACCCCAACCTGCTGGTATTGGGATTCCTCGGCTAACCAAATAATCAGCGTAGTTGCATTCCCCCACATCAGCAACTTCCCAGAAATACAAATCACACGAATCTTCCCTTTTCTGCACGAATCAAATTGGAAGATCATCAACCAAACTATTAAAAAATCAGCAACTGAAAGCAGCAGAACAACACTTAAACATATTATTACCCCATGATTCGGGCATTTGTAGAAGACTCGGCCTGCGGATTGTGGTTGAGACGCGATGGATGACTCTGCGTGATTTGCAGCAGTGGCACCACACCAACGGCAGCGGGTTGCGATGAGCAATCGGCTGCGGTGCGCGTGCCGGCGGGGGTGTGATGAGACCCACAGGCGATGGTACAGGTAATGACTTGGCGCATATCTGGTTGTTGCCTACTGAAGAGCAGGTGGACGAGCAGCCAGCGGACATGGTTGCTGCGGCCAGAGCTTCTGATGCTAGGCAGAGTAAGTAGAGAAGAGGAGAAGCGAACGTTGGATATGTTAGTTTCATTACTTGCAAAGTAGCATAGCACCATATATAGTCATAGTCTAGGTTTGGATTCGAACCAGCTACAGGAGGGACCTCCTTGTTTTGCGAAAAAAATTATTTCTCCACCTGACAGCTGGGACCCACCGGCTGTATCTTCGCACGGAAGGAAGTGCCTCCTTGTTTTGCGAAAAAAATTATTCATCCCGTTGATAGCTGGGACCTGTCAGATTTGGTGACTGACTTGTGGGCCTACTAAGCGGACGTGTACGCACGGCTTTGTCAACTTAATCAACAAATGATTCTAGCAGCTGGACTGTTGGATGTTAATCCAACAGCCGTGCTCCTTCTTCAACCTCTCTTCTTGCTCCTGTTTCCCGTGGGCGGCACCGCGGCTGTGCTGCCGCGCACCCAAACCAGTGAAGTTTCCCACTCCTCTCCATCTGCGACTCCACTGCCCCATCTTCCCCGTCTCCGGGTCATTCCAGTCTGGGTGCGCTCGGCACGGTGTGGTCAACGTGGTCAACAACCGAGAGTCATCGGAAGATGACTGTACGTGAGAGGCTGACAGTGGGGACGCACCACGCCCATGGACGCATGCATGCAACGGAACGCGACGAGGTCAACGTGGTCAAGGAACGACTTCCATCGAAAGTATACTGTACGTGGAGAGTCTCAGCTGGGTCCACGGCCGCAGCAAGTAAGTGCCTCCTTATTACGTGGAAAATAATGATTCCTCCAACTGACAGCAGGGACCCACTGGACGGGCCATCGTATTTTGCAAAAAAAATGTTTGCCCCCTGACTACTGGGACCCACCTGACGGGACACCGTATTTCGCGAAAAAACGTTCCCCCTGCTGTCAGCTCGGACCCACCGGAAGTGCCTCCTTATTACGCACAAAAAAATGAATACTCCCCCGGCTAGCTGGGACCCACCTTGGTGGGAGGCTGACTTGTGGGCCTACTAAGTCGACGGGGACGAAGGGCTTTGTCAACTTAGTCAATATGAACGATTCTAGCTCCAGTGACCGTACGATGTCCATCCAACGGCCGTAGTGCTTCTTCAACCTCTGGTCTTCTTGCTCCAGCCGCCCAAAGCAGCGCCGGTCGTGCCGCATGCTCCTGCCTCCCGTGGCCGGCTGTGCTGCCGCGGAGGCCTCACCGCCCCCTACTATTCCCGCCGCTGGCCAGGCCCTGCGGCGACGGCAGCCTCACACCGCAGCCGAACCAGTGAACCCTTGTACTCCTCTCCGCGCGGGCTTCCACTGCCGCGTCTTCCCCGGCTCTGCGTCGTCCCCTTCCTAGGCCTCGCCGCCGTCCACCGCCGTGGTGCTCTCCGCGCGGCATGGTCAACGTGGTCAAGGAACGACTTCCATCGGAAGAGTACCATACGTGGAGAGGCTGACAGCTGGGTCCACGGCCACAGCCCAGTTTTTTTGTGATTTGCCAAGTAAGTCACTTTGTCAGGCCTGTTGGGCTGCAAATCTTTCAAGACAAGGAGAGCTTTCATTCGGCTGGCCGAGAAAATGGCCCATCAGTAATGAGAAATGGGTTGTACATTTTTAAAACACATCAAACCGGCAATTAGTTTCAAATATCTTTTTTTTATTTGGAGATTTTAACTTACATTAATTTTTACGCGTGGAGAATTTGTTGGATTCTATATTGATATACATTTATTTTTAAAATCAGTTTGAATGTGAGTCGAAATTTTGGGATTAAAAACAGTTCGGACCGCACCAAAATATGCAAAATTTCATATAATTTTTTAACCGTGGCCACAATATGGGCTGTAATGCTAACAAAAAGAATATGGGCTCCAAAAAACCCTTAATAATGAGCAAATGGGCTGTAAATTATTAGAAATAATGGCAGATGGGCTGTATGCTGTTTTCCACAGATTTGAGGCTTTCCTAAAAAAAGGTTGGCGCACAAGCAGTGACTGTTGGATGGCCATCCAACGGCCCTCGTGCTTCTTCAATCTCTGCTCTTCCTGCTCCAGCCGCTCAAACAAGCGCCAGTGGGACTGCCTGCTCCCTCCTCCCCACGGTCGGCTCTGCTGCCGCACAGGCCTCACCGCCCCACCGTACTCCCATCGCTGGCCTAGCCATCCCTCTACTCACCCACACCTGCTGTTATTCTCCAGCGACGGCAGACGAACCAGTAAACCCTCGTACAGTCGTACTCCCCTCCACGTGGGAAACAACTACCGAGTCTTCCCTGCCTCCATGTCGTTCCCTTCCTAGGCCTTGTCGTCGTCCATCACCCTGGTGCTCTCGGCGCGGCCTGGTCAACGTGGTCAATGACCGACATGCATCTGAAGTGGACTGTACGTGGAGAGGCCGACAGCTGGGTCCACGGCCGCACAAAAGGAAATGCCTCCTTATTACGCGCAAAATAATGATTCCTCCACCTGACATCAGGGACCCACCGAAAGGGCCTCTGTATTTCGTGAAAAAATGTTACCGCCGCTGACAGCTCGGACCCACCAGCTATATCTTCGCACGCAAGGAAGTGCCTCCTTATTACGCACAAAAAAATGAATACTCCCCCTGTTAGCTGGGACCCAGTATAGTGGCAGGCTGACTTGTGGGCCTACTAAGTTGACGGGGATGGAGGGCTTTGTCAACTTAGTCAATATGCACGATTCTAGCTCCAGTGACCGTACGATGTCCATCCAACGGCCATAGTGCTTCTTCAACCTCTGATCTTCTTGCTCCAGCCGCCCAAACCAGCGCCGGTCGTGCCTCGTGCTCCTACCTCCCGTGGCCGGCTGCGATGCGGCGGAGGCCTCACCGCCCCCTACTACTCCCACCGCTGGCTAGGCCATCCCTCTACTCACCCACACGCCCTGTTATTCTGCGGCGACGGCAGCCTCACACCACAACGAACCAGTGAACCCTCATACTCCTCTACGCGTGGGTATCCACTGCCGCGTCTTCCCCGGCTCCGCGTCGTCCCCTTCCTAGGCCTCGCCGTCGTCCACCGCCCAGGTGCTCTCGGCGCGGCGTGGTCAACGTGGTCAAGGAACGGCTTCCATCAGACGTGGATTGTACGTGGAGAGGCTGACAGCTGGGTCCACGGCCGCAGCAAGGAAGTGCCTCCTTATTACGTGCAAAATAATTATTCCTCCACCTGACAGCGGGGACCCACCGGACGGGCCACCGTATTTCGCGAAAAAATGTTTGCCCCTGACTGCTGGGACCCACCAGCTACATCTTCGCACGCAAGGAAGTGCGTCCGGGCAAAAAAACGATTCGCCCCCTGACTGCTGGGACCCACTAGCTACATCTTTGCAGGCAAGGAAGTGCCTGACAGTCGGGACCCACCTGGTCGAAGCGTATGTAGCGTTGTCATTCTGGTCGCGAACGTGTACGTACATATATACTGGTGGATGTAGAGGCGCGCACGTGTCGTAGTAGAGGCGCGTACGCGTCGTAGTAGAGGCGCGCACGTAGCATGTACACGTACGTACAGCGTCCAGGGTGCAAGAAAGAAAATACGGCCACGTATGTGTACATACGGGCGGGGTCTCAAACGCCTACTCGCGCATTCGTACGGCCAGGGCTCGTGTACATGGCTAGGTCGGAACGGAGAAACAGCGTCGTCGTCGTGTTCATAGGGAGGCAACGGAATGCGTCGTGTTCATGGGGAGGCAACGGAATGCGTCGTGTTCATGGGGAGGGGTGTGGCATACCGCAAAACAGAGGAAACGGACCTCCTACGGTCGAAACGGGGGTGCTGTTGATCGGGAGGAGTGTGGCGTACCGCAAAATAGAGGAAACGGACCTCCTACGGTCGAAACGGGGGTCCTGTTGATCGGGAGGGGTGTGGCGTACCACAAAACGGAGGAAACGGACCTCCTACGGTCGAAACGGGGGTCCTGTTGATTGGGAGGAGTGTGGCGTACCTCAAAACGGACGAAACGGACCTCCTACGGTCGAAACGGGGGTCCTGTTGATCGGGAGGGGTGTGGCGTACCGCAAAACGGATGAAACAGACCTCCTACGGTCGAAACGGGGGTCCTATTCATCGGGAGGGGTGTGGCGTACCGCAAAACGGGACTCCACGGGATACTGTTCATCTCCACCGTCGACCTCCTCCAGCCTCCACGGGCTACCGTCGACCTCCTCCAGCCTCCACGGGCTCCTGTTCAACCAGCCTCCACCGCGCGCTACTCCACCGGCTACTGTTCAACCACCCCTCCACGGGCACCCCTCCACCGTCTACTGTTCATCCAGCCCTCCACACCACGAGGTCCTGTTCAACCACCCCTCCACGGGCACCCCTCCACCGTCTACTGTTCATCCAACCCTCCACCACACCACGGGGTCCTATTCATCCAAAGGCAACGCCACCGCTCACTGTTCATCCAAACCCCCCCCCCCCCCCCCCCGCAACGCTCACTGTTCATCCCAGAGGCAGCATCGATCGGCTTCAGTTAGCAGCAGTAGTGAAGGAATCGCTCGATCGGGTTCAGTTAACAGCCATCGATCGATCGCTCGGGTTCAGTAACGCGTAGCCTGCAGTGCAATCGCTCGGGTTCAGTTAGAGCCCAACGCCTCGCTCGGGTTCAGTTAGAGCCAACGCCTCGCACACACGCACATACGTATATGAGAGAAACGCGCATCGCTCGGCCCCCGACCTCCCACCGTAACTGGGAACTCCCCGAAATTTTCCTTGCCCTCACTTCTACCACGGTTTTTTCCGTCATGGACGGCCCAAAGAATGTCATGCAGCTGCGTCTCCGGCCCGCCCAGGACGAAAAGCCCATTTTCTGTCATCATTTTTTGTCATAGAGGTAGGGCCCACCACATCTATGATGATACCGGGTTTTGTCACAATTATCGTCATAGAAGTGTCATATGTATGACAGGAAAAAAATTCGTTCAGCCCAAAATGTCACGGATGTGTCTTTTTTTGTAGTGATACTTTGAAGGGTGCGAGTTTCTCCATGTGCCAAGGAATGACAATGAGCAAGCAGATGCCTTGGCACGAATCGGCTCCACCCGGCAAGCAATACCAACCGACATCTCCCTACAATGCCTCCTCAAGCCGTCTGTCAAGCCATCGCCAGAGTCGGATTCCATCTTTGTGCCGGCTCTTCCTGAAGCAGTCGGATCTGACTTGAGGACCCCAGCAGCCGGCACGAGGAATTCAGCAGGCGACCCGGGGACTGCAGCAGCCGCACCCGGTCCGGGGACTTCAGAGCCTGGCCCGGGGACTGCAGCAGCCGGCCTGGGGACTTCGTCGACTCAGCAAGCGACAACTGACTCCAACCCGCCGCCTCCCGGCCCAACCGCCCTCGTGCAAGTAGCAGTCTTAGCAATTGAAGAAATCACAGTGCCTTCATGGGCCAAGCCCATCCTCAACTTCCTGGTGAAAAAAAAGCTGCCGACTGATGAGATCTCGGCCCGGCAAGTGCAACGTTGGGCAGCAGGATACACCATAGTCAACAGAGAGCTTGTAAGGCGCAGTGTCACTGGTGTCTACCAGAGCTGCGTGGAGCCGGAGCAGGGAAAAGCAATCCTCAAAGATATTCATCAAGGCGAGTGTGGTCACCACGCGGCTTCAAAAGTACTCATGGCCAAAGCTTTCCGCCACGGGTTTTTCTGGCCGACTGATCTAGAAGACACCAAAGATCTGGTCCAGAAATGCAAAGGGTGCCAGAAGTTCCACTCACAGCCACATCAGCCGGCTTCTGCACTCAAGACTATCCCCATCCAGAACACCTGGAACATCCAGCACCTCTGGAGGTTCTACCCATGAAGCAAGGCCCGGTGCCTGTGATGCAAGGCCCAGTGCCTGTGAAGCAAGGCCCAGTGCCTGTGAAGGTCTCCGCTCGTGACACTCTCACGTAATGATGAGTGGGGATGTACACGCCCCGGAGTATCAGGAGTGCCACCCTCGTGCCTCGGGGGCTCCCTCCCACGTCCAAGTGGCAGCACTTAGCTCCGCGCTAATGAGAAGACAAGAAGACTAGACTAGGTGCCGGACGCGGCTTTTCATTTGCTTTCCGCAGTTGGCTTGCCCCTCTTTGATGAAATTTGCTTTCTGGTGTTCCCTGCTGGCTTGGTTCCTTCGCCTTTTGCCTCCTTTTTCTGCCTTCGGTTCCTCATTTTGGCCCGTACTCTCCCTCGCATGCCTCGCGAGGGGGCTGGACAGGTGCCCTCCTGAGTGTTTTTCCTGTTCTTCGCGAGGCACCCTCACTCGAGCTCGCAAACTGGTGCACCTCTCTCAATCCGTGCCCCTCGGGTACCGCGATGCGAAGCGCTGAGTCGTGGCCGTCCGCGCCTGCGATCAGGGCTCGGCAGGGCTCGGAGAATAAGAGTTTTCTAATGAATTTTTGCAGTCCCTAGACGCCTCCCAAGCCATGGAAGCCTTGCCAGGCACTGGGAAATGCACGCCTCACGAGGCAGAAACTACTACTTCGAGCGCGCCAAGCTAAGTTATTCATACACACCTACATAAAACATTGATGTTGCAACATGACACAGGAGCAATAAACATAGCATAGCAACTTGGAAATCATGGTTCATTTCACGCCCCTACAGGACCCCATACTTTTCTTTTAAAAAAAGTGCAGGAAGGAAGAAAAGGATAAACAAAAGCGGCGCCCCGCAGCGGCTCGCAAGGATGGGCCCATGGCGCTCTACCGAACTCAGCCAGACTCCTCCTCGCGCTTCACCGGGGCGCGGCGACGAGACGACCCGCTGCCGCCCTCAAAGCAGGCGCGGCGGCTGGTCGTAGCCACCGTTGCTGGAGCTGTCGCCGGAGGAAGAGCCGCCGTAGCTGGACGAACTGCGGCGGGCACCAAGGGCGAGCTCGCCCTCGTCCTCGTCACGGTCGTCGCCAAGGCCGAGCACCTCGTCACCGTCGTTGTCCTCGGGGCAACACCCGACGCGGCGACCATCTTCCCCGAACACCCTCACGAAGAGGGTCGTGTCGCAGTCGTACTTGAGGTGGAGGGTGCACCACCTGCCCAGATCACGAGCGCGGGTGAACGTCTGCCAACCACGGGCCAGGGCCACGTTCCCCGTGGTGGAGACCTCCACCGCGACCCATGAAGCCTTCCTGCAGCAGTCGTCCGCCTGCAGCCAGAGCCCGCCTGAACCCCTGGCTGGCAGCTCATCAGCAAAGAAGCGCGGAAGCTGAAGCCAGGTGCCGGCCGGGTTCTCCGCCCACACGATGAACTCCGGCAGCACTTCCGCCGAGTGGAAGCGCGGCCGGGGAGGCCGTGCGACCACGGCGCGCCTCCCTTCAACGACGGGGCTGCCATGACACGGGCGAGTCCCGCCACGTGCATTGGCACCGCCGCGACCGCGAGGGGCCACGGCAGGGGTCGCGGCATGCTTGCGGGGGCGGCTGTGCCCCCTCTTGGGCGGCGGTGAGCCGGGCCCCTCCTGGCGGGCCTTCCCCTTCTCCGCGGTGGAGAATCTCTTCGCCGGCGCCATGGGAGTCGCTGCCGAGCAAGGGAGCAAGGAGGGAGAAGAAGCGAGCGAGATGGAGGAAGAGATGGGCAATGGGGGCTCCGCCCCTTCCCCATTTATAGCCAGAGGGAGGCCAACCGCCGGCCTGCACGATCGCAGGTAATGTTGACCCTTTTTGCATGCAGTAGGGACTCGTCAAGTCGGGCAGTTGTCGAGGCAGCATGGGGAAGCGGAGACACCCACGTCCAATCAGTCGCCACGCGTCAGGCGAGCCCGCAGGCTGTTGGGGCCCGCGGCGCTCCGCACTTGTCCCTTGGCTTTGCCTCGAAGCCAAGTCCGAGCGCGCCTCGGGCCCGGGGGCTACTGTCGGCGTTCTGGGAACGGGGGTCCCCAGACCTGCCTGCCTGCGGCCCATGGCGTGGCTCCACCAGCGGGCCCGTACGGCCCATCTTCACGAGCAAACGCTCAAGACCCTCGCGAGGGGCCAAGCCTCACGAGGCAGACGACGCAAGACCTCCTCAAGGGCGGCCTCACCAGGCTGGCTCGCGAGGAGTGGAGAGGTCAAGGCAAGGGGCACCTCACGAGGTTCCTCCGACGCAAGCCATGACGACCATGACCAGGCGTGCGCCAGCGCGCGCAGTGTCCTCGTTTCCTCTTTGGTGCTAAAGAGGCAAGCGCAGGCGAGGAGTCCCGAGGCGTCAGGCAAAGGTTTCCATATCGGTGCAACGAGACCAAGACCAGTAGGACGGCAGGATGGAGGTCACCGTGGAGCCCAAGACGGCGTCACCACCAGAGCCTTTGGCAGGCGAAGACTACTTTTGTCAGGATAACTTGTACTAGTTGTCCCCCTTCAAACTTGGCCGTTGTGGGATCCCTTCCCGCTCAATATTTGGGAAGAGGACCCGGGCCTCTATAAATAGGACTAGCCACCACCATAGCAGGGGACGGATCATTCGGATTACCCTTGCACTCACCAGCTCACCAAGCACAAGAACACCTCTCCTCAGGAGGTTGTTCTTCCCTTGTAACTGTTCATCCCCAGCCCAAGAGGCAATCCACCACACCACACTGAAGTAGGGTATTGCACTGCATCGGTGGCCCGAACCAGTATAAATCTTGTGTCCCCTTGTTCTTTGGGTCCGTCTAGCTAGGCCGTGAGATCGTGGAGCGTGAGAGCTTGGGAGAGGGGAGATCTTCGTGCGCACCCGAGTGTTCGAACCTTGAGGGTTTTGTCGGAACCCGTGATCCGACAGCCGTCTACACTCTTCATTAATGGTCTCTCTTTTTATGTGCTTCCTTGATGCAATTAGCATTACTAGTTGCTACACGTGCATCAAGATTGGATTGATGCAACAAGCTATCGTACGCGGCCGACAGCCACCGCGCCGACCGACACATCCGCACAATGAGTTCGGATCATACCAGGCCGATGTTGTCGCCCCGCGCATGCCGACCTGCATCGACGGGTCCGCGCTGCCACTCCGTCGAACCAACCCCAGCGCACAGGCCAAACTTACCTCATGATTCGCTTCGCATATATTAATTATGCAGTTTTTTCTTTTAATTATTATTTTTTTTTGCTTGCACTGTTTTATGTGTGCAGGTAATTGATTTTGACTATGTTACACGGTCACTTCGGCATCACCAGCCGACCTGCATGAGACTTCGGCATCCGCTGATCACAGTTTTACCATGTTAACTCGACCGAGAACTTCATCTCACCGCATCGGCCGTGCAGCGTTGTCGCTTCATCAAACTGACGTCCACCATGCCGGACAGGTCGACTGGCGTGGGGGCTCCATTGTCACCTTGCCGACCAACTCCGCCAGCTCGGCTAGACTGGGGGCTTCGCCTTACCACATCGGCCGAGCCGTGTCGCTACTCCGGAGTGTCGAGCTCCTTGCTCGAACACCTCGGGCTTGGGGGCTGGGACCTCAGCCATGCCGAGGACTGTGAACCTTGTCGGATCTGTCACAGATCAATGGGCGTCTTCGTCCCGCCACAATCCCAAATCGCGTCATCAACACTGAGCACATTAACCAGCTAAGTCCCTTTGATGCTCAAAAACTTTCAGTTCTAAATTTTGTTCGGTTCGACCAGGTATTATACTTTTTTGGCAAAAAGTTGTTTGTGAAAAACTTCCTTGTCAAAACTTTGTTTGTAACACACAAATTCAAATACCCCGTTTACTTGGGGGCTTCCTTTATGAAGCCTTTCCTCTTGAATATGATTATACTTGTATGGCTTCGCTCCTTATTCGTGTATTACGCCTCAATATGCACCATGTTGACTTAAGTGTTCCGCAAGCTGGGTTGCCTTGCTCCTGTGTTTACCCCTACGTTCCCGATTGTTCGGCTAGGGAGTAAAGGGAGCACCTCTGCAATTGTCACGATCGGGTCATCTGAGCTCGGACCTCAGACTGGGTGAAGCCGAAAGCTAGCGCTCTTATTGTTTTCAATCATGGTCGGCACACAACCGAACTCATGAGTACAAAAACTCTATTGCACAAGTCTCATAGTAACAATGAGCAACTAAAGAAAGGTATCGGTGGGGGTACTATTTTCTTCGAAGATGCTTCTTACACTTCGTCAGTAATATAGCATAAGTTCCCTGAGCGTGCTTTATCTGTTACAGCCTTATGGCCTGATTGCCTGGTTATCGGAAACACTGTCGATATTCTCGACAGGTGGAGTACATAACACTTTTCGGCCCTTGACCAAAGAGGGAGAAGCCGACGGTCGGTTAAGACACGTTTAAAGATCGGGTGAACACAGATATGATATAAGTACTTCGGTACATACAATCATTATACATAAAATTCTTTTACCCAAGTCACTTGGGGGATCTTAAATTTATATGAGCCGTTTTATAATAAATGATTTCTTCCTAGTCATTGCAAGTCTTTTTCTACCACTCCTTTCTCGACTCGAGTGCATGGTCAACAGCCGGATTGCCTGGTTTCCCTCTAAAGCCGCTTGCGCTTAGTTTGCTAAACTGGCCTAACGAGAATTAGTACTCCGCCTGCGGGATAGGAGGTTCAAGCCGTAGGATGACCCGCTTGAAGTCTTGAGATAGGATGTGTCATGTCAAAGCACGACAGAAGTATTTTTTTTAAGACCAATTTTCGGATTGGCACCAAATGACTTGATTTAGTTCGGGCGTAAAGTTTTTACTGAAGGTTTTTTGGTTTTCCAAGCCAATGGCACTTTCAAACTATTTGTGTGTTTCCAGCATAAGTCTCGCAGTGCAACGACGGACACCTTTAGAGATTCAGCAAAAACATTCTCGGATATTGCTATATATGCATCGGTTTGGAATTGTGTCTTCGGTCAATAGTTGGGTTGCCCGGCTCCTGTGCTTGCCTTCTACGTTCCCGATTGTTCGGCCAGGGGTGCAAAGGGAGAACCACTGTGGTTGTGCTTTCAGCTCGAATGGTTAAGCACTTCAGTGGAGAAAGCCGAAAACTAACTGTCACAATAGGCGTAAACTGGTCAGCGATCCGATGACGATGTCAAACTATATATAGATACCGATTACCCCGTGATAAACGATGGGCCTTTCAGAACATTGGCCGAAGTGTTATCGGCTTGACTTCGGTCAGTACCGAACACTAACCGGGGGCTCATAGCTAGCTTCCCTAGTTTAAAGCTCCTATGACTAAGTGAAAGTTATACAGCCCGCATATCCGATTGCCTCATTTTTGCTAACACAACCGCCTCCGTGCACCGAGACGTCGGCTAAGAGTTGTCTGGTTATTGCAGAAACACCTTGCGTAGTATCTACAAAGGGGTAGAAGTCGATGATGGGCCACTTTCAATTGATAAACGGTCGCAATGGAGTTAAAATAAACATATATCATCGGTGTTTGTATTTAATATACGAGGGCTGCCTTCTGTAATCATCGTTATAAAGCCATAAATATGCATCAGTTTGACTTCAGATTTTGGCCAAGCTGGGTTGCCTGGCTCCTGTGCTTACCCCTACGTTCTCGATTGTTCGGCTAGGCGGTAAAGGGAGCACCTCTGTGATTGTTACTACCGGGTCATCCGAGTTAGTACCTTAGACTGGGTGAAGCCGAAAGCTAGCGATCTTAAAGGATATAATTGGTCGGCAACGACGGAAGTGAAAATTTAGGTCCGCTAAGGACCACATAGTTCGAGAACTTTCCCCAAACTAAATCCTCAATATCCGCATTGGTCGGAGGTGAGGTTTGATGATCATGCTTAGCATGACAACCCAAAGAAAGGAACCGATAGCGGGACTATTTTCTTTGGAAGACATTTTTTGTGTTAAAACAATAATATAACATATCTCTCTGCGTACCTTTGTTTATAAAACCGTATGGCCGGATTGCCTTGTTTGTCGTAAATCTTTGCCCTCATAAAGGGTTTATAAAGTAGGACAAACACTCCTCGGCTACTGGCTGAGGAGGTTGAAGCCGATGGTCGGTCAACAAAGTTTTGTACAATGCGGATCCAAGCATTAATGATGTAAAGTACGTACTCGAATACATAGAATCATTACACATAATTTGTGATTTTACTTCGGATATTGATTCGGCCACCCGTGCCCGCATTAAGGCTCGGGGGCTACTGGGCTTCGGGCTTATCATTTCCTAATATTAAAGGGGCACATCGATCCCCTAGTCTGGTGTTGCCACCCGACTAGTGGCTCGGGGGCTACTGCATTGCCTATTCAATGCAGAAAATTCAAAGTGTTCAGAATTCGGCATAACCGTACTATGGGCAAGCGCGTCTTCGGACAACAATAAGTACCATCTGGGAATCCGGCATCAAGCTAATATATCACGGCGACTTCTCACGACCCTCTCTCAGGGGCCGGTCCGCCGATCATTATTTCTAATATATGACACTGCGTTTCTATTCCTACGTATGCTGCCGAGCTAGGAGTTGATCCTCAAGCCGATTTTGCGAATCGACCTGAGTCTCAGGGGCTACTACGATCAGCAGTTTCATGTTTTCCTTCAGGTGCATCTCGGGTTTTAGACCGACACACACCTTGAGGGCTACCGGTTATACATATTGACATCAAATAAATTTACACGCATCGGAAATAAAATCCGCAAACAATCAGCCCATGACCGAGGTGCTGAACCACCTCGAAAGTATTTCAGGATATAGCTCGGATGCAAGTGGCTGGCTCCATAGAGGGCATTTCCGGCATTAAGCTCAGCTAAACTCCTTCAACTTTTTTGAACCAAGGTGATCTATGACACCTTGGATACAGTTCGGCGTTGGAGCTTAGACATAGTCCGGCGTTGGAGCTCGGATACAGTCCGGCATTGGAGCTCGGATACAGTCCAGCGTTGGAGCTCGGATACATTCCGGCGTTGGAGCTCGGCTGCAAAAGATACCTCGAATGCAGTCCGGCGTTGGGGCTCGGATGCAAGAGGACACCGCCGCACGGGAACAACTTCAAACCCGAGGTATGGCGTAAAAAATAACAAGGCATTGATAAAGGCCGAGAAATTAAAGGGGGCTCCTCAGATACCCGACGAGTAAGCTCTTCGGATTCACTTCGGCGATCCTCAAGATCGAAGATGAGAAGATTTGTTGAACCAGTTTTCAAGACCGACGGCCGAAGATGAAGAACAGTTCGGAAGAATCGAGGAGCGTCCCCAACTTGAAGACCAGTTCAGGGGGCTACTGACAGTGTCCTGGACTAGGGGCTACTCACCATGTCGTCTCCCGACCAGCTGGATCGGGCCGAGGACCCCCATGGCGGTTCACTCATGGGCCACTTCGGGCAGCCCATGCCGCATACAAGTGAGATCCCACAAGACTTGGTGCACAAGACGAGGACTCTCCTAAACCCTAGGCCTCTGGTGTGTTATATAAACTGAGGCCAGGCTAGTTAATAGACCATCTCATATTCATTACTACCATCTCGTGGTAGATACGTGTACTCTGTACTACACCCCATATGAACATAATCAAAAGCAGCATGTAGGGTATTATCTCTTCAAGAGAGCCCAAAGCTTGGTAAAATCCCGTGTCCATGTTACCGCTCCAAGACGCCTAGCTTAGGACCCCTACTACAAGATACACCGGATATAGAACTGACAGTAACCTTCTGTACCCGTGAGATCCCATCTTGGGGCCTTTTCCGGTGCTCCGCCGGAGGGGGAATCGATCACGGAGGGCTTCTACATCAACACCATAGCCTCTCTGATGATGTGTGAGTAGTTTACCACAGACCTTCGGGTCCATAGTTATTAGCTAGATGGCTTCTTCTCTCTCTTTAATTCTCAATACAAAATTCTCCTCGATGTTCTTGGAGATCTATTCGATGTAATACTTTTTGCGGTGTGTTTGCCGAGATCCGATGAATTGTGGATTTATGATCAAGTTTATCTATGAATAATATTTGGTTCTTCTCTGAATTCTTATATGCATGATTTGATATCTTTGCAAGTCTCTTCGAATTATCGGTTTAGTTTGGCCTACTAGATTGATCTTTCTTGCAATGGGAGAAGTGCTTAGCTCTGGGTTCAATCTTGCGGTGTCCTTTCCCAGTGACAGCAGGGGCAGCAAGGCACGTATTGTATTGTTGCCATCGAGGATAAAAAGATGGTTTTATATCATATTGCTTGAGTTTATCCCTCTACATCATGTCATCTTGCTTAATGCGTTACTCTGTTCTTATGAACTTAATACTCTAGATGCATGCTGGATAGCGGTCGATGTGTGGAGTAATAGTAGTAGATGCAGAATTGTTTCGGTCTACTTGACACGGACGTGATGCCTATGTTCATGATCATTGCCTAGATATTCTCATAACTATGCGCTTTTCTATCAATTGCTCGGCAGTAATTTGTCACCCACCGTAATACATGCTATCTTAAGAGAAGCCACTAGTGAAACCTATGGCCCCCGGGTCTATTTTCCATCATATAAGTTTCCGATCTACAATTCTAGTTTCCTATTTTATTTTGGAATCTTTACTTTCCAATCTATACAATAAAAATACCAAAAATATTTACTTGACTATATTTATTAGATCTCACTTTTTGCGAGTGACCGTGAAGGGATTGACAACCCCTTTATCGCGTTGGTTGCAAGGTTCTTGATTGTTTGTGCAGGTACTAGGTGACTTGCATGTTGTCTCCTACTGGATTGATACCTTAGTTCTCAAAAACTGAGGGAAATACTTACGCTACTTTGTTGCATCACCCTTTCCTCTTCAAGGGAAAACCAACGCATGCTCAAGAGGTAGCACGGTTTGATCTCCCCTATCTTCTTTGCCGTGACCCTGCTGACTGGCGTGGGGACGAGGGAAGCCTCGCCTTGTGCAAGTTGATGCCGCTTGATAATAATACGTATGATGTCAAGATGCCATTGCTTGAGGGCAAGGCTTGGGCAGGCGCAAATGGAGATTGGGTTGTCTATATTGGGTACAACTGCGAGTGGGAACTTGTGAATGTGTACACTCGTCACCGGGTTCCACTTCCAAAAATCTCAGACGACTGCCCAGAGGTTGAGTACACCGGTATTCTACGTGAGTTCAAATACGATCATGGTGATTGTCGTCTACGGAAGATAGCAATTTGTCGAGTTCCCAACCGCTCTTGGGATTACACGAACTATGAAGTTGTTGCTATCTTTGACAAGCTTGTTGCCATCCTTACTTCCACGCCTCGATGGATATTGCTCAAAAATCAATTTCTGTACACGGATGAGTACTGTGATGCAATTCAATACGAGAGTCTTGTGTTTGCTGCCACCACTCGTGGCACTGTTTTTGCATGGAATCTTGATGCTTTCGGTGCGTTTGTCTTCCACCATAATTATACTTGTTTCATCCACATGCATGCGGGTTAGCTAGTTTCCCTTTACTAATTAACCTTCTTGTGTTTCCAAGGTCCTGTGAACATTCCAAAACCTATACTTGAAAAAATTTATAACCAAGGGGGAGATGACGATGCTGATGATCACGAGCATGAGGACGAGCAGGACCCATATACTCAGTGGCGCCTGGCAACTTATTCCGATGGATCACCTCTTCTTGTCTGTATACAGGGCACTGCTGATGTTACTAAGGAAGCAGGTGTTGTCTCGCATGGTCGCACTCTCCAGACCTATTCCAACATCCGTTGCAGGGTATTCGGGATGGATACTAGTGTACTAGCGCCAACACCTTCTCCCTGGTTCAGTATTGAAAGTCTTGGAGGAAACTCGCTCTTCCTTGGACAAAACTATCCAATGATGGTGGAAGGCGATCCAGCTGCTGTTGACACAACGATACTACCATTTATGAGAAGCAACTGTATCTATACCTCGGACATTGATATGCTTCCCTACCGTCCCAATATGGGTCCTGACATAGGCCGCTTCAGCCTGGATGATCAGTCCTGCGTTGGTCTCGAGATTGACAGTAGCTGGCCCTTCCCAGGGAATCACTTCCAGTTCAAAGCAAGTGTTTCCAACGCCGATGAGTGGTTGAGCTGAAGTTCATTTCGTCGCTTTGTTATTTGTTGTGTGAGAAAAACTTTACTAGAATGTTTTGTTGGAAATGATCTATAATCCAACGTGTATCCTCGTTGTCGTTGTGGGTTGATGACTTGTTGTATGTAATCAATGGTACATTTGCATATGTGTCCATCAACTCACGCCTACTAGTGGTGTCCATATGAACAGTGCTAGTGATTTTAGTTGCAAAAATTGGATAGTGCTAGTGATTTTTAGCTACATATTTTGACAAATCGCAGTGTTACAAGGTTGACAAATGGCAATGTTACTAGATAAACAAATGTCAATCTTTCCAGTTGACAAATGGCAACATACCCAAAATGACAGATATGCAAATCTTACCCAATTGTTTGTAGGTGGTTGCACACGGGTCATGCAAAACAACCGTTTGGTTTGAAGGGATGCAGAAATCCTGCTCGACACATTTTCCCTTGGCTTCCTGGGAAAGCTGTCAGTTTGCATACGGGTGTTCTAACTAAAACGTTTGCGATGAGTGTTTTATATTTAAAAACCATTGACTTTTTTTCAAAAGAAAATCGTTTGATAAGTCTGTACATTAAGAGAGAAAAACGCATGTTCGTTCAAACCATATCTTTCATTCAGTCACACTACGAATTTATATTCATATGATCGAGAATTCGAAATACAATATTAAACCCCAAAAATCTATTTCCGGCGGCGGCGGAGGCGGCGTGCCACGCCGTTGTTGTCGTCCTCCGGACGCCGTTGTTGAAGTCTTCAAGGCAGCACAAAATGTTCTTCACTTGTAAATCAAACATCATGTTGTCGCGCGATCGACGGGCGGGGTGCGGGGGGACGGCAACTGGCACCGCTGAGAGGTAGCGGTCGACGACAGCGTCCCATGCCGCTGAGGGGGGGCGCACGCACGGGCACGGGCGCGGCGGGTGCAGCCAAACACACGGGGACCAGCGCCGTGGTGGGTGGAGGGGCGCGCATGGGCAGGGGCACGGGCACGGTGGGTGCAGCCAAACGCACGGGGGCCGGTGCCACGGTGGGTGGAGGGGCGCGCACGGGCATGGGCGCTGGCGCTGGCATGTACACGAGCTCGCGTGGGTCCGCGGAGACCTCGCTGACGCTCGCGGCTTCCAGCTCTGCGATAGTGCTCGGCGACCAGCCCGTCAATGCTACGGGGATGGTCGCTGGCGCGGGCGCGGGGATGGGAGCTGGGACGGGAGTGGGGGCAGCAACCACCGCGGCCAGTTTGTTCTGGGCCATGTCCATGAGGCCGCATTCCTCCTTATTTTCTATCTCCTCCG
The DNA here is from genome assembly GCF_002575655.3 of Aegilops tauschii subsp. strangulata. Lineage (NCBI taxonomy): Eukaryota > Viridiplantae > Streptophyta > Magnoliopsida > Poales > Poaceae > Aegilops > Aegilops tauschii. The sequence goes on from NC_053040.3 coordinate 431,019,908, forward strand.
CCTCGGAGTCGACTTCACCAAACTTGAAGACTAGTGGCAGATGATCATTCTGCGCCATGGCGTTGGTGGAGGTCTGCGGGAGGGAGGGGAATGGGAGGCGAACAGTAAGGCCGCCCGTATTAAACAGCGGCTCAGGCGCCATTAATGGAGAGGAAGGCGGGCGGCCATGGAAGTCAAAGGGCTCGCTTCCCAGTGAGCCTGCACAGCGTACAGCTTGCATGCTTCCCGGTGAGCCTGCGCATTGGAGGACAGCTTGCACGCCTCTCGGTCAGCCTGCGCACCGGACTGCGCTCACACGCCTCCCGTTCAGTCAAGGTCAAGCAGCTGTCCGCACGGCACCTCCTACAGCCATTAAAACCAAGACACGTGGCGTCACGTGCATGGTTAACAGAACGCACACGGTTTGAATTATACAAACGTTTGAGATATTAAAGTGGCAGCTTTTTTCAAAATGCCTTTGTTGGCTGTCATTATTCGAGTGCGCCTTCTCTCAAAATGGACACGAAAAATGCCACAGCATGTCGGGTGCCATTCCATGATAGCATGCCAAGTTTCATGAATTTCAGACGAGTTTTGGATTTACTAGAATTTAAAAACCAGGCATCTCAATGTTTTGCCGGCAATCAGCGGTGCCCTCGTGTTTGAAATTCATTCCCATTTCTTGTATGGGACCTAAGCATGCACCCAAGGACACAGATTTGATTTTTCAACCAATTTATATGCACTGGAGCATGTGCATGTAGTTCAAAGTTGAATTATGCACATAAATGCATTGAAAACTCAGTTAATGCATAAAAAATGTCCAAACGAACCCCGAAAAATCCCAAAAATTGACACAACACTCCTATTGTTCTATGTTAACACGAGAAAATATTTGAGAGCAATAAGAGGCAATGGGTATCATTTCGTCCCCAAAGGTGGGACGTTCCCTACCGAAACCATCATACTTGTTGTGAGAAGCATATACCCGAACCTGCCCCAAATGGAACAAAAAATTTACCATGGCATGTTGATGCCGCTCCATGATAGCATGCCAAGTTTCATGAATTTCAGACGAGTTTTGGATTTCTAGAATTTAAAAACCAGGCATCTCAACGTTTTGCCGGCAATCAACAGTGCCCTGGTGTTTGAATTTCATTCCATCTCTTGCATGGGACCTAGAAATTCACCCAAGGACACATATTAGATTTTTCAACCAACTTTAGTGCATTGGAGCATGTGCTTGTAGTTCAAATTTGAATTATGCACATAAAATGCCTAGAAAACCCAGTTGATGCATAAAAATGTCCAAACGAACCACGAAAAATCACAAAAATTGACACAACACTCCTGTTGTTCTATGTTGACACTAGAAAAATTTTGAAAGCAATAAGAGGCAATGGATATCGTTTCGTCCCCAAAGGTGGGACGTTCCCTATTGAAAACCATCATGCTTGTTGTGAGAAGCTCTGCTTTGTGAGAAGCTTATACCCGAACCTGCCCCAAATGGGACAAATTTTTTTACCACGGCATGTTGATGCCGCTCCATGATAGCATGCCAAGTTTCATGAATTTCAGACGAGTTTTGGATTACTAGAATTTAAAAACCAGGCATCTCAACGTTTTGCCGGCAATCAACAGTGCCCTGGTGTTTGAATTTCATTCCCATCTCTTGCATGGGACCTAGAAATTCACCCAAGGACACACATGTGATTCTTCAACCAACTTTAGTGCATTGAAGCATGTCCTTGTAGTTCAAATTTGAATTATGCACATAAAATGCCTAGAAAACCCAGTTAATGTATAAAAAAAGGCCAAACGAACCTCGAAAAATTCCAAGATTAAATACAACACTCCTGTTGTTCTATGTTGACACTAGAAAAATTTTGAAAGCAATAAGAGGCTACGGATATCGCCCCGTCCCCAAAGGTGGTACGTTCCCTATCGAAACCATCATGCTTGTTGTGAGAAGCTCTGGTTTGTGAGAAGCTTATACCCAAACCTGCCCCAAATGGGACAAAATTTTCACCACAGCATGTTGATGCCGCTCCATGATAGCATGCCAAGTTTCATGAATTTCAGACGAGTTTTGGATTTACTAGAATTAAAAAACCATGTATCTCAACGTGTTGCTGGCAATCAACAGTGCCCTGGTGTTTGAAATTCATTCCCGTCTCTTGCATGGGACCTAAGCATGCACCCAAGGACACACATGTGATTTTTCAACCAACTTTGGTGCATTGGAGCATGTGCTTGTAGTACAAATTTGAATTATGCACACAAAATGCCTAGGAAACCCAATTAACGCATAAAAATGTCCAAACGAACCTCGAAAAATCACAAAAATTGACACAACACTCCTGTTGTTCTATGTTGACACTAGAAATTTTTGAAAGCAATAAGAGGCAATGGATATCGTTTCGTCCCCAAAGGTGGGACGTTCCCTATCGAAACCATCATGCTTGTTGTGAGAAGCTCTGGTTTGTGAGAAGCTCTGGTTTGTGAGAAGCTTATACCCGAACCTGCCCCAAATGGGACATTTTTTTACCACAGCATGTTGATGCCGCTCCATGATAGCATGCCAAGTTTCATGAATTTCATATGAGTTTTGGATTTACTATAATTTAAAAACCAGGCATCTCAACGTTTTGCCGGCAATCAACAGTGCCCTGGTGTTTGAATTTCATTCCCATCTCTTTCATGGGACCTAGAAATTCACCCAAGGACACACATGTGATCTTTCAACCAACTTTGGTGCATTGGAGCATGTGCTTGTAGTTCAAATTTGAATTATGCACATAAAATGCCTAGAAAAGCCAGTTAATGTATAAAAAAGGCCAAACGAACCTCGAAAGATTCATTCCCATTTCTTGCATGGGACCTAAGCATGCACTGAAGGACACAGATTTGATTTTTCAACCAATTTGTATGCACCGGAGCATGTGCATGTAGTTTAATTTTGAATTGTGCACCTGAAATGGCTAGAAAACCAGTTTAATGTCCAAACGAACCCTAAATAATTCCAATTCTTTTACGACACACATATAGTTGCATGTTCACAGCAAATAAAAGGTTTGGCAATTCAAACAGCGTCCATTGCCGCTGTGACCCCATTTTGTAATTCAAATCAAGTAGATCCCACACAGTTTATTATCACCAACCGTGTGAGATGTAGTACAAAATATCTTGGAGCACCGTCGGTGTATAGTACGCCTATGGCTTACGCGAGAAGGTGTGTCGGCTACAGTCCACAACCGGCGTGTCAAGCACACTAACTCGCTCCCCAAAAACTCCACTCCCGCCTCTGCATCCCTCGCAATCTCGAAAATATTACTGCCTCGTAATCTCGAAATATCTACCGCCTGGAAGGTTTTAATGTTTGATAGCACACGATTAGTATGTGTGGACCGTGTGCGATGTCTGTTACTCCAGCTCTGCTTCAGCCCCTTGATTCAAATTTTCAGTAGCCCCGGCATTTTACTCCCGCCTCTGCATCCCTCGCAATCTCAAAAATATCTGCTCACCCTTGATCCAAATTTTCAGTAGCCCCGCCTTGTTACTCCCACCTAGTAAAAAATTTAGTTGCAGCAGTATTTCCTCAAACACAACATTGCCCCCCCCCCCCCGCCCCCCTCCACACACACCCGAAAACCTCCGCTCACACAAACACACACAACCCTCGAAACCATTGGTAGGTCGCCGCCATCGCCGGCGCCTTCATCCTCAACCTCTGCCTGTGTGCCGGGGAGCTCGAGGAGCCAATGGCCAAAAAGAGGTTTATCGCGGCCTTTTCGCCCGACGTCGGGGAGGTGGCCGCCGAGGTGTCCCCGTCGTCCTCCGCGTGCCCGATCCACCGTCACCGGTCCCCCGATCCGCCTGCCGCCGCGCCCCTATGCCGGTTCAAGGACTTCCCCGTCCTCCCTCGGACCCGGCAGCCGACGAAGTCCTACCTCGGGGTCCAGCAGCGGCGGTGGGGGACGTAGGTCGCCGAGATTATAGATCGAGAGACCCACACCCGTCGGTGGCTCGGTATCTTCCACACGGCCAAGCTCGCGGCCATGGAGTACGGCCGCTGGCAGGTCCGCTACCATGGTGGGGCGGCTAGCCTCAATTTCCCCTTCGGCACACGTCCGGTTGACCTTGTTCCGCCGGAGCCAGGGGTGGTGAGCTCGGCTATGGCGCGGGAGGACCGCGAGGCGTGGGAGCGCCTCAAGGCCGAGGCCGCCGACGAGGCCTACATGCAAGAGCTCCGCCGGCAGCACCCGGAGCTCGTGGAGCCGGAGCGGGCGATCTTTGCCGGCGCGGAGGGTGGCGAGGTTATCGCGCTCTCCTCCGATGACGAGGTCGAAGGCGGCGAGGACGGCGGTGCGGAGGGTGGCGAGGTTATCGCGCTCTCCTCTGATGACGAGGTCGAAGGCAGTGGCGACGGTGGCGCGGAGGGCGTCGAGGTGGGCCCCGAGGACGAGGAGATCGACGTCGACGAGTGGAGGAGTGCCTTCCCCAACAACCCCGATGATGGTACTGGCCCGGACCCGGCTCGCGGCACACCGTACATGACGAGGAAGGATTGGCTCGACCTCTACTTCGACCGAAAGTAGTTTAGCTTAGTTTAAATTTATGTTTTATGTTCAGTTATGCAAAACTATCTATGTTTATGTTTGAATGCATGCTACTTTCGGTTGAACCTACTTTGAACTTGATCAAATTGAAGTTTACAACCTTAAGTTTAGGGGATCGACTAGAAAAGGCCAAAAATTGCTGGAATATATATATATATATATATATATATATATATATCCACTAAGGGTTTTAGTCCTTTAACTTTTTAAGGATCGCCTAGAGATGTCCTTATGACTTGTTTATTTCAGTTCTTCACAATGTGATGCTCTATATGTGCAACTATTTGCCATGCAGTTCAATTTCATCAATAACAGTTTCAACAATACCACTATGAATTACGATATTTGGTTGTTGTTAAGGATATTGCAGTTAACATGCCTTTTCGTTTTTCAATTGTTGTTTAGCAACATGCATTGTACCGAATGACTAAATATGCAATCCCAGGCTACATAGCAACAAGGAAGAGTGTTACCTTAATGTTGTGATGATGTCTAGATATACATGTAATAAAATCTTATATAATTGGATGGATGGAGTGTTGTACTACATCATTCTTCAATTGTTGTTTAGCTTCTAATATTAACTTGGTGCTTTTAGGTACATATATCATTGCCAAAGATCCACACTTCGACCCTTTCTGCGTATGGGGCAATGAGATATTCATGAACCAGCATCAAGTGAGGAAACTGATAAAGATTGTTATTAAAATGGGTCAAACGATGTCAATCGAACTATTTGTTTACACTTTATGCAAGACAACACTGAACTGCAGGATGGTAAGTAAGAACCAGCCTTGTTTTTACTGCCCGTAATGAGTTGTGTTAGATGACAATATCTGAATCTTTTTTCTTTTGCAGTGGATTCTGAAGTAGTTTACTCAAGATTACCTCTCAAACTACATGATTGGCGGCCGGCCATCACAAGGGGTTGGACTAGAGTCTTGCATGACTTCTGCATCAAGGAGAGCACAATAGGGCCATTCCGCTTCACCTTGTTCAGCAACTGGAATGTCTGTCGCCTCTTTCTTTACCATCTATAATAGTACAAGTATAGAACTGTGGTACATCATTCTTTATTTGGTGCTTATGTAATTCTTAAACATATGTACCTGTGAATCGAATAATGCATTGGTTGTTTGAACCTGATGGATATGAATAAAGCTATAGCCTACTTTCAAGTTTAAATTAGGTACAATTTTAAATAGCAGCAATTAAATTAGGGTGAAATTTTGTTGTGCAGGTCATTACAGCACACACGGTTGGTAAAACACAAATGTTTGCGATATACACCATAATCCGAGACGGTTTACAGAGAGGAAATGTGTGCAAGCATGCACACAGTTGCCGTTTGCAAAGCGTGTGTGATGTCAGACACTATCACATACGGTACGGGAAAACTAAATGTGTGTGATTGTCTACCTATCATAAACGGTTTATAATCATGAACTGTTTGTGATGTGCCAGGCATCGTAAAACTCCCGTGCCTAGAATCTGCCTGGAAAACTCCCGTGCCTGGAATCTGCCTGGTTTTAGGCAAAACCACAAAACTCCGACTGCGATGGCAATGCAAGCACAAACAAGTAGCAAGGATGAAGCGTTTGGGATATTCGAGATATGGGAAACGGTTATATAGGGACAACTGTATGCATCAAGGCTCCCTATCCCCGACGGTTTCTGGGTCGTGTGGGAAGGATCCCCCCATCGCCCACACTCACTTTGCAACGGTTCCAAATGCCGTCGCGGAAAGGGGTTAAAAACCGTTTGTTTAGGACCGACGCGCACCAGTGTATGAATTCTAATGACTTCGGAAATGATCTAGCTAATGATTCCAACATCTTCCTTGGCACGCGTAAGGTCACGAAGCTCAAATAGACAATCGCCAAATAAGGATCATTAGGACTCATCTTATTCAAAGCAATAGACTTGTGAAGAATCTCATCTAAGTTTTTCAAGGAATAGTTTGGAAATCGTTACTCAAGAAATCTCCATATAGTGTAAGCACATTCAAGAGTTGGCAAGCAAGCAATTAAATTTCTAGATAATCCTCTAGTGATAAGATTGACAGTTCTAAGATTGCGAATCATGTCAAGAGACTCATCAGGGGTAGGATGCAAGGGGTCAACAAGGGGCGCACAAGGGGTAGTAATGTACTTGTTCAAGTGATATTCATTGAAAATCTCAAGCATCTCATTTTTCCAAGCATTGTAGAACTCTCCATCAAGCATAGGCACTCTACGTCTAATACTCCCAATCATAGACTCATCCATCTTCCTCCAATGGTGTTTAAACCAAAGCAATGGAGACCAAAGCTCTGATACCAATTGAAAGGATCGAGAAGAGGTGCCTAGAGGGGGATGATTAGACCCTCAACAAGTAAAGGTAGCAGTTTTTAAGTTTTTCAAGTTAAGGTTGGAGATTAGCACAATTTCAAGCATTCACAATACAATTCAAGCAAGCATGGCAAGAGTATATGAGCAGCGGAAAGTAAAGCATGCAACTTGCAAGAAAGTAAAGGGATGGGATTGGAGTGTGCAAAGGCAATTGGAGACACAGAGATTTTTGGCGTGGTTCCGATAGGTGGTGCTATCGTACATCCATGTTGGTGGAGACTCCAACCCACGAAGGGTAACAGTTGCGCGAGTCCACGGAGGGCTCCACCCATGAAGGGTCCACGAAGAAGCAACCTTGTCTATCCCACCATGGCCATCGCCCACGAAGGACTTGCCTCACTTGGGTAGATCTTCACGAAGTAGGCGATCTCCTTGCCCTTACAAACTCCTTGGTTCAACTCCACAATCTTGACGGAGGCTCCCAAGTGACACCTAACTAATCTAGGAGACACCACTCTCCAAAAGGTAATAGATGGTGTGTTGATGATGAACTCCTTGCTCTTGTGCTTCAAATGATAGTCTCCCCAACACTCAACTCTCTCTCACACATATTTGGATATGGTGGAAAGATGATTTGAGTGGAAAGCAACTTGGGGAAGGATAGAGATCAAGATTCTTGTGGTTGGATTGGAATGTCTTGGTCTCAACACATGAGTAGGTGGTTCTCTCTCAGAAATTGAGTAGTGGAAGTGTAGGCACGTTCCGATGGCTCTCTCTCGAATGGGGAAGGGGGTGGAGGGGTATATATAGCCTCCACACAAAATCTAGCCTTTACACACATTTACCAAACTTGGTGGGACCGAATAGTGAAACTCGGTCAGACCGATATGGTTCAAAATGTGAATGTTAGAGTTTTCAGTGGGACCGACAAGGTCAACTCGGTGAGACCGATGTGCTAGTGTTAGGGCAAAACCTCATCTCAGTGAGACCGATTTCAACAATAAGCAAACAGAGACTTGGTCAAGCAAACTCGGTGGGACCGACTGCTTATCTCGGTGAGACCGAAATAACTGCAATAGGTAACAGAGAGTTTGCAGGGCCATCTCGGTGAGACCGAGATCAGATTGGTGAGACCGAACTGATTAGGGTTTCTGGCACTGGCTATGTCAAGTGAACTCGGTGGTGCCGGATAGATCAAATCGGTAGGGCTGAGTTTGGCTTTAGGTTTGGGACATATGTGGAAATGAGAAAGTGGTTGAGGGCTTTGGAGCATATCACGAAGCACTTTGAGCAAGCAAGCCATTAAGCAACACCTCATCCCCTTTTAATAGTATTGGCTTTCCTATGGACTCAATGTGATCTTGGATCACTACAATGAAAATGTAGAGTCTTGAGCTTTTGCCAATGTTTGTCCTTAGCATCTTGAAGGGGTTCCACATCCTCTTGTCCTGCCACTCCAATGTTGAACTTATCTGAAATATACTAGATAGAAATATTAGTCCAACAAGAGATAAGTTGACATCAATTACCAAAATCACCCAGGGAGCACTTGTGCTTTCACTGTCCCATAATTCCTTGGCACTTGTGATGTGTATGTAAGGTCTCCTTTGCTTATCATTCATTCCTTTTCTTATGCACATGATTGCGGTGTCGTTGAGATGCTTGTCATAAGTTTCTATTGGAGTGAGATTCTTTGGGTCGATAGGGTTCTAGCCATGATCCAGGATGTCCAACATTTCATCACTGGCGTACCTAAGATGGTCCTGCATACCAACTCTCCACAAAGCAAAATCGGAACTATCATCAAGCAAAGGAGGTTTTCCTCCAGGATTATACTTAGGTTTCTCAACTTGAGGTCTAGCATAAAGTCATGGAACACTAGATTGATCATTGCCAGGAGTATGTTGGCCAAGTGAAGGAGTAGGCACAGTTGGCCTCGAGGCCGCACCACCCAAAAGCGGTGCGAGCATCGTGGTTAATGTGGCTAACCTCATTTGGACCAAGGCCTCAAGAGAAGCATCATGCTCCTCCTTTTGCTTAGCAAGGGCCCGTTCCAGATCCTCAGAAGTGAAGGACTTGACTTCCGAAGAAGCAGTGCCCTTCTCCTTCAGATCTACAACAAGGGGAGTCCCATCGGGGTTCATCTCGCTCTAGGGCGGTTATGCCACAAGAATAGAGAATGAGGCTCTGATACCAATTGAAAGGATCGAGATGGACCTAGAGGGGGGTGAATAGGTCCAATTACAAATTTTAATTGTTACTTAGCAATTTTAGGCACTAAAGCGGAATATGAAAGTGAGCCTAATAATTGCAAGTATGATACTAAGAGCTAAGCAAGGTAAACAAGTATCACAAGTATACGAGTAAGCAAGCACAATATGATGCAATTAAAGACTAGGAGACAAGTAACCACAAGTAGGGAGTTAGGGTTAGGAATAACCGCAACTCCGAGAGACAAGGATGTATGCTGATGTTCACTTCCTTGGAGGGAAGCTACATCTCCATTTAGAGAGGTGGGTGTTACCACGAAGGCTCGCCCTATTCTCTCTTTGAGATATCACCACGAAGGCGATTCTCAACCTCTAGTGGTAGACCTTGGGGTGGTCTCCAAACCCTCACAAACTTTCCGGGGGTAATCACAATGGTCGATTCCTCTCCGAAGAACTCCTGCCGCCTAGGAGTCTCCAACCTCCAAGAGTAACAAGAACAATGGGGAAAAGCTCAAGACTTGCTCAAATCACGAATTCCTTTGGTGCAAAGAGGGGGGGAGTGGATCTATCACTTGAGTGGAGAACTTCTCACAAATGCTGTCAAATCCCTTAGGGATCTAAAATTTGGTGTATGAGTGTGAGAGAGAGAGAGCGAAAAGTGTTCTTGAGGATGTTCAAAGTGAATGGTCAAACCTCCCACGGGATAGGTGAGAGGTATTTATAGTATCCCTCCATAAGTGGTCGTTGGAGCCACTTGAGTGCAGCAGATGTCGGACGTCCGAGACTTACCGGACAACCGAGGCCTCGGCAGACACCGGACGTCCGACAGGGACCGGAAGTCCGACGTTTTGGCTCTGTATAGGAACAACTGGACGTCTGATGGATACCGGAAATCCGACGTTTTTGATATGTAAAGGAAGTGTCGGACGTCCGGTGGACACTGGAAATCCAACGTATTGGTTCTGTAAAGGAAGTGTCGGACGTCCGGTGGACACCTAAAATCCTACATTTTGGCTCTGTATAGGAAGTATCGGACGTTCGGTTGATATCGTGTTGGGGAACGTAGTAATTCAAAAAAATCCTACGATCACGCAAGATCTATCTAGGAGAAGCATAGCAACAAGCGGGGAGAGTGTGTCCACGTACCCTCGTAGACCGAAAGCGGAAGCGTTTAGTAATGCGGTTGATGTAGTCGAACGTCTTTGCGATCCAACCGATCCAAGCACCGAACGTACGGCACTCCCACGTTCAGCACACATTCAGCTCGATGACGTCCCTCGAGCTCTTGATCCAATTGAGGACGAGGGAGAGTTTCATCAGGATGACGGCGTGGCGACGGTGATGATGAAGTTACCGGCGCAGGGCTTCGCCTAAGCACTATGAAGACATGACCGAGGTGTGTAACTGTGGAGGGGGCACTGCACACGTCTAACAGAAGACTTGGTGTGCCTTTGGGGTGCCCCCCTCCCACGTATATAAAGGAGGGGGGAGGAGGAGGCTGAGGGAGTCCTGGATTAGGGGGTCCTCGGACAGCCGAACTATATCCCTTAGCCGGACTGTTGGACTATGAAGATACAAGATTGAAGACTTCGTCCCGTGTCCAGATGGGACTCTCCTTGGCGTGGAAGGCAAGCTTGGCAATACGGATATGTAGATATCCTCCCTTGTAACCGACTTTGTGTAACCCTAGCCCCCTCTGGTGTCTATATAAACCGGAGGGTTTAGTCCGTAGGACAACAACAATCATACCATAGGCTAGCTTCTAGGGTTTAGCCTCTACGATCTCGTGGTAGATCAACTCTTGTAATACTCATATCATCAAGATCAATCAAGCCGGAAGTAGGGTATTACCTCCATCGAGAGGGCCCGAACCTGGGTAAACATCGTGTCCCCCGCCTCCTGTTACCATCCGCCTTAGACGCACAGTTCGGGACCCCCTACCCGCGATCCGCGGGTTTTGACACCGACATTGGTGCTTTCATTGAGAGTTCCACTGTGCCGTCACCGTAAGGCTAGATGGCTCCTTCGATCATCGGCAGCGATGCGATCCAGGGTGAGGTTTTCCTCCCCGGACAGATCTTCGTATTCGGCGGCTTCGTACTGCGAGCCAACTCGCTTGGCCATCTGGAGCAGATCGAGAGCTACGCCCCTGGCCATCAGGTCAGGTTTGGAAACATAAACTATACTGCCGACATCCACGGAGATTTGATCTTCGACGGATTCGAGCCCATGTCAGGTGCGCCGCACGATCACGACGAGCATGACTTAGCTCTGCCGTCGGACAGTGCTCGGGAGATCACACCTGCGACTACTCCGGCCCTCAATCCGGAACAAATTGCGCCATCTGAGGACGGGTGGATGGACCCCGCCACGGAGGCCGCACACTCAGTGGCGATAGAGCCGAATACTGACTTCACCTCCTACGAGACCTGTGTTGCCGAACTGTTGGATTCGTCCCCGGCCATGGGCTCCAAGTTGCCTGCGTCCGTGCCTATCGAATCCGATTGGGCACCGATCATGGAGTTTGCCTCCGCGGATATCTTTCAGCACTCGCCCTTTGGCGACGTGCTAAACTCATTGAGGTCTCTCTCCCTGTCAGGAGACCATTGGCCGAACTATGTCCGGCTAGAATGGGATACAGACGACGAAGAAATTCGCTCCCCACACACCACCCACTTAGTAGCCACTGTCGACGATTTAACCGACATGCTCGACTTCGGCTCCGAAGACATCGACGGTATGGACGACGATGTTGGAGACGAACAAGAACCGCCGCCCACAGGGCACTGGACTGCCACCTCATCATATGACATATACATGGTGAACACCCCCAAAGAAGGCGATGGCGATAAGACAGCGGAGGATAATCCCTCCAAGAAGCAATCCAAGCACCAGCGTCAGCGACGCCGCTCTAAGTCCCGCCATAGCAAAAGCAGCGATACCAGCACAAGAGACAATAACGCTCCGGATAGTGCCGAGGATGACGACAATCCCCTCCAGCCAGACCTAGAGCGGGAGGATGAACAAGCTAGCTCTCTGGAACAGGCAGCAGACGGAGAATCGGAGGATGACAATTACATGCCTCTCTCCGAAGACGAGGTGAGCCTCGGCGACGAAGAATTTATCGTGCCTGAGGATCCCGTCGAACAGGAGCGCTTCAAGCGCCGGCTTATAGCCACAGCAAACAACCTAAATAAAAAGCAACAACAGCTTCGAGCTGATCAAGATCTGCTAGCGGACAGATGGACTGAAGTCCTTGTGACCGAGGAATACGAACTCAAACGCCCAACCAAGAACTACCCAAAGCGCGGGTTGCTCCCCCAACTCGAGGAGGAAGCATCAGAACATACATTACCAGCGTATGATGCAGCTGATCGGCCACCTCGTGGCCGAGACAGAGGGGCATATCAGCCCGAAGTCCAGCCCGCACCTCGTCGCCAGACAAACAAAAACACAAAGGCCCGAGGCAATACGCGGGACCTGCGAGACGTATTGGAAAACAAAGCAGGACATACAAGATCGATCTACGGATCACGGGGGCGCGCCCCAACGCGGGACGATGATCGTCATGCCGGATATACTAAAAGCAAATCCGGCCGGGCCGAATATAGCAGACAAGACTCGTATGAACTGCGTCGTGATATAGCCCGGCACAGAGGCGCCGCACACCCCCTATGCTTCACTGATGAAGTAAGGGATCACGAATTCCCAGAGGGCTTTAAACTCGTAAACATTGAATCATATGATGGTACAACAGACCCCGCGGTATGGATCGAGGATTTCCTCCTCCACATCCACATGGCTCGCGGTGATGATCTACATGCCATCAAGTACCTCCCACTAAAACTCAAAGGACCAGCTCGGCATTGGCTGAATAGCTTGCCAGCAGACTCCATTGGCAGTTGGGAAGATTTGGAAGATGCATTCCTTGACAACTTCCAGGGCACTTATGTGCGACCACCGGATGCTGATGACTTGAGCCATATAACTCAGCAGCCAGGGGAATCGGCCAGGAAATTCTGGACCCGGTTCCTAACTAAGAAAAACCAAATTGTCGACTGTTCGGATGCAGAGGCCTTAGCGGCATTTAAGCATAACATCCGGGACGAGTGGCTCGCCCGGCACCTCGGCCAGGAGAAGCCGAAGTCTATGGCAGCCCTCACGACACTCATGACCCGCTTTTGCGCGGGAGAGGATAGCTGGCTGGCTCGCAGCAACAACACATCAAGAAGTCATGGCAATTCAGATGCCAAAGATAGTAACGGCAGACCACGTCATAACAGACACAAGCGCCGCAACAACGGTGATAACGCCGAAGACACGGCAGTCAATGTCGGATTCAGTGGCTCTAAATCCGGTCAGCGGAAAAAGTCGTTCAAAAGAAGCAATCCGGGCCCGTCCAGTTTGGACCGCATACTCGATCGCTCATGTCAAATTCATGGCACCCCCGATAAGCCAGCCAATCACACCAACAGAGAATGCTGGGTGTTCAAGCAGGCCGGCAAGTTGAATGCCGAAAACAAGGACAAGGGGTTGCATAGCGACGACGAGGAGGAGCCTCGGCCGCCGAACACAGGAGGACAGAAGAGGTTCCCTCCACAAGTGAAAACAGTGAACATGATATACGCAACCCACATTCCCAGGAGGGAACGGAAGCGTGCACTAAGGGACGTCTATGCGATGGAGCCAGTCGCCCCAAAGTTCAACCCATGGTCCTCTTGTCCGATCACCTTCGATCGCAGGGACCACCCCACTAGTATCCGTCATGGCGGATCTGCCGCATTGGTTTTTAACCCCATCATTGACGGATTTCACCTCACTCGAGTACTTATGGACGGTGGCAGCAGCCTGAACCTGCTCTACCAGGATACAGTGCGCAAAATGGGCATAGACCCCTCAAGGATCAAACCCACCAAAACCACCTTTAAAGGTGTAATTCCAGGTGTAGAGGCCTGTTGCACGGGCTCAATCACACTGGAAGTGGTTTTCGGGTCTCCGGACAACTTTTGAAGCGAGGAGTTAATCTTCGATATCGTCCCCTTTCGCAGCGGCTATCACGCACTGCTCGGACGAACCGCATTTGCCAGATTCAATGCGGTACCACATTACGCATACCTCAAACTCAAAATGCCAGGACCGCGCGGGGTTATAACAGTTAATGGAAACACAGAACGCTTGCTCCGCACGGAGGAGCACACTGCAGCCCTCGCAGCAGAAGCACAAAGCAGCCTTTTACGGCAAACCGCCAATTCGGCGATAAAGCCACCGGACACCTTCAAGCGAGTTTGGAGTAATCTGCAACAGGATCGCCTGGCACGTTCAGAGCTCGCCTAGCAATTCGGCCTCCGTCCTAGTCCCAGTCAAGCAACGAAATTTGTGCCGCGCGTACATAATTATGCACTAAAAATACCATGGGCATAGGCGGGGGCACGGCCAGGACACACCCCACAATGCGGCTCAACCGCCCCAGGGGTCGTATATCTGTATCATTTTCTCTCTTTCAGGACCTTACTCTCTGGAAGCCCTTTTCGACAGTCTGATTGCTGGATACATTACGGGAAGGAAAAACCAAGGAGGCAAGAAGCTAAGACGTACAAGGGAATCCCCAGGTGGTCTCATAACGATCAAAGTACCTGTTTTAAATACCCATACGCAGCTTGCCCTTGGATAGGACATGTCAAATAGTCCTATTTTTTGCTTATTGCACTACTTGTACCCGTACGCTTCGACGTATTATTTAATAACAATGCATAGAGTTAGTCTATTATTGCATTACCCTTTTTTCCTTGTCTGCTTATTTACGACAAATTGCACCCGTACATTCTGGTACGACCAGTGCGCCAGGGGCTTCAGTATACCCCATAACACGGCGCGAGAAGTCCGAACACTTTCGACAGTGCGGCACCCCGAACTTATAGCATTATATGCATCAGCTCCGGATCATGTCTTGGGTCAATAGTTGGGTTTGCCCGGCTCCCATGTTTTGGTACCTTACGTTCCGCAATATCGGCTAAGGTAGCGTTGGGAGAACTACTGCGATTGTGTCCCGGTTCTTCCGGACGAGCACCTCAGTAGAGAAAGCCGAAAACTGACTGTCATGATGAGGCGAGAGCTGGTCGCTGTTCGAGAGGTCTCAAGTCCTTAAAGACTTTTTCCGCTTCGGGCGAGGAGTCGGCCTTGCCCGACTTAGGAATATATAGCACCCCAAATTCGGCCTTCCGAATACTAGGGGCTTCGCCAAAATTTAAAATTGTAGACTTATATGGCTAAGTGAGAGTGATAAAGCTTTATAGTCCGATTGCCTGGTTCGCTGTGCTGAACACCTCCTTCGAAGGACCCAAAATTGGGATAAAGAGTGCTCAGGTTTATCCCGAACACCACAGTACTAGTTACATGGGGGCAGAAGCCGACAACTGGCCAACTCTCAGATTTCATAAACGGCCGCACAGAAGGTAATATTTTAAATTAACAAGCGTTGCATAGCGCAAATGAACTCGTTTCACATTACAGGATCACATGAGTACATTCATTCGAATATTACATCCTTAGCACATTCCTCCGCCACAAGGCGAGCACCCTTCAGGACACTGTTATAATACATTTTGGGGTGGCGATGCTCCTTGCCTTCCGGCGGCCCCTCCTTCACCAGCTTTTCGGCGTCCAGCTTCGCCCAGTGCACCTTCGCCCGGGCAAAAGCCCTGCGCGCACCCTCGATGCAGACAGGCCGCTTTATGACTTCAAGCCGTGGGCAGGCATTCACAAGCCGCCTCACCAAGCCGAAGTAGCTATCATGCAGGGGCTCGCCAGGCCACATCCAGACTATAAGACCCTTCATGGCCTGTTCGGCCGCCTTGTGGAGCTCGACCAGTTGCTTCAGCTGGTCGCTCAAGGGCATTGGGTGTTCGGTCCCAGTATACTGAGACCAGAACAACTTCTCCGTCGAGCTCCCCTCCTCAGCCCGGTAGAACTCCGCAGCATCCGACACACTGCGGGGTAGATCTGCGAACGCTACTGGAGAGCTTCGAACTCGGGTAAGTAAAAAGAAAGTTTCCTTCACATGCTTGCTTTGCATAATGAATGCCTTACCCGCCGCTATCTTCTTAACCGCCTCAATTTCCCGGAGGGCCTTTTGGGCTTCGGCCTTGGCATGTTGTGCGCTTTCGAGGGCCTTCGCAAGCTCAGACCCTTGCGTCTTAGAGTCAAGCTCCAAGGACTCGTGTTTTTTGGCGAGAGCCTGGAGCTCTTGCTGCACCTTGCCTACTCGGGCTTCTTGCTTTTCCCGCTCGATGCGCTCCTTGGCCGCTTTGTCTTCGGCCTCGGATAGCGCCTTCTGCAGGGCCGCCACTTCGGTCATGGCCCCTAGCAAAATTCATGACAACCCTATTATTCTAAAACCAATTTTTTTATAATATATAGATGGGGTATCACTTACCTTTGTTCTCTTCGAGCTGCCTCTTGGTAAGGCAGAGCTCTTCCTTGGACCGCTCAAGTCCCGCTTCAGTGCGGCGACCTCCGCAGTACGTGTGGCAGCGGCTAGTAGTGAAGCCTGCGTATGCACATAGACATATTCCGATTAGACTCCTGCGGTTATTATTTGATCCTCTATTCGGCCTTCCTTCGCGAACGCCAAACAGAGCATCAGGGGCTACTGTCTATGCGGTAACATTCTCTTATAATCTGGTTACTTACCTCAAAGCCTGTTAGGAGGCTGGCACAGGCTTCAGTCAGTCCGCTCTTGGCAGACTGAACCTTCTTGACCACCGCACCCATAATGGTGCGGTGCTCTTCGTCAATGGAAGCGCCGCGAAGCGCTTCCAGCAAGTTGTCTGATGCCTCTGGATGAACAGAGGCCATCGGCACAGACAGCTTGCCCCCCTTAGCGGGGGGTTGCCGGATAGAATCCGGAACCACTGGAGGTTCCGGCGCCGTATCCGGCTTGGGGCTAGACTTGCTGCCCCCGGCATTAGGGCCCAGAGGAGTCTTGCCCCTCGTGCGCCCAGCGCCTGGAATGTCGCCTTGAAGCGCCTCCGGAACTGTCTCCCCTTGGTTCAGTCCCCTTTGAGACAACACCTCGGCGTCGTCCGTAGGGAGGGGGGAGGAGGCGGTCGGGAGTGAATCGCTGTTCATATCCGACGGGCCCAAAGAATCATCCGACGAAGATACGTCGATGTGAGCTCGGGATGGGCCGCATAGTCATGCGCGGCGTGATAAGAAATAGTACAATAAGATGTACCAAGAATTGTTATGATATCCGGATACTCACGACTTCGCCAGGGGCTTGTCCCTGGGTAACCACTCCTCGTCGCTGAAAGCGGCCGTCGTGGAGCAGTCCGGGAGGAGGGTCCTTCCCTTCTTGGACCCTTCGGCCTCCCCTGATGGGGCGGCCTTCCTTTTCTCGTCCCCCCGGCTGGGGGGAGAACTTTCCTCTTCTTCCTCCTCGTTTTCATGGGAGGAGCGCGCCTCGGTGTTTTTGGACGATGAGTCCGATATAAC
Source organism: Aegilops tauschii subsp. strangulata (assembly GCF_002575655.3). Lineage (NCBI taxonomy): Eukaryota > Viridiplantae > Streptophyta > Magnoliopsida > Poales > Poaceae > Aegilops > Aegilops tauschii. The sequence goes on from NC_053040.3 coordinate 431,037,539, forward strand.
CTTGCGCCGGAGACCCTTCCTGGTCCCCGTGGCCTTCTTCTTGGCCTTCTTCGCCGGCACCTCATAAGGCGCCGGAACCAGCATCTCCGTTAGGAGAGCATCTGCTAGATCTTCGGGCAGGGGGGCTGGACAATCGATCTGCTCCGCTGTCGCTACCCAGTCCTGTTAAATAGCGTGGAGGCTTAGATCCCACGTATGGTTAAACCGAGGAAAATGAACATCTTATAAGATATAAAAGACTTACCGGATTAGCAGGGCGCTTTGCGCTGAGTCCGCGGTCCTCGGTAAGGGGAGGAGGTACCTCGGCGCCCTTGAACAGCACCTTCCAGACGTCCTTGTGCGTCGTGTCGAAGAGCTCTCGCAGCGTCTGGTGCTCGGTCGGGTCGAACTCCCACAAATTGAATGCCCGTCTTTGACACGGGAGAATCCGGCGGAAGAGCATGACTTGGACCACGTTGACGAGCTTGATTTTCTTGCTCATCATGTTTTTGACGCAGGTCTGGAGTCCGGTCAGCTCTACTGAGGAACCCCAGGATAGGCCCTTCTCTTTCCAGGAGGTGAGCCGCATGGGGATTCCGGATCGAAATTTGGGGCCGCCACCCAGTTGGTGTCGCGCGGCTCGGTGATGTAGAACCACCCCGATTGCCACCCCTTTATGGTCTCCACATAGGAGCCTTTGAGCCAGGTGACGTTGGGCATTTTGCCCACCATGGCGCCTCCGCACTCCGCTTGCTGGCCGACCACCACCTTCGGTTTAACGTTGAAGGTCTTCAGCCACAGGCCAAAGTGGGGCTTGATGCGGAGGAAGGCCTCGCACACGACGATAAACACCGAGATGTTGAGGATGAAATTGGGGGCCAGATCGTGAAAGTCCAGCCCGTAGTAGAACATGAACCTGCGGACAAACGGGTGGAGGGGAAATCCCAGTCCGCGGACGAAGTGGGTAAGAAAAACCACCCTCTCATGGGGTTCTGGAGTAGGGACGATCTGCCCCGCATCTGGCAGCCGGTGTGCGATATCCGTGGCCAGATATCCGGCTCCCCGCAGCTTTGTGATGTCCTCCTCCATAACGGAGGAGACCATCCACTTGCCACCCGCTCCGGACATGCTTGGAGTGGTTTGAGGAGAAAATGCGAACTTGGGTGCTGGAGCTCGAGTGCGCAAGAATGGATGAGTAGGGAGGAAGAGGGCGTGGGTGAAAAAGAGGAATCCTTGTCCCTTTATAAGGGCGGAAGAAACTAGACGCCTCCCCACCTGCCTGGTAAACTCGCTTATTCCCCAAGCGCCGTAATTGATGGCGCGGTTGGGTTACCCACACCCGTATTGATGAGAATCCCGTGATAAGGGGACACGATCTCTGCTTCGACAAGACGTGCCAAGAAAACCGCCTCGCAATATGTGCAGTAGCTGGTAGAGAAAAACGATTCGAATAATGACCAGGCCGTGGTGTGATGTCATGCTGCCGAATGTGTCAGCAGATTAGATTTGTGGAAATATTATTCTCTCTATGGTGGTATGTGGAATTTGTTTTGCAGAGCCGGACACTATCCTTGTGTTCAAAATCTTCTATGGAATATTCGGAGGAGGAACCCGCCTTGCAATGCCGAAGACAATCTGCGCGCCGGACTCATCGTCATTGAAGCCTGGTTCAGGGGCTACTGAGGGAGTCCTGGATTAGGGGGTCCTCGGACAGCCGGACTATATCCCTTAGCCGGACTATTGGACTATGAAGATACAAGATTGAAGACTTCATCCCGTGTCCGGATGGGACTCTCCTTGGCGTGGAAGGCAAGCTTGGCAATACGGATATGTAGATCTCCTCCATTGTAACCGACGTTGTGTAACCCTAGCCTCCTCCGGTGTCTATATAAACCGGAGGGTTTAGTCCGTAGGACAACAACAATCATACCATAGGCTAGCTTCTAGGGTTTAGCCTCTACGATCTCGTGCTATATCAACTCTTGTAATACTCATATCATCAAGATCAATCAAGCAGGAAGTAGGGTATTACCTCCATCGAGAGGGCCCGAACCTGGGTAAACATCGTGTCCCCCGCCTCCTGTTACCATCCGCCTTAGACGCACAGTTTGGGACCCCCTACCCGAGATCCGCCGGTTTTGACACCGACAGAGGCCGGCCCAAGGGGGGCGCGCCAGGTGTGGGGAGTCCTACTAGGACTCCCTAGTCCCAAGTAGGATTCCCCTTCCTCTTTCCTTTTTCGGAGTAGCAAAGGGGGGAAGAGAGGAGGAGTAGGAGAGGGGGGCGCCGCCCCCACCCCTTGTCCAATTCGGACTGGCAAGGGGGGCGCGCGCCACCTCTTGGTCGGCCCTCTCTCTTCTCCACTAAGGCCCATGATGGCCCATTAACTTCCCGGGGGGTTACGATAACCCCCGGTACTCCGAAACTCATCTGAAACGTCCCGAACCATTCCGGTGTCCGAATGCAACCTTCCAATATATGAATCTTTACCTCTCGAACATTTCGAGACTCCTCGTCATGTCTGTGATCTCATCCGGGACTCCGAATAAACTTCGGTCATCAAATCACATAACTCATAATACAAATCGTCATCGAAAGTTAAGCGTGCGGACCCTACGGGTTCGAGAACTATGTAGACATGACCGAGACACATCTCCGGTCAATAACCAATAGCAGAACCTGGATGCTCATATTGGCTCCTACATATTCTACGAAGATCTTTATCGGTCAAACCGCATAACAACATACGTTGTTCCCTTTGTCATCGGTATGTTACTTGCCCGAGATTCGATCGTCGGTGTCATCATACCTAGTTCAATCTCGTTACCGGCAAGTCTCTTTACTTGTTCCATAATGCATCATCCCGTAACTAACTCATTAGTCACATTGCTTGCAAAGCTTATAGTGATGAGCATTACCGAGAGGGCCCAGAGATACCTCTCCGATACACGGAGTGACAAATCCTAATCTTGATCTATGCCAACCCAACAAACACCTCCGGACACACCTGTAGAGCATGTTTATAATCACCCAGTTACGTTGTGACGTTTGATAGCACACAAGATGTTCCTCCGGTATTCGGGAGTTGCATAATCTCATAGTCAGAGGAACATGTATAAGTCATCAAGAAAGCAATAGCAATAAAACTAAACGATCGTTATGCTAAGCTAACGGATGGGTCTTGTCCATCACATCATTCTCTAATGATGTGATTGACGGTGTCCTGGACAAGGGGGTACTCACCACGTTGTCTCCCGATCAGTTGGATTGGGCCGAGGACCCCCATGGCTATTTACTGATGGGCCAGTTCGGACAGCCGATGTATACACGAGGAAGATTCCACAAGACTTGGTGATCAAGACAAGGACTCCTCTCCACCGGCGTATTCGACTAGGACTCTTGTTATCCTAGGCCTCTGGTACATTATATAAGCCGAGGCCAGGCTAGTCGATAGATCATGATGACATTATTCATCATACCCTCAGGTTTAGACCACAACATACGATCTCGAGGTAGATCAACTCTTGTAACCCCTATACTCATCAAAGTCAATCAAGCAGCATGTAGGGTATTATCTCTTCGAGAGAGCCCGAAGCTGGGTAAAATCCCGTGTCCATGTTACCATCGATCCTAAGACACACAGCTTGGGACCCCCTACCCGAGATCTGACGGTTTTGACATTGACAATGGTGCTTTCATTGAGAGTTCCGTTGTGTGGTCGACAAAAGGATCAATGGCTCGCCTGCAGATCAACTGCGACGTCGGTGACTTCGTCGCCGCGTCAACTGGTCACCTTGGCTTGACCGAGGACTTTGCCCTACGTCCAATCACCATGTTCGGACGAGGGCCTTCATCAACATCAACTCCGATTTCTATCAAGACCATGGAGGAATCATCCGTGGAGCTCGGGGGCTCAACGTCAACATTGCCCTCGGGCGACCGTGCTGTTTTTCCGAACAACGAACTTGTGTACGCTACCACCACCTCCTCGAACATCACTTTGACGATTCCTTTGGTGGAATTGTGCGGAATTGAGTCTACAAGAACACTGTAAAATTTCGTCGCGTTCCGATGGAACAATCTCCGCCGGTCTCCGATATACCGGAGCCCCGTCGAATCTGGACGGGAATCTGGACGAGTTTGGAGCGTGGTGTCCAGCATCTAGCTCGGACGTCCTTTGGAAGATCCAACCATTGATCGGCTGCGGAATTCCTATATCTACCACCCCTCAAAATTTCAGCTCGATCTGACCGTCCAAACTCCGGGAACCTTCCGATTAGTGCATCACTTTTCAGATCTGTTTTCTGCGTGAGAACGAATCCGACCCGAGTTCATATTTTTTATGAACGGGATTTCGGACATCCTTTTTGAAGGAAGTTTTGTATGGGCCCGACAACATTGCTCCACGGTTGCCGACCTTGTCGGATTTTGGGTTCCGGAAAACCCTTGAGGCTCGAACACTAGGGTGCGCACGAAGATCTCTCTCTCCCTCACTAGCTCGCTCGCTCAAGGATCCACGGCCTAACTCGACGAACTCGAAGAACACGGGGACATAAGATTTATACTGATTCAGGCCACCGATGTGGTGTAATACCCTACTCCAGTGTGGTGTGGGGGATTGCCTTGTAGGCTGTGGATGAACAAGTACAAGGGAAGAACAGCCTCAGGAGGAGAGATGTTCTTGGGCTTGGTTAGCCAGCCAAGGTTCCGGTCCTCTTGATATGGAGGTGGCTAGTCCTATTTATAGAGGCCCTGGTCCTCTTTCCAAATATTGAGTGGGAAGGGATCCCACAACGGCCAAGTTTGAAGGGGGACAACTAGTACAAGCTATCCTGACAAAAGTAGTCTTCGCCTGCCAAAGGCTCTGGTGGTGACTACGTCTTGGGCTCCACGGTGACCTCCGTCCTGCCGTCCTGCTGGCCTTGGTCTCGTTGCACCGATATGGAAACCTTTGCCTGATGCCTCGGGACTCCTTGCCTGCGCTTGCCTCTTTAGCACCTAAGAGGAAGCGAGTACTCTGCGCCCGCTGGCGTCCGCCTTGTCAGGACCCCGATCCTAAGCCACATCGATCTAGCATGTAACACATCATATCGCTTTGCGGCCTCATGCACGGTATCCCCACGGGTGCCACCTTACCTGGCCCGGGACCGTTTGCGCCTTGGCTCACGTATACGATAGTGTCGCTAGCATCCATATGACAGAGAACCCGAGCCGACATGACTAGTCATGAACCCAAAGTGGCACTAACTTACAGGGACAGGCATACATGACCCAGCAACGAACGTGTCGGTCATCAGCGAGTGAATTCGGGCTGTAGCAACTAGGCTAGCAGGACTCCGGGATTCAGGCTAACAGGACTACGAAAGACACCGCGTGACATTTCCCCGAAGGGACAGACACAGGATCGAAGAAGGACACATGCCGGCCAGTCTAAGTGTTCCGGAGCAATAGCAACTGGGCTAGCGGGACTCTGGTAAACCGGGCTGTAGCAGACTACCATGGCTCAGTGGAAGCACTAGACTACATTTCCCCATAAGAGAGGCTACCAAGGATAGACAACTAGGTTGTCGGATCCCACACATACCAAGCATTTCAAATCATACACACAATATGCTCGATATGTGCAAATACAACATGGCATCACAACAAAACTCTACAACTCAAAGTATTTATTCATTAGGCTCCAAGGAGCCAAGTATTACAAACATGGGTCTCATGACCCCACATACAGAGCATACAAGCAACAAGCACATGCAGAAGCTTAACTTGTCTGAGTACAGACAACTACAAAGGAAAAAGGCTGAGAAGCCTGACTATCTACAAGACCCTCCCAACGGTTCAAGATCGTAGGTGAGGTAACAAGATAAACGTCGAAGTCCACGCGGAACTACTAGTGAGACTGAAGTCTCTCTGCAAAAACATAAAATAAGCAAATGTGAGTACAAATGTACCCAGCAAGACTTACATCAGAACTATCTACATATGCATCGGTATCAACAAAGGGGGTGGTGGAGTTTGACTGCAGCAAGCCAGCTTTGACTCAGCGGCTATCATGTACTACGATTGCAAGTAATTCTTTTGAGGTGGCGCACACGAGTCCACATATTCACCATATCAATACACCACTATGGATCCGCTCCCGTCTCCCTACGAGAACGCCATCCATAGCACTCACGCTTATCTTGCGAGTTTTAGAGTATCCACTTTCACTTGTCTATGAACTGTACAGGCGACCCAGAAGTCCTTTACCGCGGACGCGGCTATTCGAATAGATCATTTATAACCCTGCAGGGGTGTACTTCTTTCACACACGCTCTCGCCACTTACCGCCATGTACATGTCATGTGTCTCGGCAACCTTCAAGCGGAAGCCTGGCGAGGGTGTCGGCCACGACCTGACTAACCACGCAAGTCTCTCATCCAGGTTTATCGCCTATTCGGGTTCCATCCGCAAGGCGATCCGGCCGGGGTGTCGCTCACGGCCCCAAACGATGTGAGCAAGGTTCCCAAGCCCACCATCCGGGTGCCACTTGGTACACCGTGCCACTATGCCTAGTCTGTCCCAAGCCCACCTGTACCGGGTGCCACTTGGTAGACTACTAGCACTACCTACAAACACCAGAAACTAGTTGCAACTCCTGGACAGAGATCAGGTTGATTAATAAGCCGAGAGGGGCCGAGTTACCGGAACCCAATGTGTGGTAGTAGCTGTTCATGGATCACAAACACAGAACTCAGTTCCCGTGGACAGTTTCAATGAGACAACCCACCATGTACTCCTACATGGCCTCTCACCGCTACCTTTACCAAATCGTGTTCACACACTTAGCTCTCAATAGTAGGACATGTTCACCATATTCCAATTCATCCCCGATGAATCAGACCTGACTCAACTCTAAGAAATAGCAGGCATGACAAACAAGCATGAATGAGTAGGCACATCAGGGCTCAAACAACTCCTACTCATGCTAGTGGGTTTCATCTATTTACTATGACAATGACAGGTCATGCACAAGAAAGGGGTTCAACTACCGCAGCATGTAACAGTTGAATCGTTGTTGTCCAAATGCAGTAAAAGAGAGCAGGAGCGAGAGAGTGGGATTGTATCAGAATGAACAAGGGGGTTTTGCTTGCCTGACACTTCCTAAGATAGTATAGCTCTTCATCGGTGTCATCGATCTTATCGTCGAAACCACGTCTACTGAGAGGGGACAAACACTGGCAACAGAGAAAGAACACGATCAATGCAATGCGACAATATGATGCATGATCATGACATGGTAATATGATGTGATTTGAGCTAATGCAACTAGCGACAAGATTAAATGAAGTTGGTTTGAACCAAGGGTTCAAATTCAAACTCCATATGTGGATATTCAAATGCCATTCATTTGATTTGCCCTAAACAGTAGTCATAAGTTGTTCTAACATGCATGAAAATGCCATGAACAGATTCTTTGGATTTTTCTGATCATTTTTCATATATAATTTATTTCATTTGGAGCTATAGATTATTTTCTATGATTTTTAGAAGTTTGGGGGTATTTTCTAAAATTTATAAATCATTTCTGATTTATTTTAATTCCGGAAAAGGATTTATGAAGTCGGAGTGACATCAGCACCACGTCAGCAAGTCAACTGGGCGGTCCAGGTCAAACCTAGCCGGTGGGACACACACGTCAGTGACACGCGGCTAACAGGGGTTATTTCTAATCTAACTAAAAATTAGGGGCGTTGGGGCCCACTGTCAGTGAGGGTCGCGTGTTTAATTAGTGCCTAACTAAGGGCCACGTCAGCCCGGCGGGGTTTGGCCGGCGGCGACCAATACGGCGGCGGCAGCGCGCCGGACTTGCGCTAAAGGCGACGGGGGCTGCGGCTGAGGGCACTGGGGCGTAGCCCGGGCTCGCCCGCATCCAGGAAGGTAAGTGGGAGGCCGCGGGGACACCGGAGCTCGCCGGAGCTGAGCTCGTGGCGGCGGCCGGAGTGTGGCCAGGTCCGGCTCGGCGCTAGGGTGCACGGGAGGGGAAACGGGTGGTGGAGTTGGCCTTCTGGGGAGCTCCTGAGCACGGGCCTGAGGTCGGACGCGAGCTGCGGTGGCTAGAGCGACGGCCGCGACATGGCCGGCGGCAGGGAAAGCTCGGCCACGGCGGTTACGGATGCTAGAGGTTGAAAACGACGAAGATAACGAGGGGGAAAAGACGGTGAGCTCACAGCAGTCACGTAGACAAGTTCAGCGGCTCGGGGACGTCCTGCGTGCGGCGAATCGACGGCGGTGGTGGTCGGAGCCCGAGGTGGAAGACGACGGCGATGGGGGTGTTCGGGAGCGTCCGGTGATGCTTGGCTCAGCGAGGATGAAGCTGGGAATGATACAGAGCTCGGGGACGCGGAGATGGAGCGAGGGAGTGGCTGGCCGCGGTGGTTCTCGGCGGTGTGTCCATGGCGGCTTCGGCCAAGAGGGGGAGAGCGAGGGAGCGAGAGGGAGAGCGAGAGAGGGTCGAGGGGGTTCCAGGGTGGGTGCGTGGCGCCGTCCGGGGGGTCCAGAGGGAGGCGGCAAGCAGGAGGTGGCCGGAGGCGCGTGCTTGCGCGCGCGAGGCACACGCCTCTATCCTACTGTCCAAGGAGGGAGACAACTGGCATGGCCCAGTGGGCTGCTACAGTCACGGGCCAAGGTAACTCTCTCTCTCTCTGCTTTTCTATTTCCGTTTTGTTTTCTATTTTCTGCAATTGGTTTTGATTTTATTTAAATACCAGACCATTTCATAAACTTCTGAAAATTATTATGTGGCCTTTTTAAAAAGTATTCAAAGCCACTTACAAACTTTCAGAGTTATTAGAGTTATATTTAATATATAACAAATATAACTCCAATGCAAATAATTATTGAATTAACTCAAATGTCCAAAATAAATATTTCTGAGCTCCTAAAAATATTGGTTTGAATTTTACCTCTGGCCAACATTTTCAGAGAGAAACATGAACATTTTCTTGGACCCATTTGAAGCAATTTTTTTCTTGGTCATTTTCAGAAATGATTTCTGAGGCTTTCACATGTCCCCATTTCGAATTCATTGAAATTTAAACATGATGCACACATGACTAGCTAGTCTAGGTCAAGGTAAAGCTAGGGATATGACAACTCACCCCCACTAAAGAAGAATCTCGTCCCGAGATTCAAGACGTGAGGTTAGTACACAGAGGGGACACACAACTAACACGATCTTCATGATGCAACTGCCCTTCTTGAAGATGTTGATCCATTGCTTCAAATTGATCTTGACGTCTTTGCTCTCGAGATCTTCATCCAACACGATGACCACAGAAATAAACTCTAATGGAAAGGATCATTGAAGCTCTTCATACCAGGCTAATGGCAATTCACAAACGATCGTTTGAAGGAATTCAAAGAAATGGCATACTCAGTTTTGGAATGGAACTATGGTTATAGAACAATAGGCAAATGGAAGGCACAATCTGACTGATGCCGAAGATATAACCTAGTGTCTGAGCTTGCTCTCAAGAACTTGAGCATTTCCATATTCATCAGGATTTTACCAGCATCTATGCCAAAGATCTTGGCAACAGTTCCTACTACCACGATGAATAGCGATGGAGGATGCAGATACAAAGGAAGACAACACTTTCTTAGATTTTACCTTGACGACGCCAAGGAAACAAAATCTGGAGGATCGACCGAGAGACATTTAGCACTCCGCTTCTAATGTTCTCCTTGATGTACTAGGTACCACGGTCAATGCTTAAAAGCATCAACATGGCCATCAAGTAAAGGTCGGACTTCGGGAGCACAAAAATCCATAAGGAACAACTTGTGGAATAAGTCATACCAAATCCTCATGGAGAAGATGGTCGAATCGCTCATTCAAGATACTACAATAATAGATCTTCCAGCTAGGTGTGTCGGCCAGAACATCAACCTCGTCGGGATCTACATCATAGATCTTGGAAATGTTCCAACCATTATATCTGCCTGAGATTCAGATCTGGTTGGTAACAGTATTTTTCAGACATGTCTAGAAAAGAAAGGTTGCAACACAAGTCGACGAGATGACGTTGCAAGATTCTCGGGAGATGAACTACGATAGCAAGCTCCAAAACATGAGCTGGTTCTGCTACATACATGTGAACATGATGTCCAAGACAAGCATGACCACATAGTAGTCTTATGATAAAACACTACCGAGTTCTGGTTGGGAACCATCATTGGGGATATCGAAGTCCTTGTATAAGCCCGGGTTAGCTCTTAGGAAGGAGCTTATTCTCCTTGAACAATTCAATCAGTGGCTTGGTGTGCTAGGGAATACATATGGAATGAAGATGATCAGTCTATCAGACCATAGAATACTTCACACATGCATGACTGACTTGGGATGATTCCAGAGGAAGCAAAACAAACTTTCTCGAATTCACGGCGGCAACTTACATCAAGTGCACGTGAATTAGATGAAGTATCTTCTTTCATCCAAACATATACCTCATGAACGAGACACGAGGGCAACGCTTACAAGGTTTCCAACACTAGCTTAATGTTCAACATAAATCATGGAAAGGATAAGGATGTTGTTGATGGGCTCAACAACAATTCATCCAGGTTTCCATATAAATGGAATCCCACAACTATGTGAACAAGATGATAGCATTGTTCAGACCCAAAGGATATAATGGTGTATGCTCGAGGAAACAACCACGAGTAAGACAACATTACGAACATCGTTGGTTCTGATTTGATTTGACGATAGCCCATGTTCAAATCAAAGTTTCAACAAGACAATAAATCCAACAACTAAACACGAAGGTCAATCGATGAAGATTTCATCTTGCTTCAACACACACACACACACCACAGATATCCCTTCGGAACGAACTAAGTTAGACAAGCTTTTATCTTCCAACTAGCTCAGGGATATCCAACACGGATTCTTGGAGAATGAGTGGTTTACAAGAGACCAACTTGATCACGAGCTCAACATAACAGTCAGGGGACAACCTGGTGATACCTCCGAGAAGATAATCAGAAAATCACGAACCACCGATATGTTTTTAAGCTCGAGAACAATCTTGCTTTTCGAGGCAAGACGGCATGATCAGAAGGGCAAGGGATTCAATCCTAACTCAAAGATCGAAGATTGCACCAGAAATAAGGACAAGGTAGCACGATCAATCCTAGAATAGTGATTCAATAACCAGCACACTAAGAATGAAACTATTGTCCATTAACTACCAAGCAACGAGGTTGCTAGGAGTATTGATTTCACACATCACGATTCATCTGTCGGCATTCCGGTTACAACAACACGGGGACCGAGGAATGAACAATGATGGCAAGAAGTATCACTGCGTCAAGAATTCATAAGAGATGGTGCAATTCCCATGACATTCTTGACATAAGATGGTAATACTCCAGGGTAGAACAGAACAAAATCCGGATGGCATTCTGATCTGCGGAATACAACTGCTTTGACCCAATCCTAGAAATGGATAAGGTACTGGAGTTTGTTTCTCCTAGTCATTCTGGAATAGAATGGCTTGACGGGCGACAAGAATAATAGGCATCGATAACATGAATGCACAACTACTCTTGACCAACAATTGATAGACTAAGGTCGGAATACAATTAAAGAGAGACAACTCAAAGGAACATATGGTTTTCTGAGTTGCGGATGCATAGATTTAGTATGTCAAACAAGTTCAACATATTTCTTCCAGATAAACCATGCAGAAAGGTAGGACTGGCAGAGTCACAGCATAGAATCGATGACTCGTCAAGAGCACTCTGGTCGTGATCTTTTGGTTCAAAAGAACTCCTGCCAAGAATGGTTCATGGTATTTGGAAGAATGATATACCACGGACCTCGAGGACTATCGCAAAGGTTACTAATATCCTAAAGGGACTAGCAAACCTATCAACATGAAGTAAGTAGGGCGAATATTGGGTTCAAGAACCCAGGAGTAGAATACCTACTACTAATAACATCACGGGATGCTTTCGAGAAGAATGGCCAGAATCATCACACTAGGAATATAAAGCATTGCTAGATTACTGGGTGATTCTCTAAGACACCTATGGCCATAATAATAGTTCCAACATATATGTCGAGGCAACAGACTACCTCAACTCACCGATTAGTGTGGTTAAACTGACCCAAAAGGACATCGGGAACTGGGAGGAAGGATTTGCAAATGCATCAGATTATGTAGAAACCTGGGATGACTCGGACAGCATAACGGCTGTAAATGCTCAAAAAGATTTAAGACATCCTGCAAAATGGTGGCATAACCACTCAACGTCACAATATCAAGGTTCTAAGATCAACTGACAACACATGGAAGTAGTAGGAACTGAACTGAGGCTTGAGTCCATCAATCCTATAAGTCTACGGATTAGTAACACGTGATCCTGATAGACCGAAGAGAAAGCCTAGTTCTTAATCCCCGTAGAAAAGAAGAGGATGACTCAGATCAGAAGGACATAAGGTAAAGGAGTAAAAAGAGCCTTACGTTCCCTTCCACAATCAATTCCCTTACATAACTAAAGCATTTCTAGACTCAACTTCGACGAGTTTAGCTTGGTAATCCTACAGGCAGTCAGGCTCTGATACCAAAACTGTCAGGACCCCGATCCTAAGCCACATCGATCTAGCATGTAACACATCATATCGCTTTGCGGCCTCACGCACGGTATCCCCACGGGTGCCACCTTACCTGGCCCGGGACCGTTTGCGCCTTTTGGCTCACGTATATGATAGTGTCGCTAGCATCCATATGACAGAGAATCTGGGCCGACATGACTAGTCGTGAACCCAAAGTGGCACTAACTTACAGGGACAGGCATACATGACCCAGCAACGAATGTGTCGGTCATCAGCGAGTGAATTCGGGCTGTAGCAACTGGGCTAGCAGGACTCCGGGATTCCGGGCTGTAGCAGGCTAACAATACTCCGAAAGACACCGCGTGACATTTCCCCGAAGGGACAGACACAGGATCGAAGAAGGACACATGCCGGCCAGTCTAAGTGTTCCGGAGCAGTAGCAACTGGGCTAGCTGGACTCCGGTAAACCGGGCTGTAGCAAACTACCATGGCTCAATGGAAGCACTAGACTACATTTCCACATAAAAGAGGCTACCAAGGATAGACAACTAGGTTGTCGGATCCCACACATACCAAGCATTTCAAATCATACACACAATATGATCGATATGTGCAAATACAACATGGCATCACAACAAAACTCTACAACTCAAAGTATTTATTCATTAGGCTCCGAGGAGCCAAGTATTACAAACATGGGTCTCATGACCCCACATACAGAGCATACAAGCAACAAGCACATGCGGAAGCTTAACTTGTCTGAGTACAGACAACTACAAAGGAAAAAGGCTGAGAAGCCTGACTATCTACAAGACCCTCCCAAGGGTTCAAGATCGTAGCTGAGGTAACAAGCTAAGCGTCGAAGTCCACGCGGAACTACTAGTGAGACTGAAGTCTCTCTGCAAAAACATAAAATAAGCAAACGTGAGTACAAATGTACCCAGCAAGACTTACATCAGAACTATCTACATATGCATCGGTATCAACACAGGGGGTGGTGGAGCTTGACTGCAGCAAGCCAGCTTTGACTCAGTGGCTATCCTGTACTACGATTGCAAGTAACTCTTTTCAGGTGGCGCACACGAGTCCACATATTCACCATATCAATACACCACTATGGATCTGCTCCCGTCTCCCTACGAGAACGCCATCCATAGCACTCACGCTTATCTTGCGAGTTTTAGAGTATCCACTTTCACTTGTCTATGAACTGTACAGGCAACCCAGAAGTCCTTTACCGCGGACGCGGCTATTCGAATAGATCATTTATAACCCTGCAGGGGTGTACTTCTTTCACACACACTCTCGCCACTTACCGCCATGTACACGTCATGTATCTCGACAACCTTCAAGCGGAAGCCTAGCGAGGGTGTCGGCCACGACCTGACTAACCATGCAAGTCTCTCATCCAGGTTTATCGCCTATTCGGGTTCCATCCGCAAGGACATCCGGCCGGGGTGTCGCTCATGGCCCCAAACGATGTGAGCAGGGTTCCCAAGCCCACCATCCGGGTGCCACTTGGTACACCGTGCCACTGTGCCTAGTCTGTCCCAAGCCCACCTGTACCGGGTGCCACTTGGTAGACTACTAGCACTACCTACAAACACCAGAAACTAGTTGCAACTACTGGACAGAGATCAGGTTGATTAATAAGCCGAGAGGGGCCGAGTTACCGGAACCCAATGTGTGGTAGTAGCTGTTCATGGATCACAAACACAGAACTCAGTTCCCGTGGACAGTTTCAATGAGACAACCCACCATGTACTCCTACATGGCCTCTCACCGCTACCTTTACCAAATCGTGTTCACACACTTAGCTCTCAATAGTAGGACATGTTCACCATATTCCAATTCATCCCCAATGAATCAGACCTGACTCAACTCTAAGCAATAGCAGGCATGACAACCAAGCATGAATGAGTAGGCACATCAGGGCTCAAACAACTCCTACTCATGCTAGTGGGTTTCATCTATTTACTATGACAATGACAGGTCATGCACAAGAAAGGGGTTCAACTACCGCAGCATGTAACAGTTGAATCGTTGTTGTCCTAATGCAGTAAAAGAGAGCAGGAGCGAGAGAGTGGGATTGTATCAGAATGAACAAGGGGGTTTTGCTTGCCTGACACTTCCTAAGATAGTATAGCTCTTCATCGGTGTCATCGATCTTATCGTCGAAACCACGTCTACTGAGAGGGGACAAACACTGGCAACAGAGAAAGAACACGATCAATGCAATGCGACAATATGATGCATGATCATGACATGGCAATATGATGTGATTTGAGCTAATGCAACCAGCGACAAGATTAAATGAAGTTGGTTTGAACCAAGGGTTCAAATTCAAACTTCATATGTAGATATTCAAATGCCATTCATTTGATTTGCCCTAAACAGTAGTCATAAGTTGTTCTAACATGCATGAAATTGCCATGAACAGATTCTTTGGATTTTTCTGATCATTTTTCATATATAATTTTTTTCATTTGGAGCTATAGATTATATTCTATGATTTTTAGAAGTTTGGGGGTATTTTCTAAAATTTATAAATCATTTCTGATTTATTTTAATTCCAGAAAAGGATTTATGACGTCGGAGTGACATCAGCACCATGTCAGCAAGTCAACTTGGAGGTCCAGGTCAAACTTGGCCGGTGGGACCCACACGTCACTGACACGCGGTTAACAGGGGTTATTTCTAATTTAACTAAAAATTAAGGGTGCTGGGGCCCACTGTCATAGAGGGTCGGGTGTTTAATTAGCGCCTAACTAAGGGCCAGGTCAGCCCGCTGGGGTTTGGCCGGCGGCGACCAATACGGCGGCGGCAGCGCGCCGGACTTGCGCTAAAGGCGACGGGGGCGGCGGCTGAGGGCACCGGGGCGTAGCCCGGGCTCGCCCGCATCCAGGGAGGTAAGTGGGAGGCCGCGGGGGCACCGGAGCTCGCCGGAGCAGAGCTCGTGGCGGCGGCCGGAGTGCGGCCAGGTCCGGCTCGGCGCTAGGGTGCACGGGAGGGGAAACGGGTGGTGGAGTTGGCCTTCTGGGGAGCTCCTGAGCACGGGCCTGAGGTCGGACGCGAGCTGCGGTGGCTAGAGCGACGGCCGCGACATGGCCGGCGGCAGGGAAAGCTCGGCCACGGCGGTTACGGATGCTAGAGGTCGCAAACGACGAAGATAACAAGGGGGAAAAGACGGTAAGCTCGCAGCGGTCACGTAGACAAGTTCAGCGGCTCGGGGATGTCCTGCGTGCGGCGAATCGACGGCGGTGGTGGACGGAGCCCGAGGTGGAAGACGATGGCGATGGGGGTGTTCGGGAGCGTCCGGCGATGCTTGGCTCAGCGAGGATGAAGCTGGCGATGATACAGAGCTCGGGGACGCGGAGATGGAGCGAGGGAGTGGCTGGCCGCGGTGGTTCTCGGCGGTGTGTCCATGACGGCTTCGGCCAAGAGGGGGAGAGCGAGGGAGCGAGAGAGGGTCGAGGGGGTTCCAGGGTGGGTGCGTGGCGCCGTCCGGGAGGTCCAGAGGGAGGCGGCAAGCAGGAGGTGGCCGGGGGCGCGTGCTTGCGCGCGCGAGGCACACGCCTCTGTCCTACTGTCCAAGGAGGGAGACGACTGGCATGGCCCAGTGGGCTGCTACAGTCACGGGCCAAGGTAACTCTGTCTCTCTCTCTGCTTTTCTATTTCCGTTTTGTTTTCTGTTTTCTGCAATTGGTTTTTATTTTATTTAAATACCAGACCATTTCATAAACTTCTGAAAATTATTATGTGGCCTTTTTAAAAAGTATTCAAAGCCACTTACAAACTTTCAGAGTTATTAGAGTTATATTTAATATATAACAAATATAACTCCAATGCAAATAATTATTGAATTAACTCAAATGTCCAAAATAAATATTTCTGAGCTCCTAAAAATATTGGTTTGAATTTTACCTCTGTCCAATATTTTCAGAGAGAAACATGAACATTTTCTTGGACCCATTTGAAGCAAGTTTTATCTTGGTCATTTTCAGAAATGATTTCTGAGGCTTTCACATGTCCCCATTTCAAATTCATTGAAATTTAAATATGATGTACACATGACTAGCTAGTCTAGGTCAAGGTAAAGCTAGGGATGTGACACGCCTGGTGCCCGCCTGGCCTCGGTCGTCATGGCTTGCGTCATAGGAACCTCGCGAGGTGTCCCTTGCCTTGATCTCTCCGCCCCTCGCGAGCCAGCCTGGTGAGGCCGCCCCTGAGGAGGTCTTGCATCGTCCGCCTCGCGAGGCTTGGCCCCTCGCGAGGGTCTTGAGTGTTGTTGGTGAAGATGGGCCGTACAGGGCCGCTGGTGGAGCCACGCCGTGGGCCGCAGGCAGGCAAGTCTCGGGACCCCCGTTCCGAGAACGTCGATAGTAGCCCCCGGGCCCAAGGCGCGCTCGGACTTGGCTTCGAGGCGAAGCCAAGGGGCAAGTGCGGAGCACCGCTGACCCCAATAGCCTGCGGCCTTGATTGACGCGTGGCGACTGACGGGACGTGGGCGTCTCCGCTTCCCCACGCAGCCTTGATATCCGCCTGGCTAGGCGGCCATCGTGATCTACACAGTTATTCCCTCATTGCTGGCGGCGCACTCCTCCAACTCTTCCGCCTCCTCGAAACTCAGCCTCGTCTCCCAATCCGACCCGAGCTCAGTCCTTCCCATCGTCATGGCGCCGAATCGAGCGGAGAAAGGAAAGAAGTCCATGTCCTCGGCCGGACCACCTCCGGCCATTGAGCCTGCCGTCGGTCGATCGCTGGTGCTCAACCAGGAGGCCATGGACAAGGTCCGCCCGGTGCTCGTCACCGGCTTCAACGAGTGGGGAGGAACGGTGGCCTGGCCTGCGTCACGAGCTTCTATCGACAGGACAGCCACCAAGGTCCCATTCTTCATCGACGCCCTGTGGGCCGGCCTGGTTCCTCCCTTCTCCGCCTTCTTCGATGCCGTGCTCTCCCACTATCAGATCCATATGCTGCAGCTAGACCCACAATCCGTCGCCCTTCTTGTCGTCTTTGCCTTTGTCTGCGAGGCCATGGTGTGCATTGCCCCTCCGTGGCCCTCCTGCACCATTCTCGCTGCACCTGACCGACCCCCGGCAGTGCTCGGGATGCCTGAGCTTCCAGGCTGTGGCGGCGACGGCCAGCTCGGGGATTGACTTTGAACTCGCGCCGTCCGCGAGCGGGTTTTGGGCATTGTGCGTGTATGTTGATGTCGGAGTGCTCAGCCCTCTGCTCTCACCTCCGTCGGCGCCCGCCGTTCCCGGCTCCGGTTGGGGCCACGAGAGGCTCGCTGACCCACGCCTTGCCTTCGTCTGGCTCCGGCTGAAGAGGCTGAAGGATCTTGGCATGACTGCGCCCATGGTGGTGAAGTAGTTCATCCGGCGCCGTGTCGCTCCGCTTCAGCGCCATTCTCGACCAATGTGGGCCTTGCTCAGCAGCAAGGACCGCATGAGACTTCACGAGTCCGGGCTTCCTCTTGAGGCGCGATGAACGGTGCTCGAGGTCTTGACGGGCGACCCGTCGCCAGCCGACATGCCAGAGAAGGGTTGTCTCTTATACCGTTGCTCGAACAAGGTGGAGTTCGCGGGGCAGATGCCCCCCTTCGATGAGTGGGGGCTGCGTCCAGCCGGTCTTGAAGAGCTCCGCGAGAACCCTGTGTTCGTAGTCCCCCTCTGTGGCGCCAGTGCCGAACTTGCCCCAAGAGTGGATGCACGGGGGGCGAGCACCGCTGGAGGCCGGAGGCGCGGGTGCTGTGGCGTCGACACCGCTCGGGGCTCCCGAGGTGCCATCCCCGGGAGCCTGTGACTCTTGCCCTGGGGTGACAGCTGAGGGGGCGACGCAATCCGCTGCTCCTGAGACCGAAGCCTCCGAGGTCTCAGCAGGTCATCATGAGGCGGAGCTCGAGGGCTCCCCTCAGCCCAGCACTCCCGTGGTCGTCTCCTCGGGCGCCTTACCATCTGTGCCCCACGGTGGTTGCCGCATCCCACGCTTCGGCCGGCTCCGTCTGGACTTCGATGCGCTCCGCAAGAGGAAAGGGTCTCCAAGCTGCAGCAGCGATGCCTTCCGGCCGTTGAAGCAGAGGAAGTATATCGCCATAGACGAGTGAGTACCTTATCTTTGTAATTTCCCGAGTGCTGCTTCCCCTCCTGACAGTGGCTACTCAGGGTCTCTTCTGCCAAGGCCGCGAAGTCTCCCGGGAAGCAACCTCCTCCTGCCTCGAATCCCCCGCTGGCCTTGGGCGCCCCAAGCCAGCATGCTGCCCCCGGCGTGAGGTCGGTCGGAGGGGCAAACTCGCTAGCTTGGCACCTTGAGCCCGCGCCTTTGCCGTTTCTCCTTCGCGGCCTCGACTGGGGTGCGGCAAGCGTGCCGAGGGCTCCTCCTCTGGTTATGGACGGCGGCTGGATGGCTTCGATCCTAGCTTCGTCTTCGAGCAACAGGCCTCAGCCCATCCGGGCCCCTGCTGGAGCCCGGTCGGCGACTAGGGAGGCGCCAGCCCCTAGCCCCTGCTGAAAGGGGGTGAGCCGCTTCGGATCCCGTCGGCCACCCCCTCTATGGAAGACGGACCCGGTCGCGCGCTTAAGTTCACGCTCGAGCGGAGTGTCGTCCGCCACGAGCTCTTTCAGGAGGCAATGGGCGCGATGACCCGGCTCGGCGGAGAGCTCGTGGATGTTGACGCGCGCCTTGAAGCTGAGGGTCTATGGCTGGTGGAGGAGTGGCGTCAACTGAAGGTGGCTATCAACCTTGGGCGCCTACAGCGTGAGTGCGCTAATGCGAAGGCCGAGGCATCCCTAGCAACCTCGCGCGAGGCCAGCGCCCGAGCCTTGAAGGAGGCCAGGGAGGCAGACCGTCGCCGCGATCGCCGAGGAACGCAGGCGGGAGCTCCTAGCCTTGAACGCCTCCTTGGAGCAGCAGGTGGAGGCGCGCAAAGCCGCCTTAGCATCGATGAAGGGCGCACCGTCCGACGAGGAGGAGATCTTGAGGCGTGAAGAAGCACTGCTGCTGGAGGCCGCAGAGCACAGCCTCGAGCTCGAGCGGTTGGAGACGAGGGAGCGCCAGGTCGACCAAGCAGAGGATGTCGTCGGTGCGCGTGAGGCCCAGGCTCAGGAAGAGGTCGACCGCAGAGTGGCCGGGGCTCGTGAGGGTCTCGCTAATGAGTACGCCCTGAAGCTGAAGTTCTTGGAAGCCGAAGCTGAGGGTAGAACCGCCGCCCTTCGGTCGAAGCTGAATGAAGAAGGGCTGCGCGAAAAGGCTGCCGCTGTGGCCCTGATCTCCGTTCAGGCTGAGTTGGCCTCCGCTCGAGCTGAGCTGCTCCCGCTTCAGCGGCGAGTTGCAGACGCCGAGTCCCTTGTGCAGCAAAGCAGGGAAGAGGCGCTCCGCCGGCAGACGTTGCTGCGCGAGCATACTCCCATGCTCCGGGAGCTCAGGACAAGGGCCAACCTGGCGCTCGGCACCATCTGCGACGAGCACGCCCCTCATCCTCATGCCGAAGACTATGTCGGCCATCTCCATTTCTTCACAGACGTCGTGACGCGCCTGGAGGACCGGGCCGAGAGGGCTCGCGAGCTTGTCGAGGAAAAGAGCCGGGGCCTCCTTGGGCGTGCATTCTCCCGCGTCTTCAGCCATCTTCAGAATGCTGACCCCAACTTCGACTTCGACGCCGCCATCACCCCAGTGCCTATAGTCATCCGGGACAACCTGGCACGCTGGGTAGATGATAAGGTGGACGCTCTGGTCGGGGCCTTCGTCACCAAGGACGACGAGGTCGTGGTCGTGGCGGACGAAGACGGCGCGGTTGACGATGGTGAAGACGACGCCAGCGACAACACCGGCAGCGTGCACGAGAGTGACTCAGGCGACGCTGCGAGCGACATGTTGGACTAGGTTCGCGCTCCTTTGTTTTTACCCTGCACGCAAAGACTTGGAGAAACCCCCGTAGGGTGTGAGAGCATTTTGATGGGGGAGCCCCCTATGTGTATAAATTGGTGTTGTAATCTGCTTTTCCCGTCTTAGAGCCGAACCTGGGACGCACTTCTACGAATCTGCGGGCTCGTGAATGGGGATGCCATCACGGCTTATCCTGACCTACCTGGTCTTGTGTTGGTTGCGGGGCCGTTGGCACACCTTTCTCCTGAGGTAAACCACTAGGGGTCCGTGGCCCTGAGCCTCCTGAGCAGCATGCGACCCTGCTGTGGGGAGCCTGGCTAGGGGTGTCCTGCTGACCGCAGCAGGATGCGTACGCGGCAATTTTGCGGTGCATACGCTCTTGCCCCGAGGGGGTCCTGCCGAGGTAGAGTAGACCCGCCAGGTGGGATCGGCCGTCCAGCCCTCGGGCCGAAGGGCCCGAGGCGCGTGCCTTAAAAACGAGGTACACGACCAGAAAGCGATAGAGCCAGCGGAAAATCAAAGGAAAAACTCCCCCCGTTTTTGGCAACGAAAAAGACTTCAAATTCAAGCCGAAAGGGCGACAAACCAGGTTATAAAGGAAAAGGGAGAGGAAAGCAAATAGCCGCATCCGGCACCTAGCTAGTCTTCTTGTCTTCCACCAGCGCGGAGCTAAGTGCAACCACTGGCCGTGGGCATAGTCATTGGGGGACAGTGTCGACGGCCAGCGCGGAGCATGGTGCTTCCACTAGGACGTGGGCGGGAGCCCCCGAGGCCCAAGGGCGGCACTCCGGAGACTCCGGGGCGTGTACAGCCCCACTCATTATTACGTGAGAGTGTCACGAGCGGAGACCTTTATAGGCGTGAGCCTTGCTTCATATCGCCAGACGAGGGCCCCGCCTTGCGCCACCGTCGACCACCGTTGGGGCGTCCGGAAACCAGGACGATGCCAAGGGGCAAAGGGGACGCTAGCGGCGCCCTCGGCGACCACGGGCCCTCTGCCGGGGGGAAGGCTCACCAGCGCCTCCCCGGCAGAGGGCCTACCTACGGGCGACGCCTTGCTCCGTGCGATGCGGGGAGGGGCCTTGCTCCCGGCTCCTTCCTTGCAGCCCCCAGTGCGCTCCCCCTGGTGGAAGGGGGACTGCCGTGCTGGGGCCGTCGTCCACCGTTGTGACCTGATCCACTTGCAACCCATGGTTAGCGTAAGCCTGCTCCTGAGAGATTAGCGGTACCCTGTAGCTGTTGTCGCCGGCATGGTCGGCGAGGCCCCCGGGTGGCTCCTGGAAGGCCCCAACTCCTAGCGCCTCCTCTTCCTAGCCTGGCTCGAGGAACGAGCCGGGGTCATCTTTCGCGCGTGTACTCCTGGTCCATCATGCGGGGCACGTAGGCCTCCGAAGCCATCGCCCCGAAAACATCGCTGAAGTGCCCCGCGCCCCACATCGCCCGGCCCGGCGCGCCGCCCTGAGGATGGTAGGGCGGCATCCTGCCGGGGCCCTGGGTGGTAACGCTCGTGCCTGCGTCTATCGGGGATGGCACAGGTGCAGCTGGGCGTTCGGCGCCTCTGGTCGCGCCGATGTCGACGAAACCTCCTGGTGCGCCCGGGGGCACGCGGGCGTGGCGAGGCCCGCCGTGCGATCCAACCGCAGTCTGAGACATAAGCAAGGAGCAGAAAGGTGGCGCTCCCTGGCTGCAGCGTCCAATAGCTCGGCGACGCGCTCCAGTAACGCATCTCGGCCGCTCTCCATCAGTCGGCATCGCAACAGCTCCCGCGCCACTGTGAGTGCGGCCCTCATGTTCGCTTGTTCCCACCGGGTGTGCGGCGTTGTCGCCGCGGTGTAGCTTGATGCCCTTGCGGCGGCCCGCGCACGCCACTGGGTAAGGGTGGACGCTGTCGGGCCGCGCCGCCCGCGCCCCGCAGCATTTGGCGGCGCGCGTGCCGCCTGAGGCATGGAGTTGAGGTCTTCTTGGGTGGCCGACGCCGCCCGGGCCGACCAGGTCGCCCAGTGGTCGGCGTTGGCTCGGGTCGCCAGTCATCGGTACCGTAGAGCACTGGCGAGTCTTGCTGACAGAGGAGAGGCTTCAGCGCACCCCTACCTGGCGCGCCAAATGTCGGATTTCGAGTTCCGGCAAAACCCTTGAGGTTCAAACACTGGGGTGTGCACGAAGATCTCTCTCTCCCTCACTAGCTCGCTCGCTCAAGGATCCACGGCCTAACTCGATGAACTCGAAGAACACGGGGACACAAGATTTATACTGGTTCGGGCCACCGATGTGGTGTAATACCCTACTCCAGTGTGGTGTGGTGGATTGCCTTGTAGGCTGTGGATGAACAAGTACAAGGGAAGAACAGCCTCAGGAGTAGAGCTGTTCTTGGGCTTGGTTAGCCAACCAAGGTTCTGGTCCCCTTGATATGGAGGTGGCTAGTCCTATTTATAGAGGCCCTGGTCCTCTTCCCAAATATTGAGCGGGAAGGGATCCCACAACGGCCAAGTTTGAAGGGGGACAACTAGTACAAGCTATCCTGACAAAAGTAGTCTTCGCCTGCCAAAGGCTCTGATGGTGACGCCGTCTTGGGCTCCACGGTGACCTCCGTCCTGCCGTCCTGCTGGCCTTGGTCTCGTTGCACCGATATGGAAACCTTTGCCTGATGCCTCGGGACTCCTCGCCTGCGCTTGCCTCTTTAGCACCAAAGAGGAAGCGAGTACTCTGCGCTCGCTGGCGCCCGCCTGGTGCCCGCCTGGCCTCGGTCGTCATGGCTTGCGTCATAGGAACCTCGGAGGTGTCCCTTGCCTTGATCTCTCCGCCCCTCGCGAGCCAGCCTGGTGAGGCCGCCCCTGAGGAGGTCTTGCATCGTCCGCCTCGCGAGGGTCTTGAGTGTTGTTGGTGACGATGGGCCGTACAGGGCCGCTGGTGGAGCCACGCCGTGGGCCACAGGCATGCAAGTATGGGGACCCCCGTTCCCAGAATGCCGACAGACCTGCGCTAGACATGTCGTCGCTTTGTTGACCCAAGCTCAGCTTCTTCGGATCATCATCTCGGCAAGCCGAACAAGAGTTCGGCATCGCGAAGGATAAATCATCACCAACATCGCCGCCCCACGGATTACACAGAGCGGGCACACCGGCATCGCCGCACGGTCCCTTCATCAAGCCGGCATTGACCACGCCACGAGTTACGGCCTGCATCGGCACGACCGCACCGTTGCTTCTTCGAGCCAATCTCCATCACGCCGAACTACTTCAACACCTCGGCTGACATGGCAGCTGCAATGTCTCCTTACCGACCTGCTCCGTCACCTCGTCTGGACCGGGGCCTTCGCCATCCCTTCATCAACCTACTCCGGAGACTTCAGCGTCGTCAGCCGACCAGCTTCGTCACGTTAGCTGGACCGGGGGCTTTGCCTCAGCGAGCCAACCTTTACCAACATCTCCATGTCGTCGCTTCACCGCCCATCAGGCAATGGGTGTGTGGATCGAGTCCCAATTTTGGGAGTCACTTTTCTTTGGACTGCTACAACAAATAAACCAGGTGCTATTAATCCTAGCAATTTTTTGCTTGTTTGGGTTTATTTTTCCCAAGGAATTATTACTCTGGTTTGTTCCATCATCTGTACACAGGTCTACAGAATGGTGGCCGCATTAACGACGGTCGCGTGGTGGTTCGGTCAGTTTCCGTATATAGTTCGGCGAACGCCGCATCCGGAACTCGGACCGGCCTGTGAATTCAGGCTTTGCCACGCCTTTACCGCATCACGCCGACGCCCTGCATCGACATTGACTTCGGCGCCAGGCCAGATATCTTTAAATAAATTATTTTGCGTAAATTAATTATGTGAGGATTTTTATATATTTATATTATTATTGTTGGCCTGCACTATTTTACATGTGCAGGTAATGGACTTCGACTGCATCACGTGGTCTCTTCGGCAAGCCGACGCCGTCGTCCCAATCGGCGTAAATCGGCTCGCGTGATCACCTTATTGGTCGAGTTGCCATACCGACGTGTTCGGTTGCCTCGGGGACTTCGGCATCGTAGAGAGAGCTCTACCTCATCGAGTGTTCGGCGCACATGCCATATTTTTTTCCGGTTTGCACTATTTTTTGTGCACAGGTAAATTATCCGGGTCGAGCACTGTTGTCACCTCGGCGTACTGACATACCACGTCACCTCGACTGGATGGGGGGCTTCGTCAAACTTCATTAACCCACACCGGGGACTTCGGCGTCACTCTGCTGGCCTGCATTGGCTGTGCTATGTCACCGTGATACGTCTCCAACGTATCTACAATTTTTTATTGTTCCATGCTATATTATATTCTGTTTTGCACATTATTGGGCTTTATTATACACTTTTATATTATTTTTGGGACTAACCTATTAACCGGAGGCCCAGCCCAGAACTGCTGTTTTTTGCCTATTTCAAAGTTTCGCAGAAAAAGAATATCAAACGGAGTCCAAACGGAATGAAACCTTCGGGAACGTGATTTTCGGAACGAACGTGATCTAGAGGACTTGGACCCTACGTCAAGACATCAAATAGGAGGCCACGAGGTAGGGGGCGCGCCTACCCCCCCAGGCGCGCCCTCCACCCTCGTGGGCCCCCTGTTGCTCCACCGGCGTACTCCTTCCTCCTATATATACCTACGTACCCCCAAACTACCAGATACGGAGCCAAAAACCTAATTCCACCGCCGCAACCTTCTGTACCCATGAGATCCCATCTTGGGGCCTGTTCCGGAGCTCTGCCGGAGGGGGCATCGATCACGGAGGGCTTCTACATCAACACCATAGCCTCTTCGATGAAGTGTGAGTAGTTTACCTCAGACCTTCGGGTCCATAGTTATTAGCTAGATGGCTTCTTCTCTCTTTTTGGATCTCAATACAATGTTCTCCCCCTCTCTCGTGGAGATCTATTCGATGTAATCTTCTTTTGCGGTGTGTTTGTTGAGACCGATGAATTGTGGGTTTATGATCAAGTTTATCTATGAACAATATTTGAATCTTCTGAATTCTTTTATGTATGATTGGTTATCTTTGAAAGTCTCTTCGAATTATCAGTTTGGTTTGGCCTACTAGATTGATCTTTCTTGCAATGGGAGAAGTGCTTAGCTTTGGGTTTAATCTTGCGGTGTCCTTTCCCAGTGACAGTAGGGGCAGCAAGGCACGTATTGTATTGTTGCCATCGAGGATAACAAGATGGGGTTTATATCATATTGCATGAGTTTATCCCTCTACATCATGTCATCTTGCTTAAAGCGTTACTCTGTTCTTATGAACTTAATACTCTAGATGCATGCTGGATAGCGGTCGATGTGTGGAGTAATAGTAGTAGATGCAGGCAGGAGTCGATCTACTTGTCTCGGACGTGATGCCTATATACATGATCATACCTAGATATTCTCATAACTATGCTCAATTCTGTCAATTGCTTAACAGTAATTTGTTCACCCACCGTAAATACTTATGCTCTTGAGAGAAGCCACTAGTGAAACCTATGGCCCCGGGTCTATTTTCCATCATATTAATCTCCCGACAACAAGCTATTTCTAGTGCCATTTTTATTTTACTTTCTTTACTTTGCATCTTTATCAGAAAAATACCAAAAATATTATCTTATCATATCTATCAGATCTCACTCTCGTAAGTGACCGTGTAGGGATTGACAACCCCTTATCGCGTTGGTTGCGAGGATTTATTTGTTTGTGTAGGTGCAAGGGACTCGTGCGTGGCCTCCTACTGGATTGATACCTTGGTTCTCAAAAACTGATGGAAATACTTACGCTACTTTGCTGCATCACCCTTTCCTCTTCAAGGGAAAACCAACGCAGTGCTCAAGAGGTAGCAAGAAGGATTTCTGGCGCTGTTGCCGGGAGGCTTACGCAAGGTCAAGTCAAGATTTGGACTCCCGATAACGAGCCATTTCTGGCGCCGTTGCTGGGGAGTCTACGCAAAAGTCAACATACCAAGTACCCATCACAAACCCTTATCTCCCGCATTACATTATTTGCCATTTGCCTCTCGTTTTCCTCTCCCCCACTTCACCCTTGCCGTTTTATTCGCCCTCTCTTTTCCGTTTGCCTCTTTTTGCCCGTTTCTTGTTTGCTCGTGTGTTGGATTGCTTGCTTGTCACGATGGCTCAAGATAATACCAAATTATGTGACTTTACCAATACCAACAACAATGATTTCCTTAGCACTCCGATTGCTCCTCTTACTGATACTGAATCTTGTGAAATCAATAATGCTTTGTTGAATCTTGTCATGAAAGATCAATTCGCCGGCCTTCGTAGTGAAGATGCCGCTACCCATCTAAATAGCTTCATTGATTTGTGTGATATGCAAAAGAAGAAAGATGTGGATAATGATATTGTTAAATTGAAGCTATTTCCTTTTTCGCTTAGAGATCGTGCTAAAGCTTGGTTTTCTTCTTTGCCTAAAAATAGTATTGATTCATGGAATAAGTGCAAAGATGCTTTTATCTCTAAGTATTTTCCTCCCGCTAAGATCATCTCTCTTAGAAACGATATTATGAATTTTAAGCAACCTGATCATGAACATGTTGCACAAGCATGGGAGAGGATGAAATTAATGATACGTAATTGCCCTACGCATGGTTTGAATTTGTGGATGATTATACAAAATTTTTATGCCGGATTGAATTTTGCTTCTAGAAATCTTTTAGATTCGGCCGCGGGAGGCACTTTTATGGAAATCACTTTAGGAGAAGCTACTAAACTCCTAGATAATATTATGGTTAATTATTCTCAATGGCACACTGAAAGATCTACTAATAAAAAAGTGCATGTGATAGAAGAAATTAATGTTTAGAGTGGAAAGATGGATGAACTTATGAAATTATTTTCTACTAAGAGTGTTTCTTCTGATCCTAATGATATGCCTTTGTCTACTTTGATTGAGAATAATAATGAATCTTTGGATGTGAATTTTGTTGGTAGGAATAATTTTGGTAACAACGCGTATAGAGGAAACTTTAATCCTAGGCCCTATCCTAGTAATTCCTCTAATAATTATGGTAATTCCTACAACAATTCTTATGGAAATTTTAATAAGATGCCTTCTGAATTTGAGACTAGTGTTAAGGAATTTATGATTTCGCAAAAGAATTTCAATGCTTTGCTTGAAGAAAAATTGCTTAAAGTTGATGAATTGGTTAGAAACATTGATAGAATTTCTCATGTTGATTCTTTAAAACTTAGGTCTATTCCTCCAAAGCATGATATCAATGAGTCTCTCAAAGCCATGAGAATTTCCATTGATGAGTGCAAAGAAAGAACCGCTAGGATGCGTGCTAAGAAAGATTGCTTTGTGAAAGCGTGTTCTTCAAATTTCTATGAAAATAAAGATGAAGATCTAAAAGTTATTGATGTGTCCCCTATTAAATCTTTGTTTTGCAATATGAATCTTGATAATGATGGGACTGAATATGATCCTCCTCTACCTAGAAGGCGTGCCAGAAATTCGGAGTTTTTAGATCTTGATGCTAAAATTGATAAAAGTGGGATTGAAGAGATCAAAACATTAGATATTAATGAACCCACTATTTTGGATTTCAAGGAATTTAATTATGATAATTGCTCTTTGATAGATTGTATTTCCTTGTTGCAATCCGTGCTAAATTCTCCTCATGCTTATAGTCAAAATAAAGCTTTTACTAAACATATCATTGATGCTTTGATGCAATCTTATGAAGAAAAACTTGAGTTGGAAGTTTCTATCCCTAGAAAACTTTATGATGAGTGGGAACCTACTGTTAAAATTAAAATTAAAGATCATGAATGCTATGCTTTGTGTGATTTGGGTGCTAGTGTTTCCACGATTCCAAAGACTTTATGTGATTTATTAGGTTTCCGTGATTTTGATGATTGTTCTTTAAACTTGCACCTTGCGGATTCCACCATTAAGAAACCTATGGGTAGAATTAATGATGTTCTTATTGTTGCAAATAGGAACTATGTGCCCGTAGATTTTATTGTTCTTGACATAGATTGCAATCCTTCATGTCCTATTATTCTTGGTAGACCTTTCCTTAGAACGATTGGTGCAATTATTGATATGAAGGAAGGGAATATTAGATTCCAATTTCCATTAAATAAAGGCATGGAACACTTCCCTAGAAAGAAAATAAAATTACCTTATGAATGTATTATTAGAGCCACTTATGGATTGCCTACCAAAGATGGCAATACCTAGATCTATCCTTGCTTGTATGCCTAACTAGGGGCGTTAAACGATAGCGCTTGTTGGGAGGCAACCCAATTTTATTTTTAGTTTTTGCTTCTGTTTAGGAATAAATCTTTGTTCTAGCCTCTGGTTAGATGTGTTTTTATGTTTTAGTTAGTGTTTGTGCCAAGTTAAACCTATAGGATCTTCTTGGATGATAGTTATTTGATCTTGCTGTAAATTCCAGAAACTTTCTGTTCACGAAAATAATTGTTAAAAATCACCAGAACGTGATAAAATATTGATTCCAATTGCTGCTGATCAATAAACAAATTTTCTAGGTCGTCCTATTTTGTCTGAATTTTTGGAGTTCCAGAAGTTTGCGTTAGTTACAGATTACTACAGACTGTTCTGTTTTTGACAGATTCTGTTTTTCGTGTGTTGTTTGCTTATTTTGATGAATCTAGTAAAATAGTTTATAAACCATAGAGAAGTTGGAATACAGTAGTTTTAACACCAATATAAATAAAGAATGAGTTCATTACAGTACCTTGAAGTGGTGTTTTGTTTTCTTTCGCTAACGGAGCTCACGAGATTTTCTGTTAAGTTTTGTGTTGTGAAGTTTTCAAGTTTTGGGTGAAAGATTTGATGGATTATGGAACAAGGAGTGGAAAGATCCTAAGCTTGGGGATGCCCATGGCACCCCCAAGATAATCTAAGGACACCTAAAAGCCAAAGCTTGGGGATGCCCCGGAAGGCATCCCCTCTTTCGTCTACTTCCATCGGTAATTTTACTTGGAGCTATATTTTTATTCACCACATGATATGTGTTTTGCTTGGAGCGTCTTGTATGATTTGAGTCTTTGCCTTTTAGTTTACCACAATAATACTTGCTGTACACACCTTTTGAGAGAGACACACATGATTCGGAAATTATTAGAATACTCTATGTGCTTCACTTATATCTTTTGAGTTATATAGTTTTTGCTCTAGTGCTTCACTTATATCTTTTAGAGCACGGTGGTGATTTTGTTTTATAGAAACTATTGTTCTCTCATGCTTCACTTAGATTATTTTGAGAGTCCTACAAAACAGCATGGTAGTTTGCCTTAACAATAATAGGCATACAAGATTAGTAAAAGAAAAATCTTATGAGTGTGTTGAATACTATGAGAAGTTTGATGCTTGATAATTGTTTTGAGATATGAAGATGGTGATATTAGAGTCATTCTAGTTGAGTAGATTTGAATTTGAGAAATACTTGTGTTAAAGTTTGTGATTCCCGTAGCATGCACGTATGGTGAACCGTTATGTGATGAAGTCGGAGCATGATTTATTTATTGATTGTCTTCCTTATGAGTGGCGGTCGGGGACGAGCGATGGTGTTTTCCTACCAATCTATCCCCCTAGGAGCATGCGCGTAATACTTTGCTATGATAACTTGTAGATTTTTGCAATAAGTATATGAGTTCTTTATGACTAATGTTGAGTCCATGGGTTATACGCACTCTTCTTCCTTCCACCATTGCTAGCCTCTCTAATACCGCACACTTTTCGCCGGTATCATACACCCACCATATACCTTCCTCAAAACAGCCACCATGCCTACCTATCATGGCATTTCCATAGCCATTCCGAGATATATTGCCATGCAACATACCACCGTTTCGTTTATTATGACACGCTCCATCATTGTCATATTGCTTCGCATGATCATGTAGTTGACATCGTATTTGTGGCAAAGCCACCGTTCATAATTCTTTCATACATGTCACTCTTGATTCATTGCATATCCCGGTAAACCACCGGAGGCATTCACATAGAGTCATATTTTGTTCTAAGTATTGAGTTGTAATTGTTGAGTTGTAAGAAAATAAAGTGTGATGATCATCATTTTTAGAGCATTGTCCCAAGTGAGGAAAGGATGATGGAGACTATGATTCCCCCACAAGTCGGGATGAGACTCCGTACGAAAAAGAAAAAAAAAGAGGCCATAAAAAAAGGCCCGAATAAAAAAATGAGAGAAAAAGAGAGAAATGACAATGTTACTATCCTTTTACCACACTTGTGCTTCAAAGTAGCACCATGATATTCATGATAGAGAGTCTCCTATGATATCACTTTCATATACTAGTGGGAATTTTTCATTATAGAACTTGGCTTGTATATTCCAATGATGGGCTTCCTCAAAATGCCCTAGGTCTTCGTGAGCAAGCGAGTTGGATGCACACCCACCTAGTTTATTTTGTTGAGCTTTCATATACTTATAGCTCTAGTGCATCCGTTGCATGGCAATCCCTACTCACTCACATTGATATCTATTGATGGGCATCTCCATAGCCCGTTGATACGCCTAGTTGATGTGAGACTATCTTCTCCTTTTTGTCTTCTCCACAACCACCATTCTATTCCACATATAGCGCTATGTCCATGGCTCACGCTCATGTATTGCGTGAAGATTGAAAAAGTTTGAGAATGTCAAAAGTATGAAACAATTGCTTGGCTTGTCATCGGGGTTGTGCATGATTTAAATATTTTGTGTGGTGAAGATAGAGC
This sequence comes from Aegilops tauschii subsp. strangulata, assembly GCF_002575655.3. Taxonomy (NCBI): domain Eukaryota; kingdom Viridiplantae; phylum Streptophyta; class Magnoliopsida; order Poales; family Poaceae; genus Aegilops; species Aegilops tauschii. The sequence continues at coordinate 431,068,741 of NC_053040.3, forward strand.
ATAGCAAGACTATATGATTTTGTAGGGATAACTTTCTTTGGCCATGTTATTTTGAGAAGACATAATTGCTTAGTTAGTATGCTTGAAGTATTATTATTTTTATGTCAATATTAAACTTTTGTCTTGAATCTTTCGTATCTGAATATTCACACCACAATTAAGAAGAATTACATTGAAATTATGCCAAGTAGCATTCCACATCAAAAATTCTGTTTTTATCATTTACCTACTCGAGGACGAGCAAGAATTAAGCTTGGGGATGCTTGATACGTCTCCAACGTATCTATAATTTTTTATTGTTCCATCCTATATTATATTCTGCTTTGGACATTATTGGGCTTTATTATACACTTTTATATTATTTTTGGGACTAACCTATTAACCGGAGGCCCAGCCCAGAACTGTTGTTTTTTGCCTATTTCAGAGTTTCGCAGAAAAAGAATATCAAATGGAGTCCAAACGGAATGAAACCTTCGGGAACGTGATTTTCGGAACGAACGTGGTCCAGAGGACTTGGACCCTACGTCAAGACATCAAACAGGAGGCCACGAGGTAGGGGGCGCGCCTACCCCCCCAGGCGTGCCCTCCACCCTCGTGGGCCCCCTGTTGCTCCACCGACGTACTCCTTCCTCCTATATACACCTACGTACCCCCAAACTACCAGATACAGAGCCAAAAACCTAATTCCACTGCCGCAACCTTCTGTACCCGTGAGATCCCATCTTGGGGCCTGTTCCGGAGCTCCGCCGGAGGGGCATCGATCATGGAGGGCTTCTACATCAACACCATAGCCTCTCCGATGAAGTGTGAGTAGTTTACCTCAGACCTTCGGGTCCATAGTTATTAGCTAGATGGCTTCTTCTCTCTTTTTGGATCTCAATACAATGTTCTCCCCCTCTCTCATGGAGATCTATTCGATGTAATCTTCTTTTGCGGTGTGTTTGTTGAGACCGATGAATTGTGGGTTTATGATCAAGTTTATCTATGAACAATATTTGAATCTTCTGAATTCTTTTATGTATGATTGGTTATCTTTGCAAGTCTCTTCGAATTATCAGTTTGGTTTGGCCTACTAGATTGATCTTTCTTGCAATGGGAGAAGTGCTTAGCTTTGGGTTCAATCTTGTGGTGTCCTTTCCCAGTGATAGTAGGGTCATCAAGGCACGTATTGTATTGTTGCCATCGAGGATAAAAGGATGGGGTTTATATCATATTGCATGAGTTTATCCCTCTACATCATGTCATCTTGCTTAAAGCGTTACTCTATTCTTATGAACTTAATACTCTAGATGCATGCTGGATAGCGGTCGATTTGTGGAGTAATAGTGATACGTCTCCAACGTATCTATAATTTATGAAGTATTCATGCTATTATATTATCTGTTTTGGATGTTTATGGGCTTTATTAAACACTTTTATATTATTTTTGGGACTAACCTATTGACCCAGAGCCCAGTGCCAGTTTATGTTTTTCCCTTGTTTCAGTGTTTCGAAGAAAAGGAATATCAAATGGAGTCCAAACGGAATGAAACCTTCAGGAAAGTTATTTTTGGAAAGAAAGCAATCCGGGAGACTTGGAGTGCACGTCAGGGGATCAACGAGGAAGGCACGAGGCAGGGGGCGCGCCCACCCCTCTGGGCGCGCCCTCCACCCTCGTGGGCCCCTCGTGGCTCCCCTGACGTATTTCTTCCTCCTATATATACCAATATACCCTAAAACCATCGGGGAACAGAAGTGATCGGGAGTTCCGCCGCCGCAAGCCTCTGTAGCCACCAAAAACCAATCGAGACCCTGTTCCAGCACCCTGCCGGAGGGGGGAACCCTCACCGGTGGCCATCTTCATCATCCAGGCGCTCTCCATGACGAGGAGGGAGTAGTTCACCCTCGGGGCTGAGGGTATGTACCAGTAGCTATGTGTTTGATCTCTATCTCTCGTGTTCTTGATTTGGCACGATCTTGATGTATCGCGAGCTTTGCTATTATAGTTGGATCTTATGATGTTTCTCCCCCCTACTCTCTTGTAATGGATTGAGTTTTCCCTTTGAAGTTATCTTATCGGATTGAGTCTTTAATGATTTGAGAACACTTGATGTATGTCTTGCGTGGGATAACCGTGGTGACAATGGGTTATTCTATTGATTCACTTGATGTATGTTTTGGTGATCAACTTGCGGGTTCCGCCCATGAACCTATGCATAGGGGTTGGCACACGTTTTCGTCTTGACTCTCCGGTAGAAACTTTGGGGCACTCTTTGAAGTACTTTGTGTTGGTTGAATAGATGAATCTGAGATTGTGTGATGCATATCGTATAATCATACCCACGGATACTTGAGGTGACATTGGAGTATCTAGGTGACATTAGGGTTTTGGTTGATTTGTGTCTTAAGGTGTTATTCTAGTACGAACTCTATGATATATCGAACGGAAAGAATAGCTTCGTGTTATTTTACTACGAACTCTTGAATAGATCGATCAGAAAGGATAACTTTGAGGTGGTTTCGTACCCTACCATAATCTCTTCGTTTGTTCTCCGCTATTAGTGACTTTGCAGTGACTCTTTGTTGCATGTTGAGGGATAACTATATGATCCAATTATGTTCTTATTGTTGAGAGAACTTGCACTAGTGAAAGTATGAACCCTAGGCCTTGTTTCAACGCATTGCAATACCGTTTGTGCTCACTTTTATCATTAGTTACCTTGCTGTTTTTATATTTTCAGATTACAAAAACCTTTATCTACCATCCATACTGCACCTGTATCACCACCTCTTCGCCGAACTAGTGCACCTATACAATTTACCATTGTATTGGGTGTGTTGGGGACACAAGAGACTCTTTGTTATTTGGTTGCAGGGTTGTTTGAGAGAGACCATCTTCATCCTACGCCTCCCACGGATTGAGAAACCTTAGGTCATCCACTTGAGGGAAATTTGCTACTGCCCTACAAACCTCTGCACTTGGAGGCCCAACAACGTCTACAAGAAGAAGGTTGTGTAGTAGACATCAAATAGTAGTAGATGCAGGCAGGAGTCGGTCTACTTGTCTCGGACGTGATGCCTATATACATGATCATACCTAGATATTCTCATAACTATGCTCAATTCTGTCAATTGCTTAACAGTAATTTGTTCACCCACCGTAAATACTTATGCTCTTGAGAGAAGCCACTAGTGAAACCTATGGCCCCCGGGTCTATTTTCCATCATATTAATCTGCCGACAACAAGCTATTTCTAGTGTCATTTTTATTTTACTTTCTTTACTTTGCATCTTTATCAGAAAAATACCAAAAATATTATCTTATCATATGTATCAGATCTCACTCTCGTAAGTGACCATGTAGGGATTGACAACCCCTTATCACGTTGGTTGCAAGGATTTATTTGTTTGTGTAGGTGCGAGGGACTCTTCGCTCCGCCACCTCGGGACCGGCTTGGAGGATGGAACCTTGTCCCGCATCAAGCTCGGACCGCGTCATCAATGCCAAACACATTAACCAGCTAAGTCGCTTTCATGCTCAAAGTTTTAAATTTTTAACTTGTGTTCGGTTCGACCATGCTCACATACGTTGTTCGTTAAAAGAAACTCCCCTTACCATGTTAACTAGGGGCTCTTAAAATTTACACGAGCCGTTTTATAATAATGTGTTTTCTTCTTGGTCGTTGCAAAGTCTTTTTCTACCGCTCGTTTTTCGACTCGAGTGTATGGTCAATAGCCGGATAGCCTAGCTTCTCTCTAAAGCCGCTCGAGTTTAGTTCGCTAAACTGGCCTCGGAGAAGCACTCCGCCTTCGGGATAAGGAGCTTTAAGCCGTAGGCTGGCTTGCTTGAAGTCTTGAGATCGGATGTGTCATGTTAAAGCACGACAGAAGCACATTTTTTTTAAAAGACCAATTTCCGAATTGGCACCAAAATCTCGGTTTAGTCTGGACGTCAAGTTTTTACATAAGTTTTTGGCTTTTCGAGCCTATGGCACTTTTAAACTATTTGTGTGTTTCCAGCATAAGTCTCGTAGTGCAACGCCGGACACCTTTAGAGATTCTGCAAAAACATTTCCGGATATTGCTATATATGCATCGGTTTTGAATTGTGTCTTTGGTCAATAGTTGGTTTGCCCGGCTCATGTGCTTGCCTCCTACGTTCCGCTTTGTTCGGCTAGGTGTGCAACGGGAGAACCATTGCAATTGTGCTTCCAGCTTGCATGGTTAAGCACCTCAGTGGAGAAAGCCGAAAACTGACCATCACAATTAGCGTAAACTGGTCAGCGATCCGATGACTGTGTTAAATGACGGGCCGTTCATAACATTGGCCGAAGTGTTTACGGCTTGACCTCGGCTGTCGCCGAACACTAACCAGGGGCTAGTAGTTGGCCTCCCAACTTTAAGCTCCTATGACTAAGTGAAAGTTATAAAGCCCGCATATCTGATTGCCTCGTTTCCGCTAACACAACCGCCTCAGGGCACCGAGACATCGGCTAAGGGTTGTCTTATTATTGCGGAAACACCCTGCGTAGTATCTATAAAGGGGTCGAAGCCGACGATGGGCCACTTTCAACTGATAAACGGTCGCAACGGAGTCAAAATAAACATATCATCAGCATTTGTATTCAGTATACAAGCACTGCCTTCTGTAATCATTGTTATAAAGCCATAAATATGCATCAATTTGACTTCAGATTTCAGCCAAGCTGGGTTGCCTGGCTCCTGTGATTACCCCTACATTCCTGATTGTTCGGCTAGGAGGTAAAGGGAGCACCTCTGTGATTGTTACTTCTGGGTCATCCGTGTTAGTACCTCAGACTGGGAGAAGCCGAAAGCTAGCCATCTTAAAGAATATAATTGGTCGACAACGACGGAAGTGAACATTTTGGTCCACTAAAAACCACAGAGATCGGGAACTTACCCCGAACTAAATCCTCAATATTTTTCTCCCGCATCGATCAGAGTTGAGGTTTCATGATCATGGTCGGCATGACAACCCAAAGAAAGGAACCGATAGCGGGATTATTTTCTTTGGGAGATGTTTCTTACATCAAATAGTAATATAACATTCTCTCCGCATACCTTTGTTTATAAAACCATATGGCCGGATTGCCTTGTTTGTCGTAAACCTTGGCCCTTGTAAAGGCTTTATAAAGTAGGACAAACACTCCCCGGCCACTGGCCGAGGAGGTTGAAGCCGATGGTCGGTCAACAAGGTGTTGTACAATGCAGATCCGAGCATTCATGATGTAAAGTACTTGGATACATAGAATAATTACACATAAAAATTGCGAGTAAAATCCATTTACTGCAATCCATCTTTTAAACCCCTTGGGGCCTACCTTGGCGAGCTCGGATTTCGACCAGCTCTAAGCTCCTTTAAGAGATCTTTATTCTCTTTCCGAGAAGTTTGTGTTAAACACAACAATTTTTTTTGTCAAACGGATATCGATCCTTAATTCGGCCACCCGTGCCCACATTAAGGCTCGGGGGCTACTGGGCTTCGCGCTCATTATTTATAAATATTAAAGGGTCACATCGATCCCCTGATCCGGTGTTGCCACCCGACCAGTGTCTCGGGGGCTACTGCATTGCTTATTCAATGCAGAGAATTCAAAGTGCTCGGTGTTCGGCATGACCGAACTATGGGCAAGTGCGTCTTCGGACAACAATAAGTACCATTTGGGACTTATCAGGCATCAAGCTAATATATCACGGCGACTTCTCACAAACCTCTCTCAGGGGCCTGTCTGCCGATCATTATTTCTAATATATTACACTGCGTTTCTATTCCTACGTATGCTGCCGAGCTAGGAGTTGATCCTCAGGCCGATTTTGCAAATTGACCTGAGTCTCAGGGGCTACTAGATCAGCAGTTTTATGTTTTCCTTCAGGTGCATCTCAGGTTTTAGACCGACACACACCTTGAGGGCTACTGGATATACATATACTGGCTATATATCTCGGAAGAGAATAAATTGCACCAATCAAAGATATTCACAAAAAATCAGCTCGCGGTCGGGGTGGTGCACCACCTCAGAAGCAGTTCGACATAAAGCTCGGGCGCCAGTGGCTGGCTCCATAGAGGGCATTTTTGGCATTAAGCTCGGCTGAATTCGTTCAATCTTTTAAAAGACCGAGGTAGTCTACGACACCTCGGACGCTGACCATTGTTGGAGCTCGGAAGTGGTCCGGCATAAAGCTCGGATTCGAATGGCTCGTTCCATAGAGAACTTTTCAGCGTTAAACTTGGATAACCTCCTTCAAACTTTTTCAAGCCACGGTGATCTATGACACCTCGGATATAGTCCGGCGTTGGAGCTCGGATATAGTCCGGCGTTGGAGCTCGGATATAGTCCGGCGTTGGTGCTCGGCTGCAAAAGATATCTCGAATGCAAGAGGACACCGCCGCACGGGAACAACTTCAAACCCGAGGTGTGGCGTAAAAAATAACAAGGCATTGATAAAGGCCGAGAACTTAAAGGGGCTCCTCGGATACCCGACGTGTAAACTCATTGGATTCACTTCGGCGATCCTCAAGATCGAGGATGAGATGATTTGTTGAACCAGTTTTCAAGACCGACGACCGAAGATGAAGAACAGTTCGGAAGAATTGAGGAGCGTCCCCAACTTGAAGACCGATTCAGGGGGCTACTGACGGTGTCCTGGACTAGGGGGTACTCACCACGTCGTCTCCTGATCAGTTGGATTGGGCCGAGGACCCCCATGGCCGTTTACTCATGGGCCAGTTTGGACAGCCGATGTATACACGAGGAAGATTCCACAAGACTTGGTGATCAAGACAAGAACTCGTCTCCACCGGCGTATTCGACTAGGACTCTTGTTATCCTAGGCCTCTGGTACATTATATAAGCCGAGGCCAGGCTAGTCGATAGATCATCATGCCATTATTCATCATACCCTCAAGTTTAGACCACAACATACGATCTCGAGGTAGATCAACTCTTGTAACCCCTATACTCAACAAAGTCAGTCAAGCAGCATGTAGGGTATTATCTCTTCGAGAGAGCCCGAAGCTGGGTAAAATCCCGTGTCCATGTTACCATAGATCCTAAGACACACAGCTTGGGACCCCCTACCCGAGATCTGCCGGTTTTGACACCGACAGTGATCCCGTTCATCAAATGACAACACATGTCTATGGCTAGGAAACTTAACCATCTTTGATTAACGAGCTAGTCAAGTAGAGGCATACTAGGGACACTCTGTTTGTCTATGTATTCACACATGTACTAAGTTTCCGGTTAATACAATTCTAGCATGAATAATAAACATTTATTATGATGTAAGGAAATATGAATAACCACTTTATTATTGCCTCTAGGGCATATTTCCTTCATATCGGTCGACCGAGAGTTATCGGACGTCCGAGAGAGACAGAGAACAGATGGTGAAATCAGAAGATGATTATTGAGCAAGTCCTTCGCAAGACCCCATGTTCCCCTCTTAATAGTGCGGGATCCCTATACTCAAGAGCAAACATAAAGAGCCTAAGCTAGTAGCCGTGTTCCTTTGTTCTTGAGCAATATATATATGTTCGGTAGTCATGATCCACACACATGATTCTGAGGGGACTAAGCCTGAGATATACTTGACAAACATTGTTAGTCCCCTATGTATATAATGTCATCAACATCAAAATACGATTAAGGGCATGATTGCACTTTCACATAAGCTACGGCCTACGGGGTGGAGAGATCACGCTCAAGAAGACAAGGAACCGTGCGCCCGCCTTCGGCCATAAGACCGACTTCTGCTGCATCCAGCAACCGAGTGGTACTCTCAGTGATGGATTCTATGTCCGCCACCACATGCCGGAGTACAGACGGGATCAGCAGAACCTTCGCATGCCACCTAGATCCGGCGATGCCAATATTTTGCAATGGGAAAAGAAACTAGGAGATGTCCCGGATCATCGACTCCGAGCTGAGTTCTATCACATCCAGCGTGAACTTGCCCAAATCATCATTGAAGGAGGTCCTAAAAAACAGGGATGTTATACGAAGAAGGGCAAATGTCGCGGGAAGACGTCCGAACACGCGTAGCCGCTCAACGTCTCGACCTGAAGCCTTTCACTGCGCTTGGGGACCATCTCCCTGATTTGGATGGATGGCACGACATGTTGGAGTGATTGACAATATATGACAATGTGTCCGTTTAGTCCGTACTTTCTCTATGACGAAACTTTGAGTTATGCACGACGAAACTTTATGATTTAATTAAACAGTCATCCTCAACTAGCGAAGATCACTCTAGTTAGGGCATTTTGGGTACGATGAACTTTGTTATTTATACTTATGATATTTTGCTTCTATTTTTGCCAACTCTGTCTCTTTCTGTTGCTCAATTATATATGTTGCATATTATCGACTCATGTGACGATGCAGGTACATAGATCATCGATGGCGAAGAAGTGCTACGCCAGGAGTATACGACGAGTGGCCTGAGTGTCAAGCCCAGGTGTACCGTTTTCCGAGCGACAGCCAGAGAGGGTTCGATAGCAGAGCCGAAGAGGAAAATAGTTAGTTTAGGTTCACGCTACTACGAGAGAGGGATCCGAACCGGCGCCTCAAGAAGTACTACATTATGTATGATGAGACATGTCAGTTAACTTGTATCGCTATAGCGTGATTATGATGTGACGACATGATTTGTGTTGGATGATATGATGAGACTATTATGTGTATGATATGATGAGCATATTGCATGTTTATGATATGATTAGAATACTGTATAAAACCTGTACAAAAACATCGCAAATACGTACCAAAAAAATGTGAAAATATAGTAGTAGCGCTCTTTAGCGTTGGACAGGAAAACGCTACTGCTAAGCCACTTAGCAGTAGCGCTGGTATGGACAACGCTACTGCTAAGTAGATATAGCTGGTCAAAACGCGCTACTGCTAAATGTTAGCTGTAGCTGATAGCTCTTAGACCCGTGTTACTGGTAGGTTTTTTCCTAATAGTGTTGGGATTCTCTCTTTTGTGATTTGTGAATTTTGATAGAGTCTGCATTCGGGGAGATGGATTACGTTGAGAGGCAAGCGCTAATTAAGAGAGAGAGGTTAATTGGTGGTGATTAAGATCGGAATGTGCCTTGCGTGATTGTGGAGTTGGCGACGCAGGGCGTGGGGGTGTTTTCCTCCGCGCTGCGGTACAGTCAGTCAACGTAAATTGCTAAATGCACGCAGAAAATAGATTAGGACATGGCTAGCCGTTAGGTGAGTTTAGTTGGGCTAATCATGCGGTGGTAATTAGTCCGTGTACATTTTGTCGGGTGTGTTTAAAGAAGATTTTGTTTGTTCTTTTGTAAGTAGTGTAGATTGATAACTTTTTTTAGATATAAGATTTGGTTATTTTTTTAGGGCACTACTAGGCGCGCGGCCGAAAGTTTCAACCGGTCCGCTGCCCAGCGTTGGATCCCACGCATATCAATGGCCTAAATAATCGCAACTCCTCAAAAGAAAAACAGACGACAACGCTTGGGTCATCTCTTTCTTCGGCACACACGCTAGAATAAAAAAGGGGAAGATTCTCAGTGCTCGTCGGCCGCCTCATGCTCGCCTGCCCTCGCCGGCCATCCCTCGCCGCTCATGCTAACACCACTTTCATTGGTCGCAAAAACATGGCCGCCATCCTAGTAGCTTTTTTTATTCACTCGTAGCAAAATAGAGAGACGGTTGCAACAAAAACATCATCACCGTCGCCATTGGTTGAAGCTCGTCATTGCAGGTCGCAACATTTCCGTCGCCAGATCTCCGCAAAAACGAATGTATGTAGCCAAAAAAACCACTGGTTGTAGCAAAAAACGAACACCGTTGTAGCAAAAAATCAACGTCGTCCCCGTCTGAGGCTACAACTACACCATGAAAAAAGAATGTAGCAAAAATCCTCGCCGAATGTAGCAAAAAACTACAACGGTTGCAGCTAAAAATTCATAGACGCTGCATCAATCTCACGAGCAAAAAAAAAACGGTGGTGGCCGTAGCCTTCACCATAGCCGGTTGCAGCAAAGATGGGTGCAGGATCCAGCATCTAGACATCAAGGTTGCGGCTCACGGCCGAGCCGGTTCCAGCATCTTGCGCCGCCCATTATAGCACGACGTGACCGTCGTTCCAGCACCGCCCCACGCCAGATGCAGCTCTGACCGAACCGGTTGCAGCTCGAGGCCGAGCCGGTTCCAAAATCTTGCGCTAGTTGCAGCATCTTGGGGCCATGCGTCCCCGCCGTCCACCGTTGAAGCTTCCCCGGCGCCACGGCGATGAAGAAGGGGAGGAGCGCGGCCATGGCTACGGACCCGGCACCATGGCAAAAGAGGAAGTTGGGGCCGAGCGCTGCAACAAAAAAACGTTGGTGGTGACCGTGGGGCCGAACGGCAGCACGACAACAGAGTATATTGGGGCTGAGCACAGGAAGAAACTCGTCGGCGGCGAACAGTGGAAGCGAGCAAGAGAGAGAGAAGAGAGGTTGGAGATAAAGCGATAAGGTGAGCGAGAGGGCAGCACATCTCGCTCTTATCTGTTCCTTCCATCACGCGTGTGTGATGCGCACCATGGCACGTGGGCCAGGAAACGATGCGGAAGCCTCGCGTGGCGAAGAGATAAGGGGAAAAGGACTCAGCCGGCACATGTGTGGGTCTGACCGGTCGAAGATTCGGCAGGCGTGTAGGCACGAAGGGTTTACCATTTTTTTAGTCTACTTTTTTTCTGAGAAACAAGCCTCTTTTGAGTCTAGATAAGATTGATATTTTTTATAACTTCTAGATAAGATTGATACGGTTTTTTTTCAGGTGAATAAGATTGATACGTTGTCCTGAAGCCTGATAACATCCAACAAAGAAGAGATGGGCCAGCCCACCCAGTCCTGAAGCCTGATATCCGAATTGCACTTGGGAGGCCTTCTCCGAGTCACAGTAAGAGTCGGTCTGCGTAACATGGGCCAGCCCACCAGTTGCCGACTTAACCCACGGTCCTGGCAACCTCCCTATCCCTTTTTCCCAAAATAATACAGTACCACAAATCGAACCAAACCCTAGCTTCTCCTCCCCGATCCCCATCCGGCGCCTCGCCGGAACCCTAGCCCAGATCCGCGGCAACTCCGCCGTACCAGCCATGGGGACCCTTAGGGAGATCCTGCCGTCGCCCAAGACGTCGTCCTCCACGTTCTACGACCACAGCAGCGACCCGTGGTTCAAGGAGCGGTACGGCGGGGAGCCCGCGGAGGCGGCGGCGGGGAAGCTAGCGGGCCCCGCCAAGCCCGTGCCTCCCTACGGGAAGCGCACCGGCTTCGTCCCCCGGCGGCCGGAGGACTTCGGCGATGGCGGCGCCTTCCCCGAGATCCTCCTCGCGCAGTACCCGCTCGGCATGGGCCGCCGCGACGACAAGGGCGGGTCCAAGATCCTCGCGCTCACCGTCGACGCGCAGGGCAGCGTCGCCTTCGACGCCGTCGTCAAGCAGGGCGAGAACGCCAAGAAGATCGTCTACTCCAAGCACAGCGACATCGTGCCCAAGATCGCCACGGCCGACTCCGAAGCCGTCGAGGACGAGGAGTACGATAAGGAGGTCGAGGAGACCAAAGAGCGGACCGTAGCTGCCCTGCAGAAGATTGTCAACGTCCGCCTCTCTGCTGCCCAGCCCAAAAACGTTCCGACGCATGATTCGGAATCGAAGTTCATCAAGTATAAGCCGTCGCAGCAGTCGGCAGCTTTCAATTCAGGTGCCAAGGAGAGGATTATTAGGATGTCGGAGATGGCTTCGGATCCTCTCGACCCACCAAAGTTCAAGCATAAGCGAGTGCCCCGTGCATCCGGGTCGCCGCCTGTGCCGGTGATGCACTCGCCACCGCGGCCTGTCACAGTGAAGGACCAGCAGGATTGGAAGATCCCACCTTGCATCTCAAATTGGAAGAATCCAAAGGGTTACACAATCCCACTTGACAAGAGGTTGGCAGCTGATGGGAGGGGGCTGCAGGAGGTTCAGATTAATGATAACTTTGCAAAGCTTTCAGAAGCGTTGTATGTTGCAGAGCAGAAGGCGAGGGAAGCAGTGCAGATGCGCTCCAAGGTGCAGAGGGAGCTAATGCTAAAGGAGAAGGAGAGGAAGGAGCAAGAGTTGAGGGCACTTGCACAGAAGGCCCGCATGGAAAGGTCTGGTGCTCCACCTCCATCCACGGGTATGCCTGTTGGAGGTGGGAGGGAGAGAGAGCGGGAGAGGGTTGATGATGGGGATGCAGATATGGATTTGGAGCAGCCGCGTGAGCAGCGCAGGGAGACTAGAGAAGAGAGGGAGGCGAGGATTGAGCGTGACAGGATCCGTGAGGAGCGGAGGCGTGAGAGGGAGAGGGAGAGGAGGCTGGAGGCGAAGGAGGCTGCTGGAACACATAAAAAGAGTAAGCTCACTAGAGACAGGGACCGTGACGTCGGTGAGAAGGTGGCCCTGGGTATGGCACACACTGGTGCAAAGACCGGGGAAGTCATGTATGACCAGAGGCTCTTTAACCAGGACAAGGGAATGGACTCTGGTTTTGGTGCTGATGATCAGTACAACCTGTATTCGAAGGGCCTCTTCACAGCACAGTCCAGTATGTCCTCACTTTACAGGCCCAAGAAGGATGGTGATTCTGAAGTGTATGGTGGTGATGCCGACGAACAGTTGGACAAGGTTATGAAGACAGAGAGGTTCAAGCCTGACAAGGCGTTTACCGGTGCTCCAGAGAGGGCTGGCAAGAGAGATAGACCCGTGGAGTTTGATAAGCAAGAGGAGGCCGATCCATTTGGTCTTGATCAGTTCTTGACTGAGGTGAAGAAGGGGAAGAAAGCTGTGGACAAGATTGGTGGCGGTGGAACTATGAAGGCAAGTGGTGGATCTTCGAGGGATGATTACGAGGGTGGAGGATCTGGGAGGTCTCGCATTAACTTCGAAAGAGGAGGGCGTTGAGGTATTTGCTGTGCACATTTATCTTCTGCAATTTTCATGTCCTCAGTGCATTTTCAAATATCATCCTGAAGGATTTCTTTGGAGAATATGATCCTTCTTACACAAGGAAGAACGCAAATATCATCCTGAAGTATTACTTTGGAGAATATGATCTTTCTTACAGAAGGAAGAACCTGATGGTTTAGTTGCTGTGATAGGGCTGCTTGTTCTATTTCAACCATTGTGTTAAACGGTGTACCTACTTATTAGATCCTATGATGCTTGTATGCTGTGTAGCTTTGTGACGGAATCCATGAACTTTGTCGTTACACATGTTACATAGGCTCATCCATGTCCTGTTAATTTCAAAGCTGTATCGAAGTTGTAATATATGTGGCTGGACTGGGTATATGTCTCATCTCTTGTTTATCATGCTTGCTGGTTGGATGAGTTTGTGGTCGTTTTCCAAAATAAGCATGGAGATGTTTGAAGAAAATGCCCTTCAACCTTGCTTGCGCTTGTTTTATTAATTTGTATGGGCAGCTTAAAACTTGCTCTGTTAGATCATTGGCGGTTTGTTGTCAAATCTTTTCTGGTGGAGGGGTTGATGCTGAAATCCTCAATTGTTCTTGTTTGTACTGACCGGTTTCAGTTCTTTTAGCTGGGTTTGTTGATTTGGTTTTGATCTTGCAAAAGCCATGCAGACCATGTGTTAGTCCTCGGCCAAAAACTGATTGCTGTGTTTTGGAACTTTAGAGGGATGGACCCTTTAAAAGTTCAAGGGTCAGGCAGACCCAATTCAAAACAAACTAGATGATTTGTCTCTATAGGAGTACTTTTTTTTTAGGGTTCGAGGAGTACAATTTTGGGTTGGAAGTAGTGTTCATCTCCCAGAGAGTACAGTTTCTGTATAGGAAAATAATATTCCTGTGAAAACCACCGAGGCGAAAACATGTGGAGCCCATCCATTCCTTTTGGCTACATTTTTGTTGAATGAAGCCATATCACCAAGGTACCAATTCTCGGGCCATAACACAAGTGGCAGGCCAGCAACTGAATTAGGCAACCAAACGGATGTCTGATGAAAAGCGCTTTCAAGTTTAGGATTGGTAGCCCGGCGTAGCCGAAGTTCACTTCCAAGCAATCCTGAGAAGTTGGCCCCTGCGTCTGTCCAGCAGAAGGTTACATCGCTGAAGGAGCATCGCCTGTGTGTCTCACAGAGTTCACCCTTTCTCCAAACCGTCCCTGCAAACAAAAATCATTCCTAAGGAAATCGCTGCGGCCAAGTTTAAAACAGGTTTACTTCTATGTAAACCACATATAAGGCACAAATATCTCCAAAACAGGTAGGCATATCAACTCGAAAGAAATCTGAAACAAAATTCCAGACATGTTTGGCATCCCTTTTGTAGTATTTCCGTTGGATAATCTCCAGTTTTCCTGTGATCCGAGCGTGAAATTTCACGCATGGCCACTGAAAAAAGGACGGAAAAAGGTCTCCCTTGATTAAGCAGAATTCGATCCGATCAACAAGTTGCGTGGGTCTCTTACCCTGCTGCGCCGGAAGCAGGAAACCGGCGACGCGTCTCATCGGCGAGCACCCTTCGTTCAGACTTGAGAGTACAGTCAACGCCTCGTTCTCTTTTCTTCCCAGCCCAACACAACACCAGATTCCAACTCCATTGTCTTCCCGGTAATGACGAAAGAGGACCTCGTTCTCGCAGAACCGATGCCACCGCTGGTCCAATAGACGCCAGAAACTTCTCGGTCTTCTCAGAGCATCTACACCCGGGCATCTCAAACCCGTCTTAAATGTTTGAACGGGTCACTCAGTCACTGATCGGTCATGAAATTTTGATTTAGACGGGTGCCTCAAACGTCCGGTTTGACCGACACCCCTCATATTCAGCCCAAATATGGGACGGATATGGGGCGTCCGGACGCGTTCGCCACGTGAGACTGATGTCGGGGTCCCACATGGTCCGAAGCTTGTCTCCTTCATCAGACCGATGTCGCCATGTGGCACCGCTCCGGCGGCTATTTAAGCCGACGGACGACACTGAAACCCTACCCCTCCACATTTTCATCCTCCCGTTCGCCGCTGCCGCCACCTTCCCACTCGTCCACCACCACTAGTAGCCATGCCCCCACGCCGCCGGGTGAGGAGCAACCTATTTCTAACGTCTGAGCGCCGGCTGCAGCTCCTTGAGCAGATTCGGGCAAGGTGCCAAGCCCGGATCGCCGCGGGACTACCTCCGGATGCAGTGGGTCCGGAGGAGTTGGAGGAGGAGGAGGATGTGGGGGACGCCGGAGACGCAGATCTGCAGGCAGAGCAGCAGGCCATCCTCGGTTCCCTGCACTCGAAGTTAGATGCGGAAGCCAGACGCCGTCGCCGGCAGAAGATGAAGGTGGAGCACATCGCAAAGGAGGAGGAGATGCTCGCCTACATGAATGAGGTCGAGAAGGAGGAGGAGGAGGAGCCTGAGCCCTCCTACGCGCCCGTCCACCCGGCGCCCGGCACCAACGTCGTGGATATCTCCAACGACGAAGATTAGGTAGGGTAAGTATGTAGGATTTCTTTCGCCCGTTTTGTATGGATTTAGGAGTTGAAATATGAGAGACTCGGATGCAGAGTAATATAATAAATTTAAAGCGTGACCGGTCACTGTCCACGGACACGCCCGGTCGCGTTCGTGGACGTTTAAGGGATCGGATTTGCCAAGTCCAGCTATAGACGCTCTCACCCGGGCTCTTTTGCACGTGGCATGGCAACTCGACGTCGATACTTGGATTCTTGGCCCTCTTTTGCTTTCCATCGTCCATGCTTGACAGGGGCAGCGGATGAACGAAGCCGAGCTGCTCAGGCACACGTTCCTCTCACAGAGAGATACCACGAGATCATTCAGGTTCCGGGATAAGGTCCCGGGCGCATTTACACGTGCGAAAGAAACGTCGCGGGTGTCTTTTCTTTCTTCCCGTATAAAGGCGAAAGGACGACCACAAAAGAAAAGAAAAAAGGCGAAAGGAGCGCCGGTGACCCTCTTCCTTGTCAGATGTCCATTCGAGCACATATCGTGGCACTGTTGGAGTGGAGAGCCACGGCCGGGAAAGACGAAAGAGAGGGATGGACGGATCGCAACGCCGCGCGAAAGGTTGGCACGCGACGGCGTCGGCGCCGTTCGTGCGTGCGCGGCGCAGACGCTGAGCACGTCGCCCGAAGTCACATCCCGATCTCCCGTCCCGGCCGGCACGTCGGTCGCCGCCGCGCCATATGCCGTCGCGTCGGCAACGACGCGTACCGCGGCGCGTTAGTTAGTTTTCTGTTCTGCCCTGTGGACGACGACCACGCACGCATGTTGCTCGCCTTACGCCTTGGCCTGACTCGATCGTGCGCGGAGCCACGGATGTATACTACTAGTAGCCTAGTATTATTATCATCACGCAAAAGATCGATGGGTTTGCCCGCCCCCACGTGATGGACCGGACTCGCTCGCCCTGCACTCGTCTGCGCGATGAGCGTGCATGCAGCAAGCGCGACGGCCAGATCGCCGGGAGATCTGATCTGGGTCGCTTCGGCAGGTAGGTAGGTACGCACATGACACGAGCTTAACGAAAGGCTCGATCGGTTGAGCTTTATGAGAGCAACTCCAATCGTCCGCGTCTGTCCGTTTAGGTCGGCGCGGATACAAAAGGCGGCCCAACGCGCCGACCCAAATGGACGCGCGTCCGTTTTTCGTCCACATGCGACCCATTTCCAGCCCATTTTTGAGCCGGATTTGCGTCGGCGCGGACACGCGACGGACGCGCGCGCTCGCCTACTCCTGTTGCCGGGCCCGCTGGTCTGTGGCACATTGACCTCCCCTCTCACCCCAAGCAACCCTCGCCCGCCTCCTTCGTCGCCGCCGCCGCCGCCCATTTTTGCTGGCGACTCTTCCTGCCGCCGCCTCCACATCCGCCCAACAATGCGGCCCTCCCCCCCCCCCCCCCCCCCCCGTCGCCCGCCACCGCCGTTTTGCCGCCGGGGAGCAAACTGCTTCCCACCGCCGCTTCCCCCACCGCACAGCCGCCCGCGACCAAGAAGACGCCTCGCCGCCCCTGCCACATCCAACCGGCACGCTCGTCGGACGCCGTCACACTCGTCGGACGCCGGCGGGGCAGCTAGCTGGTCTGTGGGCGCCGCATTTCCCCTCGCCGGCCGTCTCCTTCTTCGACGCCCGCAAGCTGTTCGACAGTTTGCCAAGGTACGAAAATGGACTCCACCGATGAGTTTTTTTTCACAATTTCCTTTGCGACTCCGACGATTCGTCGTCCGACGAGGAGGAGGAGATATTGGCTGCCGTGTTGGTCCATCACCACCTCAACAGCCAGCGGCCGTTGTTCCGTGGCTCCATTCCGGGCCACCTTCCGGCGTTGAATCGCAACCGAGAGAGCGGGCATTTCCTTCTTTGGAAGGACTACTTTAATACAACAAACCCGTTGTTCAAACATCAAAAATTCCGCCGCCGTTTCCGTATGAGTAGGCATCTTTTCAACCGTATTACAAAGGGGGTGCTCGGCTATGATGACTATTTCGAGTGCAAAGAGGATGCCGTCGGCAAGATCGGTTTCTCCTCTTATCAGAAATGCATTGCCGCCATCCGAATGCTTGCATACGGAGTGCCCGGTGATCTCATTGATGAGTACGTCTGTATGAGTGAGTCTACATGCCTAGAGTCCCTGTATAAGTTCTGCAAGGCTGTTGTTGCTGTGTTTGGCCCTAAGTACTTGAGAGAGCCGACAGCTGAAGATACAGCCCGTTTGTTGGCGATGAATGCCAGCATGGGCTTCCCGGGGATGCTTGGCAGCATAGACTGCATGCACTGCGAGTGGAAGAACTGCACTTCTGCTTGGCAAGGGCAGTATAAGGGACATGCCAGGGCTTGCACTGTCATACTAGAGGCCGTGGCGTCTCAAGATCTCTGGATCTGGCACTTTTTCTTTGGCATGGCTGGATCACACAATGATATCAGCGTGCTTCAGCGCTCGCAGGTGTTTGCTAGGCTTGCCGAAGGCAACAGCCCACCGATGAATTTTACTGTCAACGGCCACAACTACGACAAAGGGTACTATCTGGGTGACGGTATCTATCCTCAGTGGACCACTATTGTTAGACAATATCCAACCCTGTCGGAGAGAAAAGGAAAAGATTTGCCCAAGAGCAAGAGAGTGCTAGGAAGGATGTCGAGCGTGCCTTTGGTGTTTTGCAATCTCGACGGGGCGTCGTTCGGTATCCTGTTAATACTTGGAGCACGCAGAAACTGTGGGAGGTGATGACTGCTTGTGTGATCATGCACAATATGATCGTAGAAAACGAGCGCCCGGAACGTCTGTACGATCAAGGCTTTCAGTTTCAGGGCGAGAATGTTGTGCCTGAGCATGGAGTAGCGGCAACATTTGGAGTGCTGCTATGCACACAATGATGTTCAGACGATCTGTGGACGATAGCGTATATCAGTCCGTCTAAGTGTAGCAGTCAAGTGCCACCGACGGCTGGATCGGGCATCGTCCCGCTGTCGTGCATGCTGTGTCGTTTGCACAACAGTGAGCAGTTCACTCAGTTTCATGAAGACATGCGTGATTGAAAAACTCACGTGCAACTGCAAAATGATTTGGTTGAATATATGTGGGCTCATGTTGGCAACCAATGGATATATCTTCTTTTATTCGTTTGCAAAACTATGTGAAACATTTTTATTTGTATTTAGTTTGTAAAACTATACTATTTATGTGGGCAGCCAGACTATTTGGCTTGTTAAACATTTTCATTTGATGATATGTTGAATGCAAATCAATGTAAAATTGGGCGGCCAGCCGGCCACGCCGGTACATATGGGTCGGCACGTTGGGCGCGCTGCCCATCCATATCAAAAACAGGGCGGACGCCAGACAGGCGGACGACGTAAATGGACAAAAAACGGACGAAATCGGCGTCCGTTTGGGTCGACCCATACGAAAAACAGGGCTCTGATGACTTCGCGCCAGCGCCGGCCGATAACTCGTCCCATCTTCGCAAACCGGCACATGTTTCAGAACATCAGCTGCGGTGGTGAGTGGTGGTGACACCGATCGGAGGCCGTCCTGCCGATCACGACAGATTCGCCGCCACGATAAAAGAGCGGACGGAGAGGGGTTTGCGTAGGACGACTGACAGTCGACGGCGACCGATTTGGACTTTGGCCATGAAAATCCATAGCTCGGACATGTGCTGCACGGCGTAGGCGGTATGTGTGTCGATGTCGTGTGGCGCTGACGCGGGCCTTTGCTATCGATCATGGGGCGGTAAGCTCCTTTGTCCCGTCCCAATAATTGATTTCCTCTGGGCGGGCGGATGGTGGCTGGCGAGGAAGACAGCGACCCGCGCCGTGGAGGTTTCACGTTCTTTGCCCGTGCACCACATGACCTCCTTGGTAGAGACTTGTCCAAAAGATTTGCGCTCTTGATTTTCGGATGGCTACCTGCGAGATTTTTCTTTCCCTATCATACTACAAAGTGAAAAGCGAGTTGGATATGCGACGTGCCGTAAGAGAACATTGGAGAAGTTGACGTGATCTTTCGACGACGTATCATTTCTTTCTTTTGGAGAATCAATATGGTGGAAATATCATGGAAGAACAGGGTTCTGGTTTTCATCCACAGCTTTAGCCGAGGGAGAAAACCCAACCCCACGCTCTTATATTTTCTTTACGGAGAGAGCAGTGGATATTTACGCACGATCAAGGAAGATATAGGAGCAAATATCATGTCAGCAACATTTGTTCGTTTGGTAAGTAAACCTGCATGGATTTTGGAACAAAATGATCATGGTGACACAGTTTTTCTACTTCCCAAATGATTTCCTGGCTTCGAGTTGTCGAGTTGAGGAAATTCTAGAAAATTAATGGATAAAGATCTCATTTGATTTCACATTAGACAAGAAAAGGTGCCTTGTGTTTACATAGTGTTGGGGTTACATCCGATCCAAGGACCAAGGCTGACTAGTAGCATACTGAGGATAGATTTAACAGTTGACACTACCAGGGAAACCTAAAAAGGTTTAGGAGCACAATGATCATGGCTACACTGTTTTCCTACTCCCCGGTTGATTTTCCGGCTCTCAGTCGAGCAAAAGGCAGGGAGAAACAATTAGTGGATAAGGGCCTCGTGTCGCATCGACAAGAAAAGGTGAATTGTGTTTGCGTAGTGTTAAGGCTGACTTATAAGATGCTGAGGATAGATTAATGGTTGACACTGCCAAACTACCAAGTAAACCTAAAAGGGTTTAGGAACAAAATCATTGTGGCTCCTACTCCGCGACCGATTGAGTTGAGAGGAAAAAAGCAGAGAATTTTGGATAAGAATCCACTGCACATGGACAAGAACTGTGGTTTGTGTTTATCTAGACTTGGGTTACATCAGGTCTGACTTCATAAGATGCTTAAGGATATATGGATATTTAGTAGTACTGCCAATAAAGTTAGCGAGTTGTGTATGTTGAATTAGCACCAACTGGGCAATGGTTCAACAAAAGCTAATGAAACTTTTTTGGACACAAATATCTGGTTTTGATTCAAGTTGTGGGTGTTTTTGGAACCAGGACAAGAGTTGGATTAGTCATAACAAGCTAGAATCCAGTGATTACCAGCCCCACAGGGAAGGCAGAGATCTAAATATCCCCAGCACACACCTTGTCTAGCCAATTATTTTGGATCATAAGAGTACATGCCACTATGACAGGGAGTGAAACCATTACCTTTTTTCTCTTGCCGTGTGGAAGGTGCAGGCTCTGCCCATTTGGGAGCTTTGAGCTTTTGGCCCCTCCAGGGATGTTCACAGGAGAAGGATGAAAAGGCAAATCCCCATCTGACAGTAGATGTCATGCAGATCTACACGAAACAAGGACCAAGGACCACTCTTGAGATCAAATCATTAGTAGGTCATGTCCTTATCATGTGCCAATACACAGGCAGAGGGCATTTATTGCTGTGGTGGTAGCAACAGAGCAGTCATAATCAGAGCAGCATGATCATGGGTGCAAATGAACAGGCAACAAAGGAAGTAGAGTAGAACGTGGTAACAAATTGATGCCGACTGAATTTCATCATCCAATATCTTCTTGATTAATAACAGCAGAAGGTTGTGACCAGGAAAAGTTGATATTGGTCTACATTGATCTACAAAAATAAGTTGTGGAAACTATAAAAAATGGGAAGAGAAAATTTATCGTAGCTGGGATAATCTAAACACAAGGCAAAAAAGTTGATGGAGCATTCCAACATAGACAATGCCGTTCCTTTGTCTGAGCAGATAGATTGAACAGTACATGGCAAAACATCAATGGCTGGAGACTTGAGGGCAAAAGGAACCATGTAAAATCTGCTGCCAAATTGGAGTCGACCTTCAGCCATTCTCTGTGCAATCACTAATCAGTTCCGACAACTCAACTATGGTACAACAAAGGCATAGGAAAATAACTCAGATTCCATTGGGAATACGATGACTCACAAGATGAGATGCCTCACCAAGATACATACATCAAAGAAACCTCGTACAGGTTCAAGTCTCGACGCAATCAGCCCAGAAAAGAATAATTGATGGCCTGCTTAATTAAATGATGCATTCATATTCCCCACAATTCAAAATCATCCACGGGGAGCTTCCTCTCTGGCTCTGGCATACTTGAACAGGAATACAACAGCAATGGTCGGGAATAGTAGAACAAACATGACCGTACAACAAACTTCTTCAATGGCAGTACTACAAGATGTTGACAAATGATGGAGCATCTTCCCTTGGTCCTGCCAATGATCGATACAGGTACAGCTTATCAACGGTATCCATTTCCCCTTCATTTTCCTTCATCACTTCAACCACCAGATTAGGCATTTGCTGAGCTACATCCCCACAACCCTTCACAGTTAGCCTGCATGAGTTCATCCAAAAGAACCTCATGTTGTAAAAATAGTTCAGGCCAGAGAGCAATCCTTTGTCGCCAAAAGGGCTATCTCTGACCTCAAGCTTCTGCAACCTAGTGCACCCCTCAAACACGTGCTGAAGAGACATGTCACTATTCCCGGCAAAGGCAACAGACAGAGTCTTTATGAGTTTTCCGTGTCCTCCAATGTATGCAAACGCCTTATCAGTGAGCAGGCCAGAGACTGAAAGTCTGGTGAGCCTCTTGCAGTTCATCACAATCGCCCCAAAACCCTCATCCATGGGCGCCCCGGTAATCCGATCAGGGCGGTGGCGGCCCATAATACAGAGGCGGAACACCAAAAGGTCAGGGCAGTTCTCGGACATAGCAATTACTGCTGCATTTGTCATGCGCTGGCAAAAGTAGAGAATTGATTCAAGCTTCCGGCAGCCTTCTGAGATTGCCTGGAGACCAATATCTGAGACTGAGCCCTCAGAATCCTCGGTGGCATCCAGAGGAAAAACACGTAGCTCACGGAGATTTGAGCATGTTTCAGCCACAGCCCTAAGGCCTTCATCACCCACAGTATCAAGAACCTACAATAAGAAATTGGAACACCAACACCTGATGTCAAAGTACATAAACCAATATATCTATCAATGTGACGACAAAAAAAATCACAAAATACTTACCCATAAAGTGCGAAGATTGACGCAGTGGCGAATAACTGGTATGAACTCTTCATCAGTTAGACCCGCAAAGCTAAAATTGAGGGAAGTGAGGTTGGCACAAACTTGGTAGATTGCTGGGAGGTATGCTGCATTGGCATCCAAGAAACCTGACAAACAAACAAGTGATCTGGACGCCGCAAAAGAGGTAGCGAGCTCAGACACAGACAACGCACCACCAGGGCCTGGCTCAGATCGGAATGATCCAGTGCCAAGGTGAGTCAGATGGGGTGCCCTTGCCATGAGACGACGCAGCTGCTCTATCGAGACATGGTCATTCACGCGCAGACGACGGAGAGCTGGTGAGCGTGCAACGAGTGCCTCCAGGGCCTCAAAGTTGAATGGGACACTAACACAATCAAAGACAAGAGATTCCAGCGACGTGCTGCACTCTGGAAACTTGGAGATCCAATCCACCACCTCGCTCTCCTCCTCATGGAAATAATCTTCAGTCAGATCCAGGACTCGAAGATGCCTAAAACATAAATGTCACGATCCATAAGATAACACAACCTGAGTACTACTATATCATAGTTTGAGACATTTGTTTGCTAGACCTATTTGCCATAACATAACAAGAAAACGATCAAAAGTTGAGTACCACTAACGGCAAAGATTCGAGTGTGGCACTACCAAGTGTCACGAACTGAGTAGAGCTCAAGAACAATAAAGATCTAGCTTTGACAGAACGTGTAGGGATGAGAACCCAGCACGGCAATAAAAAGCTATGGCCTAGATCAGATTCTGATCCAGGGCAAGGCCGGACCAATAAAACCGAAAAAAGCATAAAGGAGTAGGCGTGCACATTAAATAAAGCGGAGATGGCATGATGCAGCTGAGAAATGAACAAATGCGCCAATGGCAGTACGATACCGTCCCGGCCCGTAAAGCTGATACGTTCGTTGATGCCCAGAGACGAGAAACGGAAGCGTACCGGCAGCCCTCGGCGATGACGGCGAGGCCGCGGGTGGTGAAGCCGTCGCAGCAGACGAGCGAGAGCTCCTTGAAGAGCGGGAAGGACTTGGGGATGAGCGCGAGCTCGTCGTCGGAGACGGTCATCCGCTTGAGGCAGATGCGCTCGAGGCGCGGGTAGGCGGGGCCGAGCGCGGCGACCCAGGGGGAGACGTTGGCGCCCCAGCCGTGCGGCACGAGGCTGAAGTCCGCGAAGCGGGGCTTCCCCTTGAGCACGACGGCGCGCACGCCCCCGAAGCGCTCGACGGCGCGGCGCGGCGAGACGGCGTAGCAGTTGCCGATGAAGAGCTCGCGTCGGGTCTGCGCCTCGGCGCGGTACCAGGAGCGGCAGACGAGCGAGGCGGCGTTGCGGTCGCGCGCCGCCGTGAGGAACTCGAGCACGCTCTCCAGCACGTTCTCCAGCACCTGGTCCGGCGGCGCCCACCTCCCGCCGCCGCCGCCGCCGTTGCCGCAGCCCCTCAGATCCGGCGCCCACCTGTCGCCCCCTCCCGCCCCGTCGCCGTCGTCGTCGTCCTCCGACATCCGCGACGGCGGCGAGCCGGAGGAGTCCTCCGCCGCCGCGCCGCGCATGCCGGCGGGGGCTAGGGTTGCGGCGGGCTGGGGGATCGGAGCGGGGGAGGGGGAGGAGGAGGGGGGAGCGCTCATGTGACGGGGCGCTGGAGGTGAAAAGGATTAAATAATGATTAGATCTGAGGAGCGAGCGAGCGAGGTGGACTGAGCGAAGCAATGCCCGTCCTTTTTATTCCTCTCGCTCTCCTCTCGCCGGTGAAAGTTTGGATTTTTGGAGACGGATGGATGGATGGGGAGCGGTGATGCAATCGGGCGTACACCGGACAGCAGTGCCCGGAGACGACCGGGAAAGCACGGACGAGGACGGGTATGTACGTACGAATTTACGTTGCGCCACGGAGAGATTGATGATAATGGAAGGGAAGAAACATGGCCTGCTTCGAGTGCGGCCGATTATACGATGCATCGGGGTGTCTGTTCTCGAAATATAGTGGTATGGAAGTAGTTCCACAAGTTTAATCTTTTCCAGTAACTTTCCTGATGCGGCAGGTTTGTTAGAACAGGTGTTAGAGCAACTTCAATGGGGCGACTCAAACGGACACAGATTTGCCTGTTTTTTGTCCGTTTGGGTCTTCCGTCCGCCTAGCGGACATGCCGCGGACACGCGCGGATGGAGGATGCATCCAACGCGGGACACAAATGCGGACATGCGCGGACAGAGCAACACCAGTCAAGCACCCGCTCTCCACGCGCCCCGTCTCGCCGGCACCGTCGCCATGCCCCTCCTCGCGCCGCCTGTGCCGATGCAGGACACGAGCTCCAGCCCTGCTGAGATGGAGCACAAAAAGGAGAAGGCAAAATGCATTGCAAAAGGGCTGAATCTTGGAGCAATAGCAGGTTAGCAACAAGAAAATAGAGAGAACTTTGTGGCGGTACTACCTCGGAGCGACACGTCGAGGACCTAGCCGGCGAGGAGGCTCTTGGCGTCGGGCATGCGGTTGAGCGCCAGTATCGTCTCCTCCGTGGTCCCGTACTCCTCCGCAATCCCGACGACGGAGCTCCCAGCAGGCACAACGTACGTGAGGTGCACGACGGGCTCCCCTCCGACGGGGTCGCAGCTGCAGGGCAGCGGCACCCAGAGCTCCAACCGCACGACGCGAGATCCAGCCGTCGCCGCACGACGCGAGATCCAGCCGCCGCCGCACGGTGGCGGGCGGCGGCGGCGGCTTGGCCAGTGACCCGAGGCCTCGCCGGCGAGGACGACGGAGGAGGTGGAGGCCTCGCCGTCGAGGACGGCAGCTCGTGGCGGCGCTCGGCTGGGTGGGGATCTCGGCTGCAGTTCCCAGTCGAGCGGCCCGTGCTGTGTCGCTGACTAGTAGGACCAGGGCGGACACAGGAGGGTAGCAGCGGACAAGGGGAGCGCCCGCTTTTGTCCGTCGTGGACCCATTTGTGGCCCAAAATTGGGCTCAGTTTGGGTCGGGCGGATGACAAACGGACAGCAGGAGGACATGCGCGTCCGTTTGGGTCGCTCCGTTGGGCTAAGTTTTCTGTCTGGATGACCCAAACGGACAAAATGGGTCGCCCCATTGGAGTTGCTCTTAACCAGTCAGTTTCAGGTAGAAAAATATACTATGAAAGCAGCCATAACCGAATCTCTCAAACCCTCCTTCCTCTCTCTACGTCCGGGCGAATGAACCAGTTGGCAATTGGTCACGAAAATGCGAACTAGCCGCACCTATCAAGCCGGCCTCATACGTTTGGGTTGTCCGGCGCCCCTCAAACCCAACCCATATCTGGGACGGATATCATAAGGCCCAGATGCGTCCGGCACGTTAGATCCAACAGACCTAGCCGACCCCAAATCCCTTCAAATTGGTCTCGTCCACCAAATCGATCGCCCTCCTCCCGCGTTGTCCTCCATTTCCCGCAATGTTGTGCGGTGCAAGAGACTTGTGGCGACATACGGTGATCGACTGCTCAATGGCCCGATGTATGTGGGCGCTCTGCGATGAGTCTTTGGTCGAACAAATGTGCCAATAGGTCAATGAGAACCCGCGGGACTAGCTTTCATCATAAATCTATCGCTTGACCTTTTTGTGCATATGTCTATCACCCTCTGGGTGATCTGGGGTGCGAAGAGGAAGGCCGTGTCTAAGGATATCAGACCGAGGCCTTCTCATTGGATCAAACCACCAGAAAACACTGCCAAAGGTAAATGTAGACGATGATGTCGCCGGGAGTTTGGGGGTCAGTTCAGTTACGGCTATTTCCAGAGATAGGGAAGACTTGTTCTTGGGTGCATCTACTATTGTATTCAGGTCCATCACAGATCCCTGCACATTGGAAGCGTTGGCAGTCAGGGAGGCGATGACATTATCGGAAGACCTACATCTTTATCTAATAATAAAGCACCGTGTGCTTCTGCTCGGCAGAATTGCAGAAAAGACCCTTATCTTTCTGGGGATCAACTAGCACTCCTCCTGGGTATTTTCTTCCAAATCAAATGGTTTTGTTACGTTTATAAAAAAAAGGCATGCTGTGTTGGAAATATGCCCTAGAGGCAATAATAAAATGGTTATTATTATATTTCCTTGTTCATGATAATTGTCTATTGTTCATGCTATAATTGTATTAAACGGAAACCGTAATACATGTGTGAATACATAGACCACAACATGACCCTAGTGAGCCTCTAGTTGACTAGCTCGTTGATCAATAGATGGTTGTGGTTTCCTGACCATGGACATTGGATGTCGTTGATAACGGGATCACATCATTAGGAGAATAATGCGATGGACAAGACCTAATCCTAAGCATAACACAAGATCGTGCAGTTCGTTTGCTAGAGCTTTTCTAATGTCAAGTATCATTTCCTTAGACCATGAGATTGTGCAACTCCCGGATACAGTAGGAATGCTTTGGGTGTATCAAACATCACAACATAACTGGGTGACTATAAAGGTGCACTACAGGTATCTCCGAAAGTGTCTGTTGGGTTGGCACGAATCGAGACTTGGATTCGTCACTCCGTATGACGGAGAGGTATCTCTGGGCCCACTCGGTAATGCATCATCATAATGAGCTCAATGTGACTAAGGAGTTAGCCACGGGATCATGTGTTACGGAATGAGTAAAGAGACTTGCCGGTAACGAGACTGAACAAGGTATGGGGATACTGACGATCGAATCTCGGGCAAGTAACATACCGATGGACAAAGGGAATTGTATACGGGATTGAATGAATCCCCGACATCGTGGTTCATCCGATGAGATCATCGTGGAACATGTTGGAGCCAATATGGGTATCCAGATCCCGCTATTGGTTATTGGTCGGATAGGTGTTCGGTCATGTCTGCATGGTTCCCGAACCCGTAGGGTCTACACACTTAAGGTTCAGTGACGCTAGAGTTGTAAAGGGAATTGTATGTGGTTACCGAAGGTTGTTCAGAGTCCCGGATGAGATCCGGACGTGACGAGGAACTCCGGAATGGTCCGGAGGTGAAGATCGATATATTGGACGAAGGGTATTGGAGTCCGGAATTGTTCCGGGGGTACCGGGTGACGACCAGCGTGACCGAAAGGGGGTTTCGGAGGCCCCGACAAGCGTTGGGGGCCTTATGGGCCAAGGGGAGGGGGCACACCAGCCCACTAAGGGGCTGTGCGCCCCGCCCACCCCATCTCACGTAATCTGGAGAGGTGGGGCGCCTCCCCTAGGGCAGCCGCCCCCTCCCGGCTTGGGGGCCAAGTCTCCTAGGGGTGGGGGTGCCCAAACCCATCTAGGGTTCCCCTTGGCCGCCGTCCCCTCTAGATGCATCTAAGGGGGGCGGCCCCCTATCCCATTCACCCTATAAATAGAGGGGGTTGGGAGGGCAGCCGTACCCTTCCCCTGGCGCAGCCCTTCCCCCTACTACGCCTCCTCCTCCTCCGTTGAGCTTGGCGAAGCTCTGCCGGAGAACCACGAGCTCCACCACCACCACGCCGTCGTGCTGCCGGAGTTCTCCCTCAACTTCTCCTCCCCCTTGCTAGATCAAGAAGGAGGAGACGTCCCGGGGTTGTACGCATGTTGAACACGGAGGTGCCGTCCGTTCGGCGCTAGATCGGATCTTCCGCGATTTGAATCGCCGCGAGTATGAATCCATCAACCGCGTTCCTTGCAACGCTTTCGCTTAGCGATCTTCAAGGGTATGAAGATGCACTCCCTCTCTCTCGTTGCTAGCATCTCCTAGATTGATCTTGGTGACACGTAGGAATTTTTTTGAATTATTACTACGTTCCCCAACACTGTTATCAGAGCTAGGTATATGCGTAGATTCTATGCACGAGTAGAACACAAGTAGTTGTGGGCGATGATTTGGTCAATTTGCTTGCCGTTACTAGTCCTATCTTGATTCGGCGACATTGTGGGATGAAGCGGCCCGGACCGACCTTACACGTACGCTTACGTGAGACAGGTTCCACCGACTGACATGCACTTGTTGCATAAGGTGGCTAGCGGGTGTTTGTCTCTCCCACTTTAGTCGGATCGGATTCAATGAAGAGGGTCCTTATGAAGGGTAAATAGCAATTGGCATATCACCGTTGTGGCTTTTGTGTAGGTAAGAAACGTTCTTGCTAGAAACCCATAGCAGACACGTAAAACATGCAACAACAATTAGAGGACGTCTAACTTGTTTTTGCAGGGTATGCTATGTGATGTGATATGGCCAAAAGGATGTGATGAATTATATATGTGATGTATGAGATTGATCATGTTCTTTTAATAGGAATCACGACTTGTATGTCGATGAGTATGACAACCGACAGGAGCCATAGGAGTTGTCTTAATTTATTGTATGACCTGCGAGTCAATAAAAACGCCATGTAATTACTTTACTTTATTGCTAACCATTAGCCATAGTAGTAGAAGTAATAGTTGGCGAGACAACTTCATGAAGACACGATAATGGAGATCATGATGATGGAGATCATGGTGTCATGTTGGTGATGATGGTGATCATGTCGCGCCTCGAAGATGGAGATCAAAGGCGCAAGATGATATTGGCCATATCATGTCACTCTATGATTTGCATGTGATTTTTATCATGTTTGCATCTTATTTGCTTAGAACGATGGTAGCATAAATAAGATGACCCCTCACTAAAATTTCAAGAAATGTGTTCCCCCTAAGTGTGCACCGTTGCGAAGGTTCATTGTTTCGAAGCACCATGTGATGATCGGGTGTGATAGATTCTAACGTTCGCATACAACGGGTGTAAGCCAGATTTACACAAGCGAAACACTTAGGTTGACTTGACGAGCCTAGCATGTACAGACATGGCCTCGGAACACGAGAGACCGAAAGGTCGAATATGAGTCGTATAGTAGATGCGATCAACATGGAGATGTTCACCATTGATGACTAGTCTGTCTCACGTGATGATCGGACACGGCCTAGTCGATTTGGATCATGTATCACTTAGATGACCAGAGGGATGTCTATATGAGTGGGAGTTCATTAAATAATTTGATTAGATGAACTTAATTATCATGAACTTAGTCTAAAATTTTTCTTTACAATCTATCTTGTAGATCCAATGGCCCACGCTAATGTTGCCCTCAACTTCAACGTGTTCCTAGAGAAAACCAAGCTGAAAGACGATGGAAGCAACTATACGATGGGGTCCATAACTTGAGGATCATCCTCATACACTACAAAAAAAAGACACATCCGTGACATTTTGGGCCAAACGAATTTTTTTCTGTCATGCTTATGACACTTCTATGACGATAATTGTGACAAAACCCGGTATCATGATAGATGTGGGGGGCTCCTACTTCTATGACAAAAAATCATGACAGAAAATGGGCTTTTCGTCTTGGGCGGGCCGGAGACGCAGCTACATGACATTCTTTGGGCCGTCCATGACGGAGAAAACCGTGGTAGAAGCGAGGGCGAGGAAAATATCGGGGGAGTTCCCGGTTACGGTGGGTGGTCGGGGGCTGAGTGATGCGCGTTTCTCTGGTATGTACGCGCGTGTGTGCGAGGCGTTGCGCTCTAACTGAACCCGAGCGATTGCACTAGCTACGTTACTGAACCCCGATTGATCCCTTGCTGTTAACTGAACCCGAGTGATTCCTTCTCTACTGCTGCTAACTGAAGCCGATCGATGCTGCCTCTGGATGAACAGTGAGCGTTGTTGGGGGCTTTGGATGAACAGTTCCTGGTGGGGGGTTGGATGAACAGGACCCCGTGGTAGTAGAGACCGTTGCCGCTGGATGAACAGGACCCCGATCGATCGAGCCGGTGGATAAACAGGACCCCGTGGAGGGCTGGATGAACATGACCCCGTGGAGGGCTGGATGAACAGTAGCCGGTGGAGGGCTGGATGAACAGTAGCCCGTGGAGGGGTGGTTGAATAGGACCCCGTGGAGAGGGCTGGTTGAACAGTAGCCGGTGGAGGAGTGCGCGGTGGAGGCTGGATGAACAGCAGCCCGTCGATGAACAGTCGCAGGTGGAGGCTGGAGGAGGTCGACGGTGGATGAACAGGAGCCCGTGGAGGCTGGAGGAGGTCAACGGTGGAGATGAACAGTATCCCGTGGAGTCCCGTTTTGCGGTACGCCACACCCCTCCCGATAAACAGGACCCCCGTTTCGACCGTAGCACTCCAACACAAGTCCGTTTCCTCCGTTTTGCGGTAGCCACACCCCTCCCGATCAACAGGACCCCGTTTCGACCGTAGGAGGTTCATTTCCTCCGTTTTGCGGTACGCTAGACCCCTCCCGATGAACAGGATCCCGTTTCCACCGTGGCCGGTCGAACACAAGGCCGTTTCCTCCGTTCTGCGGTACGCCAGGCCTCGTTTTCGTTGCGTCCAAGCCGGTTGGCTCCCGATGAGCAGCACGTGTTCCGTTGCCTCCCGATGAACACGACGCATTCCGTTGCCTCCCCATGAACACGACGACGACGCAGTTTCTCCGTTCCGACCCAGCCACAGCCATGTACACGAGCCCTGGCCGTACGTATGCGCGAGTAGGCGTTCGAGACCCCGCCTGTATGTACGTATGTGGCCGTATTTACTTTCTTGCACCCTGGCTGTTGTACGTACGTGTACATGCTACATGCGTGCCTCTACTATGACACGTACCCTTCCTTACACCGCCACGGTTCATCGCTGCAGCCTGCAGACAGACCGATCGGCCAGTATGTACATACACGTTCACGACCAGAATGACAACGCTACGTACGCTTCGACCGGGTGGGTCCCGACTGTCAGGCACTTCCTTGCGTGCGAAGATGTAGCTGGTGGGTCCCAACAGTCAGGGAGGCGAATCATTTTTTTTGCCCGTAATATGGACGCACTTCCTTGCGTGCAAAGATGTAGCTGGTGGGTCCCAGCAGTTAAGGGGGATACATTTTTTTCATGAAATACGGTGGCCCGTCCGGTGGGTCCCTGCTGTCAGTGGAGGAATCATTATTTTTCGCATAATAAGGAGGCACTTCCTTGTTGCGGCCGTGGACCCAACTGTCAGCCTCTTCCGATCGAAGTCGTTCATTGACCACGTTGACAACGCCGCGCCGAGAGCAACAGGGCGGTGGATGACAGCGAGGCCTAGGAAGGGGACGACGCGGAGCCGGGGAAGACGCGGCAGTGGATGCCCACACGGAGGGGACTACGTGGGTTGACTGCTTCGGCTGCGGTGTGAGGCTGCCGTCGCCGGAGAATAGCAGGAGGTATGGGTGAGTATAGAGGGATGGCATGGCCAGCGGTGGCAGCACAGCCGGACACGGGAAGCAGGAGCCGGCGGCACGGCCGATGCTTGTTTGGGCGGCTGGAGCAAGAAGACCAGAGGTTGAAGAAGCACTACGGCCCTTGGATGGACATTGTACGGTCAATGGAGCTAGAATCGTTCATATTGACTAAGTTGACAAATCCCTCCGTCCCCGTCAACTTAGTAGACCCACAAGTCAGCCTCCCACTATGCTGGGTCCCAGCTAGCCAGGGGAGTATTCATTTTTGTGCGTAATAAGGAGACACTTCCTTGCGTGCGAAGATATAGCTGGTGGGTCCGACCTGTCAGCGGGGGGAACGCTTTTTTTCGCGAAATACAAAGGCCCTTCCGGTGAGTCCCAGATGTCAGGTGGAGGAATCATTATTTTGAGCGTAATAAGGAGGCATTTCCTTGTGTGCGGCCGTGGACCCAGCTGTCAGCCTCTCCACGTACAGTCCACGTCCGATGGATGTCGTTCGTTGACCACGTTGACCACACCGCGCCCAGAGCACCAGGGTGGTGGGCGAAGGCGAGGCCTATAGGAAGGGGACGATGCGGAGCCGGGGAAGACGCGGCAGTGGATGCCCACGCGGAGAGGAGTACGAGGGTTCACTGGTTCGGCTGCGGTGTGAGGCTGTCGTCGCCGCAGAATAACAGGGGATGTGGGTGAGTAGAGGAATGGCCTGGCCAACGGTGGGAGTAGTAGGGGGCGGTGAGGCCTCTGCGGCAGCACAGCCGACCACGGGAGGCAGGAGCAGGCGGCACGACCGGCGCTGCTTTGGGAGGCTGGAGCAAGAAGACCAGAGGTTGAAGAAGCACGACGGTCGTTGGATGGACATCGTATGGTCACTGCAGCTAGAATCATTTATATTGACTAAGTTGACAAAGCCCTTGGTACGCGTCAACTTAGTAGGCCCACAGGTCAGCCTCCAAAACGGTGCGCCCCAGATGTCAGGGGGAGGAATCATTTTTTGGGCGGCTGAAGCTAGAATATCCGAGATTGAAGAAGAAGCACGACATCCGTTGGATGGACATCCAACGGCCACTGCTGCTAGAACCGTGTGTTGACTATAAGTTGACAAAACCTTGCATACGCGTCAACTTACTTTTTTCAGGGGACGCGTCAACTTAGTAGGCCCAGAAGTGTGTGGCAGAGAACTTATAGCCCATTTGTGATTTGTAAGAATGTACAACCCATTTTTGAATTCTAATGGAATTTACTACAACCCATTTACAGTTTGTTAAAAGTACAACCCATTTTCTAGCTAGGACAACGATTAATAATTTCAACCAACCGTTCAAAACAGAATTCAATAAAATTTCCCACATTTTGATGGGATCCAAAATATTTTTATCCCGAAATTTCTAGTCGGATTAAATACAATTTCACTATAAATTTGTATTACGTAAAAATCTAACGAAACATTGCGCGCGCAACAATTAAATAAATTAAAATTCTCAAAATCCAAAAATAATATTTTATAAACTAATTACGTGTTTGGTGCATTTTTTTATAGTTACTTCCCAGTTTTTATAATTACATCCCATTTAATATTTCTTAAAGCCCATTTTCCTGTTAAGCCTAATGCATCCCTCCTAGGAAAGATTTGCAGCCCAGCGGGGCGAAGAATAACAAGTTGACCTTGCCTGGGTATTCCTCAAAAAAAGTATAGCTGGGCTAGCCATTTTCAGCTTGAAAAAAATTAATATCTGGGCTGGATATCTGGCCTGGGCTAGACGGGCCACAGCCCGCCCAGTTAATACCCTGCTCTCCTCTAAACAACAATGAAAACATCGCTCAAGAAAAACTCTGCAGTGCTCACACCTCAAAAACACAAATATTGCTCGAGCTGCTTGGTCCCAGCCGTCGGCCGCTCCTTGTGCAGTTCTCTCGTTTATTGACTACATACATAGGTTGGCAATGGTGTTCGACCGTGTTGTCAGGAAACCAGGAGGAAGCAAAAACATATAGTTGTACATAATAAGGAGGCACTTGCGTACGTACGACTATGGCCCTAGTGGGTCCCTACTGTCATCCAGTCAAAATAAAGTCATCTCCTGAATCCTCATGTTCGTTGACCATGTTGACAATCCTCGGCGCCATGGCGAGCGCACAACTCGAAGGACGACGGAGAGGGCCTCGCGGGCCCTATGGATGGTCTGATACTGCGCCCGCTGCTCATTCAGGAAGCCAGGATCATCGGACACCTATGAGCACCTTCGAGAGACTGAGACGGCATGAAACGGTAAGGCCGCGCTTGGGAGCTCTGGTTTATTTCACACCTGTATTAAGATACAAGTTTAATTTACTCATCATAGAAAACAACGCGTAAAATACAGGCGTAATGAAACCGAGCGCCCGAGGTTTGTAAGTAAAACCGGCGGGTTACGCGTGTAATTTGAGAGACCAGTGTATATTTTACTAGTCGAAATCGACCAACCAAGCACTTCGCCCGAGACCATCTGCTTTTATTTACAAGCGTTAGTTTTACAAGCGGTTTTGGTTGGAAAACGACGATACAATCATGGCCTAAGATGATGAGTTGGTCAGAAGATCATATGGTTTCACCTCTAACCTACCCGAGTTGTCGTATAGGCTATGAATGAAACATAAGACAATGAACTTCTTAAGCACAGAAACAACAGAAGAGGATGATCTTCATAACATGCAAATCACAGGCATTAGCTCAACATGCAAAACAATATGAAGCATTATTCTCAGGAGGCACGGTGAACAACTCGTGATGCTGCATGCCACAGCATTCCAAGCTCCACTTTGCAATCAAACTCACAAGGCCTGGCATTACATAGACAACATTCAGAACAAACTCTTAAAATACTTTACATAAGTCAACATTCATGTGACTATGCATCTCAGCAGAGTAAATATTTCTCAACTGAAGACAGGAATAGGAAAAAATGATCAACGTTGCTCACAGCAAAGTGCATCCCACTCAAAAATATCAAATGCATGTCTTCTGGCTAACATCAATTAGCAAAATTTGACAAGGTTTTCCAATTCCAATATATTAAACTAATGTCTTCTTGCTAACATCAATGATTAAATTTGACAAGCTTTTCCCATTCAAAATATGTAATGCCTATGATTGTGGAACAGGCAGGGTTTGTCATCAGTTGGTCAACTAATAGTCCGGTGGCTCAAGGTGACAACGAATGATTAGAGAACCATTCGATGTATTGTGCATGATGAAGTATTATGGAGGACACAAACCATCTGAACATTTTGTGCAGTTCCACTAAAATCAAGCTGAGCATCCCTGTGGATTTCATATTTATATGCTGCAAGAAAACAAAGACACATCAGCACACACATGAATATTGTCCCCACTGTCATCCCACCAATCGGTGGACTATCATTGTTGCTTAGAATGACATTGACAGACTTGGAGTCCTCTCATGGCTTCTTGTACTTGTTTGGGCACTTTTTGCCCAGTGCACTCCACGTGTTGTAGAGTTGCCTATGCTCTCTGCAGACTAGTCATGTCACCAGTGTATACTAATACTCTGTAAAGCCTCTCGATCATTCCTTGTGTAATGTAGCGCAAACAGTGACTGCTTCTTTCTGCAAAGTGGTCAGACCAACTGGACCCACTAATGCAACAGTTTGCCTTAGACACATTGGCTCCTTTTGTGCAGTTCAACTAAAATCAAAGTCAGAATAAAACCGAGCTTTAATTTTGATATCCCTGTAAGCAACAATAGGTATAAGGGAAACAATTACTGAGAAATAACGGTTGATGACTTGTACTCCCAGAAGAAAAACATCTACTGATCTACCTTATCTTAATGGGAAACAAAGCAGGAGAGTAGCAATTCTTAATCAGCGTGATTCATTCATATTAACTGAGACATTATCTTAACAATGCCTTGTTTCAACATGTATAAAGAATGACAAAGCAGAAAAGTATCATTCCTAAAACAATGCGATTGATTCATTTTAACAGAGACATTATCTTAACAATACCTTGGTTAAACATGTAGAAAGAACTACAAAGCAGGATAGTACCATTTGTAAAACACTGTAACTAATATATAATAACAGAGACATTATCTGAACAATACATTTCTTAAACATGTACTCCGGCCGATCCCTAACAGAAATGGTACTCCCGCCGATCCCTAACAAGTGTTGCAGTTTTGAACTAAGATTCAGTAGTTAATTCTAGGAAAGTCGGTACTGACCTTTCAAGACCACGATTTGAAACAACTCCTGAGGAAGATCTAAAAGAGATCTCAACACATATATGGAAATCCGGTCTCATTTTGTGCACTTCCACCAAAATTAAGCGAAGCAAAATGTCGCAATAGCAACAAGTTGGATAGATATCCCTGTTTTAACATAGGCAAAAAAATAATCAATTATTGGCCAATAAAGGAGGATGAAACATGCGGCCACAAAAATGGTAATCCCGCCAATCCCTAACAAGTGTTGCAGTTTTGAACTAAGATTCAGTAGTTAATTCTGAGAGTGGCATTGCTTAATTTTACCAGCGGCATTAGATTAACAAAAAGCATAAACAGTTCGAGGGGAGAGTGGGCGCAACAACAACATGTGATTCCATCTACTTATAAAGGGGGTGATGTAGAGTTTTGTTGTAACAAAGAAACAAGCATCATGTCTGGGTTGGAACAATTTTTGCCCACTTAATGGTAAAAGACAGCAGTTCAATAGCTTCAATTCAACATTTATCGAAAACAGTACCAATACAAGTACCACAACATCTCAAAGCACACTGCAGCATCATGCGGATGAAAGTCGGTACTGACCTTTCTTGACCAAGATTTGAAACAACTTGCGAGGAGGACTTGAAAGAAATCCAAGACATATATGAAAAATACATGATCTCCTTTTGTGCAACAACACCATGTGCGTCCATCTACTTATAAAGGGGGTGATGCAGAGTTTGTTGTAACAAAGCAACAAGCATCATGTCTAGGTTGGTACCATTTTTGTTCACTACTTAATGGGAAAAGAGAGCAATACAATAGCTCCAATTCAACATTTATTTAAAACAGTACCAATACAAGTAGCACAACATCTCAAAACACACTGCACGATCACATGGATGAAGGCAAGTACCAACCTGTCATGACGCACACAAGATCACATATGAATCTGCCAACACGAATAGGAAATCCGATCTCGTTTTGTGCAGTTGCACTGAAATCAAGCAAAGTCGCCGGTGCGACGTTTAAGTTTGCTATAGCAACAAGTTGAATAGAAATCCCTGTTTTAACAGAGGCAAAAAAGGAAACAATTACTAGACAATAAAGGAGGATGAAACAAACAGCGACAAAAAGAAGCATCTAGCTTATCTTGATGGAAAACAAAGTAGGATAGTAGCATTTCTGAAACGGTTGCATTGATTCATATTAACAGAGACATTCTCTTAAAACAACATTCGTTAAGAATGTAATTTACTTTTAACAGTGACATTGCTTCAATTTTCCAGCAGCATTCTTAGATTAACAACAGCAAAATAGTTGTATGGGACATGGGACATGCCAGCACCATGTGCGTCCACACGTATAAATGGGTGATGCAGAGTATGTAGCCAAGCAGCATATCTGCGTTGGTCCCATATTTGTTCTCTTTGAACCTTTTTCCCATGTGAGGGTAGCAAATCTAGTCCTGCACAAACTACCTGACCCCCCAGTTTCTTTCCCTTCTCAACAAAGAGATCGGTTCCTTACAAATGTGTGTACTGGGTTACCTCATTTTTCCCTTTTCGACCAACAAAGCGGCTGGATAGCCAGTCTATACTACTTTCCCTCCCTCCTTTCCTCATTGAACCACATCCTAGATTCATTCTCCACCCCACCGCACCCTTCTTTCCTCTTTGAACCAAGACCTGGATTCAACTATAGAATCGAAAAAGATTCGCATGTAGCTAGAGCAATGACGGTTTCAAAGAAACTTATACCTTAGGGTCGTCGGGATGTGGCAAGGTGTGCGGTGGGAGGCCGGATCTGCCCACACTATGTACGGCAGCGAGGAAGAAGGGGTCGGTGGCCCTCCCGCACATGCGCTGGGTGAAAGAGAACAGCGCAGCCGGCAGTGGATTGCCTCCCTCGCCGAAGGCGATAGAGTGAACGTTGCACCTCCTCCCCTTCCCGGTGCGACGGGATCCGGACGCCTCCTTCACCAGCTGTGAGGGGGGGGGGGAGACAGAGACCAACATAGTCCTGTTTAGATCTAGTGAAGAGGGTGAGAGACTTTGAATATAGCAAACCCTAGCAAAGGAACGCTGAGCCTCCAATGTGTGTATATATATAGTGCGGCGAGAGTGTGGAGAGTGCAAACCCTAGCAAACAAGCGCTGAGGCTCCAGCTTATATAGTGTACTACATATATACTGTATTACGGACTGAGCTCCGGTGCCTTAACTGCACCTGCTTTGGCTTTATGACAGGTGGGCCAGCCACATTTTGGGCCCACCTGTCATACACCCAAAGGCAGGTGCACTAAGTCAATGAAGCTGCGTCCATATAGTACTTGTGTATACTACTAATATAGTGGAGTGGTTTTCTTATTCTCTCCATAACAATCGTTTTAAATTGTGTAAGTACGAAACGAGACTCTTTATTTAACGTACCAGTGAAGAAAACTACTACTTCCGATGAACTAACGATCCACGCGTCCTGGTCGCACTTCCTGTCCTTCACGTGCGGTACACTACCCTCCCTTAAGTGAACAACCACACATGCGCCAAATTATCGGAAACGTGTGAGAGTGTGTACAAATAAAGAATTTTAATTTCAATTATCGGAAAGGTTTGAGAGTATGTACAGTTTGCCCTCTCTTAATAATTATGGTTTGTTGTGTTCGGCCTAAACTTGGTCAAACTTTACAAAGTTTGACTTCAGTCAAATCTAATATGCGGAGTAAATAAAAATGGAGGGCTACTACGTCCATCCGGGTTTTTAGTCCACACCATTTTTTTAATCAAAGTTAATAGCTGGACAAATAAAATTACAGGGGAGTTGAAGACAAAGTTGTGAGAAGGCTTAGAAATCATTACAAAAGTTATGCTCTTAGTACCAACATCGATACTTCTTCGAGGAAACATTTGGTTCATAGCCAATTGTGTGGTAAAATTGCACCAACGTGAAAGACGACTGTGTCTCCAATGCAACCAAGCAAAGAGCACTGATGGAAGACAACTTGTTTTTCATCAAAAATCGATCAGCTTCACCAGCCGACGCAACCATGAGGCGCAACCATGAGCATCGATAGGTCATCGTGGTGATGCACCATCCATTTGGCATCAAGTTTTGGTGAGGCACCTATGAAGTTCGACAAATCCTCACCGTGGTCTGTTCCTTCTCATTAATCAAGCTCGAGGAAGGAAGAACCACGTGGCAGAGGACAGTGAGGCAGAACAACAATGGCCATCCAATTTTGTGCAGTTCCACTAAAATTGAGGAAGACATGCCCGGGTATGGAGATACGCATCGCTGTTTGCAAAAATATAAAAAAGGGATATAGTGTTGTTACTTTGTTTTGGCAGTGGTACAAGATTAACAACGACATCTGAATTGTCAATAAGAATTAATGAAAAATTGTTGGCCAACAGATTGCAGAGGGTGATCCTTAAGTGTATCCACAAAAATCAGTATGGGTTCCTTAAGGGTAGGTCAATTCAGGACTGTCTGGCCTGGAGTTTTGAGTATATTCATCAATGTAAACAATCCAAGCGTCCAATCATAATCCTTAAGTTGGACTTTGCTAAGGCCTTTGACACTGTTGAGCATGAGGTTATTCTTCAGATGTTGCAGCATAAAGGGTTTGATGCCAAATGGATTCTTTGGATTAAACAACTGTTGTCTGCAGGTTCCTCGTCTGTACTGTTAAATGGCATTCCTGGGAAGCAATTCTTGTGTAAGTGTGGCGTCAGGCAGGGTGATCCACTATCACCTCTGCTGTTCGTCATCGCAGCAGATCTGTTACAATCTGTGGTCAATCAAATGCTGGTGACTGGCACACTCTCTTTGCCTCTTCAAACCCATGACAGGGAATTTCCCATCATTCAATATGCGGATGACACGATCCTATTTCTTGCAGCTAAGGATGATGAGCTTGTTGCCCTCAAGAATATGCTGCTTACCTTCCAACAATCCACTGGTTTAAAGGTCAACTTTGCTAAATCCTCAATGATCCCACTGAATATGCCTGATGAGGAGGCTGACAGACTTGCTGCTATTCTTGGTTGTAAAATTGGCCAGCTTCCATTTACTTATCTTGGATTGCCTTTGGGAACTACAAGGCCAAGGATCATTGACCTCATGCCCTTAGCTGACAGTCTTGAGAGGAGGTTAACTGCAAGCTCTTCTATGCTGAATCAAGGCTCTCGTTTGCAGCTCCTCACCTCTGTCCTGACCTCTCTACCAATATACTTTCTGTGTAGCCTCAATATTCTAGCAGGGATCATTAAGCAACTAGACAGAATCTTCAGGCAATGCCTTTGGAGGGGTAATAGTGATGCTCCAAAACAGTCTCTGGCTGCTTGGGAGCTGGTTTGTAGGCCAAGAGATAAAGGTGGTTTGGGTATTATTAATCTGAACATCCAGAACAAAGGACTGCTTCTCAAGCATCTTCACAAATTCTATAACAAGGTTGATGTTCCTTGGGTGACCCTGATATGGAACAACTATTATGATCATGGGGTTCCACAGGCAACGGATAATGCTGGATCTTTCTGGTGGAGAGATATTCTGAAGCTGCATGAGGCTTACACTGCTATTGCCTCAGTACATATCAACATGGGTGATTCTGCTCTGCTCTGGACTAATTCTTGGCACATTGGGGGATCTGCTAGACCCCTATGTTGGAGATTGCCAAGGCTATTTTCTTTTGTCAATAATGATAGGATCTCTGTGCGGGAATTTCTTCAATCCCAGGATCTTTACTCTATGTTTTATTTGCCCCTTTCTCATGAGGCTGTTGCTGAGTTGCACATGCTGGAAGGTTGGATCATGCAGTTAGACAGAGACCCCACCTTACCTGATGTTTGGATATGGCCTGGTCAATCAGGAGGGTACACTGCCAAAAGTTTTTACATGATCATGCACTCACACTTACCTACAATACAACCTTGCAAATGGCTTTGGCAGAGTAAGTGCACCATGAAGATCAAGGTGTTCGGCTGGCTTTTATTCTTTGTCAGACTTAACACCAAGGATATGCTGGTTAGGAGACACTGGCGCTCAAACCAGGATGACAATCTATGCCTCATCTGCAGTGAGCTGGCGTATGAGGATAGAATACATCTGTTTTTTAACTGCACCTTCAGCTGTAGAGTCTGGAGCTATTTGGGTATTGATTGGTCTGGAGGCTCAGATATTCTGCAATGTATCCTGCACGCCAGGTCCAGCTTCACACACCCTTTCTTCGTTGAAGTTATGCTAACAGCAGCATGGAATATTTGGATTTTGAGAAATGGCAGAACCTTCAGAGCTGAGAGAGCTACTTTCAGTGCTTGGAAGTGTAAATTCATCCATGATATTTCTTTGCTTGCTCATAGGGTGAAGGACTGTACCAAACCAAAACTTTTGGCTTGGATTGCTTCTTTGTTGTAAAGTAAGTACAGTTAGTTAACCATAGGTAGACTCTTTTCCTTTTTGTTTTCCTTCCTTGTATAGTCTGTATTTTGTTTGTACAGTGGTTCTTTATCTAATAAAGGGTTGTGGGGCTTTGCCTCATAGTAAATATTCAAAAAAAACAGCCCCAAAATTGGGTTATCAATTTTTGTGCTGTTATTCCTCCTTGCACTCATTTTAAAAAAAATCTCCTGAGTTTGCTGGATGACTCTGAGATTTCTTGTCAATTTCAACCTTTCAAAACCTTGCTCATGTCTTTGTCAGTGGGCAAGACCTCGTTTGCATCATCTCAAACCCTAATTCCAAATTTTTGGAATTTGAATATGCCCTTTGTGATTACAAAGGAGCCATCATTTTCCTTGATCTGTTGATCCTCCCAGTTGTTCCCAGAGACACGCCTATCCTTCTAAAACTTGGATATGCAAAAATATTGCTAAGTCCCATGCAATATTTTTGAATTGTGATTTATTCTTTCTCTTGTCTTTCCGAGGAATAAAATCCAAAGGCATAGCTAGCCATCTCTTAAATTCATGAGAATTGGTGGAGTTGATATTTATGCCTAATCCAAGCTCTGGCAAAGATATTGGCCATAATTAAATAAGGAAAATTGCCTTTTCCTATTTTAAGCCAATATTGCATTTCTGCCAGTTTCCAAAGGAGCTACCATTTTTATAGCAAGGAAAATTCCCAAATAACTTGTGGAGCTTGTACTTGCTATATCTTCACCATTTCCATCCAAACCCATGCTCCAAAGATCATAATTTGAGCACATGATCCAATGCAAGTTTCTGCCCTGTCTGAAATTTTTGCAAAGGAAGTGTTTGAACCCTTGGTCCATTTGAGCTCAAATTTGGCAGGGTGATTAACATTGATAAATCACCTCTAGATACCAAAAATCAGCTCAATCCATCTATCCAATTTTCCTGGGCAATTTTCTCAATTTTCTGTTCAGATTGCTTGTCTGTGAAGGAAGTACCCTCATAGATGATCAAAATGAGCTAAAACTTTTCCATCAGTCTCTAATGATCATATTATCACACTCCTCCAAGATTCATCTCATTCCATTGAACGATGTGAGCACATGAGGAATTCTTTGTTTCTGTCCACATTTTTAGTTTGTGAAGCAAGTGCATTCTATCTTGCTCCATTATGGCTGAAACTTTTCCCAGGCCTTCTTCTGTCCATATGACCTAGCTCCAACAAATTTTGGCTCATTTCAATTAGCCATTTGCCCTGAGGATTTTTCCCAAGTTTTTGGACATAAATGATAGCTGTGAAGGAAGTACCATTTTGGCAAGTCCATTTGGTATGAAAGTTTTACAGCATCATTGTATGTCCAAATCCTCAGGCTTTGCCAAGTTTTAGCTCAATCCATCACTCCTAGTGAGTGCTTGTTCACCATCTAGTTTCTGGACCAAATTTGGTAGTTGCACTGCAACTATATTAAATCTTTGTCCTAATGATCTCATAATTACCAGGACAGTAGTCCTTGCTACCCTAAGCCTCCTAGACATCAAATTTACCTTTTACCCTCTCTGGTTTACTCCCTAGAGTGTGGTCAAGTTT
This sequence comes from Aegilops tauschii subsp. strangulata, assembly GCF_002575655.3. Classification (NCBI taxonomy): domain Eukaryota; kingdom Viridiplantae; phylum Streptophyta; class Magnoliopsida; order Poales; family Poaceae; genus Aegilops; species Aegilops tauschii. Next base: position 431,111,731 of record NC_053040.3, read on the forward strand.
GCAACAGCAAACTTGTGGAGCTTGGTTTACTCAGCTCAGTTTGTCTCTGCCCGTTTCCTTACCGTAGTAACACTCTATCTTCGAAGGACTACGCGGTAGACATGAGCTGGCATCAGTAAAAAAACCAGAGCGCGCCTTGTCCGTGGTGATCACGAGTGTAGCCAGCCCAAAACGGTGGTCTAGCCCCTGTTCCCGTCGGCATCGCTGCTCCGACCGGCTCTGGCCTCGCCATTAATGTCCTACAGCTCCCCCTCGACGTCGTCTTCCCCCTGGACCTCTGGCCCCCTTCGTTTTCTTCTCCGACGAGCCGTGCCAACGATCGAACAGTGCGCTGCTGTAGCCATCGTCGCCTTCCTCGCTTCTGTCTTCTTCTCCCTCTCGGCCGCGAGCGTTGCTCATCTCCGTGAGCCTCTGCGCCGCGTCTGCTTCCTCCTCGTCGCCTTCCTACCGCTTCCAGTGAGCCTTGGCCGCGCCTGCCGACACTGCGCCCCTCGCCGGCGCGCGGACACGTCGCCTGCCGCGTGCCACCTCCTCCCCTCCTTCCCGAGCTCTCCCCGCGGCTATAAATAGCGCCCCTGAGCTCTCTGCAGTCCACCATTCCTCCCCGAGCCTCTCCCCGAGCCCGGAGCCCCTCTCTGACCACCAACGTCGCCATAGCAGCCGCCTCGGGTCTCGCCCGATTCCGGTGATCTCGAGCTCCCCTCGCCATTCCACCACCACCAATGCACCCCCATGGTCCGACGAGCCGCCCCGTAGCCTCGGCCTCCCCTCTCCCTCACCAGAGCACCTATTTCGCCGGTGGCCAAAGCTCATCTCTGCCGCGGGCCCTGCAGCCCCTTCTCTGGTGCTCCTCAGCGGCAGCGGCTACCACCATTAGATGCGCCTTTTCCTCCTAAGAAGATCGCCCTCGGCCAGGCGAGCACCGCGCGGGAGGAAGAAGAAGACCGACCGGGCGGGCCCCACTTCCATGCGGGCCCAGCAAGTCAGCCACTCGGGGGTTGACCCGGCTCGCTGACCTGGCATAAGTGGAGGCGCCCCGCCTTTGATACGTTTTCGTCTCACGAAAGCGTACTTTGCCGTGCCTCAGAGAGAAATACGTTTTCGTTTTCTGAAAACGTACTTTCCGTCACCTTCGGTCAGTAATACGCTTTCCTCTCTCTGAAAACGTATTTCCTTTAGTGCGTTTTCTGTTTTAGCCGACAAGGGCTTGTCTGTGAATATTTATTTGACAGATTAGTCCCTGTCCTCTAAATGGCCGTATCTTTGCAACCGTAACTCCGATTGAGGTGATTCCAACGCTCAAGTTCTCTGTTTGTCGAGATCTTCCGTTGGTACCATTTTCATTATGTTTTCACATAGTGAAAAATGACCATTTTTCCCTTGCCCGTAAACAGCCTCCTCCGAGAGAGAACTGTTACTGGCAAATCTTTCCGCGATCGTTTCTCACTTCTCCCCGGAGTATTTGTCGACCCCAGGCAAGCCAACCTCTTATCATGAGCCCTGAACTTGCATGTTGACTTTGCTTGCACCTTTTGTGTGTGTGTAGTTGCAGTTTTTTCTTATTGTTTTCGTCTGCAGTTATTATGTTATGCTTATCATGCATGCTTGTGTTTCATGATATCTTTTGCCATGCTAATTAGAATGTTGTTATTGATAATGCCATGTCACTACTCCACTTTATTTTCATGTCATTGTTATAAAATGCTATGATTGTAATGCACCGTTGACATGCTAGTACTTGGTATTGTCATGTTCTTTATGCTATAGTTGTGCACTTGAGAAGTTCGATATTTTGTCCATGCATTTGTATGCTGCATGCTCATTGTTGCATTCATTGTTAAATATGCTCATGATGGTGGAGAAGGTAATAAAATGACTTAATAATAACAAACCTCCTCCGTCATCGATGGGATCGAGTCATAGTGCCACCAAATCGAACTTTTTCAGTGCAGCCACATTTTGCCTTTATGGGAAGGCCTTAATGCGATCTATTGTCGTGCCTCTCGCTGGTGCCTCCAAAGAGGGAAGGTTATGGGCGCGCGCTACCCTGATCAGGTAGGCGGACATAAGCCTTGTGTGCCCGGGTTTGGTTTTGAGCTCAAGTCCCTGTTTGGGATGTTTATGTTTGGCCACGATGGTGGTCGTTGTGTCTTTGGTAGACACGGGGCCACCCAGGACTGGCCCAGTGGGGAGTGAGTCGGAGTGGCCGGGAGAGTGTCATGGCAGTAGGTCGGTTTCGTCGGAATGTCGTTGGTCTACCCGAATGGGATGACGAGGCCATGGGTTCCATGGTGTGGGTACAGTGCGCTACCTCTGCAGAGTGTTTATAAAGTCTATCCATAGCAACACAGTTTGTAGTAGGTCACACTATCGGGTCTTGGTCAAAATGGAGGATAAACCTTAAATGATTAATGTGGTAATAATGTGATATAAAGAATGAGGTGCCTTGGACTATGAGGTAGTCCTGAGAAGTCACGGCGATGTTTTGATATGATCACGAGACAAGGTCTCGGTGAGTGTTGGAGACCAAGTGTTGGTCATGGTTGTGATCGCCGGAAAGATCACCGTTCGGTTGCGAGGCAACCCGTTGGAAAGAGAGTCCGAAGGACTCGGTGCACAAGTTTGGTTGCATTGCATGAGTAATATGTTGTTATTTGCATTTAAAGAACCATGGCAGAACAGAAGAGGGTTGCATAAAGTTAACATGTTATGTCTGCATTGGATATGATCGGTAGTTTATTTTCAGCATAGTTTCATGATGCCATGCCATGCTTTGATTTATATGTTAAATTATGCCATGATTGAGATGATATGCTATGTTTTGCTATTATCATGTGATAAGCATGTTTTGATATGCCTTGTTATTGCCATGTTAGTAGATGCTATGATGTTCATGCTCAGTTGATCTATATCATGCCATGTTTAGTAATTGATATGAGATATGTTGTTGCATACACTTGGTTCTTGCCTTGTCTTCTGCTTGTTTGGATGCTATGTATTTGGTTGTCTTGCAAGTACATTCAATGTACTAACCTGGCGTGTCATGCCAGTTTTGTAGGTCGTACCCGAATTGTTCGTTTGATCCGTCGTGCTAGGCCGTAACCTTGCCAGTCCTGTGAGTTGTGGAGCCCAGCCAGAGTTGTTATGCTGCTAAACCAAGACTTCCGCCGCCATTTAAATAGACTTCCGCTGCCATTTAAATAGCCGTAGGGCTATGCCAGATGATTGTATTCCTCAAGGATGTAAGCTTATGCACATGTATTTGATGAATATTATTGTACCTGGAATGCTGTATTATGGACTTGTCGTGCGTCAGGTGTTATCCTGGGCTGACGTGCGAAGGCCCCCTGCTCCATGCGGATCGGGGTGCCACAAAAGTACACCAACAAACAAATGTATCATGATTATCTTGATGGGAACTAAACCAGGATCCCCGAGAAAAAAAAGCATTTCTTCATTTAACCAGTGATAGTATTAGATTAGCAGCAGCAATAGTAGCATATGGACAATGACCACACAACCACCATGTACTTTTTGTCGAAACAACATGTATACCTCCACCGAGGCATAAATCAGGACAACTTTTTGAGTGGCATTTCCTCTATAATAGTAGGTGATGTTGGACCAGCCGACGAACCCTAGCTACTATACATGGGGAGCTGGGGAGTAGTCGCATAGAAGAAAACCCGCATGCAGCGACCTGGGGAGCTAGACCAGTACAAGAAGTTATACCTCAGGTGGGCGAGATGTCGCTTAGGCCGGCGGGCGGGATCTGACCACACGATGGCAGCGAACAAGGGCGCGGAGGACCTTGGTCCACGCCAGCACCGGCTCCGAGAGGACGGTGCGATCGGCTTCCTCCGTCGCCGACGGCAACAACGTCAACGTTGCACCTCCTCACCTCCCGCAGCGGACGGGATTCGGCCGAATCTGTGACCACTGACGAGGAGAGAGATAGAGTGGACACTGTCATCTTGTTTTGATATGGAGAGGGTGAGAGAGGGATACGCGAGAAACCTATCAAACAAGAGGCTATATATACAATGGAGTAAAAAAATCTCTCCATAGCAGTGGTTTTAAATAGAATATGCGCGTTCCCGGAAAAAAGAAACAAAAACTGACCAAGAAAGAAAACTCGATCAAAAACACGCCCCCGCTTCCAGGTCGCGAGAGTCGTCGCGCACACACACATAGACATAGACATGCATATCCGTGTTTACGTAAAATTCCATCTCCATCTCCATCTCCAATCATATTTGTCCAACTGGCACATTATTTACGTTGTTAATTATATATGCAGCAATATTAACGTACAACATCTCTTGTTTGCGGGCGTCCGGACCGCTGGCACGCCTGGTCCTGACCAACCCGAACCCTCTTCATCACCAGCGCGTGCTTCCCACCCGAAACGGTCAGTTCCGCATTCATGCCCGGCCAGAGCGGATGCGACCTTCACTGGCGCCGGCATTGAAGCGGCGCGGCGACCGAGAGAGCGTCGCCCGCGCAGCTTCCCGGTGCACGCGAATGCTCCGCTTTCAAAGGTCGCAATAGCCGGCCACAACATGCATGTAAAAAGTTCTTGGGAGTCCGTGCTACAGCTAGCTGTCCTCCCCAACTTGTCAATCTCTTCTAGTAGTGCTAGTACTCCATGGCGCGATCCATCGACAAGCAGGCGGGAAAGTTATCGTATACTCCGTTTGCGTTGAGTGGCATGCCGAGCGATCGTGTGGGGTGGAGCTGTGGAGGAGGGTGAGACACGAACGCGATATACGTGATTTAAACGTTGGTTTTTCTCGATGGCGCGATCCAACGAAACGAAACGTTGGTTTCTCTCCGTTTCCATTTTTTCTCCGGAAAAAACGGAAACTTTCCACTCCATTTTCATTCCTACTCCAAGGTTGCCCCATTACAACATTCCATCAAATACAAAGGAAAACTAACACGCATGCTGATGCATCTCAATGATTCACATATCATAACCAATTTTTACTTCACAACTAAAGACAAAAGTTGTGAGAGCGTGTACAAAAGAAAAACTACTGATGGGGTCACTACGACTTAAACCCTAAACCCTAAATAGGATTTAATTTTCTGGCTAGGTAGAACCTGTCGAAGGAAAGACGGCTGGCACCCTCGGATCATACGATGCTTTTGTGCAGTTCCACTAAAATCGAGCTGAGCATCCGTGCTGGCAAAGATATTTAAGAAGTGTGATTAGAATAATAGTACTGGCACTAATTCATGAGACATAAACTCATCACAAATAGAAGCCGGTAGAAGTAGAGAAAGATCGACATGGAGATGGAGCTACGTGGGAGCTGCGGCAGTGGAGCAAGCCGGCTCCAAAAGGAAGATGTACTACTACCTGGGACGTCGGGCTGTAGCTAGAAGGGCGGTTGGGACGCGGCATCAGCCCATACCGTGGGGACCCCCGATTTGGACGCACCGACTGTGGGTTTTCTCCCTCGCCGATGTCGACCGCGTCTACGCAGAACATTGTTCCCTTCCCCCAGCGGCGGGATCAGGCCGGATATGTGATCAGCGGTGTGGCCACCCTCATTCTATGCTTGTGAAGAGAGCAACCCAAGCAAACAGGCTTGTAGCTTAGGCTCCTGCTAGTGTATATATAGTGGTTTTCTTTTTCTCTCCATATCAACCATTTTATATTGCGTACGTGTCATTGAAGAGTGAAATGATGGTTGCTTCTTCCGGCTAACTTACTGTGTGATTTGAGTGCTCCTTAGAGGCCCCTACACGTACCTCCCCTACGTGTATCACCGTTCCTGAGTCTCACTTGTACTTATCTCTATTTTCTTGCATGACACGTAGACAGGATGCGCATAGAGGAATTTTGTTACTACACGTTGTTACGTAGTACTGTACTACTAGTACCTACTCCCCCTTCCGGTTCACTACTCGTACTCCCTCCGTCCTGGCTTATTGGTCCCCTTTGTACTCAATTCATGGGCTCGTGTTCCTCAAGAAATTGTCTTTACCAACATATTAATATCGGGAATGCATGCGTGAACAACGAATGATTAAACCTTGCATGCAACGTTTTGACAAAGCATTGACTTATGAACATGTGAATGTGAGGGACTACAACCTCGTGCATGCATGCAACAGTCACACGTACACATGGACGCAAAAACGCGCGCGATGCCGTAATGCATGAATGTCCGAGCACACGACGGAACACACACGGTCACGCTCAAATGCTCAACCTACACGTGCATGCACACACATACTTAGCCAGGGTGAGCTAGTGACCGTATAAACACCGAAAAATGTATATATTGAGCGCAATGAGCGTATTATGAAGTCCATTGACCGTATTTTTACAAATATACAGTGACAGACAATGTATTTATCTCATTTGAAATTAAGCCATATTAACCGGAAAGGAGGCAGTATGGACTAGCATTACTTTGTTGTGTCCCGTCAACTTGCCGAACGAGGAGAAGCTTGCAGGACGGGAGAAGCTTGCGCGCGGTGGCTCGCAGGACAAGGAGAAACTTTTGACTAATGCAAGCTCTCCCTCGCTCAGGCGGTGGACGTGCAACAGTTAATTCGGTGTCAGATTGCCAGAAGCATACACTATACTAGTACTATTATTGTTCGACTTCCCGAAGAGGCGAACAGCCAAGCGCAAAGTTTACTAGTACTACTACTACTACTACTACTACTATAGAGGTATGTACTATACTACTAGGAACCGGATGGAGGAGCGTCTGCACTCTTATTATATTTTAAAAATGCGATAAAGCAATCTTCAACACATTTGGTTCTCTTTGAGGGTTCTCGCATGTGATAATGGAAGTTGATTGCATGGAACACTCGCCACAATTCTCGCTTAATTCTCGCTCATATACTGTTACAAATAGGAGCGCTCGGTAATATTTCCTCTTTTTTTGTTATTCAGCATGTAAACAGGTCAGCAAACCTTGCGGCGCATCTTTGTGCGAACCGTGCTTGCTGCACTTTGAATGTGGCCGAGAGCTGGCTTGATGAAACACCTCGCTTCCTTCTTATTTTTTGCGGGGTACCTCGCTTCCTAGTGACCAATCTCTTGGCTGATCATCCTAAGAATGCTTGTATATGAATAAAGATCTCTCATTTACCCGCAAAAAAGAGCCATATTAAGCGGAAAGGAGGGAGTATGGACTAGCACTACTTTTTGGTGTGTCCCGTCAACTCGCAGAACGAGGAGAAGCTTGCAGGACAAGGTGAAGCTCGCTTATGCCTTTTGACTAATGCAACCTGCCCTCGCCCAGGCGGTGGACATGCATCAGTTCATTCGGTGCCAGCTTGCCAGAGGCATACACTGTAGTACCCAACATGCAGAGTACCATCATTGTTCGACTTCACGAAGAGGCGAAGAGTCAGGCGCAAGGTTTAGTAGTATAAGTAGTACTACTACTAGAACCGCATGGTGGAGCATCTGTACTCTTATTTTATTTTAATCTCTGATAAAGTACACATTTATTCGGGAGAAGGGCGGAAAACGGCAGCCCAATAGTATAGTATTAAAAAACATCAAACATGTAATGATGATATTGATCAACCATGCTCGAATATATCTTGGCCTCCGTGCGAGCCCATCTATGTGTTCTTGCTCCTCATCTCTCTCAAGGAACGGCGGGTTGGCCATTTTGCCATCAATTGAGATCGGTTTGCTCACACTCCGGTCCCACATGTCAGTGATATGCCAAGATGAGGTGCGTTGACCGACTGGCCATATGCGTACTTGGTTTTGCACCTTCACACTACTCCTCCCTCCGCCACAGTTTACAGGGCACGCTTCATTCTGATGCATTTCTCTCAATGCATTTCCACCACCAGAGAGACTTTAGATGCGTTTGGTTAATGCTCAATTAATTAGGGCGTGGTAACCGCAATCAAGTCCACAATTTTCTCTCGATGTACTACGGAGTGGAGTAAGTGCATGCATGTGTGTACCCGTGGTGGAAGCACTGCATGCATGTGTGTACGCATTATTTCCTCTAGTAATAGACGTCGTGCTATAACTACCAATGCTATTTTTCAGGCCGACCGCTAGTCGCCTTGGTCCCAGAGATTTTTTTGAAGCACGCTCTATAAACAGTAACGGATGCAGTAGTATGAGCGGATTCAAAGAAGAGCGTATTGATGGTTGCTTTTTCCAAGCAACTTACAGTGGGAAAGGTGGGGCTTATGATTTGACTGCTCATTACTCACTATTAATGCGGTGCAACGACCGGGTGAGTCTCCCATGCGGTCGTGCACTACTCCCTCGGTTCTTAAATATACTTCAGAGTATTTGTCTTTCTAGAGATTTCAACGAGTGACTACATACGAAGCAAAATGAGTGAATCTACACTCTAGAATATGCCCATTTGAAATTTGTAAAAAGACAAATATTTAGGAACGGAGGACTATAATTTTGTGCATGGCACATGGACCCGGATGCTGAAGAGGCTTCTGGCAATGCTATCAAGCTTCCAGCATTTGTTTACATAATTGACGTGCTATACAAATAATTTCTAGAGACATGAAATTGTACAATGCTCTGAGCTTTCAGCTTTTGTTTCGTGTGTCTTGCCATCGATGTTCTTTCGGAAACAATAAAAAACTAACTTCCTTGCTAATGCATCTCAATGATTAGCAGATCAGAGCTAATATTTACATCACAACTGAAGTCAAAGTTGTGAGAAGGTGTTAAAATTAAAATTGATCCATGCTTTCATTGGCAGCAACTGTTGGAGATATGCCCTAGAGGCAATCATGTATGATGATATTTACTATGTGTTTATGAATAAAGATAGTCCTTGGACATTATCAATGATGTGTATCAGCAAGTACGTGACTTGTTTGTGGGACTATGCATTGTATGATGACTATCCTAAAAGGTCACTAGGCGAAAGGGCTGTGTGGACGCGCAGCCAACTAGACTAGCATATGACATGGTCGATGGCTTGGTCTCACTAGCCATGGAGCATTGGATGCTAACCGGATAATATGGACTTGGAAGGATCTGGTCGGATTCGACGTAGTTGGATCCGAGTCGAGATAAGGTCCGAGTCGGACAGACCCAACTATGAGACGCAGTGATATGTCATCTGTGAGTCTCTAGTATAACATATATTCTATGTCCTAAGACCTGAGCTGTCACATGTACTCGGGATGGTGACATACCTGCTTTGGGCCGACCAAATGCTACTCCGTGACTGGGTAGTTACAAAGGTAGGTTTCAGGCTTGTCCGGACCCATGCTGCGAGACATGGTCGAGCAAGATGGGATTTGCCCCACCGACCAGGAGAGATATACTCTGGACCCCTCGTGTGATCCGACCAGGATAAGCATGGCCATGCGACAAGGATTATGAAATAATTCGGATAGTGGTTGGCATCATTGGAACGAGAAAGAGGTCGGGCTAGCACAAGGATGATAGTGATTGGCATCATTGGAACGAGAAAGAGGTTGGCATCATTGCAGTTCGGAGATGATCCAAACTACGACCAAGCCGGCTTGAACCTAAGGGGTCGCGCGCTTAAGGGAAGGAACCTACGAGTTCGGATCCGAGGACACTGGTCGGATGTGATCCGAGCTGTATTTGGATTGTTGCCGAGTAGACTAATGGGCTTTAGGGTCCGTGCGAGGCCCAAGTGTTGAGCCCGCGACGGACGCCTATATAAAGTGGGGTGCGGCACACTCATGCGGTTGATCGCTTTGGCGCTGTCACTAGGGTTTGCATGTGTTGCGAATAGACACCTTGACTCGCCGCCGGTTGTGTGATCGGACCTAGCAGTCCGCCGCACGACGTTCCTCCTGCACACGCGGATACCGTTAGAGGCGGTGCACTTGTGCCGCTCCGGCGAACCTGTTCGCGGGATCCGATCGGCTACGTGGGAGATCGGCAAGGAGAAGACAACTCCGTGAACGTGAGGCGACTCCGGGAACGCGCTGGCTCAACTCTACTTCCGCTGCACGGCACTGTGCGTCTAGTGGTACGATCTGTGATCCATCACCTGTAGCATGTTCCTGGTTGTTCTGCGCATAGGAAAATTTTAATTTGCAGCCGACGCACCCTACGGTAGTTCCCAACAGTGGTATCAGAGCCTTTGCTATAGGATTTGGTTTCAGATCGTATGCATATTACATATGTGGAGGCGGCAGATGAGATCTGTTGTCGTTGATGAGATCGGCTATGTGCACGGCTGATGTGTTCAACTGCACATGGGGATCGTTGAGGCTATGTTTTCTGCCAATCGGGATCGATGAGGTCATGACACGATCTACCCCTACCGGTCGGTCATCCGCCATCGGGGTTAACAGTGAAACGTAAATCCGAATCGGATTCGCGATGATCGATAAGATCGGTCAGATCAGAAAATTCGGCGTGAACGGAGTTCAGATATGATCTGTGATTTCTGAAAACGCCGTGTGCGTAGCGCCTTGTATTTCGTACACAATCACTCAAACCGGTAGAATGCGATTCTATGCGTAACTTTGTTTTGCAGGTTTGATGTCAATAGTATGGCTCATGTGTATGTGATGCATGTGTGTAATTTATACATGGCCTGCGTGTCATGTTTGTCAGCTGGCAGGAGCCAAAGTGCTGTCATTATATTGTATAACGACCTGCGTGTCGACTTGTGACTCTATGTAAAATTCATTACTAGTTGTAGTAGTTGGATAATAGAGATCAGGTTGGTGGCTTGGCATCCCGGCGTGACAAACAAGATGGAGTTTCTAGATGGTCATCGGAGTCGGAGCCGACCTGGAAGAACATCCATGAAGGAGCCATACTATTTGACAATATGTGTTTATTTGTGATTGTTAAGCTTCTTGTTTTCTATGCATGTTAGAATGGTAGAAAGATCCCTCATGAATATCAAGCGAATTGCTATCCCCGATGTTGCACCTTCGCACGTCAAGTACGTCTAGTAGTGGGCTCATAAAATTGGGGTGCTGCTGGGTGTCCTTGAACTGAAGGGTTCGTGTTGGACACAAACATGCACTGCATCAGGTTAACTTGACAAGGCTATCAAAATGGTTTTGGGCTTTGTGGCAAAGAAGGTTGGGGGCCGGGGTATAAGATACCTTCCCAACCGACAGGAGTCGTATAGAGATACGATTAGCAAGGAGTTGCTTACCGGATAGGCATGTTGTCTAGCAGTGATGCTAAAGCTCACTAGTCGCATGTGCTAGTCGGATCCTGAATCACTGAGAGTTTGCGGAGGGATGCTGACTTCAGTGGGAGTATTTATATTTAAGGCTTGAATTACTCTACATAAGAACATTGCTTAGTGATTGCATATTTTCTGTTGTAGATCAATGGCACCACCTGCTCAACCCAACTTTGCATTGAAATCAATTCTGGAAATGGATAAACTGAATGGAACAAACTTTACCACCTGGTATAGAAATCTGAGAATTGTTCTCAAGCATGATAAAAAGGAACATGTTCTAGAGGATCCACTTCCAGAGGAACCTACCGATAATGCTAATGCCACAACTAAGAATGCCTACTAGAAACTCGTTGATGAATCAACGGAGATCAGCTGTCTGATGCTGGCTTGTATGGATCCCAATTTGCAACAGCATTTCGAAAATGTTGAGGCTTACGATATGATCGAGAGTCTCAAGAGCATGTTTCAGACACAGGCTAGGACCGAAAGGTTCAACCTCTGGCGATCCTTGGTGGATTGCAAGCTGAAGGAAGGTGAGCCACTGAGCCCACATGTGATCAAGATGATCAGATATGTGCAAGCTTTGGATCGGTTGGGCTTCCCGCTCTTGGATGAGCTGGCTACTGATGCTGTTCTGGGTTCTCTTCTGCCCAGCTATGGGACATTCATCTCGAACTATCATATGCATGGCATGGATAAGAAGCTCACTGAATTGCATGGGATGCTCAAAGTGGCAGAGCAGGATATTAAGAAAGGCACGCATCAAGTGTTGATGGTGCAGAAATCGGCTAAGTTCAAGAAGAGTTGGTCCAAGAAGAAGGCTATGGCAAAGGGCACGAAGACGGTAGCCTCCGCCGCTGCGCTAAAGTCTGGACCGGACTCGAAGACCATTTGCTACCATTGCAAGGAAACTGATCATTGGAAGAGTAACTGTAGCAAGTGGCTTGCAGAGCATGGCAAGAAGGCCGGAAATGCTTCTTCAGGCAAAGGTACACTTGTTGCATATGTTATAGACATTTACCTTGCTGACATACCTAGTAGCTCTTGGGTATTTGATACTGGATCGGTTGTTCATATTTGCAACTCGATGCAGGGGCTGGTAAGAACTAGGCGTGTGGAACAAGGGGAGATTGATATCAGGGTCGGCAACAAAGCAAGAGTTGCTGCGTTGGAGGTCGACACGATGCAACTCCAGCTTCCTTCTGGATTTATTTTGGAATTGAATAATTGTTATTACATTCCTGCACTTAGTCGGAACATTATTTCTGCCTCATGTTTGATGAGTCAGGGTTATGAATCCAATTTAAAGGACAATGGTTGTTCGTTTTATTTGAATGGTATGTTCCACGGCTATGCACCCATTGTTGATGGGCTATTTATATTGAATCTGGAACAAGAACTGGTCTATAACGTGAATGTCAAGAGGCATAAGCCTAATGAGATAAATCCGACATACTTCTGGCATTGCCGGCTTGGACACATTAGTCTGAAACGCATGAAGAAGCTCCATGATGATGGGCTCCTAACTTCGTCCGACTTTGGGTCGTTCGAGACATGCGAATCATGCTTGCTCGACAAGATGACTAAGTATCCTTTCACAAAGAGTTGCGAGAGGGCATCCGAGCTGTTGGAGCTTATACATAGTGATGTATGTGGTCCAATGATCACAACTGCCAGAGGTGGCTATCAGTACTTCGTGACTTTTACCGATGACTTGAGTAGATATGGATATATCTATTTGATGAGGCACAAGTCGGAAACTTTTGAAAAGTTCAAAGAGTTTCAGAACGAGGTTGAGAATCAGCTCGGCAAGACTATAAAGCTTCTACGATCTGATCGTGGAGGTGAGTACATGAGCCAGGAGTTTGATGATCATCTGAAAAGCCGAGGTATAGTACCTCAGTTCACACCTCCTGTTACGCCACAGAGAAACGGCGTGTCGGAACGGAGGAATAGGACCTTGTTGGACATGGTCCGGTCTATGATGAGCAAATCGGATTTACCCTTGTCATGCTGGGGATACGTTATAGAAACTGCAGCTTTCACACTTAACAGGGTACCATCAAAATCCGTAGACAAGACACCACATGAGATGTGGACTGGGAAGAGTCCCAGTTTGTCTTTTCTAAAGATTTGGGGTTGTGAAGCATTTGTCAAGCGACTTATGTCAGACAAGCTTACACCTAAGTCGAATAAATGCATATCCGTGGGATATCCGAGGGAAACTATATAGCTTCTACAACCGGGAAGAGAACAAAGTGTTTGTTGCTCGGAACGGGGTTTCCCTTGAGAAAGAGTTTCTCAGTCGGGAGGCCAGTGGGAGGACGGTCCGACTCGAAGAAATTCGAGGACCACTCGGGGACGGCTCGGCTGGTGATGAGATCATACCGGAGTCAGTTAGGGAACACTACAAAAAAATACACTTCCGTGATGATACGTGTTTGTCATAGTAGGTCATGCATGTACATCCATGAAAAATTTATGACAGAATCAAGATAGTCATACCTGTGCTATCGTAGAAGTGTTCCATGACATTACAGTAATTATCATCACGGAAGTGTCCACTTCCATGACGATAAATCGCGCGTCACAGAATTGCTTTCGTCAAGGGTGACCGACACGTGGCATCCACCGTAACGGAACGCCGTTAAGCTATCGGGTCCGGTTTTGGATCCGATAACCTGTTAACAGCCCCAACCAATGGGGATTTTCCACGTGTAAAATCATCATTGGCTGGAGGGAACACGTGTCGGCTCGCCGTTGGGACAAATGTCATCCACTCATTGGACCCAAAGTGCCTATGATACGTAGACATGTGGCACGGCCCAACAGAGGCCCATTCCTGTGAAAAGGCCGGCCCATTTGACTTGGTCAAAAGGTGGCGGGCCGACCCACGTCAAGCCTGTTAACGGCCTGTTCGCATATAGCCCATGTACAGCCCGCTAACCCAGGGCCCGTTTACGGCCTATCCGAATTAGGCCCGGTAGCGTCATCTGGGCCGTCCAATATAATTCCAGCCCGTTTTAACTTCCGGCCCATGTATGGCCCATGACGTCTTTCGGCCCATATGAGGCCCTTAGTAACCCTCGGCCCATTAATGGCCCGTGGTAAAACTGGCCCGTAATGAACAGTGTATCACTTTATACCCATTAACGGCCCATTATTCCGTTGGGCCGTTTCCAGCCCATGTTATCTTTCGGCCTTCTCAGGGCCCATTTATTCTTGGGCTCATTTCCAGCATTCGTTTACTTTCGGCCCGTTACTGTCATTTTCTGCTTGTGGGTCAAATTCAGCCCGTGGTTACAGTCGGCCCGTTTGTGGCCCGTTAATACGTTGGGCCGTTTTCATAGTGTCATCAAATACGACCGATTAACAACGACCCGTTATGGTTGGCCCATGAACGGACGATTTCAACTCTAGCCCATTTACGGCCATAATGTGGTCTGTTATTGGCCCATGTTTGGCCAACCGATCATACGGCCCATAGAAGGCCCATTGATGATACGGCCCGTAGAAGGCCCATTGTGTCTACGACCCGTATAAGGCCCATTGTTTCTACAACCCGTAGAAGGCCCATTGTTTCTATGGCCCTTAGAAGGCCCATCGTTTCTACGGCCCGTAGGAGGCCCATGTTAACTACAGTAAATATGTAGCCCATGGTTAATGTGGCCTAGTTTTAAAAAATAGGCTATTGCGGCCACTAGCAAACCGCGGAAAAAGAACTACGCTGACTACAAGAAAACAAATAAACAAGACAATAAGGAAATAAATAGGCAAGCAACTTAAGCTAGGCTATCACGGCTATTACACATATTACATCCACTGGGCATCAAAGTTCGCCACCAGTGCAAATATAGGGAACAAAGCAGCATATAAACGCCGCAGAAAAACAAGTCCAGAACTGAAACCACTTCAGAAGAGCTCAAGAAACAATATCTTGGGTACCCATAATGCTGGCAAGATGCTTAGCAAACTTATTAACTTTCTCTTGTTTGGCACTTAAATCCTCCAGCACTTGCTGTTGCACCAGAAAGTATGCATCTGAATTCTGCAGGGACTTCCTCAGTCCTTCGGCTTTGTGTCGCATAACATCTGATCGATGTCTTTCAACTTGAAGTTGAGACTCAAGAAGCCGAATTGATTCAGGCGGCGAGTTCGAAGAGCTGGTGCCAACACTAGTAGCCAGTAACTCGAACACTACATCAAGACATGACTTTGGGGTTGTCTCAGTGTCTTCAATATAGTTTTTATCAGCTTTTTTGGAGACCAACAGGGATGTCTCACTATCTTGAACCTTATTTGCATTACTTCCTGTACCATTGCATAACGGGGTACTCTTCTCCAATATTTTATCCGCATTCTAAAAGAGAAACAAACAAACACATCACAGGTTTACAATGTAGTATATGAAACTCATTTTGGTAAACCTGTTCAGTAGTAAGGTGGACAGGATAACAACATGAAACAAACATATATCTATGTAGTATGGTCACTGTATGGTCTATCTCATTCTAGTTTATGTTGCCAAATCAAGATAGATACAGTTCGAATCATATCTATTTAAGACAAAGCAGCTTAGACAGAATATAAGTGTGGGAAACTACACAGCAATAACAACAGTTGTAAGGTGCATGGCATGAGAATACAACTGTTTATTCAATTGAAACTGAAATCAACATAGAGCAAGTTACAACAACAAACACGTTAAAGAAACAGGTTTAAAACATACATGTTGCGCCATTGGAGTTTCAATTGCATCCTTCAAATTTGAAATTAGTTGGTATGGGTAAATACAGTGATGCAAGAGCAAAGTAGTATGAACCATAGCTACAGAACCTGACCTGAGAACAATTCTTCTTCTGCTTTAAGTGTTGACTTGGGGTTCGGAGTGGTGGTCCTCGTGCTTTGGGCACTGCAGTTGCCTTACTAACTGCTCGTGTTTGGGTGCTCTGTGGTGGAGACGGTGCTGTGTCAACGGGAACTGGGTTACTATCTGCTGGGGTTGGGGTTAGAAGGGGTGTAGCTGGTTCTCTGTCCAACTGGGTAGGGGTACAATCTGCGTGAGTCTGGGTTATGTGTGGTGGGGCTGGTTCTTGGGCAAGTACAACCGTGGTTCTATCTCCATCGACAGGTAGCACGATCTTTTCTAAAGACCGTGTTTTTACTCCACAGATACTGCCATCACCCCCTCCAATTGAAATGGCTGATAAACAAGAAAAGTAATTGAATGTACAGACATTGTAAGATAGACAGGTGCAATGGATAGTAGGGAAGAAAACAGGGCATGAAATAATTCACATTTATGTTGTCTAACCAAACAGAATAGCAGGACATAATTTCACATATATGATGGCTAATTAAACAGGATAGCATGACACCATTTCACATGTATGATGGCTAACTAAACAGGATAGAATGACATACTTCAAAATATGATGACTATATAAACAGGATGAAATGATATAACTATGCGATGTGTCTATTAAAGTAGTTGGCATGCCATAAATCACAAACATGCCATCGATGGAAACATGATGGCATGATATAATTCACGGATAGAATGACATAATCCAAAATATGATGACTATGTGAACAGGATGAGATGATATAACTATATTATGTCTTTAGAAAATGGGTTGGCATGCCATAATTCAGATACATGCTGTCTATGTAAACATCATGGCATGATATAATTCAAATATATGATTTATATACTAAGGAAGTGAGCAGAGGGCAATCGCATATATGATGTGTCAACTAAGGAGATGGCATTCAATATCGTGTATATGATGTAAAAACTAAGCATTGCAATACAACATATGCATGATATGAGTAATATAACCCTGCCAAGTTTGAGCATACACCTCAGGGGGATAATAGGACTGGTCGTCTGCCTCTGAATCCTCCTCTGAAGAGCTATCTGTAACCAGCAAGATATAAGCTTCACCAGGTAGCATTGTCTGCTCTGAAGACCTTGTTTTCACTCCAGATTTCTCCATCACCAATTCAAATGGCTGATGCACAGGAAGAGCAGTTAAATATACAAACATTGTCGACAAAAGCAATGAGAAATACAAAAAAGGACGGCATGATATAATTCACATATATGACGCTTGGCTAAACAGCATGGCATTGCATAATTCACATATATAATGCCTTGCAACAAGATAGGATTGCATAATTCACATATATAATGTCTTGCAACAAGATGGCATTGCATAATTCACATATATGGTAATTAGATACTAAACAGGTGGCATTCACACAAAGCATGTCTAAACTAAGCAAATGACATAGCAATGCAAGATACCATACGCACGATATGAGCATCATAACCCTGCCTAATTAGAGCATGCACCTCGGGGGGGGGGGAATAGGACTGGTCATCTGTCTCTGAATCCTCCTCTGAGGAGCTATCTGTAACCAGCAAGACATGCGCTTCGTCAGATAGCATTGTCTGCTCTGAAGACCTTGTTTCCACTCCAGATTTTTCCATGACCGTGCCGAATGGCTGATGCACAGGAAGAGTAGTTGAATGTACTAAAATTGTTGACAAATTTAACACGTAATAAAAAAATGATGTCATGATATAATTCACATATAAGATGACTGGCTAACCAGGGTGGCATTGGAAAATTCACATATATGATGCCTGGCTAAACAAGATGACATTGCATGATTCGCATATACGATAAAGAAATCAACAGATGGCATTGACACAAAGCATGTCTAAACTAAGCAGATGACATCTTTAATGTATACAGTAAGCAATGCAAGACACCATATGCATGATATTACCAACATCAGCATGCCAAGTTAGAGCGAAGACCTCATGGGGTAAATAGGAGTGGTCTTATGCTTCTGAATCCCCCTCAGAACAGTTATCTTCCTCTCCGAAATGGGTGGAGGGGGGCTGCCTTTGCGCCCACCCTGAGCGATGTCTGCATGAAATTTTATTACCACGCAAGGCTCGTCTCTTTTGCTCTACATGTTCAGTTCCATTGTGTACAACAACTGACATGCATAGGAATAAAACATAGTGAGATTATGTAAGGAGTGCATGCACAAATCCAGAGTGATGGTAGCAAACTGTGGATAGACCCAAAACAAATGATAGCAGGCAGATAATAGCTTTAGTTAAAAAATACAGATAATGGCTCCTTTAATGTTTGTTTGCACGCAACATGAAACTCATAGTAGACACCCGAGATTAACCAGATAGTAGACAGATAGTACTGATTGCTACCCCAATATGTACCCCACAACCATTTAAAAACTCAAGTTTCAGCATAAGTTTGGACCTGAGTCGGAGTCTAATAGGTGAACACGATGATAAAGTAGCATGTCATCATATTAAGCGATGCATAACGTAAGCAGACACGGAAGAGTGCGACCTCTCTTGCGGACCCGTGTAGTCCTCAAGGTCATCTGCTCAGTTGATGATGGTAATGCAGTTGTCGTGGCTGCCGGCGGCGGGGAAGAAGATCTGAGGCGGCGAAAGACAGTCTGGAGAGCGGATCCCTGCTGTGGTGAACCCTTCCGTCGTTGGAGCAGCTGAGCTAGGGTGGAACATAGCACCGCAGGAGCAGGACAAACCACACAAGGTTTTCTTTGACACATATCCGTAACAGAAGTAATTGTGTAAGGGCTTGTTTGAAGTTGAGGATTCTAACAATGCAGGGATAGGAAATAGACAGGAATAGGATATGAATGCACGTGCAAAACAGAGAATTTAAAAACACAGGATTTCTGCCAATCTGAGTGTTTGGTTCACAAGAATTGGAAGATCACGGGATGCAAAGAAGCATGGTGAGATTAAGTCAAACCACAAGAAGTGTACAGCCTCTTTGGCGAAGCCATGTCGATCTCAGCGTGATTGGTTTGGCCGGTGAGGATGCTCCGGCTGACTTGGCTGCTGGAGGAGGGGAAGAAGATCTTAGTCGTCTAGAGATGGAGCCCGAGGTACTGCTCCGCTGTGATGGAGGGTTTCGTCGTTGGAGCAGCTTCGGTGAGTTGTACGATGCCGAGGCTGAAGCAGGACAAGCGAGACAATGTTAACCTGAGTGGAATTCTAATAGCATCTCCAATAGATGACGTAAAATACATAACCACAAAGTGCTAGATGTATACATCAGTCGCTCATCTCTGAACTTAACTGTCAAAACTGAATTTAACTGTCGAAACCGAACTTAGCTGTCGAAACTGAATTTTGCTGTCGAAACTGAATTTTACTGTTGAAACTAAACGCACTAGAGGTGAGGCTACAAGTCAGTCGACTGACCTTTTCATCTCTGGTCAGTCGATTTTGCAGCTGTTGGATATGAAATCAAGGGCCTGCAGTTCATCTTCAACCTCCACTCCCCTGAGCCGCTAGCCACCACCGGCCAAACAGCCGCCCCCCGCCGCTCGCGGCCGGCGGTGCGCCGGCCCGCCGGTCCGCCGCCGCCCCGGCCATCCCTGTAGGCCCCCCCGTGCCGAGCTTTTTCTCCGGCGATCCCCACGCCACCGCCTATCGGGGGTTGGGTGCGACATATACCAATGGATGGCTTATCATGGTGGGAGCGAGTAGAACGTCGCCGGTGCCTGGAAGCGGGATAAGGCGTAGACACGAACGCCGTCGCACTTTACCCAGGTTCGGGGCTCTCCTAGGAGATAACACCCCTAGTCCTGCTCTGCGGGGTATCCGCATGACCACTAAGGCACTAGTGAGTACAATGGTGCTCCTTGAGCTGTTTGCTAGAGGTAGAAGAAGGCAAGGCTTGCTCTCCTCTCTCCCTAGATGCCGGTCTAACTCTAACAGGTTCCAACCCTTTGCATGGGTGCCCTGGGGGGTTTATATAGGCCTACCCCCCAGGGGTACAATGGTAATCTGGCTGGGTGTAGGTCCCGGCCGTCAGTCTCTCTGGTCGCCGGCTGTTGGGGCCCGCCGGCTGGTGGGTCCCGCTGATTGGTCTGGTACGGAGCCGACAGGCCGCCTCCGCCGCTCGTGGGTCTTGCCGGCTACTAATTACTGTAGCCGTAACGCTAATGATGCTTGCTTGGTCAGGGAGCGTGGCTACAGTCCCTCCGCCTGGCGGGAGATCACTTTAGCCACTCCGCGTCTTATCTGGTTAATGGCGCGTGGGCCCTGAGGAAGGGCGGGCCGACTGCTGGGGGCGGGCCTCCCTCGGGTCCGACTGGTGAGGCTCTTGCCGTCCTCCGGGCTCTCGCTGACCGGTAGGGCCCGCCGTCTTCGGGCCGTACCGACAGACGGGCGTGGGAGCAGGGCTTCGTCTGACAGGAGTGATGTCAGGGGTGGAGCGGCAACAGTGTCGCGCCGGGCGGAGATCTCCGCCTGTACGGAGTACTGTGGCCACGCCCGGCCCTGGATACGGGGGTGATGGGCTACACTGTAGCCTCACCCTGTCTTGTCTTCTTAATGGGGGCGCAGACTTTGTGGGCGCCATGGGCCGTCTGCCCGGAGTCGGCCTCTCTGGAGGCCGCCTGCCAGGAGTCAGCCTGTCTTGGAGCCGTCTTCCGAAGCACGGCTGTCTTCCGGCAATCGGCCATTCGGCCCGCCGGCTACCAGAAGGCGGCGCTTGATCTTGACGTCTTGAGGGGCACAGCCGACCCCGATGCCTTGAAAGGTTCTGGGGCTCGGGTTAGGCTACCCGTGGCCCATTACTCCGACAGTAGTCCCCGAAGCTGCTGAGGCGCCGCGGCAGAGGGGCCGAGAAGCCTCAACAGTTTCCTCCTCCGGGTGCTATGGGTGGAAGCTTTGTCCGACTCCTGGCAGGCCACCTGAGGGAGTCGGCCACGTCCAGTCGGGTTTATCTGGATTTTCGAATGCAACGCCGGGAACTAGGTGGCGTGCTAGCTAAGCCTCTAGGCCCCTCGTCCATCGTGGGCGTGCCACATGGCGCTAGCCAGCCGGGTCTGCCTGCCAGCTCACGCGTGGGATGGGACGCGACCGTAGGCTGGGCCCGCCACCACCGGGCCTCGGCACGCGAGCGGATCCGCTGCGGCCGAGGCGGGCGGTTGGGTTTCTCCGCGGAGTTACTGCGCGCAGTAATCACGCGGTAAAGGTGGGAACATGGGGTCGTGGGCACAGTTAATCCCACGATCCCATGCCCGCCCCCTCGGCTTCGTAGCCCGCAGGCTATAAGTAGGGGGAGGAGAGGGAGTGGCAAAGCACGCGCGCCTCTCCACCCCATTTTCCCTCCTCCTTCTTCCTCTCGCCGCAGCGCCCCGAGCTCCACCGGAGCGCCACCGCTTCTCAACTCCGAGCCCTCTTGGTCCCGCTCCAATCTCAGCTCTCCTGCCGCGCCGTTCTTTTTGTCGAGCTCTCCATGGCGCGCGAGCATGGAGGGGACTGGGACGAGTCGAATGTCCACGAAGACCACGTCGCTTTCCTCCGCGACACGTGGCGCCTCCCCGGCGTGGGCTACGTGAAGGCGCGCATGCCGCTAAAGGAAGGGATCTCGCCGGCGCCGGGGGAGGGCGAGCGGGTCGTCTTCCGCTCGCACTTCATCCGCGACTTCGGCCTGCCGGCGAGCGGCTTCCTCCGCTTGTTCCTCGAGTTCTATCACCTCCAGCCTCATCACCTCACGCCTAACACGGTGATGCTCCTGGCCGCCTTCGTCACGATGTGCGAAGGCTATCTCGGCATCCTCCCCACCATCGAGCTGTGGGGAGCATTCTTCTACACCAAGCTAGGCACCTCCGTCCGGGAGGTGGCTGCCCAGTGCGGTGCCTTCATCGCGGTGCGCCGGCCGTCCTTGAAGAACACCTTCCCCACCGTCAAGCTGCCACAGTCGGTCAAGATGTGGCAGCAATCTTACTTCTACGTGGAGAACATCGACCCGGCTGTCGACTTCCTCAACCTGCCGGCTTATGTAGCCGGCCCGCCGGCTGAGCCTCGGGCCAGCTGGGGCTACAAGCCAAAGCCGGTGTCGGCACACGGCGCCGCCGCCATCCAACGACTCCGGGAGCTGACCAACACCGAGGGCCTCAAGGTGACCGACTTGTTGGTTGCCTTCGTCATGCGCCGGGTGCTCCCGCTCCAACGCTGGCCTCACCTGATCAGCCGGATGAGTGGGCATCACGACCCATGCCGGCTGAGCACCAAGGAGATGCCGGCTGAGCACCAAGGAGATGCCGGCTGCCGAGGTGGCCAACTTGGTGAACGAAATCTCCGGCTTCAAGCTGGAGGAGTCCTGGCAGTTCGGCAAGCCGCCATACTCTCGCGCGGACCCGCCACCCGCCGTAAGTCTTTCAATCTCTCCTTTCCTTAGTACTTCATCTTGATTCCGTCTAGTGGTCTTGAGCAGTCAAACTTTGGGATGCAGATATACATGTCTCCGACGACGACTGCTGTCGTGGGGCCGGGTGGTGACTATGCACCGGACCGGGCCGTGAGCAACGTGGATGACCCCGACTTGGGGACAGCCGCCTTGGAAGACACCGCAACAGGTGACGTTTATGGATCCGGTGGCTCTGAGGAAGGCGGCATCCAGACCTGGCCGACGAGGACGACGAGGAAGACGACCCGCGCCCTGCACGAGGCGCGGGCAAGGCAGACGCGGGCCCCTCCGCCGAGCCGACTGCTCGAGGCGGCACACGAAAACGCAAGAAAGGCGCCGTCTTGTTCGGCAGCGTGCCGAAGAAAGCCAAGAACCCGACTGCCGCAACCCGGCGGAAGGAGGCCGCCGCAAAGGCGGCCAAATTTCAGAAGCAACCGAAGGTGCCTCCCATGGTGTCGGCGTAAGTATCTTTTCCCGCGCTTTTCTTTTTCCCTTGTAGATTCCTTCTGAGTTTCCTTTGCTTTGTTTTCTTGACTTAGGGCCCCACTCTCTCTTGAGAAGTCGGCCGCCGCCTCCATTGTTGGGTCGGCGGAGACGTCCGCCACCACCCGGTGAATCGATCTGGCCGCCGACCTCCGGGAGGCAAGAGAGCGAAACACACAGGAGGTGCGCGAGGAGCAGGAGGCCGCCCGCCTGGAGAATGCGGAGGCGGAAAGGGTGGAGGCTGCTGCCCTGAAGAAGCTGGCGGAGGCCGAGGCAGCCGCCGCAGCAAAGAAGCAGGCCGAGGAAGCCGCGCGTCGCCAGTCGGCAATATTCGTCACCCTCCTGAACTCCGCGCCGCCGCCACCAGAATTCGTGGCGCCGACTGGGGGAGCCGGCTATGAGCACCCGATCATGGAGAGGGATGGTGGCTATGTCGTCATGCCGGACGCGACCGTGCCCCGGCCGCCGCCCTCTAAGGAGGCGCGGGACAAGCAGCCGGCTAACCCACCGGCACCGCCAGCCGGAGACGAGATGGCGACGGACCCAACTCCTGAGGTCCGCACCCCGACGCGTCGCCGGCTTGCAAAGGCGGCTTCAGCGCCACGCCCGCAGGAGACCGCCGCCGCGAGCTCTTCAATCCCGGACACCGAGGCGACCAGCGCCGCGCCCACTGGATGGGTGCGGGGAGGCGGGATGGGCCCTTTGAACACGGCGATCCTGGACGTCCAAGCCAAGCTTCAGGCCGAAGCCGACGCTCTTAAGCATTGCAACAATGCATTCTTGGAGTCACGAGCAGCCGTCCGGGTATATTTCTTGCTTTTTGACTCTATACTTCTCCGTGGGGGTGCACCAGCGCACCCATTGGGTGTAGTCCCCGAGTTTCGGGCCGGCTGTTGAGCAGGCGGCCCAAAACTTTAATTGGCAGGCTCCGAGTACTTAACATTATCTGATATCTTCATTGTAGGATTATCACAACCTCCGTGCGATCGTCTTCAACTCCAAGGTCCGGGAGCTAACTCCACGGTCCGCCGACTTGTCGGAAAGCCGGAGTAAGTCTTTGTTTCTTTCTCTGCGGGGGTCCATTGGCGCACCCGCGGGCTGTAGTCCCCGAGATTCGGGCCGACTGCTGAGCAGTCGGGCCGGATCTCCTCGGCGGCTGTTCTTCTTTTGTTGATCTTGATGTCCTTTTCTTCTTCTGCTTTTGCTGAGGCCAACGCCGCCCTGCAGTAGCAGCTGGGCGAAGCCAACACCGCGTTGCGTGCCAAGGAGGCGGACTGTAGCAAGCTGACCGAAGAGCGTGACCTGCTGGTCACGCAACTAGTGGAGCAGGCGGAGCTTCTCAAGAAGGTCCAGAAGGAGGCGGAGGAGAAGGATACCAGCCTCCTTGCTGAGTTCGCAACCGAACGCTCCGCCTGGACTGACAAGGAGGCGATGCTGACTACCGGCTTTGGCGAGATTGAAGACATAGTTGATGGTGAGCTTCCCTCTTTTTCCTTCTTTGAGCTGCCGGCTGCTGACTGAGCCGGCCTCCCGTCTCTAACTTTGGCTCTTTGCTTTCTGTTTGGGAAGACTTCTTCCCTGGTCGTTCTGACGCCGCCAATCAGGCCATCGAAGCTGATCGCGAAGGACAGAGGGCGGAAGGTGCGTAGATTGCTGCCAACGCCCCCCGGACCCTTTGCGAGCAGCTCCTGAGCATCGAGGCCCGTCTTCGACCGGCTCACCGGATGATGCACCGTCTTCAGCGTGTTGGCGCCCAGGCAATTGCCGCCCTGTGGCCGGACATGCTGGCACCGCGCACTCCCAGTCAGACTGCCGACTGGCTGGAGGTGGCGGCCGACCGTCTTGAGGCCTGGAAGGGCTCTTCGGCCCGAGCTGGGGCGCGCCGGGCCTTGGAGTTTGTCAAGGCGTGGTACCCTGGGCTAAATCTAGCCCAGTTGACCACGTTTCGGCAGGAGGCCCAGGAGGAGCTGGTGGCAGCGGAGGATGACCTTGTCAAGCGCGCGGCGGCAATCGCCGAGTATACCAACACCAGCGTCTTCATCCCGGAGCGGGCCGAGAACGGCGCCGAGGCGCCACCAGAATGGTTCAGGCTGAACCCAGAGGACGGCGAGGACTCGGCCGAGGTGATCGACTCCAGCAGCGAGGAAGAAGACGAGGAGGAGGAGGAGGGCGAAGAGGAGGCGCCAGAGGTCGGAGCGGATGACCAGCCTCAGCTCGACCGTGCCTCCAGCAACGAGCCACGCCCGAGCGAGCCGGCTGCTACTGAAAGCGACCAAGCGGCGACTGACCAGCCGGCCGCTCCACCAACCGGCACCACCGACTCCTCCGCTCCACCGAAGCCGTCTGCTACTCCCTAGGCCGCCAGTTTTTCTTTGTTTTTACATGTCTATCAGTCTCGACAAACTTTGTTAATCTCGCTCAATTCCACCCGCGGGGTGTATTTCAGGCTTATGTTGAATGTCGGCCAAGGGCCTTTTGGTGTGTAAATATATTTGCTGAGTTCTATCTTTTCTTGCTTTCTGCTCTTTTGGCTTTTTTCCTTTGCTGCCTTCCCTTGGTTGTCGTCTTGCCAGCCAAACAGCCGCTCCGCGGACTGTGGCTGGGTCAAGTACTTAGCCACTTTGGGGAGGCAAGTACTTAGCCGGTTTAGAGTTTTCTAGCAAGTTAAGTAGAAGCCGGACGGCCGGTTGCTCAGCAGCCGGTCGGCGAAGTAGGAAGTCAGCTTGGACTAACCTGCATGCTTTGGGTCCTTAGCTTTCTCCTGCACTTAGCCATTTTTCATGTAGGCACCCTTTCTGCCTTAACTCCCGCCGGCTGGACAGTCGCTCTGCGAGCCGTGGCCTCTGGCAGGAGAAAGCTTGAGTGCCAGTACATTACTTGTCCGGCTGCAGGAAGCATTACATAGTACAAGGCGGCGAGTCCCCGGGTCGACTGGTCGAACCCGGTGCCGGACGGACAAATGAAATAACACGATGACAGGCGTAATACTTATCATATAGATAAGAGAGGGCAGTCCCCGAGATCTTCTAGGGGGACCCGGAGTCTTCGTACTTAATACAAAAGTTGGCGTGGTACATACTGCATCAACTGTAAAACCTTCGAAGGAGGTTTGCATTCCATGGTCGCTCCGTCTCCTTGCCGGAGTCATCTCTTTTGCGTGCTCGAGGCTTCTGAGCGTCGATGAGGTAGTAGGAGTCGTTGCCTAACACCTTGCTGATGATGAAGGGGCCTTCCCAAGGTGCCGAGAGCTTGTGCTGACCGGCTGTTCACTGGATCAGCTGGAGCACAAGGTTTCCCTCTTGGAAGGATCTTGGCTTGACCTTTCGGTTGTAGTATCGGCGTAGGTTCTGCTGGTAGATGGTGGACCTGGTGAGTGCCAGCAGCCGGCCCTCTTCCAGAAGATCGATGTCGTCTTGCCGTGCTTCTTCTGCCTCCTCTTCGGTGTACATGGTGACTCGAGGGGAGTCGAATTCTATGTCCGTCGGGATGACGGCCTCAGCACCATAGACGAGGAAGAAAGGCGTGAAGCCGGTTGATTTGTTTGGAGTTGTGCGCAGGCTCCAGAGGATGGCCGGCAGCAAGTCGAGCCAGCAGCCGACCGAACGCTCCAGAGGCTCGACCAGTCGAGGCTTGATGCTGGACAAAATGAGGCCGTTTGCACGCTCCACTTGGCCGTTTGACTGCGGGTGGGCAACGGACGCTAAGTCCAGTCGGATGCCCTGCGTCGTGCAGAAACGGGCCAAGGCGTCTTTGGCAAAGTTCGGGCCGTTGTCGATGATGATGCTGTGTGGTATGCCGTACCGGATGGTGATGTCGGAGATGAAAGTCACAGCAGTCGGACCATTCAATTTTTTAATTGGCTTTGCTTCTATCCACTTGGTGAACTTGTCCACCGCGACAAGCATATGAGTCATGCCGCCGCGCGCCGTCTTGAATGGTCGCACCATGTCCAGTCCCCAGACGGCAATGGGGATAGTCTTGAGTGCAGAAGCCGGCTGATGTGGCAGTGAGCGGAACTTTTGACACCCTTTGCATTTCTGGACCAGATCTTTGGCGTCTTCTAGAGCAGTCGGACAGAAAAAACCATGGTGGAAAGCTTTGGCCACGCGTGCTCTTGAGGCCGCGTGTTGACCACACTCGCCTTGATGAATATCTTTGAGGATTGCTTGGCCTTGCTCCGGCTCCACGCAGCGCTGGTAGACACCAGTGACACTGCGCCTTACACACCAGTGACACTGCGCCTTACAAGCTCTCTGTTGACTATGGTGTATGCTGCTGCCCGACGTTGCACTTGCCGGGCCGAGATCTCATTAGTCGGCAGCTCTTTGTTCACCAGGAAGTTGAGGATAGGCTTGGCCCATGAAGGCGCTGCAATTTCTTCGATTGCTAAGACTGCCACTTGTACGAGGGTGGTTGGGCCGGGAGGCGGCGGGCTAGAGTCAGCTGCCGCTTGCCGAGTCGATGAAGTCCCCGGGCCGACTGCTGCAGTCCCTGGGCCGGGCTCTGAAGTCCCCGGGCCAGGTGCGGCTGCTGCAGTCCCCGGGTCGCCTGCCGAATTCCTCGTGCCGGCTACTGGGGTCCTCAAGTCGGATCCGACTGCTTCAGGAGGAGCCGGCACAAAGATTGAATCCGACTTTGGCGATGGCTTGACAGACGGCTTGAGGAGGCGTTGTAGGGCGACGCCGGTCGGTATTACTTGCCGGGTGGAGCCGATTCATGCCAAGGCATCTGCTTGCTCATTGTCATTCCTTGGCACGTGGAGAAACTCGCACCCTTCAAAGTATCCACTGAGTTGCTGCACAAGGAAGCGGTAACTCGCCATATTTGCATCCTTGGCGTCCCAGTCGCCTGACGACTGCTGGACCACCAAGTCGGAATCAGCATAGCACAGGATCCGGCGAATGCTGAGTTCCTTGGCAAGCCGGAGCCCGTGAATGAGTGCCTCGTATTCAGCGACGTTGTTGGAGGCGGCAAAATGGATTTGCAGTACATATCTGAGCTTGTCGCCTTTGGGAGAGGTGAGGACGATGCCGGCTCCCAAACCGGTGCGCATCTTGGAACCATCAAAGTGCATTCGCCAATGGGTGGAGTCTGGCGTCGGCGGCAGGTACTGGGTCTCGGCCCAATCAACGAGGAACTCGGCGAGTGCTTGTGACTTGATGGCGGTGCGAGGCTGGTAGTAGATGGTGTAGGGGGCCAAATCTATGGCCCATTTGGCCATTCGGCTTGAAGCATCTCGGCTTCCAATGGTCTCGGCAAGCGGAGCTGTGCAGACCACAGTGATTGGGTGCTCTTGGAAGTATGGCTTCAGTTTCTTGGCGGCAAAGTGCACGCCGTAGCACATCTTCTGGTAGTGGGGTTAGTTTTGCTTGGAGGCGGACAACACTTCACTCAAGTAATACACGGGCCTCTGGACGGGTAGTGCTTTGCCTTCTTCCTTGTGTTCCACCACTATGACTGTGCTGACCACCCAGCTGGTAGCGGCGATGTAGAGGAGCATGGGCTCCTTAGGAGTCGGAGCCGCCAGAACAGGCGGAGTGGTCAACATCTTCTTGAGCTGGAGAAAAGCTTCATCCACCTTGTCGTTCCACTCGAAAAAGGTGGTCTTCTTCATGAGCTGGTCCAGGGGAAGAGCCTTCTCGCCCAGCCGACTGATGAAACGGCTAATGGATGCCAAGCAGCCGGTGAATTTTTGCACGTCCAGCAGTCGGGTGGGCACTTCCATCCTCTTGATGGCCTTGATCTTCATAGGGTTGCACTCTATGCCGCGCTCTGAGACCAGAAAGCCGAGAAGCTGGCCGGCTGGTACTCCAAAGACGCATTTCTATGGGCTGAGCTTGATCTGAAATCGGCGCAAGTTCTCAAAGGTCTCCTTGAGGTCTTCTAGCAGCATTCCACGCTTCTCCGTCTTCACCACAACATCGTCCACATAGACGTGGGCGTTCCTGCCGAGTTGCTTGAGGAGACACTTCTGCATGCAATGCTGAAACGTGGCGCCAGCATTCCTGAAGCCGAACGTCATGGTCAGGTAATAGAAGGCTCCGATTGGCGTGATGAAGGCGGTCTTCAGCCTGTCGGCCGGGTTCAGCTTGATCTGGTGGTATCTTGAGTACGCATCCAAAAACTCAACAACTCGCATCCGGCTGTAGAGTCAATCACTTGGTCAATTCTTGGCAAAGTGAACGGGTCTTTGGGGCATGCTTTGTTGAGGCTGGTATAATCAATACACATGCGTCATTGCTTGTTCTTCTTCAGCACCAAGACCGGGTTGGCTAACCATTCTGGAAAGAACACTTCCATGATGAAGCCGGCTGCTAGAAGCCGGGCTATCTCTTCTCCAACAACTCTTCTCTTTTCTTCTGACAGACGGTGCAAGGGCTGCCTGACTGGCTTGGCATCAGACCGGACGTGTAGCTTGTGCTCGGCGAATTCCGTCGGAACACCCGGCATGTCCTTGGGTGACCATGCAAAGATGTCCCGATTCTCATGGAGGAAATCGATGAGCTCGCCTTCCTATTTGCTGTCAAGGTTTGCACCTATGACAGCGTGCCTCTCCGGGCGCTCCGGGTCCGAGGGTATCTTCTTTGTCTCTTTGGCCAGCTTGAACGAGCCCTCGGCTTCTGACTCCTTGGGGTTGGGTGACATTTCCGGCTGCTTGCCTGCCATTGCCACAACCCGGTCAAGGAGCCGCTTCTCAGCCGTGATCACGAGGGAATCGGCTAACCGGCTGCTCTCTGCTGTGCAGGCGGACGACTTCTTGTAGTCTCCTACTATGGTCAGGATTCCCTTGGAGCTCGGCATCTTCATCTTGAGGTAGGCATAGTGGGGGACCACCATGAACTTGGCCAGCGCAGGCCGGCCGAGCAGTGCATGATAGGGGCTCTCAAGGTCCACCACCTCAAACCAGACTGGCTCTTGGCGGAAATGATTCTTGTCCCCAAAGAGGACATCTATCTGAGTCTTGCCAATTGGTGAGCAGGAAAGGCCTGGAACGTTGCCATGGAAAACAGTTCGGCTGGGCTGGAGATGTCTGTGCTTGATTCCCAACTTCTCCATGGTATCTTTGTACAGGATGTTCATGCTGCTGCCGCCATCTATCAGAACTCGGGAGAAACGAGCAGCTCGCCTCTCAGTGGCGAAGGTGGCATCCAACACCAGAGCATAGGAGCCAGGGTTAGGCATCACTTCCGGGTGGTCGGCTCTGCTCCAGTTGATGGGCTTCTCAGACCAGTGCATGAATTCGGGGGTCTCTGATGCTACCGCATTCACTTCTTGTTGTTGCTGCCGTCTGCTGCACCTGTCGTCGGCCACACTTGCGAACACTACATAGGCTCCATGCTCCTCGGGATATTCATCTTGTATCGCGCCGACTGGCAGAACCGCCGGCTGCTGAGGAGGAGGAGGTGGCGGGCTGGCAGGCGGAGCGGGCTGGAGTCCGTCACCCTTAGCGATCCTGGTGAGGCAGTGACACTTCCGAGTTGTATGGTTGGACGGCTTCGCGCCACTGTGGAACTTGCAGGGTGCATTGAGGGTCTGCTCGTATGAGAAGGCAGGCAACCAGTTGGGCTTGCCGCCCTTTTGGCGCTTGGGGGGAGGCTGCCCTTCCGGCTGCTGATCTTCGACTGTTGCCACCTGCTAGCTCGAGGAAGCCGGCTGCATGGCCTTGTGCTTGTTGTCGTTTGGTTGCTGTCTCCGACTGGTGTCACCAGCCGGGGTCTGAGGAGCTTGAGGGGCCACCTTGCCCGACGCGTTAACTTGGATCTCCGCCTTCATGGAGGAGTCGGCCGTGGCGTACTTGTCTGCTATGATCAGCAGCTCGTCTAGGGTTGCTGGCTCATCGCAGAGGAGCCTGTGCTTGAGGAGGGTGCCCTCTCAGCACCCGGTAGTGAAATACTCGATGGCCTGCACCTCGTGCATGCCCTCACAAGAGTTGTGTAGCTCGGCCCAGCGCGTGAGGTAGTGGCGAGTTGACTCGTTGGGGCCTTGGATGCACAAGGAGAGTTGGCGAGGCTTGGGCGGCCGCTTGTACGTGCTGGTGAAGTTGCGGATGAATCCTTCAGTGAAATCAACCCAGCTGTTGATGCTGCGGGGCTTCAGGCTGTTCAGCCATGTCTGGGCCGTGCCCTGGAGCATGAGCGGGACATACTTCACAGCAACGCGCTTGTTGCCGTTCGCGATGCTGATGGCTGTGGAGTAGTCGACCAGCCAGTCCTCCGGCTTCACGAAGCCGGTGTACTTGGGTGTATCTCTCGGGAGCGTGAACCCTTTAGGGAAGGGTTCGTCTCGGATGCGGGGGCCGAAGCAAGGCGGACCCAGCTCATCTTCTTCTTCTAGCGTCAGGGATCGATTGAGGCGATCGATCAGGTGGCGGGCGTAGTTTTCTCCGATTCCTTCTCGGTGGCCAAGGCGGTCGCCAAGGGATGGGTGATCGACAGGCGGCGGGGAAATGCGCCTCTCACTACGGGGAGGAGGAGGCGGACAGTCGTCTCGTCGCTGCACTGCCCTTGGGCGGCCGTCTTGGTCGCGCTCGATGGTGATGCGAGTCCGGCTGCGGCTAGCAGACGACTCCTTGTCTCTTCTATCGCGGGCGCCACCAGTCGGTGTCCGGGATGTCGCGCCTTGGTCTCGGCGAGGAGGTGGGTCGTCGTTTCGCCGGTTGGGCGCTTCAGTGCAGCACCCGGCGTCTTGCTGCTCAGCAGCCGCGTCGAGGAGCTGATGGACCCGCTCCGTCATATGGCGACGCTCGTCGCCCTCGAGCTTGTCTAGCTCGTCTGCTGCCACCTGGGCAGCTCGTATGTTTTCCGCGGGCGTGGCGTAGACGAGGCGATCCGCCCCGAACATGCTGGCAATGGTCGCGCCACGCTACCGGATCTGGCCGATGCGGCTAGGCCCACCAGGAGCCGGCGTGCCACCGACGACTCGGTCCATCTCACGCTGGTAGGCCTCCGAAAGGCGTCTCATGCTGGCCAGCCGGTTGGCACTCTTGACGAGCTGGACGCGGCGTGCCTCCAGCGTCTCGGCGTCGGCGTCTTCTGGGATGGGCGTAGTCAGGTCTTGCATCCCCGCTTGCAACGGATCCTGGCCACCTCCGCCAGAGTGCTCGCCGTGGCTGATGACGAGCACTTCCGTGACGGTGCTGCCGCCGCTGTCCGCGTGAGGAAGCGGCTCGTCGTAGACCACCACGTTGGTGGGGAACGCATCAAGCGACGCCGTGTTGGAGTCGACAAGCATCGGGTCGGTGGAGCCAACCGACTCCAAGTCTACAGCTGGCTCGCCGGAGACGTGGAGCTAATCGAGGAGGCTCACGAGGCGGCTCTCGGGGCCCTCGGTGCCCGCATTAGACGCGGGCTCGTCGGAGAGGTGAACATCGCCAACAAGATCGGCGAGGCAACTCGCCGCACAGGCGACCTCCGCGTCGTGCAGCGCGTCGGCGCAGACTCCGTCTGGCGTGCCGGGCTGGCTGCGCTTGCCAGAAAGGAACAAGGTTCTGTCCAGAACAGGTCTCTGGGAGACGGTGCACCTCGCCCCATGGTGGGCGCCAAATGTCGGGGGTTGGGTGTGACATATGCCAATGGATGGCTTATCATGGTGGGAGCGAGTAGAACGTCGCCGGTGCCTGCAAGCGGGATAAGGCGTAGACACGAACGTCGGCGCACTTTACCCAGGTTCGGGGCTCTCCTAGGAGATAACACCCTTAGTCCTACAGGGTCTCCGCATGATCACTAAGGCACTAGTGAGTACAATGGTGCTCCTTGAGCTGTTTGCTAGAGGTAGAAGAAGGCAAGGCTTGCTCTCCTCTCTCCCTAGGTCGTAGTCTAACTCTAACAGGTTCCAACCCTTTGCATGGGTGCCCTGGGGGGTTTATATAGGCCTACCCCCAGGGGTACAATGGTAATCTGGCTGGGTGTAGGTCCCATCCGTCAGTCTCTCTGGTCGCCGGCTTCTCCGCAGGCTGTTGGGTCCCACCGCCTGGTGGGCCCCGCCGATTGGTCTGGTACGGAGCCGATAGGCCGCCTCCGCCGCTCGCGGGTCTTGCCGGCTGCTGATTACTATAGCCGTAACGCTAATGACGCTTGCTTGGTCAGGGGAGCGTGGCTACAGTCCCGCCGCCTGGCTGGAGATCACTGTAGCCACTCCGCGTCTTATCTGGTTAATGGCGCGTGGGCTCCGAGGAAGGGCGGGCCAACTGCTGGGGGCCGGCCTCCCTCGGGTCCGACTGGTGAGGCTCTTGGCGTCTTCCGGGCTCTCGCTGACTGGTAGGGCCCGCCGTCTTCGGGCCATACCGACAGACGGACGTGGGAGCAGGGCTTCGTCTGACAGGAGTGATGTCAGGGGCGGAGCGGCAACAGTGTCGCGCCGGGCGAAGATCTCCGCCCTGTACGGAGCACTGTGGCCACGCCCGGCCCTGGATACGGGGGTGATGGGCTACACTGTAGCCTCACCCTGTCTTGTCTTCTTAATGGGGGCGTAGACTTTGTGGGCGCCATGGGCCGTCTTCCTGGAGTCGGCCCGTCTTGGAGCCATCTTCCGAAGCACGGCTGTCTTCCGGCAGTCGGCCGTTCGGCCCGCCGGCTACCAGAAGGCGGCGCTTGATCTTGACGTCTTGAGGGGCACAGCCGGCCCCGATGCCTTGAAAGGTTCTGGGGCTCGGGTAAGGCTACCCGTGGCCCATTACTCCGACACTGCCCCACCACCGCCGGCGACCACCGCCCCCACCCTGAACCCTAAGATAGATAGTGGGGTACCTCTCCGGCGAGCCCCTCTCCCCGCTATGGCTGGTTCTTCCTTAACTCCGGCGAGTCCCCCCTCCCCCTGAAAATCGACTGACCCAAAAGTCGATTCAGTCGACTAAAGTGTAGCTAAATCGGAGCAGCATCGCAAGCAAGAGCAAGAGTGAGAGCAGCAGCGCGAGCAAGAGCAAGAGCAGACCAGGCAAGGGACCGAGAGCAAGAGCAGAGCAGCAGCACGAGCAAGAGCTAAAGCAACAACAGCTCCTACTGATGTGGACGTCGCCGCCGAGGGAGCGACGCCGTGGTGGAAGTGGCCGGCGCCGCCGCCGTGGATGGAGCCGCGCCGTGTCGGCTCGGGACCGAGCGCCGGTAGCACCGTGAGATCAAATCAAGAAGAAAATGCGGCGATTAATGTACAACCTCTTTGGTGGCACCGATTAGGCCGCAGCTTCATCCGAGGAAACGGTGATGATGATGCTCTTCTGGTGGTGCAGGTGAAGACGGTGGTGTGGGAATGGAGGTGGCGCGGAAGACGAGGGGAACATCGGGGCAGCTCGTTGGAGGTGGAGGACGGGGTGGCTGAACCGGCGGGAAGACCAGATCGACGACGAATCCTCATCCGGTACGGTGGATGAGGGACGTCGAGGTGTTGCTGTGGACGACGTCGTCGGGGAAGAGGCTCCGGATGGGTGGCGGACGGAGGAGGGTGTGGGGCTTCGCGGGTTTTGCCAGCCTCGTTGTACGAATGGGTGGGCGGATGGGATGGGAGTGGGGAACCATGGCTTAGGGACGCGCTTGTCCGAAATGTGGGGTAAGTTACGAAAGTACCCCCACCGATTTGATGCGGTTCTTTTGGTTCAGGGGTATGACGGGCATTTCGCGTGTCGGGATTTCACAGGAGGTGGGAGTTTTTGCGCGCGTTGTAATTTTGGAATAGCAAGGCGCGGGTTGAGATGGAGGGAGTTGTCGGAGCACAACGAGACAAAGATATATCTTAAATATTTCGGGCTAACAAGGCGCGGGTTGAAGAGGCGGGAGTTTCGCAGCACGATAGACAGAGACGCTAGCTTGAAATTTCAGCATAACAAGGCGCGGCTTGAAATTTCGGGAGAACAAGCTTAATGTGTACCCAAAAAAAGACAATTTAGACTAGTATGATATACTACGTACAATGTGTTTAACACGCACAACACACACAGAGACACCATTTAGACTAGTAAGGTACACGTGCATTGCACGCATGAGATTTGGCAACCAAATTATGAATAAATACCACATTATAGCATGTAAGCTTTGAGTCATATATGCATGATGTAGATGTTCGTTTAATTCTTATAGTTCATTTCATTCAAAATCATCTAGTTTTTATAAGAAAGCTAATCTATTTTAAGATTCATGGAATTGTGCGTTGTAAGGCATAAAGTAAAAACAAATCATGTAGAAAAACATTTGGGCAATTCTGATACGGAAGATTCTAGAACAAAGAAGAAGTGCTTGTGTTTTGAGGTTTGTGCATTATGCTTAAGTTCAACCATAGAGTCTTCTAGATTGTACATGTGGCAAAATCTGGTGGAATCTAGATGATATCCAACGGCCAGTAGTGCTCAAATTTGCCAGCTCTACACCATCGGATTGGCCTCATCCAACGACCATCTTTCAAAGTTAAAGTTATCCGCACACTATATAAAAAATATAAAATATAATATATATAGGGGTATAGATATAGATATGTGATACGAAAGCCACCCATCATCTCCAATTAGAATAGTGTGTCCATGCACGGATGCAATGTGGCCAAACGATGTCTGCCATCGGTATCTCAAATTCAAACCAATCTGACCTTGTTCAATGTGTATACATTGCAACATGCTCGTTTCCAAACCACATCGCGTAGATCTCCGTTATACTCATGCATGCATGGGTTTCAAACATCATGATCTCTTATTCAAATATTTGAATTCAACTTTACATTGATTATGACCTCACCTAGTCTTTTACACCGACACATTGGTCTTCTCTTTATAATTTTACCACTAACTTTCTCTCGTGCATGCATGCACACACACTACCAGTCGGCATTATCCATCGCACACATGCAATCTTTTTCTTCAGGTCGGTCTCCCATGAAGGCACACACACACACATCCCCCTCTCCATCATATCGGGCATTCTTTATCTCTCACATGCATGCACAACGATCGATGTTCCTCTATGTGTGTGTGTGTGTGTATATAGCTAGGTCTTTCATAGTTTTCCACATAAACCAATCAATCTATATATCTAGTGAGGTCTCACCCTCTTTCCCACGTCCACATCGATCAATCTATACCTCTGTATATAGGATTACATATATAGCTAATACACCCACATTAATTATATATCCAACGCCCCCCCTCTCATCATCCATGCCTTCCGCTTCATCTCTCAGACGCACGCACAATGGTGAAGACAGGGTGCAGCAAGGGCCCTGCCCCCCTAACATCACTATATATCGAGGCTAATATGAATGTCATCATTAGACAATTGCTGGTAAAAATGTTTAAGTTGATGAATTGGCCCTCCTCGTAAAGGATTAGCAATGCTTGCCCCCCTTGCTCATGGGACATTTTTCATGGCTCCGCCACTGCGTGCAACAGCACACGTTCTCGCCCCCCCTCTCTAAATATCAATCTTGCAGTTGTGCACTCCTTCATAGTCTCCCTCCACTCGGCCCCTCGCACCATCTTCTAGCCCTCCACCGCCACATGTACAATCTAGCAGACTCCATGGTTGAACTTAAGCATAATGCACAAATCTCAAAACAACAGTGGTTCTACTTTGTTCTAGAATCTTCCGTATCATAACTGCCCAAACTTTTTTCTAGTTGAATTGCTATTATTTGTTTTTACTTTATGCTTTACAATGCACAATTCCATGAACCATAAAATAGATTAAGGGCTTCTTTGATTCAAAGGATGCTCGAAGGAATTTTGGAGGATTCTAATCCTTAGGAAGTTTTCCTATCTTGGTTGTTTGATTCGTAGGATTGTAAACCATAGGAATTTTTCCATATGATTCATTTGCACTAGATTTCATAGGAAACATACCATCCACTCAAACCTCTTTGAAAGAATTTTGCGTTTTTCTATGCACAATCAAACACTCGTACCATCCTGTAGGATTCAAGACGACATTCCACTCTAATCCCATGTTCTTCCTATTCCCGCGTTTTGGAAATCCTACGAATCAAAGAGGCCCTAGGTTTTTTATAAAAACTAATTGATTTTGAATGAGATGAACTATAAGAATTAAGCGTCTACATCAGGCATATATGACTCAGATCTTACATGCTACAGTGTGGTATTTATTCGTAATTTTGCAAAGTCTGACGCGTGCAATGTACGTGTACCTTACTAGTACTTCGAGTATGTGCAAAACACAATGGCACGCTACACAGTGTCTCTCTTACAGTTCATGAAGCCACGTGGCACATGTGGAGGCATTGTCGTGACATCATTGTGTGGATTGATCACAGTGACGTGCTGCTGGTTCCAGAAGAATGTACTCGTCCTCCCTGAGCCGCACTGGCGGTACATGCACGAAGCGAAGATGTGCACGCACGGCACGCACGCACTCATTCCCTCGCACGCACACGCGGGTACACGGGCGGACGCAATTTTGTACCAAGATCCACCCCATGTGATAATTTGACGCGTATAAAGTCCTTCACTTCATTGATGGTCAATTAATACAGCGCATGCAAATTGAGTGGATGTGAGGGCGGAAGAAAGACATTACTACTCCACCGCGCGCATGCGAGTAGTTAAATCATGGGTTGCTAGTAGTACTTCCATTGGTCTCCTTCATATTTTGTGCCAATTTTTGACAGTAACATAATATTTACGCATCTGAGCAGAGTAGTCTACTTGAAATTTATGTTCCACTAAACTCATCGGGAGCCGTTTCGGGCCTCGAAACCAAAAACCATCAATTAATCTTTACCTTGTTCCCATCACATTCGAAAGTTCTAGTGCTACAATTAAGTGCAAGCCTGCTCACACCTACCAGTACGTACCAAACCTGAACGTGTTCCCACTATGCAGGTTTTAGTACTAGTGCTAGTACTTAGGTTATAAAAAGGGGAACTACCTAACCGAAAATTACACTACCTTCCTCCTCATAAGTCTTCCTTCTTTGTCCGTCCTTGCCATGGCCGGTCTGCAGAGCTCTAGGTCGAGAACTACTCGTAACAAGGGAGCGGCAACCAAGGCTGCGGAAAAAAAGAGAAGGCTCGCCGCCACGCAGAGACCTCGAAAGATCTCTCATGGGCAGGCGATGGCTCCCAGGAGCGCCCTAGACGCGGAGGCGAACATGCCGAGCTGGCGGCGCTGGAGTCGTTATCCCTCGACGGCATGCCCGATCAGCTCAATAAGCACCTCAATAAGCAGAAGGAGTTCATCCACGGCTTGGTGGAGCTGCTGAAGGAGAGCCTCGACGACATGCCCGCTGAGCTCAAGGAGCAGGGGGAGTTTTTTTTTGACTATATACTGCAAGACAACAGCCTCACAGTGCTTTATTGCATAGAACTAGAGAGTTACAAAAATACAAATTACAGGAAAAACAAAGAAAGAATATACTTACAAGGGGCCTAAGAGAGTGTGGCTATCCAGGAGACTAAGCTATCTTTATATTTACATTTGATTCTATGAGCTAAAAGGCAAATATCATGTATGAAATTCCTCCTCCAAGAAGTGAAGGAAGGTCTCTCATTTCTAAAGATTTTCCCATTCCTTTGAGTCCAGATATTCCATCTAGAAGTAAATACCACCTCTATAAAGAAAGGATAACCAAAATCCCTCTGAGAAGAAAGAGCCATCTCATATGTAGTCTGGTTTGGTTGGACAATCCAAGAAATCCCAAGATAGTTCCAAACCCTTTGGCTGAAGTTGCAAGCAAAGAAGAGATGTGCACGGTCTTCATGGGAAGCACAGAGGCAAAGAACACACGTGTCATCCTGGATGATCCAATGTCTGCGCTGCATCATATCTCTGGTATTCAAACGGTCCATCAAAAGAAGCCATCCAAACACTTTAAACTTAAGCGTACAAGCACACTTCCAAATCCATTTGAAAATGGGATCAACCACCAGATGAGAGAAGCAAGACTCATAATATATCTTTGATTTAAACTCCCCAGATTTAGATGGCCACTTCCAAATGTCCTTACTCTCCACATTCAAGCTGACCGAAGACAACAAATCTTGAAGCTGAGTTAGCTCAATATAAGCCTCCCGTGACAGGGGCAGATGGAAGTGTTCCGAGGTCTCCGGTTGCTCCATAAATTCTCTGACTGTGACCGTGTCATCAATGACAAAATAATGAAGCCTTGGGAAATGCTCGCACAAGAGGACAACATTATTACCTAGCTGCCAGCGATCAAGCCAAAAGACCACCGTGTTGCCAGCATGCACTTGTGGGACGGCTAACTTGCATAATTTGTTGTACAAGCTCATGAGATCTCGCCACCAAAATGAGCCACAACTCTGAGTGACTTGCAGCGGCGAAGCAACATAATAGGTGTCCCAAATTAATGTGACCCAAGGCACATCCAACCTGTTAAAAAACTTGAAAAGATGCTTGAGCAACAAGGCTTCATTTTGAAGTCCCAAATTAAGCACACCCAAACCACCATACTTCTTGGGTCGGCAGACCAGATCCCATGCAGCCAAGGATTGACGAGGATTATCTGTGTTTCCTCTCCATAGGCATTGACGCATGATTCTCTCAATCTGCTGCAAGATGCCCTTGGGATGAGCAGGGGGACTTGACCGCCGGCTTGGTGATGCCGCTGAAGAAGAGCATTGCCTCGGAGAAGAAGGCGACCGGCAAAATCCTGCAACTTCAGGAGACAAGGCGAAGCTCTGCCACGAGCTCGGCCTGTTGAAGGAGGAGAATGCTGGCTGGAAGAAGCTGCATGAGAATAGTAGTTCCTCGATGAAGATGTTGCAGGCCCTCGTCATGGAACAGAAGGAGGAGTTGGCGAAGCTCCGCATCGAGCACCCGGCTGCTGTCAAGGTACGTAATGCGGCCGTGCAACAGATGATGAAGGCTCGCGTCGATAAATCACGCGTCATGGACACAATGATGAAGATGGTGGAGGAGACGGGCAAGGAGATGGAGGTCGTGGAGGCGATGAAGAAGGAGTTACGACTCCGCGGCCAGCAACCCTTCATGTAGTGAGAGCAGTGCCCCGGACTTGTGTGTGCGTCTTCCTTCTTTTTTTGGGGTGATAATCCTCCTTCTTCTTTTGCTCATGTGTTTCTTATTTTGCTTCGGGTGTTTCGCCGTACGTGTCACCTTCTCTGCGAGGCATGAATAGAACAATGCTCAAAATGAGATGACTAGCAAATTAGATCATTCTTTATCGCCAATAGAACAATGCCTCTTGCTAGTAATATATAATAAGAGTAGAGAGTAGAGGATATGGCACTGGCTGCCGTGTTTCGTGCTCCTCCGTCATACTCCAGTGGAAAACTTGAGTATACCGCACGGTTCTTTGCTCCTCCTCAGGTCGTCGGCACATTTATACGAGCAGTCAAATCACAAGGCCCCGCCTTCCAGCAGTAATGAGCCGTCAAATCACAAAGGCCCTCGCCTCTCATGAAAAGGACCAAGCTAGACTGCCCCGCCCTCTAGCCTTTTAAAAAATGTATACATTTGTGCAATAGTAGTGTCGATGGATTGCGCCATGGATCAAAACTAACAAGATGTAATTAAAGAAAAAAGGTGGTACATATAGAGAGCGCTCGTTGCCAAATTATGCATATACTATATGACACTACCCACTATGAAGGTACTAGTAACATAGACTAGTAACTGGTCTATGTTACTCTCCACTATGACCAGCCAAAGTCGAGGCACGGATACCAACAAGGGCCTGGTTGTGTCTATACTTGGACAACTCACCCGACTGCATGTGCACCAGGCAGACGAAGCTCGTGTCGTGTTGGTGACGTGTGCGGCCTGCACATTAACCAAAACCTCGCGCCTCTTAGCCTCCGCGTTTAAAACATCTCAATCTCAAGGCCAAGGAGCAACGTGAAACCTATGATAGAGCCAATCGGATGGTTGAGAACACTACAATTCGTAGCTACAGATGCGTGTGTGAGAGAGGACGAGCGCGTGCGTGCACCTCTTCTCAGAGTACAACAGTATGTGGGTGGCATCGACCTAGGGAGCAGTGATGGTGCATGCGAGAAGTCCCGAGAGATAGGGGTAATGCGTCTGAAAAAAAGACTAGTCTATAGCTCGCCACGAGGCTATTCCTGTCGAACGCCAAGCGTAAGATATGTATACGACGGTGCCAGTTTTTGCACGTACACAGCAGTAGAAAAAGAACTAGTACCATTGCATATGCTACTCCATGGCCGAGAAAACATGCCGACGTTACGCCATCCGGGAATAGTGCCGCACTTCGAAACTATAACCGTCAATAAATTTTGAGCGCTCGTCACATTCCAAATTACTACTACTACCACGCTATATTTAATTGCAAACCTGTTCACACCGATCACAACCTAAACGGTTTCCCACTTAGGAGCGTATTAGTAGTACTCGGTTATAAATACTA
Organism: Aegilops tauschii subsp. strangulata; assembly: GCF_002575655.3. Lineage (NCBI taxonomy): Eukaryota > Viridiplantae > Streptophyta > Magnoliopsida > Poales > Poaceae > Aegilops > Aegilops tauschii. Next base: position 431,153,005 of record NC_053040.3, read on the forward strand.
CTATGCTAAGATGACTGCACATTCCTCCTCAACTCCTCATCCACAAAAAACAATCAAGTCAATCAAGCCGTAGCTAGCGTGAGTTCTGGGTCGAGAGATTTCCACCAGGGAGAGGTGAGCATGGAAGAGGAAGCACGAGAGATGTCCCGCCTCGCCGCGAAAGCAGCCGACATGTCTAGCCGCGCAGCATTAGCAGCACAGAGGTCCCGCCGCGCCACCGAAGCAGCACGGAGGTCCCGCCGCGCCGTCGATGTAGCAGACTGGTCCGGCCACGCCGCAGAAGCAGCAGAGATGTCCCACCGCGCCGCCGAAGCAGTAGGGAGGTCCCGCCGCGCCGCGGCGGCCTGGGAAAATTTCTCACGGGCAGGCGAGGACTCTTACAGGCACATGCATGCGATAGTCCATAGCCAGATGGATCAAATCTCCGGCTGGGCGTGGACGCAGGACGAGGCTACCGGCGTCATCCGGCAACTGGGGGAGGGCAATGCGAAGCTCTAGGGCGAGCGCGACCTGCTGAGGGCAAAGATCGCTGGAAAGGCGAAGCAGGAGGAGGAGACCGCTGCCCTGTTGCAGAGGACGGGCGTCATCATCAAGAAACTTACGAACGAGAATGCCGTGCTCTGCATCGAGCGCAACAGGCTGGTGGAGGAATCCATGGATGCTGCCAAGCAGCGTATTAAGGACATGAAACTGATGAAAGAGATCATCGCCCGCCGCGAGAACTAGTCTCCACGACCTGCAGCGCATAAAGAAAGTAAGATCAGCGAGCCAGATCGTTGTATGCGTGTTCCTTCTTCTTTCGCCCTTGTGTATTTCGGGCATAGCCGCATGTGGCTTGTTTAATTATCTTCCTAATTATGTAAGACAATTATTATCCACTTTCGTCGTCCTTATATATATTCATCAGTCTTGCTATAAGTCGCAGTAGATGCTATATAGGTCCGTCGGATCTTACATCAAGATCCGTGCAAAATTTTCTTTTCAGATTTTCTTTTTTCTCTCTTAAATCTCAGTCGAGTGAGACATTGCCACGCCATTAAACGGAGGCTCGGGCGCCATTAATGGAGACCTTGGGAGAGAGGTGGACGGCAGATGGAGGTCAAAGGGCTCTCCTCCCGATAAGCACGCGCAGGGGTCTGATCACACGCCTCCCGTACTCAAATAGCTACCCTGCACGACGCCTCCTAGCTAATAAAAAAAGGGGACGCGTGGCGGCACGTAAATGGTAAATAGAACGCCCACGGTTTCAATAATACTTATGTTTCCGATTGTAACGTGACAACACTTGTTCCAAAATGAATTTGTTAATTGTTAATGTGTGCGCCTTCGCAAATCGGACAGCAAAATTACCACAGCATGTTGGTGCCATGTCATGGCACCAAGCCAAGTTTCATGATTTTCATGCGTGTTTCGGATTTACAGGAATTAAAAAACCAAGTTTCTCAATGTTTCCAGCCGAGCCATGACGCCCAGATGTTTGAATTTCATTCCCATTTCCGGCATGGGACCTAGAAATTTACCCGAGGACACACATGTGATTTTTCAACCAGCTTTGGTGCACTGGAGCATGTGCTTGTATTTAAAATTTGAATTATGCACACAAAGGTGACACGTTCCCTCTCAGAACCACGAGCCTTCTTGAGAGAAGCTTCGGTTTGCAAGAAACTTATACGAAAACTTGTTCCTATTCTGCAATTTTTTTTACCACAACATGGTAGTACCATGACATGACACCATGCTAAGTTTCATGATTTTCAGGCGTGTTTTGGATTTACAAGAATTTTAAAACCAAGCTTCTCAATGTTCTCGGCCGAACCACGATGCCCAGATGTTTGAATTTCATTCCCATTTCTTGCATGGGACCTAGAAATTCACCCGAGGACACACATGTGATTTTTTAGTCAACTTTGGTGCACGGGAGCATGTGCTTGCAGTTCAAATTTGAATTATGCACATTAAATGACCAGAAACTCAATTAATGTATAAAAAAGGCCAAACGAACCCGGAATAATTTCAAAATTTAACAGGGCACTCATATAGTTCTATGTTGCATTTGTAAAGAAAATCTGGCGGGAGGCAGCGTATATTGTTTCGCACACAAAGGTATAAAGAAATAAATAAATTAGCCCTATTTAATTCTTGGGTTCTTATTATTTATGCCACTAGTTGTGTATCACTACTCAGTTTTGCCATTAGAAGTTACAACTGCTCAAAAAATGCCATCGATCCGTGAGATGCCTGCTCAAAAATGCAATTAGATATCTAAAAAATGCCATCGTTAAGTTAGATGTTTGCTCAGAAATGCCATTAGACATTGTTATTTTCACGTCAAACCCGTTGACCATGTTACATGACAAAAATAAGCCGATTCTCACAATGATAAGTTAATGGTGTCGAGCACAACACACCCCTCAAATAAAACTAAGCACCTTGGAATTCTTTGACAAAACTAAGCACCCTGAAATTATTTGACAACTAAACTGCTGGCTATATGATGTTGGCCATATATATTGTACGTATATAATGTCAAGAAATGAGTGGTAGTACTATACCAACTAAAAGATGAAATGTACGAAATATAACAAGAAGAAACATAACATAGTTCTACTGGGGGCTCAGCACAACACACCCCTCAAATAAAACTAAGCACACCAGAAATTAAACTAAGCAACTAATCCGGTAGACACTGCATTAGAACCACCATGAGCAACGACACTGCCACCTTACTCGGAGTCCTCGTCCACGTCCTCGACTTCGTCCTTGTCCCTCTTCCTCTTGGGCGATACTTCTTTGCTTGAACCGCACACTTGGCTCTTGCTCTTCATCCAACCCTTGTAGATATTGAAACAAAGGTAGCCATCCATTGCAACGTAGTGGATGTGGTCTATATCTAGTACAGTCCACTGCCATGCACGATGAAACGTGTGCGGAGCTTTCTTCAGTTCACCGTACATAGGATGAACCATGGCTCCTGCCAGGGTCAGCATTGAAGGTTGATCAAGGGAGGGCACCAGCCCTTCCTTCTGGAGGTCGAAGGGGTCACCTACAACGAGGCCTATCCGACCCAGGATTTCCTTGTCGTTCCTAAAGTCTACAGTAACAAATTTGACTCGGCCGCCCTTGAGGAAGTTCTTAAATTCCTCGCACTCAACGTCGGCATGGCATATGTGGTAGACCAAGCATAAGTCAAGCACGTAAACCTGGATCACGGCGGGCTTCTTCTTCTCTGCCTCCTTTAGTTTCTTCTCGGTTCCCAGGACTGTGGTGTACTCAACATCTAGCCCAGCGACCCACTCATCATTTGAGTTTTCGAACATGCGTTTGAAGCGAGCAAGGCATTCTTTCACCGTTGCGGAAGAACGGGTGTAGATGACGTCGAACTCATCGCCGGTGATGGTTCTAACCTTGCACTCACCGCCGATCATGGAGATTTGGGACGCCATGGATTTGGGAGGAGGGTTAGGATTAGTGGAACTGCCGTAATGTGAAAGGACGGGATGACTAGGAGCGTTTATCGATTGTAAAAATGTCGAGTGGGGGGCATGTGCGAATGGCAGGGTAGTGGCTTGCCTGGTGGATAAATGGATTCATGCACAATACTATGGGGGCCCAATTAGATGTCATGTCTACTCGACGCCCAATTAAATGGCTTTCGATGTCATGTCAAGCGTCGGGAAAATTACAGGTGATACGAAGCTTTCCATTCTCCCATGATACGGGCTTCCGAGAGCCCTTGGATCTGAGATCGAACGGTTGCATGGCGTGATTCTAGACCTATGGGTGAATATCCTATCCTGGAGGGTAATTCTGCAAATTTTCAGCAACTTAGCATGCGACCGTTCGATCTCAGATCCAAGGGCTGCCGGCAGCCCGTATCATAGTCGCGCCTACCACGACCGTCGCCTCGCTCACGCGGTCGCACCCTTGGAGATTTAACACGGTGCGTTAGGCTATCTGATGTTGGCATGTCATACATAGTCATCACTTAGTCACTCATACAACAAGGTTAGCTATAAGGTTGGCTATGAGAGTATTTTTTGTTTACTTCTCTCTATCTCTTTCTTCATAGTATTTATTGCATTTGCCAAGGAGTGACCTCTTCCAATGAAATGGTGCTTATATGAGGTGCTATGGGCATTAAATGGCTTAGCAACTCAAGTCCCCAATGCATAGGTGCTTAGTTTTTTGTTGCTAAGTTTGCTTCATCTAGGTACACGCGCTTATCACCGTTTCTTCTTGGGGTCACCAAACTAGTCTCTCTCTTCTTAATTAACTTGCCACATCAGACTTTATGCCTATGTGGCAGGCTTAGCACCTGTAGGATCAAGTACAATAGTGGGCTATAAGCCCGCTTTACATGGCATTTTTGCATATGTGGGGGGAAAGAGGCAAGGAAAAAGTGGAGGAGTGGGCTCTCAAGCCAGAGCCAGGCTCCACATGGTGGAGCATCGGGAGAGGCACCTGTATGGAGGTGGTCAGGAATCAGGAGACTCTAGCCGGTCATAGCGCCGCAATTAAAATGATAATGGCAAGTCAAATCACCGGGCCCCACCTGTCCAGCAGTAACTCACTGTCAAATCCCAGTCAAAAAAAACTCACTGTCAAATCACACAGCCCTACGTTTGCAGCAGCCTACTCCCTCATCTTCTCGCGTCTCTGTCGAACCGACTAGGCGGAACTGCCCCGCCTACCGCGCGGGAAAAGCCCCGCCCTCGACTTTTAAATAGTACAGTATACTAATTTTGTATCCATGGATTGCGCCATGGAGCAAAGCCTCAAGAAAATGGCGGTACATATGTACGGAGTATACAGCACGCCCGTCGCGTTCGCATCGCACCCCAGACGGTCGGTCGGTCTGGCATGCCGCTCTCCGAATGGAACACGCGTCATATTGCATTTGCACACACATGTGGGACCGCAATTGAGAACCGACCATAGGCACACTCCCCGGCCCCGCAAGTCGGGTGAGTTAATAGAAGTACATACGTTGGTACCTGGACGATCCCTGCAAGACACGGAAGATCAGTTCATCCATGCATGTGACCAGACTCCAGCAAACACGCCTGGATTGGCTATCGTCTACATATCGTGCAGGCTGTGTTGTACAGGGCTGTAGTTCTGGTGAGAAATCTAAAAAAAGGTTTCTTGTCATCTCGCAAAATTAGGTGTCATGTGCTTCGGATCACTGCGAGGGTTAAACAGCGAAAACTGAGTTGGGCTAGTCATTGGGGGCACATGCACGAAGACTACTCGGCTGCCATCTAGATCAAGCCGGCTATGTTAATTAGGACATCTATTGACGGACCCCTTTTCTACGAGTTTATCTTTAATTTGAGCTTTGATCCTCGTCTAGTTTGTCCATCGGGATTCATCTTGTCTCCTTTGGGCAGTGAGGTTATGATTTCTTGTCATGTGGCATTTTTTCGTGTTATATGTTATAATCTGGTGCTTCAGATCGAAATGACGACAACTGCGCCTCCGGGGCACGCGCATGAAGACTTCACGACAGTCATTGCCGAGGTCAAGCCGGCTCCGGCCGGTAGACAAAAGAAAACTAGTACTCCACTATATAGGCAGGAGCCTCCGCGCTTGCTTTCTAGTGTTGCTCTCTTCACACTGTCTCATCCTCTCTAGATCTAAACACGACAGCGGTGGCCACACACTCTCTCTCTACTCACCGCTGGTCACAGATCCAGCCGGATCCTCTCCTCCGGGGATGGTGAGAAGGTGCAACATTCACGCGGTCGTCCTCGGCGACGGCTCGTACCCACTGCCGGGGCGTCCCGATCAGCATGCCTTGCCGTTCTCTCCCAGGCATCGCTGGCGAGGGAGGGCCTCCCACCCCTTCTTCCTCGTTGCCGTAGTGTGAGCAGATCCGGCCTCCCGCCGCCCACCTAGCGACATCCCGGCGACCCTCAGGTATAACTTCCTTCGAAACCGGCCTTGCTCTACTTCCCGAGCTCCTGACGTCGCTGCATTTGTATCTTTTACTATTTCTCAGGCCCCCTCGTGTAGATAGGATCGATCGGCTGTTCGAAAACCACCTAATTTTTTACTGTTATGAGATAAAACTAGTTCATGCACTCGAATCTAGTAGTACTTGGTTCAAACAAGGAAGAAAGAGGGTGGGGGGTGGGGGTGGGGGAAGATTTGTTACCTGAATCTAGGACTTGGTCGAAAGAGGAAATAATGGGGGCGAAAAGTAGCAAAGACTGGCTATCCAACTGGTCTCTAGGTCTAATAGGAAAATAAAGGGAACGCAGTACAAACTCAATATAAACCCCATCTATTGGTTGAAAAAGGAAAGAAAGTGGGGACTAGGGGAAAATTCAACAGAGTAAGTCCAGCACTAGATTTGCTAGCCTCACACAGTATAAGGTGGCTATATACCGAACAAAAATGGGACCAACCCAGATATCCTGTTCTGATGTTTGTTGCCCCGAGCCGCTCTTATGTAATGCCACTGGTAAAATGTAGCAGTCGCACTGTTAAAAGTAAGGACACGTTAAACCAATGTTGTTTTCAATGTAATGCCTCCAGTAATATGAATCAATGGCACTTTTTTTCATGTCCTGCTAAATTTCCCATTAAGATAAGTTGCTTCTTTTCGTTAGAGATGCAACTGTCCTGGTCCGCCTACTCTCCAGGAGCTTCACGACCAACCTTGATGTTGCTCAATTTTATTGCAACTAATGAAGAAGAAGCTCTGTGGGTTTCGTTTTCTGATGGAAATGGAACCGGGGCTGGAGCCCTTTTCTTAAAAAAAGAAGAAGAAGCTGGTAGCTCATGGGACATTGCTTCATTTTGGGTGAACTGCACCAAAAGGTCCCATGAATTGAATCATCCATGTTGGTGACTGGTGTCATCCCTTCTACGATGGCGTTGACTGCAGATATGGTTCCCATCATGAGGTATGTTCCTTTTTGGTCTGACCGTTTGCCAAAGATCCTGCATATTGATCCTGCTCTTGTGCTACTGTATTGGCACTGCCATGATAAAGCAGTAATGTTATTATTTTGCACCTTAATATAGTGGCACTATTAATTTGAGGCAATGTTATGGCACCGCAAGTGCCACTGTTTTTTTATATATCGAAAGAGGGGGTTCCCTCCGATATCATTAAAGAAACCCAAACATAGAGAACCATTATCCGACAACATCTCAGTGTAAATGGGCAGTTATGAAACTAGTACTAGAACGGACTAAGTACTAGCAGGAGACAAGTTCGCCACATAAGCTAGGCAGGTAGGGGTACGCAGCACCAGCTCGACCAAGTTTGGATTACAACCCAAATGCTACCACAGAAACATCAGGGGGAAGATAGGGACTGAAAGAGCCAGCTTCAGCATCCCAGTCTAAGCACCCCCACCCTTCATCCTTGTGACGCACGTTACACCTTGTTTGCCACCTGCTCGACCCTAGTGTCACTGATAAAATGAAGTAATAATACAGTTAAAATAGAGCGAGTGTCCTCTCTATCATTTCATTTCCAATGTAGATAAAGAAAGTGCTTCTCTTTGTTAATGTATGTTTCATCAACTAGTCCCATTGTTAAGGTTTAAGCGTTTCTGCAAACTGGGGTGCTTAATTTTAGTTGATCTGCACAAAAATAGAGATTTGAATGTCTCAAGGCCCCTCCTTGTACTACCGCTGTACACTGATTTTCATCACTGGCTGAAGGTGTATCGGGGAGACTTGGGTCGATTTCCAGTATGATGTATATTTTCTTCTGTTTATTAGTGTATGTTTCATCAACTAGTGCCACTATAATCTAATCACGCCTTTTCATTATCTGTGCAAACAGGGTTATTCAGCTGCATTTTGGTGGAACTGCACAAATGTACGGATGGAACCGGCATATATGCAGAGTGCGAGGTGCCAAGTAAAAATTACCGACACCAACCCTACTCCATCTAAGCATTGACATCCACCACCATCAGTGGGATGTGTGGCGCTCACTGTTGACGGATCTTTCTCGGCAGCAAATCCTCTAACCAAATACTAGTAGCTTAGACTTAAAAAATACTAATAGCTTATATTGGCAGTTATCTAGGGGTGTACTCTTTTCTGAAAGAAGCACCATTTATTTTTCTTTATTTGTACACAGTGTCACAACTTTGACCCAAAGGTCCAGAGCTATTTTAGGGTGATTGGCGTACTACTCGGAGACTGATTGTAAGCATGATTTTTATTAGTTGTCACACTGATTGTAAGCATGAGCAGATGGAAGATTAGGTTAGTGCAAAGCTTACCTTAAACCCTACCGACGCCGTTGAAACGAGGCGAGCGTCGAGGGAACTGTGGAGAATGGTGGGGAAGCGACGTCGCGCCATCCGGCCTCATCTTGCGGTGGGAGAATGAATACTCCTGTGGCTCCGGCTGGCTCTGCACCCTCACAAACGGCACACCATACTCGATCGATTCGTTATCCTCTGGGTGCTCGACCTTCGACCTGTACGCCCACCACCTCCGCCTGACTTTCGCCTCGGGCGAATCTGTCTGCTCCATCGCCCAGAGGAGATACTCGATGAACTCGAAGGACTGCGGCATGACTGCCGCCGAGGAGTACATCGCCACCCTCATCACCATCATCTCGCTCTTTCGCATACATTGCCACATGGCCCTCACCGTCCTCGAAATCTCCCACTCATTGTCAAACCAAGTAAGGATCTCCTTCAACCTGGCTAACTTTGCCTGGTCGCCGCCGGCGATCTGCCTGATTCGCTGCTGCATCCCCTCCATAGATGTCCTTCTGACTGGTCCGGTGCTAGCTTTGGAAGATGGGAGGAGAGACGGTGGTCTTGCAATAGAGAAGAGGGAGAGACGAGACGGTGGTTTTGGAATGGAGATGATGGAGAGGAGAGGGGTGGTTTTGAAATGGAGAAGAGGGAGAGGCGAGACGGTGGTTTTGGAATGGAGATGATGGAGAGGAGAGGTTCCCCTGCCTTTCGGTCGCTAACAGGTCGGCCCCGCGCTTGGTGGGACCCATGTGTCAGTGTCTCAATGGCAGGATGGGCTACGTCAGGGGATCCTCGTCCGAGGAGAGAGGAGGTGGTTTTGCAATGGAGAAGAGGGAGAGGCGAGACGGTGGTTTTGGAATGGAGATGATGGAGAGGACAGGAGGTGGTTTTGCAATGGAGAAGAGGGAGAGGAGCGTGCGGTAGCGATTTAGGATTGGACGAGAGGGCCGGCGCGCTGTGACTGGATCAAAATCAAAATCAATTTACCCTTCAATTAAGAAAGCGACCCCACATTAACTAGTCTTCCTTTTATTCTGGGTCATAATTGACCATGATTTTTGCAAATAAAATATATGTTATACATTGCAAAAATAATATAATTTGAAAGTACATTCAGATACGAACCAAACGATACAATTTTTGGTGACATGCATTCACATTTTGCTTGTCAAATACAGTACGTGGTCAAACTTTGACCCAAAGTACGCAAAACAAAAAAAATACTTCCAAGACCAGCGCCACTCTTCCGCTCTTCTCCTCTTAAACCACCGCCGCTCCTCTCCTGTTCCAATCTAAATCCAGCGCCGCTCCTCTCCTCTTCCATTTCAAAACCACCGCCCCTCCTCTCCTGTTCCAATCCAAAACCAGCGTCGCTCCTCTCCCGTTCTAAACCAAAACCAGTGCTGCTCCTCTCCTCTTCCATTCAAAAACCACCGCCGGCGAGTGAAGGTGCTGTGGAGAAGTAGATCGATGGAGGGGTACAACCGATACGTGAGGATCGCAGACGGCGACCCTGTGAAGCTAGCTAAGATGTTGGAGATACAGTCTTGGTTTGACAACAAGGACCAACTAGCGGCAACGGCGACATCCATGGCCAAATGTCTGCAACAGAGCGAAAAGGCGGCGATACTCCCGGAGGGAGTCGCGCGGGAGTACATAGAGCTGCTCCTCTAGGCCATGGAGCAAACAGATTCACCGAATCTGATCGTGAGGGAGCGGTGGTGGGAGTATCGATCCCAGATGGAGCATCCACCAGAGATGGAAGGATCGAGCATCTACAGGGTGCCGTTTGTGAGGGTGTCATGCCAGAGCGAGCCGGTGGAGTCTTCGTCGACCGAACCCAACTGCAAGAGGAGAAAAACAGTTGGCCCGACGACGCTTCCTCGCCATCCTCTCCCTCGCCGTTCACATCGTCTCACGGGGCGGCTGTCTGCCGCCGAGGAATAGGAGGGATTGCCCCCCCAGGCAGGTTGTGAATTGTCAGGAGGAGCTTAGGGTTGTTAGTATTTGCAGGTTGTGAATTATGTTTTGTGTTGTGTATTTTGAGAGTACTTTCAGATATGAATGTCTTTTGATTTGCAGTATTGAGCATATGAAGTATTTTATGAATTCTAGAGATCTATTTTTAGCACTTAAAAAAATGTAGTTTCATAGGAGTATAAAAGTGCAGACAATGTGATTCTCAGAGAAGAAACTACAAGTTTCAGTTTCAGATAAGAAACTCCAAGTTCAGTTTCAGATAAGAAACTACAACTTTCAGAGGCAGAGCATTTATATTAACACGGCCTTTTCAAACAGTGTTAACATCATGCTGGAAGTTTTATTCATGGTCGAAACTGGAACTACCAGCCATTTAACATCATGCTGATCAACATTCATGCATAGCACATCTTCATATGATGCACAGTCAAAAAGATATGCTATTTTCAAAATGCCCACACAATGTCGAGTGTGCGAAAAACAGAGAAAACAAGGGACGAAGTTTTGGCAAGTGTAGGACGTGGTGTGCATAGATACAATTGGGACCCACATGTCAATAAAGGTAGAGGCAAAAAATTTGGAGATATTTTCTCTGCACAGGTGGAATCGAACCCGGGCGGAACAGCTGTCGGGTAGTGTCACTCGGCCACTGGGCTAGTTCAGTTGTTTCGTTACTAATAAGGCACTTCCTCAGGTGGTCGGATCTCCTCCTGCGCCTTTGTACGCTTGCCGCGACGCCGCTGTCTGCCATTGTGAACATGCTGAACAAACGAGAGGAATCTGGAGAGGACTGTACGTGGAGAGGCGGACAGACGGGACCCACCAGGTCTATGGCCGTACGCAAGCAAGTGCCTCATCGAAAAAATACTTCCTCCTAATGCTATACTGACGTTGGGGCCCATGGGTTTTTTCAACATAGTTACATTTTTTTAGGTGCTTCAACATAGTTACTATAGGAGATAAATTCACAACGAAGTCGGGGAGCTGGCAGGTATCATTTATTATCACTAGGGCAGCAAGTATCAGCTGAGTTTTGGGCTGCCCCGTCTAGGCTTTCTTTTTTAACATGCGCAGCCCACGACCTCGGATGGGAGGTCCATAGGTCTGTTTGTATTTTCTTGAGGGCCGTCATGTATCGACCGGCCTATGGACCTCCCATCTGAGGTTTCATTTTTCCTGAAACATCGGCAGCCCAATTTATGTATTTTTTTTGAAGAAAACGCAGAGGTCTGTTCTATTTTTCTATATAAGAATAGGAACGCCTGGTCCAACTTATGTTTCCCTTCTAACTATATTATATATATTTAAATTATTTTATATGTTATTATATATTATTGTTATTGTCATCATATATTTAACAGATACTTACATATGTAAGAAAACAATATCCCACATCTTGTCAACTTATAAAAATAATTTCTTAACAATAAAATCCTGGATTATTTTTGGCAACGAAAATCCTGGTGATTGTGTACAAAAGCTTGGTAAGATTTAAGGACCAATGTAATAATAAATCACTTATTATATATATATATATATATATATAACAAAATGCTCAGCCCCTGTTTATTTTTCGATAACATTGTTGCGCCCACCCCAACATTATAATTAGAATCAGCCCAACAAAATCGTGTATTTCAAGAAAGTGCAAATGGCCTGTATTTTTTTTAGGAAAAACATAAATGGGCCGCATGGACGCTACATTATTTGTTCACCCAGCCCAGCTAATGGACTGTAATTCAAAAAAAAGAAGATCAAATGGACTGTAAATTCTACCCTGCAAAAAAAAGACTGTAAATTCTGAAAAAATGGGTTGAATACGTGCCACATTTTTGGAAGCTGAAATGTGGGCCAATAGGCCGAAGCCAATGCAAGTCGTTGTCAACTTAGTCAACAAATGATTCTGACATCGTTAGCCGTTGGATTTACATCCAACGACCGGCATCCATCTTCAATCTTTCGTCTTCTTCCTCCAGCGTCGCCGGGACCACCTGCTCTCGCCTCCTGCTGCTAGCAGCTCTTCTTAGCACGCTTCGCTGTGAAGCGCTACTCCACCGTTGGCCAGGCCATCCCTCCACCCCTCCACACCTTCTGTTCTTCTCCACCGACTGCCGAACCACACCGCACCAGAACCAGTTAACCCTCGTACACCTCTCCGTCTGCGACTCTACTCCCGCGTCTTCCCATCTCCGGCTCATTGCTATCCGGGGCCTCGCTGTCGTCCACCATCTTGGATGCGCTCGGCGCGGAGTGGTCAACGTGGTCAACGAACGACACCATCGGAAGTAGACTGTGCGTGGAGAGGCTGACAGCTGGGTCCATGGCCGCATGCAAGGAAATGCCTCCTTATTACGTGCAAAATAATGATTCCTCCACCTGACAGCTGGGACCCAACGGAAGGGCCTCTGTATTTCGTGAAAAAAACGTTCCCACCACTGAAAGGTCGGACCCACCAGCTATATCTTCGCACGCAAGGAAGTGCCTCCTTATTACTCAAAAAAATGAATACCCCCTTGCTAGTTGGGACCCACCTTGGTGGGAGGCTGACTTGTGGGCCTACTAAGTTGACAGGGACGGAGTGCTTTGTCAACTTAGTCAATATGAATGATTCTAGCTCCAGTGACCGTACGATGTCCATCCAACGGTCGTAGTGCTTCTTCAACCTCTGGTCTTCTTACTCCAGCCGCCCAAAGCAGCGCCGGTCGTGTAGCATGCTCCTGCCTCCCGTGGCCGGCTGTGCTGCCGCGGAGGCCTCACTGCCCCCTACTATTCCCACCGTTGGCCAAGCCCTGCGGCGACGGCAGCCTCACACCGCAGCCGAACCAGTGAACCCTCGTACTCCTCTCCGCGCGGGCTTCCACTGCCGCTTCTTCCCCGGCTCCGCGTCGTCCCCTTCCTAGGCCTCGCCGTCGTCCACCGCCCTGGTGCTCTCGGCGCGGCGTGGTCAACGTGGTCAAGGAACAGCTTCCATCGGATGTGGATTGTACGTGGAGAGGCTGACAGCTGGGTCTACGGCCGCAGCAAGGAAGTGCCTCCTTATTACGCGCAAAGTAATTATTCCTCCACCTGACAGCGGGGACCCACTGGACGGGCCACCGTATTTCACGAAAAAACGTTTCCCCCTGACTGCTGGGACCCACCAGCTACATCTTCGCATGCAAGGAAGTCCGTCCGGGCAAAAAAACGATTCGCCCCCCTGGCTGCTGGGACCCACCAGCTACATCTTCGCACGCAAGGAAGTGCCCGACAGTCGGGACCCACCTGGTCGAAGCGTAAATAGCGTTGTTATTCTGGTCGCGAACATGTACGTACATACTGGTCGATGTAGAGGCGCGCACGTGTCGTAGTAGAGGCGCGCATGTAGCATGTACACGTACGTACAACGGCCAGTGTGCAAGAAAGAAAATATGGCCACATACGTACATACGGGCAGGGTCTCGAACGCCTACTCGCGCATGCGTACGGCCAGGGCTCGTGTACATGGCTGGGTCGGAACGCAGAAACTACGTCGTCGTCGTGTTCATGGGGAGCCAACCGGCTAGGTCGGAACGGAATGCGTCGTCGTGTTCATCGGGAGGGCTTGGACGGAACAACCGATGGAAACGAGGCCTGGCATACCGCAGAACGGAGGAAACGGCCTTGTGTTTGACCGGCCACGGTCGAAACGGGATCCTGTTCATCGGGAGGGGTCTGGCGTACCGCAAAACGGAGGAAACGGACCTCCTACGGTCGAAATGGGGGTCCTGTTGATCGGGAGGGGTGTGGCGTACCGCAAAACGGAGGAAACGGACTTGTGTTGGAGCGCTACGGTTGAAACGGGGGTCCTGTTCATCGGGTGGGGTGTGGCGTACCGCAAAACGGGACTCCACGGGATACTGTTCATCTCCACCGTCGACCCCCTCCAGCCTCCACGAGCTACTGTTCACCCATCGTCGACCTCCTCCAGCCTCCACCTGCGACTGTTCATCCATGGGATCCTGTTCATCCAGCCTCCACCGCACGCTACTCCAGCGGCTACTGTTCAACCAGCCCTCTCCACGGGCTCTTGTTCAACCACCCCTCCACGGGCTACTGTTCATCCAGCCCTCCACCGTCTACTGTTCATCCTGCCCTCCACGGGGTGGTCCTGTTCATCCAGTCCTCCACGGTGTCCTGTTCATCCAGCCCCAACCGGCTCGATCGATCGGGGTCCTGTTCATCCAGAGGCAACACCATGGGGTCCTGTTCATCCACCCCCACCGGGAACTGTTCATCCAAACCCCCCCAGCAACGCTCACTGTTCATCCAGAGGCAGCATCAATCGGCTTCGGTTAGCAGCACTAGCGAAGGAATCGCTCGATCGGGTTTAGTTAACAGCCATCGATCGATTGCTCGGGTTCAGTAACGCGTAGCCTGCAGTGCAATTGCTTGGGTTCAGTTAGAGCCCAACGCCTCGCTTGGGTTCAGTTAGAGCTCAACACCTCGCACCCACGCGCGTGCGTGTATGAGAGAAACGCGCATTGCTCGGCCCCGACCACCCACCGTAACCGGGAACACCCCGATATTTTCCTCGCCCTCGCTTCTACCACGGGTTTTTCCGTCATGGACGGCCCAAAGAATGTCATGCAGCTGCGTCTCTGGCCCGCCCAGGACGAAAAGCCCATTTTTTTGTCATGATTTTTTGTCATAGAAGTAGGAGCCCACCACATCTATGATGATATCGGGTTTTGTCACAGTTATCGTCATAGAAGTGTCATAAGTATGACAGAAAAAAAATTTGTTCAGCCCAAAATGTCACGGATGTGTCTTTTTTTGTAGTGTATGGACTTTGGTGGACTTGCCCGATGATCGGCAAGCCATAGAGAATAAGTGGATCTTTAAGAAGAAGACTGACGCGGATGGTAATGTGACCGTCTATAAGGCTCGGCTTGTCGCTAAGGGTTATCGACAAGTTCAAGGAGTTGACTACGATGGGACCTTCTCACCCGTAGCGATGCTGAAGTCTGTCTGAATCATGTTAGCAATTGCCGCATTCTATGATTATGAGATCTGGCAAATGGACGTCAAAATGGCATTCCTTGACGGTTTCCTTAAGGAAGAATTCTATATGATGCAGCCAGAAGGTTCTGTCGATCCTAAGGATGCTGACAAGGTATGCAAGCTTCAGCGCTCCATCTATGGGCTGGTGCAAGCATCTCAGAGTTGGAACATTCGCTTTAATGAAGTGATCAAAGCGTTTGGGTTTATACAGACTTATGGAGAAGCCTGTATTTACAAGAAAGTTAGTGGGAGCTCTGGCATTTCTCATATTATATGTGGATGACATACTATTGATTGGAATTGATATAGAACTTTTGGAAAGCATAAAGGCCTACTTGAATAAGTGTTTTTTAATGAAGGACCTTGGAGAAGCTGCTTACATATTAGGCATCAAGTGTTGGGGAACGTAGTAATTTCAAAAAAATTCCTACGCACACGCAAGATCATGGTGATGCATAGCAACGAGAGGGGAGAGTGTGTCCACATACCCTCGTAGACCGTAAGCGGAAGTGTTAGCATAACGTGGTTGATGTAGTCGTACTCTTCACGATCCGACCGATCAAGTACCGAACGCACGACGTCTCCGAGTTCTGCACACGTTCAACTCGATGACGTCCCTCGAACTCCGATCCAGCCGAGCTTTGAGGGAGAGTTCCGTCAGCACGACGGCGTGGTGACGACGATGATGTTCTATCGATGCAGGGCTTCGCCTAAGCACCGCTACGATATTATCGAGGTGGATTATGATGGAGGAGGGCACCGCACACGGCTAAGAGATCCAAGGGATCAATTGTTGTGTCTCCAAGGGGTGCCCCCTCCCCGTATATAAAGGAGTGGAGGAGGGAGAGGGCCGACCCTCTCTATGGCGCGCTCTAGGAGGAGTCCTACTCCCACCGGGAGTAGGATTCCCCCCCTTCCAAGTAGTAGGAATAGGAGTCAAGGAAAGGGGAGAGAGAAGAGAAGGAAGGAGGGGGCGCAGCCCCTCCCCCGAGTCCAATTCGGACTAGGCCTTGGGGGCGCGCACAGCCTCTCCTCTCTCTTTCCCCTAAAGCCCAATAAGGCCCATATACTCCCCGGCGAATTCCCGTAACTCTCCGGTACTCCGAAAAATACCCGAATCACTAAGAACCTTTCCGATGTCCGAATATAGTCGTCCAATATATCGATCTTTACGTCTCGACCATTTCGAGACTCATCGTCATGTCCCTGATCTCATCCGGGACTCCGAACTACCTTCGATACATCAAACCACATAAACTCATAATATAACCGTCATCGAACTTTAAGCGTGCGGACCCTACGGGTTCGAGAACAATGTAGACATGACCGAGACACGTCTCCGGTCAATAACCAATAGTGGAACCTGGATGCTCATATTGGCTCCCACATATTCTACGAAGATCTTTATCGGTCAAACCGCATAACAACATACGTTGTTCCCTTTGTCATCGGTATGTTACTTGCCCGAGATTCGATCGTCGGTATCTCAATACCTAGTTCAATCTCGTTACCGGCAAGTCTCTTTACTCGTTCCGTAATACATCATCCCGCAACTAACTCATTAGTTACAATGCTTGCAAGGCTTATAGTGATGTGCATTACTGAGTGGGCCCAGAGATACCTCTCCGACAATCGGAGTGACAAATCCTAATCTCGAAATACGCCAACCCAACAAGTACCTTCGGAGACACCTGTAGAGCACCTTTATAATCACCCAGTTACTTGTGACGTTTGGTAGCACACAAATTGTTCCTCCAGTAAACGGGAGTTGCATAATCTCATAGTCATAGGAACATGTATAAATCATGAAGAAAGCAGTAGCAACATACTAAACGATCGAGTGCTAAGCTAATGGAATGGGTCAAGTCAATCACATCATTCTCCTAATGATGTGATCCCGTTAATCAAATAACAACTCTTTGTCCATGGTTAGGAAACATAACCATCTTTGATTAACGAGCTAGTCAAGTAGAGGCATACTAGTGACACTTTGTTTGTCTATCTATTCACACATGTATTATGTTTCTGGTTAATACAATTCTAGCATGAATAATAAACATTTATCATGATATAAGGAAATAAATAATAACTTTATTATTGCCTCTAGGGCATATTTCCTTCAGTCTCCCACTTGCACTAGAGTCAATAATCTAGTTCACATCACCATGTGATTAACACCCAGAGTTCACATCGTCATGTGACCAACACCCAAATGGTTTACTAGAGTCAGTAATCCAGTTCACATCGCTATGTGATTAACACCCAAAGAGTACTAAGGTGTGATCATGTTTTGCTTGTGAGAGAAGTTTAGTCAACGGGTATGCCACATTCAGATCCGTATGTATTTTGCAAATTTCTATGTCAACAATGCTCTTCACGGAGCTACTCTAGCTAATTGCTCCCACTTTCAATATGTATCCAGATTGAGACTTAGAGTCATCTGGATCAGTGTCAAAATTTGCATTAACGTAACCCTTTACGACGAACCTTTTTGTCACCTCCATAATTGAGAAACATATCCTTATTCCACTAAGGATAATTTTGACCGCTGTCCAGTGATCTACTCCTAGATCACTATTGTACTCCCTTGCCAAAATCAGTGTAGGGTATACAATAGATCTGGTACACAACATGGCATACTTAATAGAACCTATGGCCAAGGCATAGGGAATGACTTTCATTCTCTTTCTATCTTTTGCCGTGGTCGGGCTTTGAGTCTTACTCAATTTCACACCTTGTAACATAGGCAAGAACTCTTTCTTTGACTGTTCCATTTTGAACTACTTCAAAATCTTGTCAAGGTATGTACTCATTGAAAGAACTTATCAAGCGTCTTGATCTATCTCTATAGATCTTGATGCTCAATATGTAAGCAGCTTCTCCGAGGTCTTTCTTTGAAAAACTCCTTTCAAACACTCCTTTATGCTTTGCAGAATAATTCTACATTATTTCCGATCAACAATATGTCATACACATATACTTATCAGAAATGTTGTAGTGCTCCCACTCACTTTCTTGTAAATACAGGCTTCACTGTAAGTCTGTATAAAACTATATCCTTTGATCAACTTATCAAAGCGTATATTCCAACTCCGAGATGCTTGCACCAGTCCATAGATGGATCGCTGGAGCTTGCATATTTTGTTAGCACCTTTAGGATTGAAAAAACCTTCTGGTTGCATCATATACAACTCTTCTTTAATAAATCCATTAAGGAATGCAATTTTGTTTATCCATTTGCCAGATTTCATAAAATGCGGCAATTGCTAACATGATTCGAACAGACTTAAGCATAGATACGAGTGAGAAACTCTCATCGTAGTCAACACCTTGAACTTGTCAAAAACCTTTTGCGACAATTCTAGCTTTGTAGATAGTAACACTACTATCAGCGTCTGTCTTCCTCTTGAAGATCCATTTAATCTCAATGGCTCGCCGATCATTGGGCAAGTCAATCAAAGTCCATACTTTGTTCTCATACATGGATCTCATCTCAGATTTCATGGCCTCAAGCCATTTCGCGGGATCTGGGCTCATCATCGCTTCCTCATAGTTCGTAGGTTCGTCATGGTCAAGTAACATGACCTCCAGAACAGGGTTACCGTACCACTCTGGTGCGGATCTCAATCTGGTTTACCTACGAGGTTCTGTAGTAACTTGATCTGAAGTTACATGATTATCATCATTAGCTTCCTCACTAATTGGTGTAGTAGTCACGGGAACAGATCTCTGTGATGAACTACTTTCCAATAAGGGAGCAGGTACAGTTACCTCATCAAGTTCTACTTTCCTCCCACTCACTTCTTTCGAGAGAAACTCCTTCTCTAGAAAGGATCCATTCTCAGCAACGAATATCTTGCCTTCGAATCTGTGGTAGAAGGTGTACCCAACATTTTCTTTTGGGTATCCTATGAAGACACACTTCTCCGATTTGGGTTTGAGCTTATCAGGTTGAAACTTTTTCACATAAGCATTGCAACCTCAAACTTTAAGAAACGACAGCTTAGGTTTCTTGCCAAACCATAGTTCATACGGTGCCGTCTCAACGGATTTAGATGGTGCCCTATTTAACGTGAATGCATTTGTCTCTAATGCATAACCCCAAAACGATAGTGGTAGATCGGTAAGAGACATCATAGATCGCACCATATCTAGTAAAGTACGATTACAACGTTCGGACACACCATTACGCTGTGGTGTTCCGGGTGGCATGAGTTTGTGCAACTATTCCACATTGTTTTAATTGAAGGCCAAAATCGTAACTCAAATATTCTACTTCTGCGATCATATCGTAGAAACTTTTATTTTCTTGTTATGATGATTCTCCACTTCACTCTGAAATTCTTTGAACTTTTCAAATGTTTCAGATTTGTGTTTCATCAAGTAGATATACCAATATCTGCTCAAATCATCTGTGAAGGTCAGAAAATAACGATACCCGCCGCGAGCCTCAACACTCATCGGATCGATACATCAGTATGTATTGTTTCCAATAAGTCAGTTGCTCGCTCCATTGTTCTGGAGAACGGAGTCTTAGTCATCTTGCCCATAAGGCATGGTTCGCAAAAAGATTCATAATCAAGTGATTCCAAAAGCCCATCAGCATGGAGTTTCTTCATGCGCTTTACACCAATATGACCTAAACGGCAGTGCCACAAATAAGTTGCACTATCATTATTAACTTTGCATCTTTTGGCTTCAATATTATGAATATGTATATCACTACGATCGAGATCCAACAAAACATTTTCATTGGGTGTATGACCATAGAAGGTTTTATTCATGTAAACAGAACAACAATTATTCTCTAATTTAAATGAATAACCGTATTGCAATAAACATGATCAAATCATATTCATGCTCAACGCAAACACCAAATAACGTTTATTTAGGTTTAACACTAATCCCTAAAGCATAGGGAGTGTGCGATGATGATCATATCAATCTTGGAACCACTTCCAACACACATCATCACTTCACCCTTAACTAGTCTCTGTTCATTCTGCAACCCCCGTTTCGAGTTACTACATTTAGCAACTGAACCAGTATCAAATACCGAGGGGTTGCTATAAACACTAGTAAAGCACACATCAATAACATGTATATCAAATATACCTTTGTTCACTTTGCCATCCTTCTTATCCGCCAAATACTTGGGGTAGTTACGCTTCCAGTGATCGGTCCCTTTGCAGTAGAAGCACTTAGTCTCAGGCTTAGGTCCAAACTTGGGCTTCTTCACTTGAGCAGCAACTTGCTTGCCGTTCTTCTTGAAGTTCCCCTTCTTCCCTTTGCCCTTTTTTGAAACTAGTGGTCTTGTCAACCATCAACACTTGATGTTTTTCTTGATTTCTACCTTCATCGATTTCAGTATCACGAAGAGCTTGGGAATCGTTTCTATTATCCCCCGCATATTATAGTTTATCACGAAGTTCTAGTAACTTGGTGATAGTGACTAGAGAACTCTGTCAATCACTATCTTATCTGGAAGATTAACTCCCACCTGATTCAAGTGATTGTAGTACTCAGACATTCTGAGCACATGCTCACTAGCCGAGCAATTCTCCTCCATCTTGTAGGCAAAGTACTGTCAAAGGTCTCATACCTCTCGACACGGGCATGAGTATGAAATACCTATTTCAACTCTTAGAACATCTTATATGCTCCGTGGCATTCAAAACATTTTTGATGTCCCGGTTCTAAGCCGTAAAGCATGGTGCACTAAACTATCAAGTAGTCATCATACCGAGCTTTTGTCAAAACGTTCATAACGTCTGCATCTGCTCCTGCAATAGTTCTGTCACTTAGTGGTGCATCAAGGACATAATAGTTTTGTGCATCAATGAGGTTAATCCTCAGATCACGGACCAAGTCCGCATCATTGCTACTAACATCTTTCAACTCAGTTTTCTCTAGGAACATATCAAAATAAAACAGGGGAGCTAAACGCGAGCTATTGATCTACAACATAGATATGCTAATACTACCAGGACTAAGTTCATGATAAATTTAAGTTCAATTAATCATATTACTTAAGAACTCCCACTTAGATAGACATCCCTCTAATCATCTAAGTGATCACGTGATCCAAATCAACTAAATCATGTCCGATCATCACATAAGATGGAGTAGTTTCAATGGTGAACATCACTATGTTGATCATATCTACTATATGATTCACGCTCGACCTTTCAGTCTCAGTGTTCCGAGGCCATATCTGTTATATGCTAGGCTCGTCAAGTTTAACCTGAGTATTCCTCGTGTGCAACTGTTTTGCACCCGTTGTATTTGAACGTAGAGCCTATCACACCCGATCATCACGTGGTGCCTCAGCATGAAGAACTTTCACAATGGTGCATACTCAGGGAGAACACTTATATCTTGATAATTTAGTGAGAGATCATCTTATAATGCTACCGTCAATCAAAGCAAGATAAGATGCATAAAAGATAAACATCACATGCAATCAATATAAGTGATATGATATGGCCATCATCATCTTGTGCTTGTGATCTCCATCTTCGAAGCACCGTCATGATCATCATCATCACCGGCGCGACACCTTGATCTCCATCGTAGCATCGTTGTCGTCTCGCCAACTTATGCTTCTACGACTATCGCTACCGCTTAGTGATAAAGTAAAGCATTACAGGGCGATTGCATTGCATACAATAAAGCGACAACCATATGGCTCCTGCCAGTTGCCGATAACTCGGTTACAAAACATAATCATCTCATACAATAAAATATAGCATCATGCCTTGACCATATCACATCACAACATGCCCTGTAAAAACAAGTTAGACGTCCTCTACTTTGTTGTTGCAAGTTTTACGTGGCTGCTACGGGCTGAGCAAGAACCGTTCTTACCTACGCATCAAAACCACAACAATAGTTTGTCAAGTTGGTGTTGTTTTAACCTTCGCAAGGACCGGGCATAGCCACACTCGGTTCAACTAAAGTTGGAGAAACTGACACCCGCTAGTCACCTGTGTGCATAGCACGGCGGTAAAACCAGTCTCGCGTAAGCGTATGCGTAATGTCGGTCCGGGCTGCTTCATCCAACAATACCGCCGAACCAAAGTATGACATGCTGGTAAGCAGTATGACTTATATCGCCCACAACTCACTTGTGTTCTACTCATGCATATAACATCTACGCATAAAACCTGGCTCTGATGCCACTGTTGGGGAACGTAGTAATTTCAAAAAAATTCCTACGCACACGCAAGATCATGGTGATGCATAGCAACAAGAGGGGAGAGTGTGTCCACGTACCCTCGTAGACCGTAAGTGGAAGCGTTAGCACAACGTGGTTGATGTAGTCGTATGTCTTCACGATCCGACCGATCAAGTACCGAACGCACGGCAGCTCCGAGTTCTGCACACGTTCAACTCGATGACGTCCCTCGAACTCCGATCTAGCCGAGCTTTGAGTGATAGTTCCGTCAGCACGACGGCGTGGTGACGATGATGATGTTCTACCGACGCAGGGCTTCGCCTAAGCACCGCTACGATATTATCGAGGTGAATTATGGTGGAGGGGGCCACCACACACGGCTAAGAGATCCAAGGGATCAATTGTTGTGTCTCCAAGGGGTGCCCCCCTCCCCGTATATAAAGGAGTGGAGGAGGGGGAGGGCCGGCCCTCTCTATGGCGCACCCTAGGAGGAGTCCTACTCCCACCGGGAGTAGGATTCCCCCCTTCCAAGTAGTAGGAGTAGGAGTCAAGGAAAGGGGAGAGAGAAGAGAAGGAAGGAGGGGGCGCAGCCCCTCTCCCTAGTCCAATTCGGACTAGGACTTGGGGGGGGCTCAGCCTCTCCTCTCTCTTTCCCCTAAAGCCCAATAAGGCCCACATACTCCCGGGCGAATTCCCGTAACTCTCCGGTACTCCGAAAAATACCCGAATCACTCGGAACCTTTCCGATGTCCGAATATAGTCGTCCAATATATTGATCTTTACGTCTCGACCATTTCGAGACTCCTCGTCATGTACTCGATCTCATCTGGGACTCCGAACTACCTTCGGTACATCAAAACACATAAACTCATAATATAACCGTCATCGAACTTTAAGCGTGCGGACCCTACGGGTTCGAGAACAATGTAGACATGAACGAGACACGTCTCCGATCTATAACCAATAGCGGAACCTGGATGCTCATATTGGCTCCCACATATTATACGAAGATCTTTATCGGTCAAACCGCATAACAACATACGTTGTTCCCTTTGTCATCGGTATGTTACTTGCCCGAGATTCGATCGTCGATATCTCAATACCTAGTTCAATCTCGTTACCGGCAAGTCTCTTTACTCGTTCCGTAATACATCATCCCGCAACTAACTCATTAGTTACAATGCTTGCAAGGCTTATAGTGATGTGCATTACTGAGTGGGCCCAGAGATACCTCTCCGACAATCGGAGTGACAAATCCTAATCTCGAAATACGCCAACCCAACAAGTACCTTCGGAGACACCTGTAGAGCACCTTTATAATCACCCAGTTATTTGTGTCGTTTGGTAGCACACAAAGTGTTCCTCCGGTAAACGGGAGTTGCATAATCTCATAGTCATAGGAACATGTATAAGTCATGAAGAAAGCAGTAGCAACATACTAAACGATCGAGTGCTAAGCTAACGGAATGGGTCAAGTCAATCACATCATTCTCCTAATGATGTGATCCCGTTAATCAAATAACAACTCTTTGTCCATGGTTAGGAAACATAACCATCTTTGATTAACGAGCTAGTCAAGTAGAGGCATACTAGTGACACTTTGTTTGTCTATGTATTCACACATGTATTATGTTTCCGGTTAATACAATTCTAGCATGAATAATAAACATTTATCATGATATAAGGAAATAAATAATAACTTTATTATTGCCTCTAGGGCATATTTCCTTCATCAAGATCTATAGAGATAGATCATGACGCCTCATTGGTCTTTCACAAAGCATATACCTTGACAAGATATTGAAGAAATTCAATATGGATTAGTCCAAGTTCTTACCTGTATTGTAAGGTGTGAGATTGAGCGCAGCTCAATGCCCGACCTCGGCAGAAGATAGAGAAAAGATGAGTGTCATCCCCTATGCCTCATCCATAGGCTCTATTATGTATGACATGCTGTGTACCAGACCTGATGTGAACCTTGCGATAAGTTTGGTAGGGAGGTACCAAAGTGATCCCGGAATGGAACACTGGACAGCGGTCAAGAATATCCTGAAGTACATGAGAAGGACTAAGGATATGTTTCTCGTTTATGGAGGTGCCGAAAAGCTCGTCGTAAAGGGTTACGTTGATGCTAGCTTCGACACAGATCCGGATGACTCCAAGTCACAAACCGGATACGTGTATATTTTGAATGATGGGGCAGTCAGCTGGTGCAGTTGCAAGCAAAGCGTCGTGGCGGCATCTACATGTGATATTTGTAAAGTACATACAGATCTGAATGTCGCAGATCCGTTGACTAAACCTCTTCCACGAGCAAAACATGATTAGCACCAGAACTCTATGGGTGTTTGATTCATCACAATGTAACTAGATTATTGACTCTAGTGCAAGTGGGAGACTGTTGGAAATATGCCCTAGAGGCAATAATAAAATGGTTATTATTATATTTCCTTGTTCATGATAATTGTCTATTGTTCATGCTATAATTGTATTAAACGGAAACCGTAATACATGTGTGAATACATAGACCACAACATGTTCCTAGTGAGCCTCTAGTTGACTAGCTCGTTGATCAATAGATGGTTGTGGTTTCCTGACCATGGACATTGGATGTCGTTGATAATGGGATCACATCATTAGGATTTAGGAGAATGTTGTGATGGACAAGACCCAATCCCAAGCATAGCACAAGATCGTGTAGTTTGTTTGCTAGAGATTTTCTAATGTCAAGTATCATTTCCTTAGACCATGAGATTGTGCAACTCCCGGATACCGTAGGAATGCTTTGGGTGTATCAAACGTCACAACGTAACTGGGTGGCTATAAAGGTGCACTACAGGTATCTCCGAAAGTGTCTGTTGGGTTGGCACGAATCGAGACTTGGATTTGTCACTCCGTATGACGGAGAGGTATCTCTAGGCCCACTCGGCAATGCATCATCATAATGAGCTCAATGTGACTAAGGAGTTAGCCACGGGATCATGTGTTACGGAACGAGTAAAGAGACTTGCCGGTAACGAGATTGAACAAGGTATGGGGATACCGACGATCGAATCTCGAGCAAGTAACATACCGATGGACAAAGGGAATTGTATACGGGATTGATTGAATCCCCAACATCGTGGTTCATCTGATGAGATCATCGTGGAACATGTGGGAGCCAATATGGGTATCTAGACCCCGCTATTGGTTATTGGCCGGAGAGGTGTCTCGGTCATGTCTGCATGGTTCCCGAACCCGTAGGGTCTACACACTTAAGGTTTGGTGACGCTAGAGTTGTAAAGGGAATTGTATGTGGCTACCGAAGGTTGTTTGGAGTCCTGGATGAGATCCCGAACATGATGAGGAACTCCGGAATGGTCCGGAGGTGAAGATCGATATATTGGACGAAGGGTATTGGAGTCCGGAATTGTTCCGGGGGTACCGGGTGACGACCAGCGTGACCGAAAGGGGTTTCGAAGGCCCCGGCAAGCGTTGGGGGCCTTATGGTCCTAGGGGAGGGGGCACACCAACCCACTAAGGGGCTGTGCTTCCCTCCCACCCCATCTCACGTAACCTGGAGAGGTGGGGTGCATCCCCTAGGGCAGCCGCCCCTCCCGGCTTGGGGGCCAAGTCTCCTAGGGGTGGGGGCGCCCAAACCCATCTAGGGTTCCCCTTGGCCGCCGCCCCCCTCTAGATGCATCTAAGGGGGCCGGCCCCCTCTCCCCTTCACCCTATAAATAAAGGGGGGTGGGAGGGCAGCCGTACCCTTCCCCTGGCGCAGCCCTCCCCCCTCCTACACCTCCTTCTCCTCCGTTGAGCTTGGCGAAGCTCTACCGGAGAACCACGAGCTCCACCACCACCACGCCGTCGTGCTGCTGGAGTTCTCCCTCAATTTCTCCTCCCCCTTGCTGGATCAAGAAGGAGGATACGTCCCCGGGCTGTACGTGTGTTGAACGCGGAGGCGCCGTTCGTTCGGCGCTAGATCGGATCTTCCGCGATTTGAATCGCCGCGAGTACGACTCCATCAATCGTGTTCCTTGCAACGCTTCCGCTTAGCGATCTTCAAGGGTATGAATATGCACTCCCTCTCTCTCGTTGCTAGCATCTCCTAGATTGATCTTAGTGACACGTAGGAAACTTTTTGAATTATTACTACATTCCCCAACATGCTGCTCTTGTCCCTCCTCGAGTCGCCATGGATCACGCGCTGCAGGATCCGCTCCTCTCCCCCTGGGCTGCCGCTCCTCTCCCCCCTGAGCCGACGCTCCTCTCCCCCCTAGCCGCTGCAGCTATCCCTTCATGAACCCCTGTGTATCTCAGGCTGCTAGAGGTGCCCGTCATGATGGGCACGGCAGAATCGCCTGCCGCCGCAGGAGGGAGCCCCACATACCCTAGCTCGATGGGCTCACCAGCCGCCTGGTCGAGGTCCTCACCATGGTCCTCGAGCTCCACAACCATCTTCATAGCCGTCTTAGGCTAAGTTGAAGGGAGCATGGGGCCACGCAAAGAGGTGAGGTCTCCATGGGGACAATGGAGGACGCGACATGAGAGGATGGATGAGAGGAGAAAGAGAGAGGGTCGTGGCCGATGCTTGCTATGATTTACAGAGAGGAAATTCTGATTGGGGGGACATTGAGATGGCACTATTCAGCAACTGCTACAGGCTATGGCGAAATAGAGCAATTGGAAGAAATTGACAAGGTAAGTAACATGATTCAATTTAATCATCTTCAAATATTTGATGATCTGTGAACCTCTTTGAAGTTAAAAAGGTTTCTGTTTAGGCATCTCATAGTTCATTGGATGTAGACAAGTAGGATCAATTACAAATTCTTGGATGTAAATGACTTTCACTTTCTAGCTTTCATAAAATTTAGATATGTACTCTTTAACAGTATGTCGTGGTTGATGGTGGTTCTATGAAGTGATTGAAATTGTCATGTTGGATAATATTGCTTTTACTGGCAGCTGCAGTGCTCTTATTATTATATTTCCACAAATATCATCACCTTTTGCTATTGATGTAATGATATGTTCCTTGACTGAAATCAAACCCTTTAGTATTATTGTTATATTCCTTCACAGAAAGCAAACCTGGTTCATGGCTAACTTATAGAGTAGCGGATACAGAGTTCAAAACCATCAATCTCTGGAACACTCTGGCCATGTATTTGATTTTGTTGAAGACCCAATATATGATGAGGTGCCACATCTCCTGATGTTGAGCTATATGTACTCTACGAGCAGAACCACCATGACAAACATACAGGTCAACAGAATTCAGAAAGTTATAGTTTATTTGCTCTATACAATAATGGCTTCAGTTTCCATGAAAATCGTTAACTGGACTCCCATGACCGAGGTGGTGTATTATTCTGCAAAAAGT
Organism: Aegilops tauschii subsp. strangulata; assembly: GCF_002575655.3. NCBI lineage: Eukaryota > Viridiplantae > Streptophyta > Magnoliopsida > Poales > Poaceae > Aegilops > Aegilops tauschii. Next base: position 431,180,789 of record NC_053040.3, read on the forward strand.
AGTATTTTGCCCTTTAATGTTTTTTCACATCCATGGTCATATATGCTGCTTGGACGAAACAATTCATCAATTCCAACTGCAGCTGGTAGGTGTCGTGATGGACAGGGCGATCACAGCGGACAGGGCACCAACGGCGGTTGCTCGCCCCCACCCCCTGGGGAGCCCTCCATGACGGTGCATGGGAGGAAGAGATGGGGCCATGTCAACGGAGGAGGTAGGCACGACGTGGGTGACGGCGGCGCAGAGCACTTCGACAAGGGAGACTTGAGAATGGGGAACGGTAAGGAAGTTTTTTTTTGAGAGAGATCTTGCCTTCTTTATTGATTCTCAACAATGTTCATCGGTACAAGGTTTTAGTCATGCGGCATGCCCAACCAAATATGTCTCCCTACACCTAGATTACAACCAAATTTGGCGAGATTGTGAGCTAAAGAATGATAAGGAAGATGAGTTCGTGCGTCCTTCTGTCTACCTCAAAGTGCTTTGTTTGGGTCAAGCCCAAATAGTTAAAAAAAGAATAAACTCTTCCCAACCAAACAACTACCTATAAAAATTCACTAACAAAAAGGGCCTAAAAACTACCTGTAAAAAAACTTGACACAGTAAAGAAAGTTTAAAAATGTTCACAGTTTTACATATGTTCACACTATTTTTGTTTCAAAAAATATGTTCACACTTTTAAAAATATATTAAAAGTTCCCAAAAACGAAGTTCCATTTTTACTGAAAAAAAACAATTAGAAATGTAAAACAAAAACATCCTCTTCAAATAAACATCTGTTCAAAAAAAGTTCTTCTTTAGAGAAATGTTCCTATTTTCATAAAAACATTAAATATTCTTAGAAAAGTGTTTCATTTTTATGAAAAATTTAACTTTTATTAAAATAAGCAAATTTCCATGTTTAACCTTATTATTGACGTTTATTAAAATTGGATACAAAAAGGGTGCATAATAGCACATGAAGCAGGGCGTACCTTTTTTTCGTGTGGTGCAACGCATGAACATTTGTACTAGTCTACAGTCTATACATGTTGCTTCGGATTGCAAGGTGGTGATCGATGACATCAAGCAAAAGAGTGGGGCAGTCTATGGTGCCATTATACATGAAATAATATATTACTCTAGTAGTTCCACTTTATGTAATTTCGTTCATGAGTTTAGGAGCTCAAATTTTGAGGCTCACAATTTAGCGAAATATACTTTACAACTAGGGGTTGACTGCCATGTTTGGTTAGGCCATCCGTGATCTTTCTTTCATCCATTTGAACATTGTGACGGTTTAGTAAAGCTTTGCCGACTGTCTAAAAAAATGGAGGTCTCTTGCGTTGTGACTAGTCAACATGTGTCTTTTGGACCCCAAGTGTTGATGTTCAAGCTTTCAGTCGAGATCAGTTTTGGCATCTCGGTAGAATTACAAATATGATACTCCCTCTAATTCAATTTTTTTTCGAGGGTACGCCAATGGCGTACCTTAGCTTTATAGAAGGGAGAGAAATATGTACAAGAGATTACACATGTGCTAGCTAGGCGTCACAAGTCGTCCCTAACCAACCCTCCACACCACTCCCTAGGTCTACTCGGCTACTCTACAACTGGTTGTCCTCCAAACGCTCCTGCCACGGCCCAGGTCCTAAGATCATCGAAGATCATGTCCACCGTATCCCACTCATTCTTGATCATTCCGGTGCCGAAAACCCTCGCGTTCCTTTGCTTCCATAACGTCCAACAGGTTAGCATCACGAAAGAGTCGAAACCTTTCCTGGAGTGCTTATCTATCCGTTTTCTGCCATCCGTCCACGACTGCACCAAACTAGAGTCGAGAGTTGGGCGGAGGTCCACCATCAAACCCATCCTGACGATGCAAGGGAACCAAACTTGCCACGAGAAAACGCACTGCAGCAGTATATGATCGACTGTGTCCTCCTCTTGTTCACACATGTAGCAGTTTGATGTTTGCTCTTGCAACCCGTGCCTGGTTCTTCTATCCGATGTCCACAGTCTGTATTGCACGGCGAGCCACATGAAAATCTTGCACGCAAGAGGTGCCCAACACTTCCATATGGCCCCGAAGGAGTGGAATTTAGTTCCTCCCTCACACAACATCTTGTATGCCGAGGACGCCGTATATACGCCTGTTGCATTCCAAGCCCAGATGGGACGGTCCTCCACCTGATCATCCAGCTGGACCTCCATGAGAATCTCTCAAAGTCCGATGAACTGGGTGAGACCCTCAGTACATAGACTTCCTACTAGATCATCCATCCATGCATGCATGTACATCGCATCTCGCACAAGCCTCCGGTTAGCTACTTGTGTCCGCACCTTTGCTGCCACCAATGGAGCAACCTCTTTGATAGTTGCGCCGTGTATCCATCGGTCTTTCCAGAACAAGGTTTTGTCTCCCGATCCAACCTTCCATTTGACAAGGCTCCCAAATGCTTGGTCAACTTTTTTGTCCGCGGTCAAGTTGAGGCCTTGCCAAGGCCTAGACTCGTCTGTGCGTCGGAGCCATTCCCATCTCAATCTTAAAGCGATGCCGTGTTTATACATGTCAATGACTCCAAGCCCTCCCATGTGCTTCGGCCTGCATACCCTAGTCCATGAGACAACACATTTGCCCCCATTCACCGCCTCCGTCCCAGCCCAGAAGAAGGCTCTACACCCTTTGTCCACTCTTTCCAGGGGCCATTTCGGGGCCTCTGCGATCATGAGGTGATGTGTAGCTCGCGCTCTCATAACTTGGTTGACAAGTATGAGCCTCCCAGGCCTCGTCACCATGCCCCTTTGCCATCCTGGCAAAATGTGTAGGGCTGTATCAACAATGGGTTGCCACTCGGATCTTTTTAACTGTTTTATGCTTAGTTGGAGCCCTAGATATTTGCACGGAAATGTGCCGATCTTCCATGGCAGAGCAGACTTGACAAGCTCCTCATCCTCACTCTCCGCTCTGATCATGATTGCCACTGATTTGGCATAGTTAACTTTGAGTCCTGATGCCACTCCGAAGAGGGTGAGAATTTCCTTAACGAACATGAGATCTGACCAAGTTGGCTTTATGAATATCACCACATCATACGCATATAGAGACAAGCGCTGCATAGGGCTACATCCATTGATGGTACTAAACACTCTGTCCTCATGCGCCTTGCAGATGATTGCCGTAAGAATGTCCATGGCAATGACAAACAGCAAGGGTGATATGGAGTCCCCTTGCCGAAGCCCTTTCGCATGGATGAATTTGTCGCCCGCGCAACCATTCACCAAAACTCTCGAGCTGGCAGTAGTAAGCAGGATCGCGATCCAGGAGATCCAACGCTCCAAGAAGCCTTTAGCCCTTAACACCTCAAACAGAAACGGCCACGCCAGAGAGTCGAATGCTGTAGAGATCTCCAGCTTGAGTAACACACCCTTGGCTTTCCTCCTATGCATCGAACGCGCCATTTGCCGGACCAGGAGGAAGTTGTCATGCAAGCATCTGCCCTTGATGAAAGCGGACTGATTTGTCTGAACTAGCTCTCCCATGCGTGGCCTTAGCCTAGCGGTCAACAGTTTGGATGCTATCTTGGGCATACTATGCAGAAGGCATATAGGCCGGAAGTCAAACACTGCGCATGCTTCCGGGGATTTAGGGATAAGTGTGATCAATGTTTGATTGAGCCTTCCGAATCCCCTCCCGTTGCCGAGGAAAAGTTTGTGCACCGCCGCCACAATATCATCCTTGATGATCTCCCAAGCCTTTTGGAAGAAGAGGCCAATGAACCCGTCCGGCCCAGGCGCCTTGTCCAAAGGCAAATCCTTGATTGCACCCCAAATCTCTTCTTCAGAGAAAACACGGTCTTGCTCCGATAGATCAATACTCGTGACGCCCAGATCTTCCAAATCGAGTGTGAAATCTCGGGCACAGTCTTTGCCAAGTAGCTCTTTGTATGCCTTGTAGAAAGCTTCCTCCTTGCCAATCTGATCTGTGATGATGTTCCCGTCCACGTCAGGGATGGTATGTGGTTTTTCATTCGTCTCCCATTTGCAACCAAGTGGAACAATTGCGTGTTAGCATCTCCCTCTCGCAACCAGGTGACCCTCGATCTCTGTCTCGCAATGGTCCTCTCTAGAGAGGCCAGCCCCAGAACTAGCTGCTTGAGGGTTCTTCTAAGCCATCTCTCCTCCTCCGTAAGTACTCGACTCTCCTGAGCACAGTCAAACCGCAAGATGACTATGTTGGCAATTGCAATTTGCAGTTTTATATTTCCTATCTCCTTTTGTCCCCAAGTTGCAAGTGCACGGGCTGTATTTCGGAGCATGATGTCAAGTCGCATGAAAGGTCAGTTATGTCTGGGTGGCAGACCCAAGCCTCCTTGACGACATCCAAGAACCCGTCCATCTTGACCCAAAATTTCTCGAAACGAAACCTCCTCCTGACATGCACGCGCTCATGTAGCGCAAGGTGGAGCGGGCAATGATCAGAGTACTCCGTAGATAGCGCTTGCAGCAAACAATCTGGATGTTCAAGCTCCCAATCGACGGAGACAAAAGCACAGTCAATCTTTGTGAGTGTGGGTGTCTCCCGTTCATTGCTCCACGTGTACTTGCGTCCATGCAAAAGGAGCTCCTTAAGCGCGTTATCATCGACAAAACGCTTGAACTTTCCCATCATTCTCCTGTCCAGGTTGGAGTTACTTTTGTCTACCGCATATAGGATAAGGTTGAAGTCCCCCATGACAAGCCAAGGCCCTGGGCTTAGCGATCTACGCTCCGTAAGCTCGTTCAAAAAATTGATCTTGTGATCATCCTCCTGCGGCCCGTATACTACTGTTAGCCACCATGGCACTCCCTCCATGGGCGAAACGTATCCAGTAATGCTATGGGAATCATTGACAAAATTTGTCAAGCGTACTCGCGTGGTGTCCCAAGCCACAAGGATACCACCTCTAGTGTCCGACGCCGGCAAATAAGTGAAACCATCATAGTTCGGCCCCATGCATTGCAAGATTACAAAAGTGTCCACCACCTCTAATTTAGTTTCTAAGATACAGACAATCGCCGCGTGACCAGATTTTGCAAATGCTCTAAGCGCCTTCCTTTTTGCTGGATTGTTGAGACCTCGAACATTCCAGCACACCAGCTCCAGGGCGTTGAGAGACATCAGAAAATATGCCTCCAAAGTCACCCGTGCAAACACGCCTACTGCACCAAAACCGGCTCAGCCATCCCTGTCTCCTCTGTAAGATTGAGTGGTATCGCCTTCCCAAATATAGCTGCGATGGCCCTCAACTGCGGCTCCTGAAGTGGTGAGTCAAACACCGTACGCAACTAACCTAGCGCATCCTCCGAGACCGCCAGGTCATCACAGTCAAAACCTAGAGTTTTGAGCAAAACCGTTTCAGCTGCTGAGGCCTTCGTCTTCCTTGTGTTGCCGGCACACATGGATCAGGTTGCACGTCGTGGAGTGAACGGGTCCTGCCCAGTTTTGACCCCACGTGGCCCTTCGAACTCTTTGAGCAGCAGCGGCGCTAGTTTTTTGAGAAGTCTGGCACAAAACGCCTTAATGTTTCCCAGGGCCGCCATCTCCTTAGCAGTTAAGTGCCCCTCTTGAATCTGAGATGCACGTGCACCAACGCCCGTAACGCAGCCGCCATGCAGCTGCATTTGCATGCATGCAGTTCTCGTGGTCACATCGGCCTCCGCAGTGATTGCCTCAGACTCCTGTCCAGCGGGACCCAGTTCAGTCGTATCATTTGCCGAGCGCGCTATCTCCTCCGTTGCTGCTAGCTGCAGCACATCCGACACAGGAGCCCACCCTTTTGCGGTTTTGTCTGGCAGATGCACCAGCGAGGAATCAAGCTGCATGGCCTCCTCACCTGTTCCCGGGTGGGATTGGGTAGTGGTGGCCCCCTCGAGGCAACCCACAACCGTACACGCCAGGTCCACAGCCCTGTCTCCCGAGCAGGGATTGGCCAGGGTTGGCTCCACCAATGCGACGACCAAGTTAGCCTCTCCCAGAGTTTTGTTTGCGCCCTCGGGATCGGAAGGAAACCCTTCCTCAAAAGCCTCGCCCATCGTTTTGTCCTCGTTCCTTTTCTCGACCTCGGTTTCTGGTCCGGGGTTGTCAGCACCCACATCGGATTCCTGATTGGCTCCAGTCCTAATCTCTACCTGGTCAAAAGTGACCTTATCCTGCCCCAGCACAGTGAGCTGCACCGGATTGGCCACCACCTCAGCGTGTGCAGGCCCCACTCCTGTACTCCTCCCTGGATCTTCTGTGGCCAACAGCTGCAGCGCTGGCGGAGCACGTGCGGCAGCGGCCACATCGTCCTTCGGGCTCGCCGCAGTCCCCATGGTACTGCCATCGAGCGCGCATGCCGTCGCCACCGCGCGAGAGGCCATCGGCGGAATGCGCCAGTCTGATGGACCAATGCGCCCAACTAGGGCCTGCCTGTATGAGCGACCTGCTGCGCCACCAGCCGGTGCTCCGCCACGGTGATCACGGACGCCCCTAGTCCATGGCAGCACACGCCATTCGCCCTGGCCGAAATAGTCCCCAAGGTCCTCCGGCATTCCACTTTGCCGGCTTCCATGTGAGCTAGGCGGTCTCAACCAGCGCTCAGGACCCTCGTGATCACGAATTCTCCCAATGTGTATGATGGTTTTGTACTCTAGCAAAGCCCGGGACGTAGGCAATCGTGCGCCCGACCCTACATTCGTCTTCGGCTCCAGCACCCAAAGGCGCTTGTCCACCGGCACCTCCTCCAGGTCGACGCACCAAGCTCGCAACTTGAAGAGGGAGAGATCTTCTCTGTTCTCAGTTTCTGGCGCCAGACTCTCAATCAAGCATGCCGAACCAAGCAACTCAACCGCTGTCTCCTTCGTCCACGCATGGGAAGGAACTCCCTCGATCATAAGGTCAACCTGCGAGCGCATCACCCTGGTAACAGCCTGCGCTTGCTTGAGCCACGGCTTGATGAACAACTTGAAGAAGCCGTGCTCGACGGTGCCCGCAGCTAATGCCCTGTTACGAAGCTCTGGCGTGGCGAACACCACCAAGAAGTCCTCAGGATGGAACTTGTGGACCGAGAAACGATGGCGGGGGATGTGCAGCTCCTTGGAAATTGCCTCGGCCGCCTCCTGGCACGACACCGCCGGTCTGGTGCCGCCCACATAAGCCACCACTGCCAGCCTAAGTCGTTGCTCCAGGTCGTCTATCTCCTGTGTCCAGCGAAGCACGCATACACCACCAGTACCCGCGGCTGCATCAGCCGAAGCATGCACGAACCCCACAGGTGCGATGACCACCGGCACTGGCGAGGTCCTCTCCAGCGGAGAGGTCTGCCTAGTCGCCGGCGTCAGCCTGTGCGCAAGTCCGGCCTGCGTCGGCAGCTGCGAAGACCGCGCAACCTTGGCAACGGCATCTCGCCTGAGCTCTTCCTCTGACCTTGGGCTTCTCGGGCGCTTGCAGTCCGTGGAGATATGGCCCTCCAGCCTGCACCGGATGCAGAGCGGGGGAAAACTGCAGTCGTCTCTCCTGTGTCCCTCTCGGAAGCACTTGAAGTAGAGGCCGAACAGGTCAGCCGGGATCTCCCTCCTCTCCGGCGACGAAGCAGGGGAGCGTGACCTAGATCCACTCGCCGCCGCCATCTTCATCTTCTGGAAAGCTTTCCTCTTGCGCCATAGCGCCTTGCGCGAAGGACCGGGCTTGCGCCAAGGGACGGCGGATCCCGCAGCCGGTCCAGGGTTTGCACCAGCCGGCGCACCTCCAGCGCTAGTCGAACCGCCCTCAGATCCCGACGAGCCCGACAACCCGAGTCCGGAGACGATGGGCTGAAGCCTGGAGGACACCGACGCCGGGCTCGCGGGGCCGTCCGCCATGACGAGAGCGAGCGGAAGCGGAAGGTCCGCGGGGGGGACCGGGGCCCTGGTGGCCGCCGGCGAGAGAGAGATGGACGCCGAGGCAGGAGTGGCCGCCGGCGGGGGAAGGGGAGGGTGGTGGACGCCGGGGCCGGGGTGGCCGCCGGCGGGGGGGAGTTCGCTAGCGGGGGAGTTCGCTGGTTGCTTCGAAATCCCTCCGATTCAATTTAATTGACGCTCTTTTGGTACAACTTTTTGAATCGGAGGTAGTATAATTTTTGGCCCACGGGACAATGGTGGTCCGGACCTAGAAGACACACTCTTCTCCTTTTTTTCATTGTCGAGGCAATTGTTATGTATCACTATATCGTATGTCCAACATGGCAAACATGTGACCGCATAAGTTAAAATGATGGTGGGTGAAGATAAATGTGTTGCATGTGTAAGGGAACGAGTGATGATTGTTTTTACTCTCGAGCACCATGAATATCTTTATTTTGAATATAAAAAATACATTCCAAAAAAGAAAAGGTGATTCTAACTTGTACATGTTAGAATGACACAAAAAAGACAATATGGAGATCTAAAATAGTAAACACTGGTAGTGCTATTCACAATTATGGATCACCCTGTTTTGTTTCTCTACGCAACTTGCAAATAGAACTAATTTTCTTCAACTCATCAATAGTGCATTTTCGACATTTGCGCCCTTTTTTTTCTGTTTATAAGTTTTTTTTGTATTGTTTGAAAACATAGAGCTGTTCAGGAGGCAATATTTATACTGCTTAGGAGGCAATATTTGTTTATAAATTGTAGAAGATTTTCTTTTCAACCCATTTGATGAAAAATCAGCTATTGACATCCTCACTTTAAATAACATATACACTAAAAATGTGCTAACATCTTTCCATGGCCGGTGCAGAACTAAAAACAGTAAACGACTATAATATATATATATATATATATATATATATATATATATATATATATATATATATATATATATATATATATATTGTTTCACTTACATAAGTATATACAGCAAAAGTTTATACGACAAACAACACGGTATGTGTGGTAAGCAACTTCATATTTGAAATTGAGCTATGATGCTTTAGGTCGTTAGAAGATAAAAATAAATCCAGAAAAAAGAAGTCTATACGACAAGATGTGAAGATGTGGTTGTGAACCATTAAAAATGATCAAGAAACTCGTATATGACATATTTTGCTGAATATAAACAGGCTCGTCAGATCCAATCTATGTTCTGACTGGCTCAAGTAGCTTTCTGCTAATTTTAACTGAAATAAGTTTCTTAAAAATGCTACAATTACATGTATTGTGCTTGGGTCCAACAAGGACAGAGAAAAGGTCCCTAAAAAAGGCGAATTCCTAAGTAACGGCTGGAACAGTTGATCCAATTTCAGGAAATTAGGGTACCCATCTCAGGTTGTGGTTCCATGTCTCCACAATAATAGACCAGGGTTTCTTGGATGTTTTGTTTTTCTGTTAGTTGTATGTAAGGACAAAGACATGACTGCATATCAATATATGTTACAGAATGGGCTTATGTTGAAATAACTGGCCTCAATTTAGGCGTGGGCCAAACCCTTCTCCCCCTGTCCAAGGGCCGGCTCTGATGAGATGGAAACTGAGATCACTTGGCAGAGGTTTCTTTTCCGTCAGAACCAGCCGTATTTCTACCTTCCCTAAAAAAAAACCGTATTTCTACCTCGGAACTCATGAAAACTTTGGCATACCCACCTCGTCGGAGGACGGGCCATGGCATGGCATGGCAACCACGAGTTCAGATAATTTGCTTGCGCGGCCGTACGACGCAGGGGCTCTCAGTCCCAAAATTTCTTCCGAGTCGTTACATTCCAGGTTCTCAACATGCAGCTATTCTATGCCATGCACCTATGCCGTCCTGCGCCGACCTGACTAGTTGCTCACAGGTCACACAGCACTGCTGATATGGGGCTAGGAAACCAAGCCCGGCCACGAAATTTTGCCCACTCTGTTCTTAACAACACTGGCTGCCACCTGTATAACAGTCAGACATCACATAGCCGTTAGTAAAAGCTTGACCGAGACCTTATTCATAGATGATATGAGCTCAATGTAAACATGGATCAACTGGGGGGTATTCAGCAGCGCCGCTGCTCTTTTCCAAAAGCAAGGCAGCTGAAGAGATGGTATAACCCGCTCCAGTACAGAATTGGAGCTTGTCAATCTAATATATTGATCAGTATAGCAAGGAAAGTGCAGCACACCGACAAACAGCAAGATGAAAACCTGATCTATCCTTCAGCTCTCTCCAGTCATCAAAGCTTGGTAATATAAGACTTTAGAGAAAATGGCACATCCAGTTAGTAAATTTCGGCTACACTGAAGTGCTATGTGTGACGCATTTTCGTTGTCAGTCAATTTGTTTACTCTAGCATGTGATAGTTAATCCATTTCCTGGTGTCCCTAGTTTAATATCATCTGATCAGCAAACTAGCTACGTTAGCAGGACAGTTTTTTCAGAGGTGGACAGCTTTGAGTAGCAGCCAAGCAACCACATTTGTTCAGTATCGCCATAGTGTATACAAGCATATTTGCTCATTGGTGTTTCTTGTTTTTTGTAGCGTACCAATAACACAGGAAGAAATGCAGATGTTCTGTGGAAAATGAGTGCATCTGGCATTCACCTCTTCTTTTTAAAACCGGAACCCCCCTCATTTCTGTTCTAATAACTGGATGAGTAAGATTCTGCTTGAAATAAGTCTGCTAGTAACATGTTCCCAGACAAGCTGGGCTCTCGAGACTCCAGAGTATCTGAAATTGATTTTGGTTGTCATGTGGAGACAAGAAAAGTTGTGTTGAATTGCATGCTTAATGACAGGAAATTCAGTCTTGGGCCTTTGTGGTTCATTTGAGAGAGAGGCAAAAAAAGAAGAAAAAAAAGGTTACACAAGAGAACTAAGGAAAAAGCTTTATGGGGTGTGCATATGATGTATAAAGCAATGAAAACATACACTGCTGCTCATACACTGCTGCTTTCACTGCAAATTGCTCAGACAAAATGTGCAGACTTGTATCAACCACCCTGTAAAAAGGAAAAATATGTATGTTTTATAATATAGATAACTCGGCTTACCATAAATCCAATCAGAAAGTAAAGGCCAAAGAACTGCAAGTTACGTCCTTGGTTAGTCTAATCGATGAACTTGTCGTGCCATCACCAGAATGAGCATAAATATCTCACAGAAGCACATATACCACCAATAATTGCGCTTCGGAACAAAAAACACCAGACACCATAACTGAAACTAGTTACTGCCTTTACTACTTTTTGGAACTAGATCACCACAGCTACGATTCAAGTTCTCATCTCCCTACTGCTTACGGCCAGGACGGCGATGATTGGCTACAGTTAGTTATATCTGCTCAAACCTGCTACAACTAGCCATCTCTTTGTCCTGCATTTTCTCTGCCCTCAAGTATGCAAGTTTTCAAGAATTGGTATTTCTTTAACTTTGCTCGGTGAGAGTTGGCATATTATCATTAATCAATACAGTATATTCTTGTTATTTCTGCAATAGAAGAAAAGGACATCACTTATTTGCCTGAAGAGACCAAAAATACGTGTGGAACGGGAAAACCAACAAAGGGTAAATTGGTTTAGGCAGTAGATTGGTTTAGCTGGCTACTTGCATAACACAAACATTAAGTTTTACACTAAGTTTCCATTAAGCCAATTCATCTTGGTCAAGTAAAAGGAAAACTCAGAGCTTTACAACAGAAAGCGTTTAAAATAGAAGCAATCAAGTAAGGGATTTTCATATTTCAGTAGGTAAAATAAAAAATTGGCTCAGGTTCCAGAGTATTTACATCATAGCCTGTTTAAATTAAAATAGCGAGAAAAACCCAGCTATTAGTATTAGTATATCTTTATTGCCATGTAAGTTTCTCTGCATTTCTTTCAGGCAATGAACCGGTTTTTGGAGTGTGGTAAGGTAGGACTGCAAACCAAGCTATACCAGCAAATGCAGGTATGATACAAGGATAAAACTAAAGTCGATTGAAACACGCTGGTTTGTAGTTTATATTGATCCATCTACAACGTACTGTTGCATAGGTTATTGAATTTATCTCAGGCAGCAAACTGATTTTTAGAGAAGGGGCGGGCAGCCGACAAGTGCTACTCCCTCCAATCCATATAACTTGTCTTAGATTTGTCTAGATACGGATGTATCTAACACACAAGTAATATGGATCGGAGGGAGTAATATATATGAGGGAAATTCCATTGAAACAATATACAAAACGCAAGTGTTAGCCACCAAAAACGTGATTGCCTACCACAGTATTGTAGCAACCGTTTTGGTTCTAAAGTTTAAGTTTGAAATATTACAATACAACTACACATTAGAGTACATTGTGTCGCTGTTAGCTGCCCTTTGGTAAAACGATGTCCATGTGATTAGCATCCATATGTAACTTAGGCCCTCCTTGCTCAGGGAGAAGTAGGCAAAATAAGTACTGATGACCAAAACTGTACAGAATGCAGCACATATCTAATACGGCTACTAATAGTTGGCACTTGCCAGTAAACCAGGGAAGTGGTTACCTCATGTACGCTCTTGACTATTCGTGCTAACAATAAATCTTGCAGAACTCATCTCCTTCTAATGCCAATGCTCTTCTTCTTCTGTGTGATCGAAAAACGTCTTGACATTGCAACATTGTAAAATTTTCTCATATGCTCTGAAAGCCGATGTATTGCGCCAAGGTTGCCAGCAGCTGATAATTGCAGCATGATAGAATCAAACTTCTTGTACGACAGTTTCATGTCATGGTTTATTACTTCATCTAGAAGAGTGGTCGCGTCTTCCGTTCTTCCACAATCAAACAGCCCATCAATCATTATTTCGTATGTATCAACAGCACGCCGACATCCTCTCTTGTCCATTTCAGTCCAAATATCGAGTGCCCTGTGTGGCTCTCTCATCCCAAAAAACATCATCATCAGCATATTGTAAGTATGAACACTGGGCTCACAGTGTGCTTCTATCATCCTCTCGGCAAGTTTGAGCGCATCATCAGCCTTCTGAAGACTACAAAGCACCTCAAGAAAGCAATTGTAAGTGACAATGTCAGGAGGAAACCCAGCCTTCCCCATCTCCTCCAAAATGCAGTAGGCAGCATCGAGTCTATCCACCAAGCACATGCCTTCAATCAAATCTTTAAAGGTTGATACATCAGGCATGCAGCCACGTTTAATCATATCTGAAATCAGCTCAAAGCACTCGTCCATCCGATCAGCTTTGGCTAGCGCAACAATCATAATAGCATATACCTTAGCAGTGGGAGAGGATATCTTCGACCCCTCGGTCCTCATGAACTCAAACAACTCTCTTGCCTCCGAGATCAAACCAGCGCTGCAGAACGAGTCAATAGCAGCAATGTACGTGAAGTTCTCTGGGGTGTGCTTCATCTGAATCATTTCCTCGAGCACCTTCATGGCCTTCTTGGGGTCCCTGGCGCGGCACCACCCAAAGAAGAGGATGCTGTAGGTCTCGGCATTTCCCTGCAGCTTCTTCTTCACGCGACCAAACACCGTCTCCGCCTCCCTGACCATCCCGCACTTGCAGAACGCGTCCAGGAGGATGTTGAGCGCGTCGGTCTCCGGCGGCGTGCGCATCCGCACCCGCCGCTTCTTTGCCAGCTTCCTGAGGTTGGTGAGGTGCTTCTCGGTGTAGGCGCGCAGGATGCCCAGCAGGTCCTCGACGGGCACCGACCTCGTGCCGTGGCGCTTCATGTGGTCGAGCACGTCGCAGAGGACGCCGAACTGGCGGGACTTGTACCGCGTGCCGGAGAGGATGTCGATCATGTCGTTGTACGTCCGGTGCTCGTGCTCGTAGTTGTCCTGCTGGGACGCCCAGGCGAAGAAGCGGAAGGCCAGCTTCTCCTCGTAGCGCAGGCGGTGCATCACGTCGGCCACGAGCGAGGTGGTCAGCTCGGCGCCCAGCGCGTCGAGGGCGGCCTCCGTGCCCTCGTTGGAGCCCTCCTCTGTCTCCGTCACCGCGTCGTAGATCCTGTCGGACAGAGACGCGACGTGCTCCTCCTGGAGGTTGGTGGGGAGGAGGACGTGCCCGGAGGAGAACCGTCGCGCCGGGAGGTCCGGGAGACGGCGCCGCGGGGGCGGGGGCGGGGGCGGGGCCTGAGCGCGGTTTGAAGGCGGGGAGGATGCGCGCGAGTAGTATGCGGCGGCGGGGGAGGACGAGGGCGCGGCGGCGAGAAGGCGGTGGAGGTGGCGGAGCCGGAGGGGGAGGTTGGGGGATATCATGTGGCTTGGGAACGCGAGGCAACGGGGGATGGGGGATTCGGAGGCTGAAACGGACACGGCGGCCGGCGGCCGGCGGCGCGGAGGGTGCTTGTTTCGATGGTGGGTTCTGACGACTGAGAAGAGGGAGGGGATTGTAGGCCTAACACTGTGGCCCAGACAGACTATCTAGGCTAAGCGGGCCGAACGTAATGAATTGGACTCATTACACACATTTTTCCAATCCCTAAAAAAAAACACATTCTTCCATCTTCTATAAAACATTTTTCCTTAAATCCTTTATTAAAACTAATTCCCCTAAAATATTAAAATTAATAATTAATAAAAAATAAACATTAAAACATGATGTAAGGTTTTGTCGTCCGCTTCTCCTTCATATGTTTCCCCTCCCTCTCGCATTTTGATTTTTTAATCAATTTTCCCTAAAAACCGCCTCAATTGCTCCACATTTTATTACCTTATCAGATAAAATTATATTTTCTTTGGTAAGTCAATAAGCGCTTAATTACTAAATAAGTGTTTATCAAACAGAATATATTTTTATACAATCACATTCATATGAGCAGGTAAATTACGGGCTAACCTACTACTCCCTCCGTTCTGAACTATTTGTCGCTTGTATGGATATATCTAAATGTATTTTAGTTCTAGATACATCTATTTCTGCGACGAGTAATTTGGAACGAAGGGAGTAGATATTTATGCCTCATTGCAACGCACATGCAATTGTATAGTTCCTCAAAACAAGTATAGACACGCTGCATTTTTTATGAGTATTTATCTAGAAAAAAATTGATAGAACCAACGGAGATAACTGAGCTGCATATCAGGCCAAAAATGATTCTTAGTAAATCATATATCTTCTTTTCTTTTTAATTGATGAGGTGCATACATGGACTATATTAGCAAAACAATAAAGGAAAACAACTAACTTAGAGTCCTACGCGTCCGTTTAGTTCTCCTAATTTATAATTCATGTGCGGGGTCAACCACGTCTTATAATGTGCTCACACGCACAACCACATGAGTTGCATCATCTGGCTGTCGTCGCGACATTCCCATTCCCATTCTTGTCCCCATCCTTCTCCGCAAGGGTGTCCATGGGCATGTGCGACCGCTCAGGGCCCCCCAGTTATGCGTCCAATGTCTAGTACATTGTTGTTTTTGGCCCTTTTTCACACTTAGTCGCTTGCTCCTCCAAACTAGGTCTGCTCATAAATCTCCCAAAATGAGCCTTTCCCGAGTCCCGATCTACATAGTCTGCCAATCCATCGATCTTTCTCGAGACGAATTGATGGAAGTGTGCCGGAGACGAACTGACTGAAGTGCGGTGCCACCACACTGTTACGTGGGTAGGACAATGGTGTTGTCTCACTTTTGATTGCTTCATTTTGTGCCCGAAAACACAATTCATAGCCCTGCTCGTATGAAGAACTAATTTCATGATTCTACTGGCCGTCGGACACTCGGCAAGTTGCAGCAAATCCCAATGCACAAGTAGAAGCAGCTGCTGAGACCAAGGTAAGGCCATCACCGATCTGTCTGTCAGGAGCAATTAAATTGAATCCCTATTTAATTTAGACTATTTTGCGCCATTGAATAATTATATTGGTGAGTATATTGTGTGCATATGCATCAATTCATCAATCAAATTTTTAGGGAAGATACATAGTAGGTTAGTTAATCAACTTGATACACACCAAGATTTCCAAGATAGTTGCTCGTTTAAAATTCGGTTTAGTCTTTTTTGTAGTATTATCTTGACAAGCCTAAAATTTATGCAGTGTTTGAATTTATTCGAATTTCTTTATTAGAAAATCGTGTATTCTAGAAATTTTAGGTCCACAATTTGCATTTTGCACTGGGGCCCCGAATTTCTGGAGACTTCCTTGCTTCTTCGAGTTTAGAAAATAAAAAGGTGGGTTTGCCAAATCAGTGGCGAAGCTTCCTAGGGCCAAAGGGGGCCATGGCCCCCCTACACTAGAAACTTAATTTTCAAGCTTAAATATAAAATATTACTCTTGGCCTCTCAACTGTGTTTTGGCCCTCTCAGCATTCTCCATCAAGCTCCACCACTTTTGCCGAATGATGTTCATCATAGAAAATGAGGTTAATTAGCGACTACAGTTAATGTCTTACACACCCATGATATTGTTGCTTAATCTGTACGGGGTCAGTATCTTGCGCCTAATTCTTTTTTACATCACAAGGAGGGGCTGAAATGTTATACTCAAAAGTCACTGGTGTTAACTTTTGCTGCGGTGCTTTTATTTGCTTCCTCTTTAGATTAGCATATACATGTGCTTCCTATTTGTTTGTTGGCTAGCTAGTGATATGATTTCTTCTGCTAGGCCATTCATGTATGTGGGATGATGAGATTGACGTGTCTTCATGTTGCATGCATTCCAATGTTAGTTGAAGTGTAGTTTTAGTGATATCACATGTGTGAAAAACATACAATGTCATGTGTTGGATGTAGTTTATGAAGGAAATATGCCCTAGTGGCAATAATAAAGTGTTATTTATATTTCCATATATCATGGTAAATGTTTATTATTCATGCTAGAATTGTATTAACCGGAAACTTAGTACATGTGTGAATACATAGACAAACAGAGTGTCACTAGCAGTGTGCCTCTACTTGACTAGCTCGTTGAATCAAAGATGGTTAAGTTTCCTAGCCATAGAAATGAGTTGTCATTTGATTAACGGGATCACATCATTAGAGAATGATGTGATTGACTTGACCCATTCCGTTAGCCTAGCACTTGATCGTTTAGTTTATTTGCTATTGCTTTCTTCATGACTTATACATGTTCCTATGACTATGAGATTATGCAACTCCCGAATACCGGAGGAACACTTAGTGTGCTACCAAACATCACAACATAACTGGGTGATTATAAAGGTGCTCGGCAGGTGTTTTCGATGGTGTTTGTTGAGTTGGCATAGATCGAGATTAGGATTTGTCACTCCGATTGTCGGAGAGGTATCTCTGGGCCCTCTCGGTAATGCACATCACTATAAGCCTTGCAAGCAATGTGAATAATGAGTTAGTTGCGGGATGATGCATTACGGAACGAGTAAAGAGACTTGCCGGTAACGAGATTGAACTAGGTATTGAGATACCGATGATCGAATCTCGGGCAAGTAACATACCAATGACAAAGGGAACAACGTATGTTGTTATGCGGTTTGACCGATAAAGATCTTCGTAGAATATGTGGGAGCCAATATGAACATCCAGGTTCTGCTATTGGTTATTGACCGGAGACGTGTCTCGGTCATGTCTACATAGTTCTCGAACCTGTAGGGTCCGCACGCTTAACGTTCGGTGACGATCGGTATTATGAGTTTATGTGTTTTGATGTACCGAAGGTAGTTCAAAGTCCCGGATATGATCACAGACATGACGAGGAGTCTCGAAATGGTCGAGACATAAAGATTGATATATTGGACGGCTATATTCGGACACCGAAAGTGTTCCGGGTGATTTCGGAGAAAACCGGAGTGCCGGAGGGTTACCGGAACCCCCCCCCCCCCCCCCGGGAACTAGTGGGCCTAGATGGGCCTTAGTGGAGAGAGAGGGGCTGCCAGGGCAGGCCGCGCGCCCCCTCCCCCTGGAGTCCGAATTGGACTAGGAGGGGGGGTGGCACCCTCCCTTTCCTTCCCCTCTCCCACTCCTTCCTTCCCCCTCCTAGTAGGACTAGGAAAGGAGGAATCCTACTCCTACTAGGAGGAGGATTCCTCCCCTCCTTGGCGCGCCCTAGGGCCGGCCGGCCTCCCCCTTGCTCCTTTATATACGGGGGCATGGGGCATCTTAGAACAGACAACAGACAACTGTCTTAGCCGTGTGCGGTGATGACCCACAAGTGTAGGGATCTATCGTAGTCCTTTCGATAAGTAAGAGTGTCGAACCCAACGAGGAGCAGAAGGAAATGACAAGCAGTTTTCAGTAAGGTATTCTCTGCAAGCACTGAAATTATCGGTAACAGATAGTTTGTGGTAAGGTAATTTGTAACGGGTAACAAGTAACCAAAGTAAATAAGGTGCAGCAAGATGGCCCAATCCTTTTTGTAGCAAAGGACAAGCCTGGAAAAACTCTTATATGAAGGAAAACGCTCCCGAGGGCACATGGGAATTATCTTCAAGCTAGTTTTCATCACGCTCATATGATTCGCGTTCGTTACTTTGATAATTTGGTATGTGGGTGGACCGGTGCTTGGGTGATGCCCTTCCTTGGACAAGCATCCCACTTATGATTAACCCCTATTGCAAGCATCCGCAACTACAAAAGAAGTATTAAGGTAAACCTAACCATAGCATGAAACATATGGATCCAAATCAGCCCCTTACGAAGCAACACATAAACTAGGGTTTAAGCTTCTGTCACTCTAGCAACCCATCATCTACTTATTACTTCCCAATGCCTTCCTCTAGGCCCAAACAATGGTGAAGTGTCATGTAGTCGACGTTCACATAACACCACTAGAGGAAAGACAACATACATCTCATCAAAATATCAAACGAATACCAAATTCACATGACTACTTATAGCAAGACTTCTCCCATGTCCTCAGGAAGAAACGTAACTACTCACAAATCATATTCATGTTCATAATCAGAGGGGTATTAATATGCATAAAGGATCTTAACATATGATCTTCCACCAAATAAACCAACTAGCATTAACTACAAGGAGTAATCAACACTACTAGCAACCCACGGGTACCAATTTGAGGTTTTGATACAAAGATTGGATACAAGAGATGAACTAGGGTTTGAGAGGAGATGGTGCTGGTGAAGATGTTGATGAAGATTGACCCCCTCTCGATGAGAGGAATGTTGGTGATGACGATGGCGATGATTTCCCCCTCCCGGAGGGATGTTTCCCCGGCAGAACAGCTCCGCCGGAGCCCTAGTTGGTTCCGCCAAGGTTCCGCCTCGTGGTGGCGGTGTTTCGTACTGAAAGTTTGCTTATGATTTTTTCCAGGGTAAAAGACTTCATATAGCAGAAGATGGGCATCGGAGGCCTGCCAGGGGGCCCACGAGGCAGGGGGCACGCCCAGGGGGGTAGGGCGCGCCCCCACCCTCGTGGATGGTGGGTGGCCCCCCTCTGGTACTTTCTTCACTCAGTATTTTTTATTAATTCCAAAAACTGCTTCCGTGAAGTTTCAGAACTTTTGGAGCTGTGCAGAATAGGTCTCTAATATTTGCTTCTTTTCCAGCCCAGAATTCCAGTTGCCGGCATTCTCCCTCTTCATGTAAACCTTGTAAAATAAGAGAGAAAAGGCATAAGTATTGTGACATAATGTGTAATAACAACCCATAATGCAATAAATATCGATATAAAAGCATGATGCAAAATGGACGTATCATGCGGTGCCCCCCTCCACCATAATCCACCTCGGTCATATCATTGTAGTGCTTAGGCGAAGCCCTGCGCCGGTAACTTCATCATCACCGTCATCACTCCGTCGTGCTGACAAAGGTCTCCCTCGACACTCAGCTGGATCGAGAGTTCGCGGGACGTCACCGAGCTGAACGTGTGCAAACCGCGGAGGTGCCGTACTTTCAGTACTAGGATCGGTCGGATCGTGAAGACGTACAACTACATCAACCGCGTTGTCATAACGCTTCCGCTTTCGGTCTACGAGGGTACGTAGACAACACTCTCCCCTCTCGTTGCTATGCATCACCTAGATGGATCTTGCGTGTGCGTAGGATTTTTTTTGAAATTACTGCGTGTTGGAAATATGCCCTAGAGGCAATAATAAAATGGTTATTATTGTATTTCCTTGTTCATGATAATTGTCTGTTGTTCATGCTATAATTGTATTAACTAGAAACCGTAATACATGTGTGAATACATAGACCACAACATGTCCCTAGTAAGCCTCTAGTTGACTAGCTCGTTGATCAATAGATGGTTATGGTTTCCTGACCATGGACATTGGATGTCATTGATAACGGGATCACATCATTAGGAGAATGATGTGATGGACAAGACCCAATCCTAAGCATAGCACAAGATCGTGTAGTTCGTTTGCTAGAGCTTTTCTAATGTCAAGTATCATTTCCTTAGACCATGAGATTGTGCAACTCCTGGATACCGTAGGAATGCTTTGGGTGTACCAAACGTCACAACGTAACTGGGTGGCTATAAAGGTGCACTACAGGTATCTCCGAAAGTGTCTGTTGGGTTGGCACGAATCGAGACTGGGATTTGTCACTCCGTATGACAGAGAGGTATCTCTGGGCCCACTCGGTAATGCATCATCATAATGAGCTCAATGTGACTAAGGAGTTAGCCACGGGATCATGCGTTACGGTACGAGTAAAGTGACTTGCCGGTAACGAGATTGAACAAGGTATTGGGATACCGACGATCGAATCTCGGGCAAGTAACATACCGATTGACAAAGGGAATTGTATACGGGATTGATTGAATCCTCGACATCGTGGTTCATCTGATGAGATCATCGTGGAACATGTGGGAGCCAACATGGGTATCCAGATCCCGCTGTTGGTTATTGACTGGAGAGTCGTCTCGGTCATGTCTGCATGTCTCCCGAACTCGTAGGGTCTACACACTTAAGGTTCGGTGACGCTAGAGTTGTAGAGATATTAGTATGCGGTTAACCGAAAGTTGTTCGGAGTCCTGGATGAGATCCCGGACGTCACGAGGAGTTCCGGAATGGTCCGGAGGTAAAGATTTATATATGGGAAGTCCTATTTTGGCCACCAGAAAATGTTCGGGATTTTTCGGTATTGTACCGGGAAGGTTCTAGAAGGTTCCGAAGTGGGGCCCACCTGCATGGGGGACCCACATGAACGTGGGTAGTGGGGGCAAGGCCCCACACCCCTGGTCAAGGCGCACCAAGATCCCACCTTAGAAGGAATAAGATCATATCCCGAAGGGATAAGATCAAGATCCCTAAAAAGGGGGGATAACAATCGGTGGGGAAGGGAAATGATGGGATTTGTTTCCCCCACCTTTGCCAACGCCCCAATGGACTTGGAGGGCAAGAAACCAGCCCCCTCCACCCCTATATATAGTGGGGAGGCGCATGGGAGCAGCACCCCAAGCCCTGGCGCCTCCCTCCCTCCCGTGACACCTCTTCCTCCCCGCTTGCGCTTGGCGAAGCCCTGCCGGGATCCCGCTACTTCCACCACCACGCCGTCGTGCTGCTGGATCTCCATCAACTTCTCCTCCCCCCTTGCTGGATCAAGAAGGAGGAGACGTCCCCGCTCCGTACGTGTGTTGAACGCGGAGGTGCCGTCCGTTCGGCGCTAGGATCATCGGTGATTTGGATCACGACGAGTACGACTCCATCAACCCCGTTCTCTTGAACGCTTCCGCGCGCGATCTACAAGGGTATGTAGATGCACTCCCCTCTCTCTCGTTGCTAGATGACTCCATAGATTGATCTTGGTGATACGTAGAAAATTTTAAATTTCTGCTACGTTCCCCAACACTGCATTCCCCAACAGTGGCATTCGAGGCAGGTCTTTGCGTAGATGTTATACGCACGAGTAGAACACAAAGAGTTGTGGGCTATAATTGTCATACTGCTTACCAGCATGTCATACTCTGATTCGGCGGTATTGTTGGATGAAGCGGCCCGGACCGACATTACGCGTACGCTTACGCGAGACTGGTTCTACTGATGTGCTTCGCACACAGGTGGCTGGTGGGTGTCAGTTTCTCCAACTTTAGTTGAATCGAGTGTGGCTACGCCCGGTCCTTGTTGAAGGTTAAAACAGCACACTTGACGAACAATCATTGTGGTTTTGATGTGTAGGTAAGAACGGTTCTTGCTTAGCCCGTAGCAGCCACGTAAAACTTGCAACAACAAAGTAGAGGACGTCTAACTTGTTTTTGCAGGGCATGTTGTGATGTGATATGGTCAAGACATGATGCTAAATTTTATTGTATGAGATGATCATGTTTTGTAACGGAGTTATCGGCAACTGGCAGGAGCCATATGGTTGTCGCTTTATTGTATGCAATGCAATCGCCCTGTAATTGTTTTTACTTTATCACTAAGCGGTAGAGATAGTCGTAGAAACAATAGTTGGCGAGACGACAACGATGCTACGATAGAGATCAAGGTATCGCGCCGATGACGATGGTGATCATGACGGTGCTTTGAAGATGGAGATCAAAGGCACAAGATGATGATGGCCATATCATATCACTTATATTGATTGCATGTGATGTTTATCCTTTATGCATCTTATTTTGCTTAGTTCGGCGGTAGCATTATAAGATGATCTCTCACTAAATTTCAAGGTATAAGTGTTCTCCCTGAGTATGCACCGTTGCTATAGTTCGTCGTGCGGAGACACCACGTGATGATCGGGTGTGATAAGCTCTACGTTCACATACAACGGGTGCAAGCCAGTTTTGCATACACAGAATACTCGGGTTAAACTTGACGAGCTTAGCATATGCAGATATGGCCTCGGAACACTGAGACCGAAAGGTCGAGCATGAATCATATAGTAGATATGATCAACATAGTGATGTTCACCATTGAAAACTACTCCAACTCACGTGATGATCGGACATGGTTTAGTTGATTTGGATCACGTGATCACTTAGATGATTAGAGGGATGTCTATCTAAGTGGGAGTTCTTAAGTAATATGATTAATTGAACTTTAATTTATCATGAACTTAGTACCTGATAGTATTTTGCATGTCTATGTTGTTGTAGATAAAGGGCCCGTGTTGTTATTCCGTTGAATTTTAATGCGTTCCTAGAGAAAGCTAAGTTGAAAGATGATGGTGGTGCTACCTCTTGAGCATGCGTTGGTTTTCCCTTGAAGAGGAAAGAGTGATGCAGCAAAGTAGCGTAAGTATTTTCCTCAGTTTTTGAGAACCAAGGTGTCAATCCAGTAGGAGGCCACGCTCAAGTCCCTCGCACCTACACAAACAAATAAGAACCTTGCAACCAACACGTTAAAGGGGTTGTCAATCCCTTCACGGCCACTTGCAAAAGTGAGATCTGATAGAGATGATAAGATAATATTTTTGGTATTTTTATGATAAAGATAAAAAGTAAAGATTGCAAAGTAAACAAAGATAGAAATAGCTTGTTGACGGAAGATTAATATGATGGAAAATAGACCCGGGGGCCATAGGTTTCACTAGTGGCTTCTCTCAAGATAGCATAAGTATTACGGTGGGTGAAAAAATTACCGTCGAGCAATTGATAGAATTGAGCATAGTTATGAGAATATCTAGGTATGATAATGTATATAGGCATCACGTCCGTGACAAGTAGACCGACTCCTGCCTGCATCTACTACTATTACTCCACACATCGACCGCTATCCAGCATGCATCTAGAGTATTAAGTTCATAAGAACGGGGTAACGCTTTAAGCAAGATGACATGATGTAGAGGGATAAACTCATGCAATATGATATAAACCCCATCTTTTTATCCGCGATGGCAACAATACAATACGTGTCATTTCCCCTACTGTCACTAGGATCGAGCACCGCAAGATTGAACCCAAAGCTAAGCACTTCTCCCATTGCAAGAAAGATCAATCTAGTAGGCCAAACCAAACTGATAATTCGAAGAGACTTGCAAAGATAACCAATCATACATAAACGAATTCAAAGAAGATTCAAATATTGTTCATAGATAATATTGATCATAAACCCACAATTCATCGGATCTCGACAAACACACCGCAAAAGAAGATTACATCGAATAGATCTCCAAGAGAATCAAGGAGAACTTTGTATTGAGATCCAAAGAGAGAGAAGAAGCCATCTAGCTAATAACTATGGACCCGAAGGTCTGAGGTAAACTACTCACACATCATCGAAGAGGCTATGGTGTTGATGTAGAAGCCCTCCGTGATCAATGCCCCCTCCGGCAGGACGCCGGAAAAGGCCCCAAGATGGGATCTCACGGGTACAGAAGGTTGCAGCGGTGGAATTAGGTTTTCGTGGTGCTCCTCGATGGTTTGGGGGTACGTAGGTATATATAGGAGGAAGAAGTAGGTCGGTGGAGTGCGCGCCCAGGGGGGTAGGCGCGCCCCCCTGCCTCGTGGCCTCCTCGTATGTTTCTTGACGTCCACTCCAAGTCCTCTGGATCACGTTTGTTCCAAAAATAACTCTCCGAAGGTTTCATTCCGTTTGATATTCTTTTTCTGCGAAACACTGAAATAGGCAAAAACCAGCAATTTGGGCTGGGCCTCCGGTTAATAGGTTAGTCCCAAAAATAATATAAAAGTGTATAAATAAGCCCATTAAACATCCAAAACAGAATATATAATAGCATGGAACAATAAAAAATTATAGATACGTTGGAGACGTATCAGGTAGCAATTACACTGACTGGGTCCGTAACTTGAGGATTATCCTCATTCCTGCCCAGAAGAGTTACGTCTTGGAAGCACCGCTAGGTGCCAAACCCGCTGCAGGAGCAACGCCAGATGTTATGAACGTCTGGCAGAGCAATGCTGATGACTACTCGATAGTTTAGTGTGTCATGCTTTACGGCTTAGAACCGGGACTTCAACGACGTTTTGAACGTCATGGAGCATATGAGATGTTCCAGGAGTTGAAGTTAATATTTCAAGCAAATGCCCGGATTGAGAGATATGAAGTCTCCAATAAGTTCTACAGCTGCAAAATGGAGGAGAATAGTTCTGTCAGTGAGCATATACTCAAGATGTCTGGGTATAACAATCACTTGATTCAACTGGGAGTTAATCTTCCTGATGATAGTGTCATTGACAGAATTCTTCAATCACTGCCACCAAGCTACAAGAGCTTCGTGATGAACTATAATATGCAAGGGATGGATAAGACAATCCCCGAGCTCTTCGCAATGCTAAAGGCTGCGGAGGTAGAAATCAAGAAAGAGCATCAAGTGTTGATGGTCAACAAGACCACCAGTTTCAAGAAAAAAGGGTAAAGGGAAGAAGGGGAACTTCAAGAAGAACGGCAAGCAAGTTGCTTCTCAAGTGAAGAAGCCCAAGTCTGGACCTAAGCCTGAGACTGAGTGCTTCTACTGCAAAGGGACTGGTCACTCGAAGCGGAACCGCCCCAAGTATTTGGCGGATAAGAAGGATGGCAAGATGAACAAAGGTATATGTGATATACATCTTATTGATGTGTACCTTACTAATGCTCGCAGTAGTGCCTGGGTATTTGATACTAGTTCTGTTGCTAATATTTGCAACTCGAAACAGGGACTACGGATTAAGCGAAGATTGGCTAAGGACGAGGTGACAATGCGCGTGGGAAATGGTTCCAAAAGTCGATGTGATCGCCGTCGGCACGCTACCTCTACATCTACCTTCGGGATTAGTTTTAGACCTAAATAATTGTTATTCGGTGCCAGCGTTAAGCATGAACATTATATCTGGATCTTGTTTGATGCGAGACGGTTATTCATTTAAATCAGAGAATAATGGTTGTTCTATTTATATGAGTAATATCTTTTATGGTCATGCACCCTTGAAGAGTGGTCTATTTTTGTTGAATCTCGATAGTAGTGACACACATATTCATAATATTGAAGCCAAAAGATGCAAAGTTGATAATGATAGTGCAACTTATTTGTGGCACTGCTGTTTAGGTCATATTGCTGTAAAGCGCATGAAGAAACTCCATTCTGGTGGACTTTTGGAATCACTTGATTACGAATCACTTGGTACTTGCGAACCATGCCTCATGGGCAAGATGATTAAAACTTCGTTCTCCAGAACAATGGAGCGAGCAACAGATTTGTTAGAAATCATACATACTGATGTATGTGGTCCAATGAATATTGAGGCTCGCGGCGGGTATCGTTATTTTCTCACCTTCACAGATGATTTGAGCAGATATGTGTATATCTACTTAATGAAACATAAGTGCGAAACATTTAAAAAGTTCAAAGAATTTCAGAGTGAAGTGGAAAATCATCATAACAAGAAAATAAAGTTTCTATGATCTGATCATGGAGGAGAATATTTGAGTTACGAGTTTGGTCTTCATTTGAAACAATGCGGAATAGTTTCGCAACTCACGCCACCCGGAACACCACAACGTAATGGTGTGTCCGAACGCCGTAATCGTACTTTACTAGATATGGTGCGATCTATGATGTCTCTTACTAATTTACCGCTATCGTTTTGGGGTTATGCTTTAGAGACGGCTGCATTCACATTAAATAGGGCACCATCTAAATCCATTGAGACGACACCTTATGAACTGTGGTTTGGCAACAAACCCAAGTTGTTGTTTCTTAAAGTTTGGGGCTACGATTCTTATGTGAAAAAGCTTCAACCTGATAAACTCGAACCCAAATCGGAGAAATGTGTCTTCAGAGGATACCCAAAGGAGACTGTTGGGTACACCTTCTATCACAGATCCGAAGGTAAGCCATTCGTTGCTAAGAATGGATCCTTTCTAGAGAAGGAGTTTCTCTCGAAAGAAGTGAGTGGGAGGAAAGTAGAACTTGATGAGGTAACTGTACCTACTCCCTTATTAGAAAGTAGTTCATCACAGAAATCAGTTCCTGTGACTCCTACACCAATTAGTGAGGAAGCAAATGATGATGATCATATAACTTCAGATCAAGTTACCACTGAACCTCGTAGGTCAACCAGAGTAAGATCCACACCAGATTGGTACGGTAATCATGTTCTGGAGGTCATGTTACTTGACCATAACGAACCTACGAACTATGAGGAAGCGATGATGAGCCCAGATTCCGCAAAATGGCTTGAAGCCATGAAATCTGAGATGGAATCCATGTATGAGAACAAAGTGTGGACTTTGGTTGACTTGCACGTTGATCGGCAAGCCATCGAGAATAGATGGATCTTCAAGAAGAAGACTGACGCTGACGGTAATGTTACTGTCTACAAAGCTCGACTTGTTGCGAAAGGTTTTCGACAAGTTCAAGGAGTTGACTACGATGAGACTCTCTCACCCGTAGCGATGCTTAACTCTGTCTGAATCATGTTAGCAATTGTTGTATTTTATGATTATGAAATTTGGCAAATGGATGTAAAGACTGCATTCCTGAATGGATTTCTGGAAGAAGAGTTGTATATGATGCAACTGAAGGTTTTATCAATCCAAAGGATGCTAACAAAGTGTGCAAGCTCCAGCGATCCATTTATGGACTGGTGCAAGCATCTCGGAGTTGGAATAAACGTTTTGATAGTGTGATCAAAGCATATGGTTTTATACAAACTTTTGGAGAAGCCTGTATTTACAAGAAAGTGAGTGGGAGCTCTGTAGCATTTCTAATATTATATGTGGATGACATATTGTTGATTGGAAATGATATAGAATTTCTGGATAGCATAAAAGGATACTTGAACAAGAGTTTTTCAATGAAAGACCTCGGTGAGGCTGCTTATATATTGGGCATCAAGATCTATAGAGATAGATCAAGACGCTTAATTGGACTTTCACAAAGCACATACCTTGATAAAGTTTTGAAGAAGTTCAAAATGGATCAAGCAAAGAAAGGGTTCTTGACTGTGTTACAAGGTGTGAAGTTGAGTTAGACTCAATGCCCGACCACTGCAGAAAATAGAGACAAAATGAAAGTCATTCCCTATGCTTCAGCCATAGGTTCTATCATGTATGCAATGCTGTGTACCAGACCTGATGTGTGCCTTGCTATTAGTTTAGCAGGGAGGTACCAAAGTAATCCAGGAGTGGATCACTGGACAGTGATCAAGAACATCCTGAAATACCTGAAAAGGACTAAGGATATGTTTCTCGTTTATGGAGGTGACAAAGAGCTCGTCGTAAATGGTTACGTCGATGCAAGCTTTGACACTGATCCGGATGACTCTAAGTCACAAACCGGAATACGTGTTTATATTGAACGGTGGAGCTGTCAGTTGGTGCAGTTCTAAGCAAAGCGCCGTGTGCTACCTCTTGAGCATGCGTTGGTTTTCCCTTGAAGAGGAAAGAGTGATGCAGCAAAGTAGCATAAGTATTTCCCTCAGTTTTTGAGAACCAAGGTTTCAATCCAGTAGGAGGCCACGCTCAAGTCCCTCGCACCTACACAAACAAATAAGAACCTTGCAACCAACGCGATAAAGGGGTTGTCAATCCCTTCACGACCACTTGCAAAAGTAAGATCTGATAGAGATGATAAGATAATATTTTTGGTATTTTTATGATAAAGATTGCAAAGTAAACAAAGATAGAAATAGCTTGTTGACGGAAGATTAATATGATGGAAAATAGACCCGGGGGCCATAGGTTTGACTAGTGGCTTCTCTCAAGATAGCATAAGTATTATGGTGGATGAACAAATTACTGTCGAGCAATTGATAGAATTGAGGATAGTTATGAGAATATCTAGGTATGATCATGTATATAGGCATCACATCCGTGACAAGTAGACCGACTCCTGCCTGCATCTACTACTATTACTCCACACATCGACCGCTATCCAGCATGCATCTAGAGTATTAAGTTCATAAGAACGGAGTATTGCTTTAAGCAAGATGACATGATGTAGAGGGATAAACTCATGCAATATGATATAAGCCCCATCTTTTTATCCTCGATGGCAACAATACAATACGTGTCGTTTCCCCTACTGTCACTGGGATGGAGCACCGCAAGATTGAACCCAAAGCTAAGCACTTCTCCCATTGCAAGAAAGATCAATCTAGTAGGCCAAACCAAACTAATAATTCGCAGAGACTTGCAAAGATAACCAATCATACATAAAAAAAATCAGAGAAGATTCAAATATTGTTCATAGATAATCTTGATCATAAACCCACAATTCATCGGATCTCGACAAACACACCGCAAAAGAAGATTACATCGAATAGATCTCCAAGAGAATCGAGGAGAACTTTGTATTGAGATCCAAAGAGAGAGAAGAAGCCATCTAGCTAATAACTATGGACCCGAAGGTCTGAGGTACACTACTCACACATCATCGGAGAGGCTATGGTGTTGATGTAGAAGCCCTCCGTGATCAATGCCCCCTCTGGCAGGACGCCGGAAAAGGCCCCAAGATGGGATCTCACGGGTACAGAAGGTTGCGGCGGTGGAATTAGGTTTTCGTGGTGCTCCTCAATGGTTTGGGGGTACGTAGGTATATATAGGAGGAAGAAGTAGGTCGGTGGAGCCACGAGGGGCCCACGAGGGTGGAGGGCGCGCCAGGGGGGTAGGCGCGCCCCTGCCTCGTGGGCTCCTCGTATGTTTCTTGACGTCCACTCCAAGTCCTCTGGATCACGTTTGTTCCAAAAATAACTCTCCCAAAGGTTTCATTCCACTAGGACTCCGTTTGATATTCTTTTTCTGCGAAACACTGAAATAGGCAAAAAAACCAGCAATTTGGGCTGGGCCTCCGTTTAATAGGTTAGTCCCAAAAATAATATAAAAGTGTATAAATAAGCCCATTAAACATCCAAAACAGAATATATAATAGCATGGAACAATAAAAAATTATAGATACGTTGGAGACGTATCAAGCATCCCCAAGCTTAATTCCTGCTCGTCCTCGAGTAGGTAAATGATAAAAGCATAATTTTTGATGTGGAATGCTTCTTAGAATAATTTTCAATGTAATTCTTTTTTATTGTGGCATGAATTTTTAGATCTGAAAGATTCAAGATAAAAGTTTAATGTTGACATAAAAACAATAATACTTCAAACATGCTAACCAAGCAATTATGTCTTATCAAAATAACATAGCCAAAGAAAGCTTATCCCTACAAAATCATATAGTTAGGCCATGTTTCAACATCGTCACACAAATGTTCTCATCATGCATAACCCCGATGACAAGCCGAGCAATTGGTTCATACTTTTTAACGCGCTTCAGCCTTTTCAACCCTTACGCAATACATGAGCGCAAGCCATGGATATAACACTATGGGTGGAGTAAAGTATAATGATGGGGGTTATGAGAGAAGACAAAAAGGTAGAAAGTCTCACATTGACGCGGCTAATCAATGGGCTATGGAGATGCCCATCAATTGATGTCAATGAGAGGAGTAGGGGTTGCCATGCAACGGATGCACTAGAGCTATAAATATATGAAAGCTCAACAAAAGAAACTAAGTGGGTGTGCATCCAACTCGCTTGCTCACGAAGACCTAGAGCATTTTGAGGAAGCCCATCATTGGAATATACAAGCCAAGTTCTATAATGAAAAATTCCCACTAGTATATGAAAGTGACAACATAGGAGACTCTCTATCATGAAGATCATGGTGCTACTTTGAAGCACAAGTGTGGAAAAAGGATAGTAACATTGTCCCTTCTCTCTTTTTCTCTCTTTTTTCTTTCCCCCTTTTTTTTCCTTGGGCCTTCTCTTTTTTTCTTTGGCCTCTTTCTCTTTTTTTATTTAGTCCAGAATCTCATCCCGACTTGTGCGGGAATCATAGTCTCCATCATCCTTTCCTCACATGGGACAATGCTCTAATAATGATGATCATCACACTTTTATTATTTACAACTCAAGAATTACAACTCAATACTTAGAACAAAATATGACTCTATGTGAATGCCTCCGGTGGTGTACCGGGATATGCAATGAATCAAGAATGACATGTATGAAAAATTATGAATGGTGGCTTTGCCACAAATACGATGTCGACTACATGATCATGCAAAGCAATATGACAATGATGAAGCATGTGATAATAAACGGAACGGTGGAAATTTGCATGGCTATATATCTCGGAATGGCTATGGAAATGCCATGATAGGTAGGTATGGTGGCTGTTTTGAGGAAGATATAAGGAGGTTTATGTGTGATAGAGCATATCATATCACGGGGTTTGGATGCACCGGCGAAGTTTGCACCAACTCTCAAGGTGAGAAAGGGCAATGCACGGTACCGTAGAGGCGAGAAAATAGTGGAAGGTTGAGAGTGCGTATAATCCATGGACTCACATTAGTCATAAAGAACTCATATACTTATTGCAAAAGTTTATTAGCCCTTGAAGCAAAGTACTACTACGCATGCCCCTAGAGGGATATATTGCTAGGAAAAGACCATCGCTCGTCCCCGACCGACACTCATAAGGAAAGCAATAAAAGAACACCTTATGTGTCAAAATTGTCACACAACTTTTACCATACGTGCATGCTACGGGAATTGCCAACTTTAACACAAGTATTTCTCAATTTCACAATTACTCAACTAGAACACTCTAATATTACCACCTTTATATCTCAAAACACTTATCAAGTATCAAACTTCTCATGATATTCAATGAACTCAATATGGAAGATTAATTTCACAATTAAAGCAAATTACCATGCTGTTTAAGACTCTCAAAATAATATAAGTGAAGCATGAGAGATCAATAATTTCTATAAAATACAACCACCACCGTGCTCTAAAAGATATAAGTGAAGCACTAGAGCAAAAACTATATAGCTCAAAAGGTATAAGTGAAGCACATAGAGTATTCTAACAAATTCCGAATCATGTGTGTCTCTCTAAAAAGGTGTGTACAGCAAGGATGATTGTGACAACTAAAAGGTAAAGACTCAAATAATACAAGACGCTCCAAGCAAAACACATATCATGTGGTGAATAAAAATATAGCTCCAAGTAAAGTTACCGATAGACGAAGACGAAAGAGGGGATGCCTTCTGGGGCATCCCCAAGCTTAAGCTTTTGGTTGTCCTTAAATTTTACCTTGGGGTGCCATGGGCATCCCCAAGATTAGGCTCTTGCCAATCCTTGTTCCATAATCCATGAAATCTTTACCCAAAACTTAAAAACTTCACAACACAAAACTTAACAGAAAATCTCGTGAGCTCCGTTAGCGAAAGAAAACAAAACACCACTTCAACGTACTGTAATGAACTCATTCTTCATTTATATTGGTGTTAAAACTACTGTATTCCAACTTATCTATGGTTTATGAACTCTTTTACTAGCTATAGATTTATCAAAATAAGCAAACAACACACGAAAAACAGAATCTGTCAAAAACAGAACAGTCTGTAGTAATCTGTATCTAACGCAAACTTTTGTAACTCAGAAAAATCAACCAAAAGAGGAAGACCTAGATAATTTGTTTATTGATCTACTTCAATTGGAATCAGTATTTTATCACGTTCTGGTGATTTTTAACAATTGTTTTCGTGAGCAGAAAGTTTCTGGAATTTTCAGCAAGATCAAATAACTATCATCCAAGAAGATCCTATAGGTTTCACTTGGCACAAACACTAATAAAAACATAAAAACAAATCTAACCAGAGGCTCGATCAAATATTTATTGCATAACAGCAAGGAAAAATATTGGGTTGTCTCCCAACAAGCGCTTTTCTCTAAAGCCTTTTTAGCTAGGCATTGATATTTCAATGATGCTCACAAGAAAGACAAGAATTGAAGCACAAAGAGAGCATCATAAAACACGTGACAAACACATCTAAGTCTAACATACTTCCTATGCATAGGCATCTTATAGGCAAACAAATTATCAAGGCAAGCAAAAACTAGCATATGCAAGGAAGCGGAAAGAAACAATAGCAATCTCAACATAACGAGAGGTAATTTAGTAACATGAAAATTTCTACAACCATATTTTCCTCTCTCATAATAATTACATGTAGGATCATAAGAAAATTCAACAATATAGCTATCACATAACATATTCTCAACACGATCCACATGCATGCGAAGTTGACACTCTTCCAAAATAGTGGGATTATCATTAACTAAAGTCATGACCTCTCCAAGCCCACTTTTATCAAAAATTTCATAAGATTGATCAAAATCCAAATATGTGGGATCTAAAGTTGACACTCTTCCAAACCCACTTTCAATATTATTTCAAACACTATTATCAATCTCATATTCATCATGGGGCCTAAATAAATTTTCAAGATCATAAGAAGAATCACCCCAATCATGATCATTGCAACAAGTAGTAGGCATAGCAAAACTAGCATCCCCAAGCTTAGGGTTTTGCATATTATTAGCACAATTGACATCAAGAAAATTTATAGTAAAATCACTGCAATCATGCTTTTCATCGAAGGAGCTATCAAGTATGGGTGCAATAGCAACGATCTCATGTTTAACATAAGGAACTATAGCAAATTCATCTTCATAAATATTGGCATCATGGCCACAAGAATAGCAAGCATCATGTTCATCAAGGGATATTTCAATCAAATCATCGGAATCATAATTATCTATAGATTCATGCATATCATTATTTTCTTCCTCCATAGACTCCTGCAAAATATTAGCCTCTTCTTGGACAGCGGAGGAGTCCTCAATATATGGTTTAACATAGGCATTGGAAGCATAATTATCATAACAATATTTAAGTATGGCAAAATTTTCAGATTTTTAAAGAGTAGCATCATACGTTTCAATCAAAGAAGCAATTTCATAAGCACCCTTAAAAGCAACAAATTCTTCAATTTGTTGAACATCATAGTAATTATAAACAGCCTTAGCATACGAAGATACGATTCCATTATCACTAAACTCACATTGGTAGGGAAGGTGTTTCTTAATGTTTTCAGAGCAACAAGTAAAATCATAAATTTCACAAAGATTCCAAGCATAACACATCAATCTGTTTATTTGATCCCATAAGAGTCTCCCCTTTTCAGAGAAACGATGACGCACAAAATGAGCATGCTCATCTAAAGATTTTCCATCAACTAAGCTAGTTGGGGTTTCAGCACGAGCACATAAGGATCGAAGATGATCCAAGTAGAACACTTTAAAGGATCCATATCAATAGATTTTTAGCAAGCAAAGATGCAAGCAAATAGAAGGCACACAGTAACACAACCAAACAATAGATCTGGCAAGAAAAAGGCAAACGAAAAAGAAGGCGAATAAAACGGCAAGGGTGAAGTGGGGGAGAGGAAAACGAGAGGCAAATGGCAAATAATGTAATGCGAGGGATAAGAGTTTGTGATGGGTACTTGGTATGTCTTGACTTGTGCGTAGACTCCCCGGCAACGGCGCCAGAAATGGCTCGTTGACGGGAGTCAAATCTTGACTTGACTTGGTGTGAGCCTCCCCGGCAATGGCGCCAGAAATCCTTCTTGCTACCTCTTGAGCATGCGTTGGTTTTCCCTTGAAGAGGAAAGGGTGATGCAGCAAAGTAGCGTAAGTATTTCCCTCAGTTTTTGATAACCAAGGTGTCAATCCAGTAGGAGGCCACGCTCAAGTCCCTCGCACCTACACAAACAAATAAGAACCTTGCAACCAACGCGATAAAGGGGTTGTCAATCCCTTCACGGCCACTTGCAAAAGTGAGATCTGATAGAGATGATAAGATAATATTTTTGGTATTTTTATGATAAAGATAAAAAGTAAAGATTGCAAAGTAAACAAAGATAGAAATAGCTTGTTGACGGAAGATTAATATGATGGAGAATAGACCCGGGGGCCATAGGTTTCACTAGTGGCTTCTCTCAAGATAGCATAAGTATTACGGTGGGTGAACAAATTACTGTCGAGCAATTGATAGTATTGAGCATAGTTATGAGAATATCTAGATAGGATCATGTATATAGGCATCATGTCCATGACAAGTAGACCGACTCCAGCCTGCATCTACTACTATTACTCCACACATCGACCGCTATCCAGCATGCATCTAGAGTATTAAGTTCATAAGAACGGAGTAACGCTTTAAGCAAGTCGCCTTGATGTAGAGGGATAAACTCATGCAATATGATATAAACCCCATCTTTTTATCCTTGATGGCAACAATACAATATGTGTCGTTTCCCCTACTGTCACTCGGATGGAGCACCGCAAGATTGAACCCAAAGCTAAGCACTTCTCCCATTGCAAGAAAGATCAATCTAGTAGGCCAAACCAAACTGATAATTCAAAGAGACTTGCAAAGATAACCAATCATACATAAAAAAATCCAGAGAAGATTCAAATATTGTTCATAGATAATCTTGATCATAAACCCACAATTCATCGGATCTCGACAAACACACCGCAAAAGAAGATTACATTGAATAGATCTCCAAGAGAATCAAGGAGAACTTTGTATTGAGATCCAAAGAGAGAGAAGAAGCCATCTAGCTAATAACTATGGACCTGAAGGTCTGAGGTACACTACTCACACATCATCGGAGAGGCTATGGTGTTGATGTAGAAGCCCTCCGTGATCAATGCCCCCTCCGGCAGGACGCCGGAAAAGGCCCCAAGATGGGATCTCACGGGTACAGAAGGTTGCGGCCGTGGAGTTAGGTTTTCGTGGTGCTCTTCCATGGTTTGGGGGTATGTAGGTATATATAGGAGGAAGAAGTAGGTCGGTGGAGCCACGAGGGGCCCAGGGGGTAGGCGCGCCCCCTGCATCGTGGCCTCCTCGTATGTTTCTTGACGTCCACTCCAAGTCCTCTCGATCACGTTTGTTCCAAAAATAACTCTCCCGAAGGTTTCATTCCGTTAGGACTCCGTTTGATATTCTTTTTTTGCGAAACACTGAAATAGGCAAAAAAACAGCAATTTGGGCTGGGCCTCCGGTTAATAGGTTACTCCCAAAAATAATATAAAAGTGTATAAATAAGCCCATTAAACATCCAAAACAGAATATATAATAGCATGGAACAATCAAAAATTATAGATACGTTGGAGACGTATCAAGCATCCCCAAGCTTTATTCCTGCTCGTCCTCGAGTAGGTAAATGATAAAAACATAATTTTTGATGTGGAATGCTTCTTAGCATAATTTTCAATGTAATTCTTTTTTATTGTGGCATGAATTTTTAGATCCGAAAGATTCAAGATAAAAGTTTAATGTTGACATAAAAACAATAATACTTCAA
Source organism: Aegilops tauschii subsp. strangulata (assembly GCF_002575655.3). Classification (NCBI taxonomy): domain Eukaryota; kingdom Viridiplantae; phylum Streptophyta; class Magnoliopsida; order Poales; family Poaceae; genus Aegilops; species Aegilops tauschii. The sequence goes on from NC_053040.3 coordinate 431,216,746, forward strand.
ACATGCTAACCAAGCAATTATGTCTTATCAAAATAACATAGCCAAAGAAAGCTTATCCCTACAAAATCATATAGTTAGGCCATGTTTCAATATCGTCACACAAACGTTCTCATCATGCATAACACCGATGACAAGCCGAGCAATTGGTTCATACTTTTTAACGCGCTTCAGCCTTTTCAACCCTTACGCAATACGTGAGCGCAAGCCATGGATATAGCACTATGGGTGGAGTAAAGTATAATGATGGGGGTTATGAGAGAAGACAAAAAGGTAGAAAGTCTCACATTGACGCGGCTAATCAATGGGCTATGGAGATGCCCATCAATTGATGTCAATGAGAGGAGAAGGTATTGCCATGCAACGAATGCACTAGAGCTATAAATATATGAAAGCTCAACAAAAGAAACTAAGTGGGTGTGCATCCAACTCGCTTGCTCACGAAGACCTAGAGCATTTTGAGGAAGCCCATCATTGGAATATACAAGCCAAGTTCTATAATGAAAAATTCCCACTAGTATATGAAAGTGACAACATAGGAGACTCTCTATCATGAAGATCACGGTGCTACTTTGAAGCACAAGTGTGAAAAAAGGATAGTAACATTCTCCCTTCTCTCTTTTTCTCCCTTTTTCTTATTTCCCCTTTTTTCCTTGGGCCTTCCCTTTTTTTTTCTTTGGCCTCTTTCTCTTTTTTTTTATTTAGTCCGGAATCTCATCCCGACTTGTGGGGGAATCATAGTCTCCATCATCCTTTCCTCACATGGGACAATGCTCTAATAATGATGATCATCACACTTTTATTATTTACAACTCAAGAATTACCACTCAATACTTAGAACAAAATATGACTCTATGTGAATGCCTCCGGCGGTGTACCAGGATATGCAATGAATCAAGAGTGACATGTATGAAAAATTATGAATGGTGGCTTTGCCACAAATACGATGTCAACTACATGATCATGCAAAGCAATATGACAATGATGAAGCGTGTCATAATAAACGGAACGGTGGAAAGTTGCATGGCAATATATCTCGGAATGGCTATGGAAATGCCATGATAGGTAGGTATGGTGGCTGTTTTGAGGAAGATATAAGGAGGTTTATGTGTGATAGAGCGTATCATATCACGGGGTTTGGATGCACCGGCGAAGTTTGCACCAACTCTCAAGGTGAGAAAGGGCAATGCACGGTACCGCAAAGGCTAGAAAATTGTGGAAGGTTGAGAGTGCGTATAATCCATGGACTCACATTAGTCATAAAGAACTCATATACTTATTGCAAAAGTTTATTAGCCCTTGAAGCAAAGTACTACTACGCATGCCCCTAGAGAGATATATTGGTAGGAAAAGACCATCGCTCGTCCCCGACCGCCACTCATAAGGAAAGCAATAAAAGAACACCTTATGTGTCAAAATTGTCACACAACTTTTACCATACGTGCATGCTACGGGACTTGCCAACTTTAACACAAGTATTTCTCAATTTCACAATTACTCAACTAGCACACTCTAATATTACCACCTTTATATCTCAAAACACTTATCAAGTATCAAACTTCTCATGATATTCAATGAACTCAATATGGAAGATTAATTTCACAATTAAAGCAAATTACCATGCTGTTTAAGACTCTCAAAATAATATAAGTGAAGCATGAGAGATCAATAATTTCTATAAAATACAACCACCACCGTGCTCTAAAAGATATAAGTGAAGCACTAGAGCAAAAACTATATAGCTCAAAAGGTATAAGTGAAGCACATAGAGTATTCTAACAAATTCCGAATCATGTGTGTCTCTCTCAAAAGGTGTGTACAGCAAGGATGATTGTGACAACTAAAAGGCAAAGACTCAAATCATACAAGGCGCTCCAAGCAAAACACATATCATGTGGTGAATAAAAGTATAGCTCCAAGTAAAGTTACCGATAGACGAAGACGAAAGAGGGGATGCCTTCCGGGGCATCCCCAAGCTTAAGCTTTTGGTTGTCCTTAAATTTTACCTTGGGGTGCCATGGGCATCCCCAAGCTTAGGCTCTTGCCAATCCTTGTTCCATAATTCATGAAATCTTTACCCAAAACTTGAAAACTTCACAACACAAAACTTAACAGAATATCTCGTGAGCTCCGTTAGCGAAAGAAAACAAAACACCACTTCAAGGTACTGTAATGAACTCATTCTTTATTTATATTGGTGTTAAACCTACTGTATTCCAACTTATCTATGGTTTATGAACTCTTTTACTAGCGATAGATTCATCAAAATAAGCAAACAACACACGAAAAACAGAATCTGTCAAAAACAGAACAGTCTGTAGTAATCTGTATCTAACGCAAACTTCTGGAACTCAGAAAAATCAACCAAAAGAGGAAGACCTAGATAATTTGTTTATTGATCTACTTCAATTGGAATCAGTATTTTATCACGTTCTGGTGATTTTTAACAATTGTTTTCGTGAGCAGAAAGTTTCTGGAATTTTCAGCAAGATCAAATAACTATCATCCAAGAAGATCCTATAGGTTTCACTTGGCACAAACACTAATAAAAACATAAAAACAAATCTAACCAGAGGCTCGATCAAATATTTATTGCATAACAGCAAGGAAAAATATTGGGTTGTCTCCCAACAAGCGCTTTTCTCTAAAGCCTTTTTAGCTAGGCATTGATATTTCAATGATGCTCACAAGAAGGACAAGAATTGAAGCACAAAGAGAGCATCATAAAACACGTGACAAACACATCTAAGTCTAACATACTTCCTATGCATAGGCATCTTATAGGCAATCAAATTATCAAGGCAAGCAAAAACTAGCATATGCAAGGAAGCGGAAAGAAACAATAGCAATCTCAACATAACGAGAGGTAATTTAGTAACATGAAAATTTCTACAACCATATTTTCCTCTCTCATAATAATTACATGTAGGATCATAAGAAAATTCAACAATATAGCTATCACATAACATATTCTCAACACGATCCACATGCATGCGAAGTTGACACTCTTCCAAAATAGTGGGATTATCATTAACTAAAGTCATGACCTCTCCAAGCCCACTTTTATCAAAAATTTCATAAGATTGATCAAAATCCAAATATGTGGGATCTAAAGTTGACACTCTTCCAAACCCACTTTCAATATTATTGCAAACACTATTATCAATATCATATTCATCATGGGGCCTAAATAAATTTTCAAGATCATAAGAAGAATCACCCCAATCATGATCATTGCAACAAGTAGTAGGCATAGCAAAACTAGCATCCCCAAGCTTAGGGTTTTGCATATTATTAGCACAATTGACATCAAGAAAATTTATAGTAAAATCACTGCAATCACGCTTTTCATCGAAGGAGCTATCAAGTATGGGTGCAATAGCAACGATCTCATGTTTAACATAAGGAACTATAGCAAATTCATCTTCATAAATATTGGCATCATAGCCACAAGAATAGCAAGCATCATGTTCATCAAGGGATATTTCAATCAAATCATCGGAATCATAATTATCTATAGATTCATGCATATCATTATTTTCTTCCTCCATAGACTCCTTCAAAATATTAGCCTCTTCTTGGACAGCGGAGGAGTCCTCAATATATGGTTTAACATAGGCATTAGAAGCATAATTATCATAACAATATTTAAGTATGGCAAAATTTTCAGATTTTTAAAGAGTAGCATCATACGTTTCAATCAAAGAAGCAATTTCATAAGCACCCTTAAAAGCAACAAATTCTTCAATTTGTTGAACATCATAGTAATTATAAACACCCTTAGCATACGAAGAGACGATTCCATTATCACTAAACTCACATTGGTAGGGAAGGTGTTTCTTAATGTTTTCAGAGCAACAAGTAAAATCATAAATTTCACAAAGATTCCAAGCATAACACATCAATCTGTTTATTTGATCCCATAAGAGTCTCCCCTTTTTAGACAAACGATGACGCACAAAATGAGCATGCTCATCTAAAGATTTTCCATCAACTAAGCTAGTTGGGGTTTCAGCACGAGCACATAAGGATCGAAGATGATCCAAGTAGAACACTTTAAGAGGATCCATATCAATAGATTTTTAGCAAGCAAAGATGCAAGCAAATAGAAGGCACACAGTAACACAACCAAACAATAGATCTGGCAAGAAAAAGGCAAACGAAAAAGAAGGCGAATAAAACGGCAAGGGTGAAGTGGGGGAGAGGAAAACGAGAGGCAAATGGCAAATAATGTAATGCGAGGGATAAGAGTTTGTGATGGGTACTTGGTATGTCTTGACTTGTGCGTAGACTCCCCGGCAACGGCGCCAGAAATGGCTCGTTGACGGGAGTCAAATCTTGACTTGACTTGGTGTGAGCCTCCCCGGCAATGGCGCCAGAAATCCTTCTTGCTACCTCTTGAGCATGCGTTGGTTTTCCCTTGAAGAGGAAAGGGTGATGCAGCAAAGTAGCGTAATTATTTCCCTCAGTTTTTGAGAACCAAGGTGTCAATCCAGTAGGAGGCCACGCTCAAGTCCCTCGCACCTACACAAACAAATAAGAACCTTGCAACCAACGCGATAAAGGGGTTGTCAATCCCTTCACGGCCACTTGCAAAAGTGAGATCTGATAGAGATGATAAGATAATATTTTTGGTATTTTTATGATAAAGATAAAAAGTAAAGATTGCAAAGTAAACAAAGATAGAAATAGCTTGTTGACGGAAGATTAATATGATGGAGAATAGACCCGGGGGCCATAGGTTTCACTAGTGGCTTCTCTCAAGATAGCATAAGTATTACGGTGGGTGAACAAATTACTGTCGAGCAATTGATAGAATTGAGCATAGTTATGAGAATATCTAGATATGATCATGTATATAGGCATCATGTCCGTGACAAGTAGACCGACTCCTGCCTGCATCTACTACTATTACTCCACACATCGACCGCTATCCAGCATGCATCTAGAGTATTAAGTTCATAAGAACGGAGTAACGCTTTAAGCAAGATGACATGATGTAGAGGGATAAACTCATGCAATATGATATAAACCCCATCTTTTTATCCTCGATTGCAACAATACAATCTGTGTCGTTTCCCCTACTGTCACTAGGATCGAGCACCGCAAGATTGAACCCAAAGCTAAGCACTTCTCCCATTGCAAGAAAGATCAATCTAGTAGGCTAAACCAAACTGATAATTCGAAGAGACTTGCAAAGATAAGCAATCATACATAAAAAAATCAGAGAAGATTCAAATATTGTTCATAGATAATCTTGATCATAAACCCACAATTCATCGGATCTCGACAAACACACCGCAAAAGAAGATTACATTGAATAGATCTCCAAGAGAATCGAGGAGAACTTTGTATTGAGATCCAAAGAGAGAGAAGAAGCCATCTAGCTAATAACTATGGACCCAAAGGTCTGAGGTTCACTACTCACACATCATCGGAGAGGCTATGGTGTTGATGTAGAAGCCCTCCGTGATCAATGCCCCCTCCGGCAGGACGCCGGAAAAGGCCCCAAGATGGAATCTCATGGGTACAGAAGGTTGCGGCGGTGGAATTAGGTTTTCGTGGTGCTCCTCAATGGTTTGGTGGTACGTAGGTATATATAGGAGGAAGAAATAGGTCGGTGGATCCACGAGGGGCCCACGAGGGTGGAGGGAGCGCCCAGGGGGGTAGGCGCGCCCCCTGCCTCGTGGCCTCCTCGTATGTTTCTTGACGTCCACTCCAAGTCCTCTGGATCTCGTTTGTTCCAAAAAATAACTCTCCCGAAGGTTTCATTCCGTTAGGACTCCGTCTGATATTCTTTTTCTGCGAAACACTGAAATAGGCAAAAAAAACAGCAATTTGGGCTGGGCCTCCGGTTAATAGGTTAGTCCCAAAAATAATATAAAAGTGTATAAATAAGCCCATTAAACATCCAAAACTGAATATATAATAGCATGGAACAATCAAAAATATAGATACGTTGGAGACGTATCAAGCATCCCCAAGCTTAATTCCTGCTCGTCCTCGAGTAGGTAAATGATAAAAGCATAATTTTTGATGTGGAATGCTTCTTAGCATAATTTTCAAAGTAATTCTTTTTTATTGTGGCATGAATTTTTAGATCCGAAAGATTCAAGATAAAAGTTAATGTTGACATAAAAACAATAACACTTCAAACATGCTAACAAAGCAATTATGTCTTATCAAAATAACATAGCCAAAGAAAGTTTATCCCTACAAAATCATATAGTTAGGCCATGTTTCAATATCGTCACACAAACGTTCTCATCATGCATAACACCAATGACAAGCCGAGCAATTTTTTCATACTTTTTAACGCGCTTCAGCCTTTTCAACCCTTACGCAATACGTGAGCGCAAGCCATGGATATAGCACTATGGGTGGAGTAAAGTATAATGATGGGGGTTATGAGAGAAGACAAAAAGGTAGAAAGTCTCACACTGACGAGGCTAATCAATGGGCTATGGAGATGCCCATCAATTGATGTCAATGAGAGGAGAAGGGATTGCCATGCAACGGATGCACTAGAGCTATAAATATATGAAAGCTCAACAAAAGAAACTAAGTGGGTGTGCATCCAACTCGCTTGCTCACGAAGACCTAGAGCATTTTGAGGAAGCCCATCATTGGAATATACAAGCCAAGTTCTATAATGAAAAATTCCCACTAGTATATGAAAGTGACAACATAGGAGACTCTCTATCATGAACATCACGGTGCTAATTTGAAGCACAAGTGTGAAAAAAGGATAGTAACATTGTCCCTTCTCTCTTTTCTCTTTTTTTTCTTTCCCCTTTTTTTCCTTGGGCCTTCTCTTTTTATTCTTTGGCCTCTTTCTCTTTTTTTATTTAGTCCGGAATCTCATCCCGACTTGTGGGGGAATCATAATCTCCATCATCCTTTCCTCACATGGGACAATGCTCTAATAATGATGATCATCACACTTTTATTATTTACAACTCAAGAATTACAACTCAATACTTAGAACAAAATATGACTCTATGTGAATGCCTCCGGCGGTGTACCGGGATATGCAATGAATCAAGAATGACATGTATGAAAAATTATGAATGGTGGCTTTGCCACAAATACGATGTCAACTACATGATCATGCAAAGCAATATGACAATGATGAAGCGTGTGATAATAAACGGAACGGTGGAAATTTGCATGGCTATATATCTCGGAATGGCTATGGAAATGCCATGATAGGTAGGTATGGTGGCTATTTTGAGGAAGATATAAGGAGGTTTATGTGTGATAGAGCGTATCATATTACGGGGTTTGGATGCACCGGTGAAGTTTGCACCAACTCTCAAGGTGAGAAAGGGCAATGCACGGTACCGCCGAGGCTTGAAAATTGTGGAAGGTTGAGAATGCGTATAATCCATGGACTCACATTAGTCATAAAGAACTCATATACTTATTGCAAAAGTTTATTAGCCCTTTAAGCAAAGTACTACTACGCATGCCCCTAGAGGGATATATTGGTAGGAAAATACCATCGCTCGTCCCCGACCGCCACTCATAAGGAAAGCAATAAAAGAACACCTTATGTGTCAAAATTGTCACACAAGTTTTACCATACGTGCATGCTACGGGACTTGCCAACTTTAACACAAGTATTTCTCAATTTCACAATTACTCAACTAGCACACTCTAATATTACCACCTTTATATCTCAAAACACTTATCAAGTATCAAACTTCTCATGATATTCAATGAACTCAATATGGAAGATTAATTTCACAATTAAAGCAAATTATCATGCTGTTTAAGACTCTCAAAATAATATAAGTGAAGCATGAGAGATCAATAATTTCTATAAAATACAACCACCACCGTGCTCTAAAAGATATAAGTGAAGCACTAGAGCAAAAACTACATAGCTCAAAAGTATAAGTGAAGCACATAGAGTATTCTAACAAATTCCGAATCATGTGTGTCTCTCTCAAAAGGTGTGTACAGCAAGGATTATTGTGACAACTAAAAGGCAAAGACTCAAATCATACAAGACGCTCCAAGCAAAACACATATCATGTGGTGAATAAAAGTATAGCTCCAAGTAAAGTTACCGATAGACGAAGACGAAAGAGGGGATGCCTTCCGGGGCATCCCCAAGCTTAAGCTTTTGGTTGTCCTTAAATTTTACCTTGGGGTGCCATGGGCATCCCCAAGCTTAGTCTCTTGCCAATCCTTGTTCCATAATTCATGAAATCTTTACCCAAAACTTGAAAACTTCACAACACAAAACTTAACAGAATATCTCGTGAGCTCCGTTAGCGAAAGAAAACAAAACACCACTTCAAGGTACTGTAATGAACTCATTCTTTATTTATATTGGTGTTAAACCTACTGTATTCCAACTTATCTATGGTTTATGAACTCTTTTACTAGCTATAGATTCATCAAAATAAGCAAACAACACACGAAAAACAGAATCTGTCAAAAACAGAACAGTCTGTAGTAATCTGTAACTAACGCAAACTTCTGGAACTCAGAAAAATCTACCAAAATAAGACGACCTAGATAATTTTTTATTGATCTACTGCAACTGGAATCAGTATTTTATCACGTTCTGGTGATTTTAAACAATTGTTTTCGTGAACAGAAAGTTTCTGGAATTTTCAGCAAGATCGAATAACTATCATCCAAGAAGATCCTATAGGCTTACCTTGGCACAAACACTAATTAAAACACAAAACCACATCTAAACAGAGGCTAGATGGATTATTTATTCCTAAACAGAACCAAAAAGCAAAAAAACTAAAATAAAATTGGGTTGCCTCCCAACAAGCGCTATCGTTTGACGCCCCTAGCTAGGCATAAAAGCGAGGATAAATCTAGGCGTTGCCATCTTTGGTGTTGGGAAAGAAAAGAGAAAATTTATTATCTATAGCATTTATCTTTCTATTTTGATAAAGCACGTGGCCATTAATGGTGGAAGAAAGATTAAGCACGTTATGGAAATTCGCATCTAAGCTAGCTTTCATCTCTTTGATAATTTCGTTTTGGTAAAAGCACAAAAGAGAGGTGGATTCAACTTTCTCACTCATAGGGTGCCCAAATATAGTTTTCATCTTTTCATAGGTATCTATGGGATCCCCTTCAAGAAAACCCTCTTCAAAAATAGAATCTAAAACTTGCTTGAACGAAGCAGGCAACCCAACATAAAAGCTTTTTAGGTATACCTCAATTTGATATTGGGGCACATAGCTAGCTCGGATCCTCAAAAGCCTATCCCAAGCATCTTTCAAAGACACATCATGTAAATAACGAAAAATTCCGGGATCATCTTCATCGAGATTATTCAAACCCTTGTTGACAACCCCGGTAGGTCTTTCCATAGCATCATTATTTATGAGCTTAGAGAGGACCGAGGGGCTATCCAAAGTATTAAAACCATGGAAAGAGCCCTTGGCCCTTTTTGATTCGGCCATGGCACAAGAGGGGCAAGCGAAAAAGAGGCGACGGAAAAGAGGGCGAATAAAACGGCAAGGATGAAGTGGGGGAGAGGAAAACGAGAGGCAAATGGCAAATAATGTAATGCGAGGGATAAGAGTTTGTGATGGGTACTTGGTATGTTGACTTGTGCGTAGACTCCCCGGCAACGGCGCCAGAAATGGCTCGTTGACGGGAGTCAAATCTTGACTTGACTTGGTGTGAGCCTCCCCGGCAACGGCGCCAGAAATCCTTCTTGCTACCTCTTGAGCATGCGTTGGTTTTCCCTTGAAGAGGAAAGGGTGATGCAGCAAAGTAGCATAAGTATTTCCCTCAGTTTTTGAGAACCAAGGTATCAATCCAGTAGGAGGCCACGCTCAAGTCCCTCGCACCTACACAAACAAATAAGAACCTTGGAACCAACGTGATAAAGGGGTTGTCAATCCCTTCACGGCCACTTGCAAAAGTGAGATCTGATAGAGATGATAAGATAATATTTTTGGTATTTTTATGATAAAGATAAAAGGTAAAGATTGCAAAGTAAACAAAGATAGAAATAGCTTGTTGACGGAAGATTAATATGATGGAGAATAGACCCGGGGGCCATAGGTTTCACTAGTGGCTTCTCTCAAGATAGCATAAGTATTACGGTGGGTGAACAAATTACTGTCGAGCAATTGATTGAATTGAGCATAGTGTAGGATCGAAAGTATGTCTAGAGGGGAGGGGGTGATTAGACTACTTGACCAAATAAAAATCTATTCTTTTCCCAATTTTAGTTCTTGGCAGATTTCAACAACTTAGCACAAGTCAAGCAATCAACCTACACATGCAATTCTAAGAGTATAGCAGCGGAATGTAAAACAATTGCATATGAAGGTAAAGGGAGGAGTTTGAGGGAGCAAACGCAATGTTGACACGGAGAATTTTTATCCGTGGTTCCGATAGGTGGTGCTATCGTACATCCACGTTGATGGAGACTTCAACCCACGAAGGGTAATGGTTGCGCGAGTCCATGGAGGGCTCCACCCACGAAGGGTCCACGAAGAAGCAACCTTGTCTATCCCACCATGGCTGTCGCCCACAATGGACTTGCCTCACTAGGGTAGATCTTCATGAAGTAGGCGATCTCCTTGCCCTTACAAACTCCTTGGTTCAACTCCACAATCTTGACGGAGGCTCCCAAGTGACACCTAGCCAATCTAGGAGACACCACTCTCCAAGAAGTAACAAATGGTGTGTTGATGATGAACTCCTTGTTCTTGTGCTTCAAATGATAGTCTCCCCAACACTCAACTCTCTCTCATAGGATTGGATTTGGTGGAAAGAAGATTTGAGTGGAAAGCAACTTGGGGAAGGCTAGAGATCAAGATTTATGTGGTTGGAATGGAATATCTTGACCTCAACACAAGGGTAGGTGGTTCTCTCTCAGAAAATAGGTATTGGAAGTGTAGGCATGTTCTGATGGCTCTCTCCATGAATGAAGAGTGGGTGGAGGGGTATATATAGCCTCCACACAAAATCTAATCGTTACACACAAATCACCAAACTCGGTGGGACCGATTCAGAGAACTCGGTCAGACCGAATTGGTTCATAATGTGACCGTTAGGTGTTTCGGTGGGACCTACATGTCAACTTGGTGGGACCGATATCATTAGGGTTAGGGCATAACGTAATCTTGGTGAGACCGATTACACAAACTCGGTGGGACCGATTTTGGTAATAGACTAATAGAGAGTTGGTCAGGCAAACTCGGTGGGACCGATTCGCTCATCTCGGTTGGACCGAAACGTTACGAAAAGGAAACAGAGAGTTTGCATTGCAATCTCGGTGGGACCGATCGCTCATCTCGGTTTGACCGAAACATTACGAAGGGAAACAGAGAGATTACAATCCCATCTCGGTGAGACCGAGATCCCTATCGGTGAGACCAAAAAGACTAGGGTTTCTGGCAGTGGCTATGTCAACTGAACTCGGTGGCTCCGGATATGAAAATTCGGTGGGGCCGAGTTGCACTTGTGGTTTGGGACATATGTGGATATGAGAAAGTAGTGGAGGGTTTTGGAGCATATCACTAAGCATTTTGAGCAAGCACCTCATTAAGCAACACCTCATCCCTTCTTAATAGTATTGGCTTTTCCTATAGACTCAATGTGATCTTGGATCACTAAAATAGAAAATGTAGAGTCTTGTGCTTTGAGCTTGAGCCAATCTTTTGTCCTTAGCATTTTGAAGGGTCCACTTCCTAATCCATGCCATGCCAATCATTGAGCTTTCCTGAAATATCTATCTTGAAATAGCATTAGCTCAATGAGCTATATGTTGTTAGGAATTACCAAAACCACCCAGGGATAGTTGCACTTTCAATCTCCCCCTTTTTGGTAATTGATGACAACATATAGATCAAAGCTTCGACAATCGATAAATAGTATTGAAAAACATCGTCACTTTGAGAAGTATGTGATAAGCAAGAGCTCCCCCTAAATTTGTGCATTATTTAAAATTTGCTTTTGAATGCAAATGCACAATCGATTAGGATCATGGGTTACTCTTCCATGTCACATACATCTTGGTGGAGCGCTCAAAATGATAGAAATTAAAGCATGCACTCATCACCAAGCAAAGTGAATGATCATAAGAGAATATAAAGATAATATCATCCAACAAGCATTAAGGGTAGCATATGATCAAACACATGATCAACAAGTATCTCACAAGGACATAAAGTAGCATCACAAGCACACAATAAAGTTTCAAACCAAACCAAATAAGTGCAAAGAGAGATAAAAACCAACACTCTCTCTCTCTCGAAGCCTATGATCTATACATTTTTCTCCCCCTTTGGCAACAAGTTACCAAAAAGGTCGAAAATGCATAGTGCTAAACGACTCTCAGGCTTGATCTTCGGTAGGAGGTGTTGAGAGAACTCCAAGGACGAAGGCTTCTGATGAAGTAGCTGGAGCTGGTGGAGTAGCTGCTGGAGGTGGAACTGGAGCTGTAGCTGCTGGTGCTGATGTTGTGGCTCTAGTGTCTGTCACTGGCACTGCAACAGATCTCTGTCCTCTGGGCACTCTGGCAAAAGCATCTGTGGTAGACTTGCCCTTCTTCTCCTCTGCTTCCTCTTGAAGTTGCTCAACTGCAGTTTGGATTTCTGTTACCTTGACATCAAGGTCATAGAATTTTGTCTCAATAATCATTTCCAAGTTCTCCTGGTTCTTGGTCAGGGTGGCCAAGCCCTTCTCAATCCTCAGGGTGGATTGGATCAGATATCCAAGCTGGTCTTGCTTGCTCTTCAAGAATACCTGAGATGCCTCTTCCACAGTTGGCATCTTTGCAGCCTTCTCCGCCTTAGCCTTCTCTCTCTTTTCATGTGCTTGAACTGAAGATGGTTCATTCTCATTCATCACAACAGTGTTATCTTCAAATTCAGGATAGATGGGCAGGTGCTCCTTATCCAAGATGTACTTACCTTTGCCCATCTTTGAGTTGATGAGCTCCTGAATGTGTGGGGCATACCCACAACTTCTCTTCTGATCAGCTGCAGTCCTCTTGATTGTTTCAACAATCCGGCTCATGACTTTGAACTTCTGTGGAACATCAAATATGTGCAACAAGTTGACAGCATGTGTGACACCCAAGTTTTTATTTGGATTTTTCAAAAGATTTCTATTTGACTTGAGGGGAGTGATTTAAATTTTTCCTTTAAGAGAACTCTCCCTCTCAAATATTTTTCCTTATGGCAAAAGTTTTATTTGGATTCACCCAAGATCTGCCTTTCGTCTTGGAAGTTCTTGCCTTTCATTTGGACTCAAGACAAAATGTTTTTCTTTTGGGGAAAATAACTTTGGAAAACCTTTTTGAATTTGCACTATGGCTTTTGGAAAATCCTTTGCCACTTTCAACAATTCCTTCTTGCCATGGCATTAGTGCAAATCCTCTCTCCTAACCACTCCCTCACCTCTGGATCATGATTTGCATCAAATCCAACAAGTTGAACCTCCCCATGTGATTATTTCCATTCAAATTATATTCAAACAAATTTTTGTCTTCTATTCTACCACTTGGAGATTTACAAAGGAACTCCATTTTCTGTTTTGATTTTTGCCCCCAAACCAACTCTCCTCCCTGGTCCTTTGTACCCTCAACCTAGAACCATGAAGATCCACTGGTCTTTAGTTCAAAATTTTCAAACTACACTTGCTGCAAGTTTGGACCAGATTTGTCAAATTTGGTGAAATTCATTCCAAACCTTCTCCAAAAATTCCAAGTAAAATCAGGCAGCCTCTGGGTGCATTGAGTGGTCATCTCACCAAGTTACAGCTCCAGAAAAATTTATCTCATAGCCAAAACCTTCTGTCGAACACCTGCAGTGCACTGTCTTTGTCAAAGTTCAGGAAGTTCAGAGATTCAGTCAGTGGCTGCTGTCGTTTTCTTCAGAGGAGGACGTCGATCTCGCCAGTGCCACCGCGTCGCCTTGCTCCTCGTCCCCGCCCCCTTGTTCCTGCACCGCACGAACGCCTGGCGCCTTGCGGGCGTCGGCGACGAGCAGCAGAAGGTGCGCCGCCCCGTGACCGACGCCGGCGGCGGCTTTGCGGACGCCAGCGGGAGACACGGCGCCGACGACGCCACCCAGCGCCGCCCAAACCACCGGAGCTCGCCGCGTGGCCTTCCACTCCCCCGAACGCGTTGCCGCTCTCGTCGTGAACCGCAGGGCGCGGAGCGCGCTCTCTGTCGCCGTTGAGCCCGTGCGGTCACCTCACCGTGGACCGACGCCATTACGCCAAGACCGACCCCGTTTAGCTGCAAAACGAATCCAGCAACCTCCACTGATGCTGCCCGGCCGCTCAAGCCCCCTGCCAATCCACTGCTCCGCCGTAATCGCTCGCCGGAGATTCTCCGTTCACGGCCACCCCGTCGATCTGCCTATAAATAGAGGCCCCGAGCTTCAACTCGAGCACCCACCAGCCCTGCACTCCCCCTAGAGCACGCCTAGCCACTGCAAGAGCCCCGAGGAGGTCTCCTCCCTCGACTCCGGCCGCCGCGACCCGCCACGGGATCCAGCCCGATTCGCCCCCATGTGTGCTCCTCCGCCTCCATTCTCTTGCCAGTAGCTTCACCATGCATCCCTCTTTCTGACCCGCACTTCAATTTGAAGCTTGCAGCCCTCCACCGGAGTTCCCCATCCTCACCCGAGCCGCCGTCCGCCGGAGAAAGTGTCGCCGTCGACGTGGTGCTCCCCGTTGGACGAGTCCACCACCCACCGTCGCGGAAGAGGACGCTGAAGCTCTTGGTACCCTCCGTTCCTCCTAACTCGCCGTGGTTCGACGCCGGCGTCCACCGCAGTCTTCGGGCGCCGACGAGCTTTTCAAAACCTGACATGTGGACCCCGCGTGTCAGCCTCTGTTCTTTTATTCACGAACCGTTTTCTGTTGGCGCCTTCGGGCAGAATACGTTTTCTCCTTTGCGCTTGCGCATTCCCAACCGAAGCGTTTTCTGTTTTCTCAGTTAAAACCCTGGAACTTTTCTGTTTCATTACAGATAAGTCCCTGGACAGAAACCTTTATAACTTTTTAATAAAAAGGTATTTTTGAGTGATTCTTTTTCTGACAATCTTCAAATTTTGTCTAGTTTTTTATGGGATTTATTTAAAAAAATATTTGGAAAAGTTTCTGTGCATGTGTTGGTTTTCACGTTAGTACCCGTTTCGTGATTGCCGTAGGTTCCGGGAGAGGTGACGGAGCCGCGAACTTCGCCGAGCTAGACTCCGACTTCTCCGAACGAGGCAAGCATGTTTTGAACATTTGATATGACAAGTGTTTTACATGTTCACGTGAGAGTTTGTGCGTGGCACATGAGTGTCGGTAAATACCTCGTTGCTTGTAAGGCAACGACCCGGTTGTTCCAAAGTTGCGATGACCTCTGATGAGAGGTGGCCTGATCATGTGGTGACATGAAGGGCAGCAAGGTGGTACTGTTGTGGCATACCAGCCTTGCGTCATCCGACTTTCTTCGACGTTAACGTGGTTGGAGCCACGTTATCGATCTTTTCCCGCATGTTCCAAAGTTGCGATGATCTCTGATGAGAGATGGCCTAATCATGTGGTGACATGAAGGGCAGCAAGGTGGTACTGTTGTAGCATGCCAGCCTTGCGTCATCCGACGTTAACGTGGTTGGAGCCGCATTACCGTTCTTTCCCCTTTCCGTGCTACCACATGTCTCATTGCCAGGATGCGGTTTAGTAAGTTGGTAACCTCTTTCCGTGTACTCACCAAACAGAGAGGCCGGGATGATGGTACCTTGGCCCAGGATTAAAGCCAGTCATTCGGTCAGGGGGCATGGGTGTTTCCGGTTGGAACCGAGAGGGGGGGGCACCCCCTTAAAGCGCGTGTATAGAAATTTGATCCCATGCTACGCGAGGTTGTAGCCTCCCCGTCTCAAGGTTTTTCTTGAATGTTGCCGAGGGTGATCCCTGGCTTCGGATGGTTGAATTGGGTGTGTACTGGTTAGACGTGTTTCTTCCAAAACACCATAGACGGAACTAGTCCCCGTGACTACTGAAATCCGTTGGCTGTGGTTAAGTACAAACTCTGCAGAGTCAATTCTTTCCAAATCATCGTATCCATGATCAAGCAGTGTAAGTATTATATCCATATCTATCTGTGTGAAAAACTTGTCCCCGGTGAACAAGCTCAAGTGGTAAATTCAGATTTATTGTTATTCCTGTGGATGGACTAACTTTATATTTGTCTCATGCTTGTGATAATTTATGTTCCCGAACTATTGTATTAATGAGTTGTGATATAAGCCCTTTATGAGACGTCGCGCAGACGTCCGACTGTGGCGTGTACTCGTTTTTCACTTTAAATATAAGCCCTTTATGTGATGTCGCTCAGACGTCCGACTGCGGCATGCACTGTCTATTATTTTCTGTTATAAGCCCTTTATGTGGTGTCGCCCCGACGCCCGACTGTGGCATTATTATTCCGCATTTTCCGCTCGAGGAGTCTTTCAGACACTCGTTTGGCACCCGCATTAATATTCCGCATTTTTCGCTCGAGGAGTCTTTCAGACACTCGTTTGGCACCAGTATTACTATTCTGCAGTTTCCGCTTGAGGCGTCATTCAGACCCTCGCTTGGCACCCAGTATTTATTACCTCTATGTCTAATCGCACCGGTTAACTTGTTCATATGCTTCATGTTTACATTTGTTATATCTTATGTCCGAACTGTCTTGCGAGTACTTTCATTGTACTCACCTGGCTTGTTGATTTGGCCAGATGTTGACGAAGGCGATCTCTTGGATGAAGAGTTTGATAGCGCGTCCGATGCCTAGAGGAGTCCCAGTCAGTCCTGCGCGATCCCGGACATTGGTCACTTGTATTGTATACGCTTCCGCCACCCGCAATAAGTCTCCTCGAGCCTCACTCCGACGCTCGAAGAGCTGTAGTCTTCTGGAATCATATCACTCGCTTCGCGGTGATATTTCCCCCACCGTTATTATCGTAAGTTAGTAGTTTGCCACCCTATCCGCCGTCTTGTTTTAGCGGCGTGCATGTAATAAATTGTTGGGCAGTCTCTGCTCAACCTTGTATTATATTTAGTACTCCTGGTATTTTTCTTCTGTGACCAAGATATTGTCTACCAGTGAGAAGGAATTCTTCCTCGCTGGTCCGTAAAAGGGATTGGTCTCTCAATAAATATTTTATTGAAAAACCGGTCGTGATAGCATGTCCTCTGATCATCTTGTGATCACCTGACTTGGGTAGCACTGTGTGCCTTAAGATCCAGTTGATTGTTGGCAAACCAGACAACAAGTAATGGACAAATCCAAACTTATGTGTATCCAATGCAGCATCTAGGATCTCTTTGTACATGTTGGCCATACTGTTGTGGCCTTTCTTCTTCTCTGCATAAATGTCCAAGTCATCCTCATGTCCCTCAGGAGCATTTATAAGCTTGGCCCACTCATCAACTGTGGATTGGTACCTAGTACCCTCAAACATCCACACTATCCTTCCATCTGGATAGAAGTGGGCAGTGGAGTAGAATTGCATGATGAGCTCATCATTCCACTTCGTGAGCTTCTAAGCAACAAAAGTGTCCACTCCACATGCCTTGAAGCTATCAAGCACACCAGGGAAGTGATCCTCATTCTCCTTGATGAACTCCCAGTCAACCCATCTCATGTCACACACAATGGGCTTCTTGTTAAGCAGAATAGTCTCATAGAAGTCCTGCTGTTCCTTAGTGTGGAATCTGTAGTCCATAGCAGTCCTTCTTCTGACAGCATAGGGATCAGACTCTCTTCATAGTCTCAATCCTGCATCCTTCCTGATTTTCATATTCTCTGCAACTGGGTGTGCATCAGTGTGGTCAGGGATCTTGGGCTTTAGCTTCCTCAACACAACAGAATCATCTTCTTCTTCTTCAGCAGCTTGAGGCACTGGGGCCTTGTTCTTCTCTTCAGCAGGTATGTTCCTAGTGCTTCTCTTGGGTTTTCGCTTTGGAGCTGGAGCAGCAGCCTTGGGAGCAGCTTTGGGCTTTGATGGAGCAGCCCCTGACTTAATTGCATCTCCCATAAGCTTTTGTGCTTTGGGTGCTGGTGCAGCATCCTCTTCCTCTTCTTCTTCTTCAGAATCTCTCATCATTGATGGCTTCCCAATAACTTTGGCAATGGTCTTCTTGACCCTTTCTTTTCTCTTCTTGCCATCTCCAGTTTCCTTGGGTTCAAGAGTGAACTCCATTGTTTCTCCTGTGGCAACTTTTCTTGGCTTAGACATGGGTTGTCTTCTTGCTGGAGCCTTTGTTTTCAGTCCTGGCCTAGTTGCAGCAGCTGAGCCATACTCTTTCTTCAGCACTTTCTTCTTTGAAGTGGCTTCATCCTCAACAGCCACATAATCTTCATCTTCAGAGTCAGAATCCCTCTTCTTCCTTGTCCTGGTGGCAGCCTTTGGCAGATTGCTGGGAGTGCTCCTGCTGCCTTCATCATAGCTGCTAGAGGGAATAGTGCCCTCACTCAACTGAACCTGCTCTTCTGACTTGTTCTAGCTGTCACTTTGGTCAGACATCTCTGCAAATACTCTGACAGCAGACCCTGTGAATAGGTTATAGACGAGGTAGAGTAGATGAGCATCACAAAGTACAGGAGTTTTGCAAAAAGGATGACTTAAAAACTTAGTTTTAGTTCTCCACAGAAAGCATTTCGGATCTACCGATTTGTAAACTCGGTGATACCGAAGCAGCTTTTGGAACCTAAACTAGTGAACTCGGTCAGACCGAGTCACAATTTGGTGGTACCGAGACTGCTAGGGTTTCACAAAGAATCAAACTCGGTCACTGATAACCCACAAGTATAGGGGATCGCAACAGTTTTTGAGGGTAGAGTATTCAACCCAAATTTATTGATTCGACACAAGGGGAGCCAAAGAATATTCTCAAGTATTAGCAGCTGAGTTGTCAATTCAACCACACCTGGATAACTTAGTATCTGCAGCAAAGTATTTAGTAGCAAAGTAATATGGAAGTAATGGTAACGGTAGCAAAAGTAATATTTTTGGGTTTTGTAGTGATTGTAACAGTAGCAACGGAAAAGTAAATAAGCGAAGAACAATATGTGAAAAGCTCGTAGGCATTGGATCGGTGATGGAGAATTATGCCGGATGCGGTTCATCATGTAACAGTCATAACATAGGGTGACACAGAACTAGCTCCAATTCATCAATATAATGTAGGCATGTATTCCGAATTTAGTCATACTTGCTTATGGAAAAGAACTTGCATGACATCTTTTGTCCTACCCTCCCGTGGCAGCGGGGTCCTAATGGAAACTAAGGGATATTAAGACCTCCTTTTAATAGAGTACCGGACCAAAGCATTAACACATAGTGACTACATGAACTCCTCAAACTATGGTCATCACCAGGAGTGGTCCCGATTATTGTCACTTCGGGGTTGCCGGATCATAACACATAGTAGGTGACTATAGACTTGTAAGATAGGATCAAGAACTCACATATATTCATGAAAACATAATAGGTTCAGATCTGAAATCATGGCACTCGGGCCCTAGTGACAAGCATTAAGCATAGCAAAGTCATAGCAACATCAATCTCAGAACATAGTGGATACTAGGGATCAAACCCTAACAAAACTAACTCGATTACATGATAAATCTCATCCAACCCATCACCGTCCAGCAAGCCTACGATGGAATTACTCACGCACGGCGGTGAGCATCATGAAATTGGTGATGGAGGATGGTTGATGATGACGACGGCGACGGATTCCCCTCTCCGGAGCCCCGAACGGACTCCAGATCAGCCCTCCCAAGAGGTTTTAGGGCTTGGCGGCGGCTCCGTATCGTAAAACGCGATGAATCCTTCTCTGATTTTTTTCTCCCTGAACACGAATATATGGAGTTGGAGTTGAGGTCGGTGGAGCGTCAGGGGGCCCACGAGGCAGGGGCGCGCCCAGGGGGGCAGGCGCGCCTCCCACCCTCGTGGACAGGTGGAGGCCCCCCTGACGTGGATTCTTCTTCCAGTATTTTTATTATTTTCCAAAAATAAGTTCCGTGGAGTTTCAGGTCATTCGGAGAACTTTTGTTTCTGCACATAAATAACACCATGGCAATTCTGCTGAAAACAGCGTCAGTCCGGGTTAGTTCCATTCAAATCATGCAAGTTAGAGTCCAAAACAAGGGCAAAAGTGTTTGGAAAAGTAGATATGACGGAGACGTATCAGTCACACCGATTTGCAATTTTCGGTCAGACCGAAAATGCGTGTGCTTTGGCCTAAGCCAAAATCGGTGAGACCGATTTCTACAACTCGGTCGGTCCGAGATGAATTCGACGGAGACCTAACCCGAAATTTTCAAATCAAAACTAATATGCGGGATGTTTTCGCTGGACAGGATGATTTCAATCGTGGCAAAGATCATGGCAAAGCAATGTGCTAAGAATCGGAGTTAGGGATTAGCACAAAGTTCAAGTCCGTACCCTAGTTCGGCGACGAACTTGCTACGGCGGCAACGGCGATGAAGATTTCCGTTGACGGCGGTGGAGACCAGCGGCGGGAGGTCGCTGGCGACGAGAGGACGATCCGGAGACCCGAAGAAGCAGAGCAGGTTATGCGCGGGTGAGATGGTTCGGAAAAATTTCCAAAATTTGGCCCGTCGGTATATATAACCTGACCCTGTCGGTGTGACCGAGTGGAACGACTCGGTGGCACCGAGATGCAAAACTGCAAGCAGTTACTGCAACTCGGTGTGACCGAAAAGTTCTAATCGGTTGCACCGAGATTGAAAACCCTAGATCAACTTACTAACTTGGTAGGACCGAAAATAATGAATCGGTCAGACCGAGATGCACAAAGAGGTTTTGGAGGTTTAAGTCTATGACAAATCGGGAACTCCGAGTGCTCCTCACACAGAGTGGTTCGAATCTGACTTGATCAAACTTTGTGATGTAGCATGAATAGAGTTTGAGACGAGAAAAGCATAGATAGCTAGAGGGAGTCCTTAGGCATTCTTGTCCATCCATTTGGCAAAAGAGAAAGAGCCAAACAATCAAAACAACAAATGGATGTCCTCGAATGAGTGAAATATGCAACCAACATGCTCACACAATAGAATGGCAAATGAAATATGTGACAAAGCATGCACAAACACTCTAGCATCTATCAAGCAATTTGGCGATGACTAGGTCATCTATATATGAGTATATTGACATAGGAGTCAAATGAGAACATTTGATCATAGGTCATACTCACCGTTTAAGCACAAGTGGGGTTACCACTTTTACATAAAGCATTATTGTGTTCACACCATTAGAGTTGCTTTAGCTCAATTGATTAGAGTAAAGCTCCCCCTAGATGTGATATTCCCCCTAAGAGGGATGAACTAACCTTGGGTTTTGTCGATGATGACTTCGTGTAGGTGTTGAAGATGTAGATGCTCAATGTTGATGTAGATCATTTGGAGCAATCCTTTGGAGTGAGTTGCACTTTCAATACCTACACGGGTTAGTCCCACAAGGAACAAACAAGGATATCCATAGACATAGAGTGATGCATACACAAGATGATGTCCATGAAAGCATTGGGTTACCTTGTCCCTTGTCTTACCAACAAGAGGGTTTGTGACTCCTTGAACTAGTGCAAGATATGGAAGTTGTTTGCACTTGTTCTTGCCAAAATGATAAGAGTGAAGTATGTTGGCGGAGTCACCCTCAAGAACTCTCTAGTTCTTCTTCTTCTGGATCCACACCATCTTGATGGGAATCCTTGGAGTTGTAGTTGTACTTGATGAAGTAGAACTTGATGTAGTCTTGGGAACCCACTTGACCAAGGCCTTAGGTGCTTCTTCAAATGCATCAATTTCCTCTTGAAGCTTGTCCTTGCCTCTTTGCTTCTGGTCTTGTGGTGGAAGATCATCTTGAGCTTGTGTCCGCTTGAAGGAAGTAGGATCATACTTCTCTTGTTCAGGAACAAACTTCGTCTTGGGGTATTGATCTTCTTCCCACTCAACTCCATTGGCATTGAACTTTCGTTCAAAACTAACACCTTGATTCTTCCGGTGTCTTCCTTGCTTGCGCACAATTTCCTCAAATTGCTTACTTCCGGCAAGGCTCTTGTAAACACCTTTCTCTATAATTCCCTTCAATAAGCTATTTTCTTGCTCAAGTGTAACTTGGCTAAGAGAATCATTAGTGGAATCAAGAGAATTACTAGAAGCAACAACATTTGATTTAGCATGATTGTTGTTACTACTAGATGTAGCATCTTTCTTGTTCTTGTTACTAGATTTAACTTGTGGCATGTAAGTAGACAAGAGTAAACGCTTGGCAATGTAAGAAGAACTTTTCTTGCGAAGATCATCATTGATTGCCTTTAAAAACTCATGCTCTTGCTCAAGGTTGAGCTTTTCAAAGCGTAGCTTATCATGAGTCTTTAAAAGTTCTCGATGAGTTTCCAAGGTAGTTTCATGAGCTAACTTAAGAGTGTTTAGTTCTTTAGTTAGACGCTCAATCTCCTTCTTATCATCATCATTCGTTTTATCTTGATTAGCATGATTAATTGACGTTTCATCATAGTTTTCATCACTAGAGTTGTCAACAAGTAAATCATCATCACCTAGCAAATCATCTTCATCACTATTGAAATCAACATACTCGGGATGTGTTACCTTTGGACCTTTGGCCATGAAGCATCTTCCAATTCCTTCATTTGGTGAGTCAAATATGTCGTAGGAGTTGGTTGACACAAGTGCTAGACCGGCAACACCTTCATCTTGAGTATATTCGGAGTCGGAGTGATAACTTCTTTCGGAGTGATTGTCGGAGTCGGAGCCGGATACCCATTCACCAACATGAGCTTGATGTCTTTTTTTTTGTGTAGCTCCTTGATGACTTTTCCTTCCTTTCCGAGTCCTTGCTTCTCCGAGAGGGTCTTCGTTCGTAACGATCATCTCTACTCCTCCTTTCTCTCGGTGGTGATTCTTCTCTTCTACCTCTTCTTTTGGGAGAATCTTCTCTTCTTTTGTAGGGGGCCATACACTCATTGGAGTAGTGTCTCGGTCTTCCAAAATTGTAGCAATTTCGCTCATGACTAGAAGATCTTTTGTCATTGTAGGACCTTGACTTGGAACTTCTTTCTTTGCTTCTACTCTTGTAGAACTTGTTGAAGTTCTTGACCATTAGGCTCAATTCTTCATTGAAGGTTTGTTTCTCACTTGATGATGTGGGAGCATCACACGAGGCTTTGTAAGCACCACTTGACTTGTTGTGAAGCTCTTCCTTATCCTTGAGTGACATCTCATGAGCAACAATTCTTCCAATGACTTCCGTTGGCTTGAGATCTTTGTAATTGGGCATCATTTGGATCAATGTGCACACGGTATCATATTTTCCATCCAAGGCTCTTAGGATCTTCTTGATGATGAATTTATCGGTCATCTCTTCACTTCCTAATCCGGCAATCTCATTTGTGATGAGAGCAAGCCTAGAGTACATTTCGACGACACCTTCACCATCCTTCATTTTGAACTTGTCAAGTTGACTTTGAAGCACATCTAATTTGGATTCCTTGACGGAGTCGGTACCTTCGTGCATATCAATCAAAGTATCCCAAATTTCCTTTGCATTCTCAAGACGACTGATTTTGTTGAATTCTTCGGGGCACAATCCATTGAAGAGAATATCACAAGCTTGAGCATTGCAATGTAGCATCTTCAACTCTTCTGCGGTAGCTTCACGGTTTGGTTCTCTCTCATCAAAGAATTCACCTTGCAAGCCAATACACACAATAGCCCAAACGGCGGGGTTATGTCCAAGAATATGCATTTTCATCTTATGCTTACAACTAGCAAAATTTGTACCATCAAAGTAAGGACCTATACGGTGGTAATTTCCCTCGCTAGACGCCATACTCACCTAGGTTGTGAAACCAAGGCTATGATCGCCAAAAGCGATGGAAATCAAAGAAAATGGAGACCAAAGCTCTGATACCACTTGTAGGATCGAAAGTATGTCTAGAGGGGGGTGATTAGCCTACTTGACCAAATAAAAATCTATCCTTTTCCCAATCAACCTACACATGAAATTCTAAGAGTATAGCAGCGGAATGTAAAACAATTGCATATGAAGGTAAAGGGAGGAGTTTGAGGGAGCAAACGCAATGTTGACACGGAGAATTTTTATCCGTGGTTCCGATGGTGGTGCTATCGTACATCCACGTTGATGGAGCCTTCAACCCACGAAGGGTAACGGTTGCGCGAGTCCACGGAGGGCTCCATCCATGAAGGGTCCACGAAGAAGAAACCTTGTCTATCCCACCATGGCCGTCGCCCACGAAGGACTTGCCTCACTAGGGTAGATCTTCACGAAGTAGGCGATCTCCTTGCCCTTACAAACTCCTTGGTTCAACTCCACAATCTTGACGGAGGCTCCCAAGTGACACCTAGCCAATCTAGGAGACACCACTCTCCAAGAAGTAACAAATGGTGTGTTGATGATGAACTCCTTGCTCTTGTGCTTCAAATGATAGTCTCCCCAACACTCAACTCTCTCTCATAGGACTGGATTTGGTGGAAAGAAGATTTGAGTGGAAAGCAACTTGGGGAAGGCTAGAGATCAAGATTTATGTGGTTGGAATGGAATATCTTGACCTCAACACAAGGGTAGGTGGTTCTCTCTCAGAAAATAGGTATTGGAAGTGTAGGCATGTTCTGATGGCTCTCTCCACGAATGAAGAGTGGGTGGAAGGGTATATCTAGCCTCCACACAAAATCTAACCGTTACACACAAATCACCAAACTCGGTGGGACCGATTCAGAGAACTCGGTCAGACCGAATTGGTTCATAATGTGACCGTTAGGTGTTTCGGTGGGACCGACATGTCAACTCGGTGGGATCGATATCATTAGGGTTAGGGCATAATGTAATCTCGGTGAGACCGATTACACAAACTCGGTGGGACCGATTTTGGTAATAGACTAATAGAGGGTTGGTCAGGCAAACTCGGTGGGACCGATTCGCTCATCTCGGTTGGACCGAAACGTTACGAAAAGGAAACAGAGAGTTTGCATTGCAATCTCGGTGGGACCGAACGCTCATCTCGCTTTGACCGAAACGTTACGAAGGGAAACAGAGAGATTACAATCCCATCTCGGTGAGACCGAGATCCCTATCGGTGAGACCGAAAAGACTAGGGTTTCTGGCAGTGGCTATGTCAACTGAACTCGGTGGCTCCGGATATGAAAATTCGGTGGGGCTGAGTTGGACTTGTGGTTTGGGACATATGTGGATATGAGAAAGTAGTGGAGGGTTTTGGAGCATATCACTAAGCATTTTGAGCAAGCACCTCAATAAGCAACACCTCATCCCACTACTGGAATCAGCTAATTTGCCATCTGCCAGCTCTTTGCCGTCTGCTAGCTGACGGCAAAGAAGCTCTTTGCCATCAGCTACCCAAAAGCAGACGACAAAGAAAGGGCAGACGGCAAAGAAGCTCTTTGCCATCTGCCAGCTCTTTGCCGTCTGCCAGCAGACGGCAAAGAATCTTTGCCGTCTGCTGGCAGACGGCAAAGAGTGAGGTGGCCCCCACCCCCCGCCCGTTTGGGAAAAACTTAACGGGCCACCTCTTTGCCGTCCGCTAGCAGACGGCAAAGAGGCAAAAAAGCGGACGGCAAAGAGGGGCGGACGGCAAAGAGCTCACTACCTAACGGCCCGTACCCCCCGCCCGTTACTCACTTCTTCTCTCCCTCACCGTTTCTCTCGTCCCACCCCCCCGCCGCCGCCGCCGCCCGCCGCGCGCCGCCGCCGCCCCGTCGCCCACGCCGCCCCGGCTCGCCGCCGGCCCGGGGCCCCGTCGCCCCCCCCCCGCCCCGTCGCCCCCCCCCCCGCCCCGGCCCCCCGCCGCCCCGCGCCCCACCGCTCGGGCCCGGCCCCCCGCCGCCCCGTCGCCCCCGCCGCCCCGGCTCGCCGCCGCCCCGGGGCCCCGTCGCCCCCACCGCCCCGTCGCCCCCCCCCCGCCGCCCCGCGCCCCACCGCCAGGGCCCGGCCCCCCGTCGCCCCAGGCCGCCTCCTCCACCGCCCCGCCCCCCTCCTCCACAGGCCTCGTCCACCCCCCAGGTGAGCCCTCCTTTTTTCTGTTTTTTCTGTTTTTTCCTTTTTAGTTTTAGTTTTAGTTTAGATTTAGTTTTAGTTGTAGTTTTAGGTTTAGTTTTAGTTTTAGGTTTAGTTTTAGGTTTAGTTTAGTTTGAGGAAAGAAGAAGAAGAAGAAAAAAGAGGAGAGGAGGAGAAGAAGAAGAGGAAAAAGGAAAGGAAGAAGAAGAAGAGGAGGAGGAGGAGAAAAAAGAAGAAGAAGAAGAAAAAAGAGGAGAGGAGGAGAAGAAGAAGAGGAAAAAGGAAAGGAAGAAGAAGAAGAGGAGGAGGAGAAGAAAAAAGAAGAAGAGGAAGAAAAGGAAGAATAGGAAGAAGAGGAAAAGGAAAAAAGAGGGAAAAACCCCGACCCGACACGGCACCCCGACCCCGACCCGGCACCCCGACACGACACCCCGACCCCTAGACCCCGACCCCGACACCCCAACCCCGACCCCGACCCGGCACCCCGACCCGACACCCCGACCCCGAGACGGCACCCCGACCCGACACCCCGACCCCGAGACCCCGACCCCGAGCCTGACCCGACACCCCGACCCCGACACCGACACGGCACCCCGACCCCGACCCGACACCCCGGCCCCGAGACCCCGACCGGGCTTCGACAAAAATGTAAAATCCAATGCAACATTTGATTTTGCATCTCCCGACTGAGGCAAGATTGGGGGGGGCCCGTGCAAAATCGTTGGTGCTACCCAACTGAGAGGATGCAGAAGACGCTTCGACAAAAATGTAAAAATAAACGTAGAATTGAAGCATCGATGGCTGAGGCATTCATCACTGAGGAGGAGGCAAACTTCGTGACAGCACACTACGAAGCCAAAAATCATCATTTGCATAATCCGAAGCCTCGGTACAATGCTGACGACCCTAAAAAGGGTGGATCCAACCTCAGCCTATTCAAAGAGAATCTCGCACCAGCCAGTGTTTCAAATCCAGTATCTTTGGATAACGAACAATGGCGGACCATTTCGTTGTATATCTTCAACAACCTGATAGAAGTGCGGCCGTACATCGAGTAAGTTCTCGGTACATAGTTTCGCAACTTCTATTTCCTTTGAACTGCTCTTATTCCTGGATATTTCATACAGTTGATACGTCGCCTTATTCTTGTATGGAGCGGTGATCCAAAAGGATTCTGTCGAAGAGTATGAGCTTCTCGCAAAGCAAGGAGGCGGCTATCCCGGTTTCATCTCTTGGTTCAAACAAACGGTAATTTCTATTAGACTTGTAGGCTAATTTGTAGGCGGCTATCCCGGTTTCATTCGCTAATTTGTGTGTAATGCAACAATCCTTTCATATTAAACTTGTAGGCTAATTCAGAGTCTATGGACGCCGAATTGAGACAAGTCGCTAATGGTTTTGACTATAAGGTCCGTTCATTTGACAAATACGACATCAACGGGTATCGCTTTCGTACCTATGGCAAAGAGCTATCTATGGCCGACCGAAAGTCTACAAATTGTTGTGTATCTGCTATCGGCGAAGGAGGTACCGAGTATTATGGGAGAGTTGAAGCAATTTATGAACTTCTATTCTATGGTGAAAACCCACCGAATGTCGTAGTCTTCAAATGTTATTGGTTTCAGCCGAAGGAGACTAGAAGGACTCATGAACATATAGGGCTAGTTGAAATCAACCAAAGCACCCATTTAGATGTTCCTGATGTCTATATTACGGCTCAACAGGCGACCCAAGTATTCTATCTACCGTGGGCCTGCCAAACTAATCCAAATCTGAAAGGTTGGGATGTCGTTTATGAAGTGCCGCCACGTGCTAGACTATCTCCCCCAAAGGAAGAGGATTATGAACCTCACATTAACCCAGACACATATGAAGGAGAATTCTTCCAAGAGACACGTCTTTCCAAAAGCGTTTCAAGAACCGCTATACTTCACCCCAAAACATTGAAGTAGACAGCGACAGTGAATCCGACATCACCCCAGAGGAGGAACAAGAAGAGCTGGAACAAGAAGAGGTTACTGCTGCGGATGACCTGTCATTGCTTGACCGATTACGTCAAGGTGGCCTTGCACATGTTGATGCCACTGAACCCTATGAGCCCGTCATTGATTATAGTGATGATGATGATTATGCATTTATTGATGATACTGATCGAGATTATTAGTAGTGTCAGGTATTAAATTTTTTAATGTTGTACTTAATGATGATACACTTAAGTGATACACATATTATTATTCATGTCGGTCTTTTTTTTATGTTGTACTAATTTCATTTACTGTTTGTCATGGCAGGTGTTGAAAGATGGTGGGCGCTGGTCGGGAGCGCGCCAAGGCCCCTTCTTCGTCGGCGCGTGGTCTGAGGTCTTCGATTCCAGACGTACCTCTCCGCCGAGCGTTGCTGGACAGTATGTCCACACCGCCGGGCCCTTCTTCGTCGACCGCGGTGCCCAGCAGGGGACGAGGTAGGAAGAGAGGAGGTGGGGCACGTGGTCGCGGGAGAGGAGGTAGGGTGACTGCTACGGCGCCTTCCTCGCCGCCACCCCCACCTGTTTCACCCGAGCACGTGACTGCTAGGGTGGACTCGTCCGAGGAGGAGGCTACACGGACTCCGGTCCACGAGCCTCCGGTCCACGGGTCTTGGGCCCACGAGCCTCGGGTCGACTGGCCTTTGGCCCACGAGAGTTCGGCCCACGAGACCCTGGAGGAGCACACGTCCGGATGGGGTACCTGGCCGGATCAGCCCGAGGAGCCGAGTGGCCATGCTGATGATGGCGGGGAGCCGACTGATCTTGAGGAGGAGGGTGGCACCGTCTACCAGCGTGGTGCTACACGGCTCCCGTCCGTGCCGGCGACCCGCGAGCAGAGGTGGTTGATTTTCCCTGATGGGGAGAGGTACGTAAGTGCATTTAATATTTTTGTACCTTCTGCGTTCACGTTTCTTCAAATAACTAATGCGTTGGCCTTGTCATGCTGCAGGGGTTGGGACCACCATCATAGTGTCCGCCGACCCAACTCCGTTCTTGGAGTTCTTTGCCGGCAAAACTTCCCGGGGTTTGTCACGTTGCCTGGTGAGGGTCGGCTTCCAGAGCTTGGGTTGAGCTGGGAGCACTACGTGGCTGCCCCGGCCCCGCCGGATGTCATTATCGACGGTGTCGTGTGCGACACGAGGGCAGACATGGTGATCAGGACGTTCTGGGTAATTTCTCCTTTACACATTTCAAAATCTTCAACTAGCTAGTTATTAATTGTACTAATCAATATTGTCTCATTTGATTGCAGACATTCTACAGGTGTGAGGAGGGATACGAGGAGGACGCGGCAAATGTTATCCAGAACGTCTGCAAGCGCCTACTCCAGAACTTACGGCACGAGGCTCGGGTGCAGGCTGTTCGAGACTACTACGCCTTGCGTGGTATCAAGAAGACCAAGCCGGCGTGCCGCGATAAGTTCCTGAGTAAGGAGCAGTACATGAAGGTAATTCTTAAGGCCTTCTACTTAAGTTCCTTCATTTAGTAATTCTTAGCCGTAGCGCTCAAGTTTCTATTTGCTAACTTAGGCGCCTCCGAGATGGTGTGCGGATCGGATGGATTGTTGGGAGGTGTTGGTCGATGAGTGGTGCTCAAAAGAATGGCTAGCCCTCCACAACGAGGCCAAGGACAAACGTGCCCAAATGGAAGGTGTGCCACACCATCAAGGCAGCTCCAACTTATATCAGTTCGGGCGCAACTGGGTATGTGGTTTGCTTCATGATTCATGCAATTCATTCATCATGCTAGCTTGAGCCCTTTAACTACTAATTTTCATTGTTTCTCTCTTTCAGGCACGCTACAATAAGGCGGATAAGGTGCCAGAGGTGTACGACCTGTATGCCATGGCCCACACTGGCTCTTTCAAGAAAGTCAAGGCTTTCTCTCAGTCTAACCTCGATGATGCAAACAACTTCACCAACATCTCCTCCCACAACAAGCTCGTGAGATATAGAGATGAGGGGAAGGCGAGGAAAGGGGAGGACTTTAACCCGAGCCAGGGTCCCACTGATCCAGAGCTGGTGATGATATCTGGTGGCGGGAGGTCCCATGGCTCCATAGCCATTGGAGATGGACTTATCCGTTGTCCTCGCACTCTCCCGGAGATCAAGGCGCGCCAGTCGAGCTCCGCTCCTGAGATAAGGCCTCGTGAACGGCCAGTGCAACTCGCCATCAAGGATAGTGATACGTACTCAGTTATCTTTCTCCATTACATTGTGTGCGCTTCCATCAATGATTACAAATGGTCATGTGAGTGGTGTTGCAGGCTGCTATACAGACTGAGAGAGATAGAACGGAGAAACTTCTGGCGGAGGCGGCGGAGAGGCAGCGGGAGATGGAGGAGAGGACGAGAAAGATGATGGAGGAGGAGAGGGCACGGAATGCCATGCAGGCAAGGGCCATGTACGAGCTCCTTGTGGTAAGTTTCTTCTGCAGATTACTTGCTAGTCTTAACATTTGAGTCTCATTACTAACTAGTATGACTCTGTTGTGAAAACCAAATGTGCAGTCTGTGTGCGAGAAGTCCGGTCAGCCCGCTCCGCCGATGCCAGTGATTGCTCCTGGGAGCACGGTGAGTTTAATTTGAATGGACATTACTTGCTAGTCTTAACATTTGAGTGTCATAATGCTAACGAGACATTGGAAATGATCTTTGGTGCATCTTAACTCCAGAAACGCATCGCACGATCCTTCTCCAGGTAGCGGCACTAGCCACCCCGCTCCTACACCTCCCTGATCACGGTAAGTTTCTCTAGTGTGTTGCTTAACAAATGCATAAAGACCTAGACTTAGCTTTATTTCCTCCAATATGCTTACCATAATGACCTAGAGTTAGCTTCTTTTCCTCCAAAATGACTTAATAAGCTTACTGACCTCATAAACCATCCATTTTACCTAAGTTAGCTCTAAAACGATATGTACTTAGCTAACTTATGTCAAAAATTGCATAATTAGCTCATAAACGACCCATTTCACCTAGGTTAACTCATAAACGACCCATTTCACCTAGGTTAACTCATAAACGACCCATTTCACCTAGGTTAGCTCATAAACGACCCATTTCACCTAGGTTAGCTCATAAACGACCTATTTCACCTAGGTTAGCTCATAAACGACCCATTTCACCTAGGTTAGCTCATAAACGATCCATTTCACCTAGGTTAGCTCATAAACGATCCATTTCACCTAACTTAGCTCATAAACGATCCATTTCACCTAAGATAGCTCATAAACGATCCATTTCACCTAGGTTAGCTAATAAATGGCATATACTTCTTCTTCTAGTCTTCTTCTTCTTCTATTATTTTTCTTCTAGTCTAATTCTTCTTCTAGTCTTCTTTTTCTAACTTTCTTATTTGTCATTTTGCAGGTTTCGTTCACTTCACGGAAGCCAGCTTTCTATGATGGATTGCTTGTTTTTTTCCTTTGATGCACTTCTTGTATTCTGCTCGCTTGCTATGATGAAACTAGATTGCTATGATGCAACTTTGCATATTGTAATATGTATGGATCGATGGAACTATGTGCAACCTACTATGTATGTATGGATATATATGTGCTGGATATTTATTATGTTGGATATATATGTGCTGGCTCCTGTGATATATTTCCTGTGATAATTGTTGGATATAAGAAAAACAGAATAAAAAGAGGCAGTGCAGGCTCTTTGCCGTCCGCCGCGGACGGCAAAGACACCTTTGCCATCGGTGGTAGACGGCAAAGGGGGCACGTGGCGCCCACCTGTGCTTCCTGAGAGATGGGCCATTTGGCAAATTTGCCTACCGTGGCGGACGGCAAAGCTAAGCTGATGGCAAAGACTTTGCCTTTGCCGTCCGCCGTGGCAGACGGCAAAAAACAGCGGGCGCTGACGCATTGCTGACGTCAACTGGCGGACGGCAAAGAGGCGCTCAAATTTGCCGTCCGCTGGCGGACGGCAAAGGACGCCGTTAGGCGCCTAACGGACTAACGCTGGCGGACGTCCAGTATTTTTGCCGTCCCTCCTTTTTGCCGTCCGCCGCTGTAGGCAAAGGACTCTTTGCCGTCCGCCATAAAAAGCAGACGGCAAAGGACCTGTTTACCGTAGCCTACTTTGCCAGAGCCTTTTGCCGTCCGCGGCTAACGGCAAAGGCCTTTTCCGTCCGCCGTTCGAGCCTTTGCCGTCCGCCGTGGCAGACGGCAAAATAGTTGTTTCCTGTAGTGTCCCTTCTTAATAGTATTGGCTTTTCCTTAGACTCAATGTGATCTTGGATCACTAAAATAGAAAATGTAGAGTCTTGTGCTTTGAGCTTGAGCCAATCTTTTGTCCTTAGCATTTTGAAGGGTCCACTTCCTAATCCATGCCATGCCAATCATTGAGCTTTCCTGAAATATCTATCTTGAAATAGCATTAGCTCAATGAGCTATATGTTGTTAGGAATTACCAAAACCACCCAGGGATAGTTGCACTTTCACATAGTTATTAGAATATCTAGGTAAGATCATGTATATAGGCACCACGTCCATGACAAGTAGACCGACTCCTGCCTGCATCCACTACTATTACTCCACACATCGACCGCTATCCAGCGTGCATCTAGAGTATTAAGTTCATAAGCACGGAGTAACGCTTTAAGCAAGATGACATGATGTAAAGGGACAAACTCATGCAATATGATATAAACCCCATCTTTTTATCCTCGATGGCAACAATACAATACGTGTCGTTTCCCCTACTGTCACTGGGATCGAGCACCGCAAGATTGAACCCAAAGCTAAGCACTTCTCCCATTGCAAGAAAGATCAATCTAGTAGGCCAAACCAAACTGATAATTCGAAGAGACTTGCAAAGATAACCAATCATACATAAACGAATTCAGAGAAGATTCAAATATTGTTCATAGATAATCTTGATCATAAACCCACAATTCATCAGATCTCGACAAACACACCGCAAAAGAAGATTACATCAAATAGATTTCCAAGAAAATCAAGGAGAACTTTGTATTGAGATCCAAAGAGAGAGAGAAGAAGCCATCTAGCTAATAACTATGGACCCGAAGGTCTGAGGTAAACTACTCACACATCATCGGAGAGGCTATGGTGTTGATGTAGAAGCCCTCCATGATCAATGTCCCCTCCGGCAGGACGTCGGAAAAGGCCCCAAGATGGGATCTCACGGGTGCAGAAGGTTGCGGCGGTGAAATTAGGTTTTCGTGGTGCTCCTCGATGGTTTGGGGGTACGTAGGTACATATAGGAGGAAGAAATAGGTCGGTGGAGCCACGAGGGGCCCACGAGGGTGGAGGGCGCGCCCAGGGGGGTAGGCGCACCCCCTGCCTCGTGGCCTCCTCGTATGTTTCTTGACGTCCACTCCAAGTCCTCTGGATCACGTTTGTTCCAAAAATAACTCTCCCGAAGGTTTCATTCCGTTTGGACTCCGTTTGATATTCTTTTTCTGCGAAACACTGAAATAGGCAAAAAAACAGCAATTTGGGCTGGGCCTCCGGTTAATAGGTTAGTCCCAAAAATAATATTAAAGTGTATAAATAAGCCCATTAAACATCCAAAACAGAATATATAATAGCATGGAACAATCAAAATTATAGATACGTTGGAGACGTATCATCGTGGCGGGATCTACGTGTGAAGCGGAGTACATAGCTGCTTCAGAAGCAGCAAATGAAGGAGTCTGGATGAAGGAGTTCATATCCGATCTAGGTGTCATACCTAGTGCATCGGGTCCAATGAAAATATTTTGTGACAATACTGGTGCAATTGCCTTGGCAAAGGAATCCAGATTTCACAAGAGAACCAAGCACATCAAGAGACGCTTCAATTCTATCCGCGATCAAGTCAAGGAGGGAGACATAGAGATTTGCAAGATACATACGGATCTGAATGTTGCTCTCACGAGCAAAACATGATCAGCACCAAGACTCCATGGGTGTTAGAATCATTACTGTGTGATCTAGATTATTGACTCTAGTGCAAGTGGGAGACTGAAGGAAATATGCCCTAGAGGCAATAATAAAGTTGTTATTTATATTTCCTTATAACATGATAAATGTTTATTATTCATGCTAGAATTGTATTAACCGGAAACTTAGTACATGTGTGAATACATAGACAAACAGAGTGTCACTAGTATGCCTCTACTTGACTAGCTCGTTGAATCAAAGATGGTTAAGTTTCCTAGCCATAGACATGAGTTGTCATTTGATTAACGGGATCACATCATTAGAGAATGATGTGATTGACTTGACCCATTCCGTTAGCCTAGCACTTGATCGTTTAGTTTATTTGCTATTGCTTTCTTCATGACTTATACATGTTCCTATGACTATGAGATTATGCAACTCCCGAATACCGGAGGAACACTTAGTGTGCTACCAAACGTCACAACGTAACTGGGTGATTATAAAGGTGCTCTACAGGTGTCTCCGATGGTGTTTGTTGAGTTGGCATAGATCGAGATTAGGATTTGTCACTCCGATTGTCGGAGAGGTATCCCTGGGCCCTCTCGGTAATGCACATTACTATAAGCCTTGCAAGCAATGTGACTAATGAGTTAGTTGCGGGATGATGCATTACGGAATGAGTAAAGAGACTTGCCGGTAACGAGATTGAACTAGGTATTGAGATACCGACGATCGAATCTCGGGCAAGTAACATACCGATGAAAAAGGGAACAATGTATGTTGTTATGCGGTTTGACTGATAAAGATCTTCGTAGAATATGTGGGAGCCAATATGAACATCCAGGTTCCACTATTGGTTATTGACCGGAGACGTGTCTCGGTCATGTCTACATAGTTCTCGAACCCGCAGGGTCCGTACGCTTAACGTTCGGTGATAATCGGTATTATGAGTTTATGTGTTTTGATGTACCGAAGGTAGTTCGGATTCCCGGATATGATCACGGACATGACGAGGAGTCTCGAAATGGTCGAGACATAAAGATTGATATATTGGACGGCTATATTCGGACACCGGAAGTGTTCCGGGTGATTTCAGAGAAAACCGGAGTGCTGGAGGGTTACCGGACCCCCCCCGGGGGGAACTAGTGGGCCTAGATGGGCCTTATTGGAGAGAGAGAGGGGCTGCCAAGGCAGGACGCGTGCGCTCTCCCCCTTGAGTTCGAATTGGACTAGGAGGGGGGTGCCCCCCCCTTTCCTTCCCCTCTCCCACACCTTCCTTCCCCCTCCTAATAGGACTAGGAAAGGAGGATTCCTCCCCTCCTTGGCGCGCCCTAGGGCCGGCCGGCCTCCCCCTTGCTCCTTTATATACGGGGGCAGGGGGCACCCTAGAACAGACAACAGACAACTGTCTTAGCCATGTGCGGTGCCCCCCTCCACCATAATCCACCTCGGTCATATCGTCATAGTGCTTAGGCGAAGCCGTGCGCCGGTAACTTCATCATCACCGTCATCACGCCGTCGTGCTGACGAAGCTCTCCCTCGACACTCAGCTGGATCAAGAGTTCGTGGGACGTCACCAGCTGAACGTGTGCAGATCGCGGAGGTGTCGTACTTTCGGTACTAGGATCGGTCGGATCGTGAAGACGCACGACTACATCAACCACGTTGTCATAACGCTTCCGCTTTCGGTCTACGAGGGTACACAGACAACACTCTCCCCTCTCGTTGCTATGCATCACCTAGATGGATCTTGCATGTGCGTAGGAATTTTTTTGAAATTACTGTGTTCCCCAACAGTTTAGTGGCAGTACATATGTTTCACTAGTCCAAACTCAGGTGCAGTTTAGTGGTAGCCCATATGTAGTTTTAATGTTAGCGTGGAGATAGTTTCATCTAGCATAGATGTAGTTTGCCCACATGTAATTTTAGCCGTTGCCCATGTGTAGTTTTGTGCTCACATGTGTAGTTTAGTTACATCGCATAAGGTCTAAAGTAGGGTTCCATATTGGTTTACTGTTTTTTTTAAGTATTTTTGTCCATGTTTTCATGGATGGCATAATAGAACTTGGCACGCCATGGCTCGTCGTTGTACACATGGGTGTAAACCCCGAGCTTATCAATGATGTGTGCATGGACCATACTAAAGGCATCAACTGCAATTTCTCATTGGATCTTTTTGTGGCGGGTATAAGTCTTTTTCTATGAAGTTGGTTCGCAATGCCGCATGTTTGTTCGGAGGATGTTAATCTGGACACAAACATGATCAATTATACACTCGACTATTTTTTTTCATTCATGTAAGTAATTCAAAACGGAAACTAAGACATGGTTTAAAAAGCAACAACGATCATTAATATTTTCGCATTCGCATGATATATACACATTATTGTTTTGGGGAGTTTTGGGCCAAGGGGGTCATTCTTTTCCATTTATTTCTAGTGATACCGCAAGGAGCCACATATGAATCTTACATGTATAAGATACAATAATTATCAAGTTATTTATCGGTGGGGGTCAAGGGGGGGAATTCGGCACTGCTTGCTCTTAACATGGGTATGGATGGGATTTTGCTGCGATGGTTGGGATGTTTTTCTAGTTTACTACTATGAGAAGGACAAGTTGCACGAGAAGGATGGCATGTGGGCGCCTACCGCATGCACCTGATTCGGCCGGGAGCAAGGGGCAGCATGGGGTTCCATTTTGAGAAGTTACGGGATTGGTTGCCTTTCCAAACCGGATAAATGTAAGATGATGTCGGGATGAGCTAGCCACAATGTAGTCGTGTCTTTTAGTTATGCAATTGGTTGTGTGGTTTAAGTTATGGTAGTAGTTCCAATCCATCGCCAATTCTGACCCACCATGAAACAAAACCCTAGATTTGGCACCCGCTATCAACCAACAGAAATTCTATCCCAATAGACGCTTGTTATCTACCAAAAGAAATGTTATGTGTCGATGAGGTCATGATAAACCTAGTATGCACTTTAATTGCTAGTGGATTGAGGCTGTATTCAATCCCTTTCGTCGATAAAACACAAGTTCTCTCTTCAATATCGTCATATCAGATATTCAGATAACATGATAGGGAAAGTGTTGAATCATTATGCGCATGTGTGAAGTTAAAACAAGACTGACGCAGAAAAAAAATCAAGCGCCTCAACAGAGCTTCTTGAGCATTAGTCCATGCGGTAATTAGATTACAGTCTCTTTCTTGGATTAATAGTATAGACAGATTCCCTGCATGCGTGGAAGAACACCGCTTTCTAGTAGATTCAAAAGTCCGTTTCTTTTCTACGTTCCAACCTGTCATGTCTTCATGATAATAGGCTATCCAGGTCGGCATATGGTCACTTAGTTGCAGAGATCAAGGAACACATGCTTGTTCGGGAGTTTATTCCTCAGAAACTTTTGAGAAAACAGAATAGGGTAGCGGATCGTTTGGCTTTATATAGTTGTAGTGAACGGGCCATGGTTGTGCAATGCAGCCTGGTCAAGGACCCCCTTGTATAGGTAGCTAGTGTCATTTGATTGTAACTATCAATGGAATCAAACTCCCTCTTCCTCGTAAAAAAGAGGTCAAAACCCTAGTATGCACTTTAATTTCCAAGTGGACTAAGGGTGTATCCGGTCCCTCTTTTTTTCTTTTTTTGAGAACCAGGGTGCATCCGGTCCCAATTCGTTAGGAAAACACAAGTTCAGTCTTCAGTGTCATATCAGATGACTATGGATTTTTTTTCAAACAAAAAAAGATGACTAGATATGGAAATTAAATAAGACTGACGCAGAAAAAGAAAATTCAGGCGCCTCAACAGGGTTTCTTGAGCATTCTGCATGCGGCGATTACAGTCTCTTTCTTGGATTAATAGTACAGACAGATTCCCCGCATGCGTGGAAGAACACCGCTTCTAGATTCAGAAGTCCATTTTCTTTTCTACGTTCGAACCTGCCGGCTAGCTGCCTTGTCGACATCGCCGGCCACAGAGCCGACTTTGGCACCGGACACGCCGCCGCCCAGAGGAGAACCTTCGAGGAAATCAACGGCGGCGACGCGCTTCCCTCTAGTCCTCGTCGACGATGACGAGGACACCTCCCCTCCCTCGGAGCTTTCCGTCCTCCTCGGCGTCGAGAAGAACCTTCCCGACAACGTCCTGGTGTACCTTAGGAACGATGGCCATCTGCCGGCTCTCTGTGCGCGACGGTGCGAGCTCTGCTCCCCGGCAGCGGCGACCATCTCCCTGCGCACGTGCTCCGGCAGCCGCAGCGTGAACCGCTCCAGGTCGCGGTCGAGCCGGACTACGGCGAGGGAGTGGCCGGCCGAGTACGACCGGACAAGCTTCGCGGCCTTCGTCCCGGCCGGCCGCGACCGCGACCGCATCGCGCGCCGCTGGGTCCCTATCCGCTGCAGCTCCATCGCCTCCTTCCGGCGCTGCTCGGCCTCCTCCTCTGTCACCACGTCGATGACCACGGCCGGTGCCCGCGCGCCGTCTGCCTGGTGGTGCCGAACCACGGCGATTTCGCTGGAGGTGCTGTTGGCTTCCAGCACCGGGGGGTTACTCGCCTCGTCGTCGCTGCCGCCGTCCTTGCTAGGGTCGAGGTTGCGGCGGCAGACCGGGCAGGTGACGTGGCTGGCGAGCCACTCGCCGATGCAGTCCGGGTGGAAGGCGTGGCTGCACTTGGGCAGCAGCCGGAGCCTGTCCTCGTCCTCGAACTCGCTGAGGCACACCGCGCACTCGAGCGGGGGCGCCGCCTTCCTCCCCACGCGCAGCGCCTTGGCCTCCGCGTACCGCATGGTGGGGAACGCCTCGACCACCTCGGCGTCCAGCCCGCGCGTCGCCGCCCGCCGCTGCTGCCGCCTGGCGATGAAGCTCGAGAAGCCGGCGCCGGGGCCGGAGCCGCGGGAGTCGTCCGGCCGCGGGGCGTGGGGGTACGAGTAGCCGGTGCAGTGGCGGAGGTAGATGATGGAGGCGAGGATGAAGAAGAACACCGCGACGACGGCGGCCAGCAGCGCGACCATGGTCGTGCTGATGCGCATATCCTGGTCGGCCACATCGTTGCCGTAGCTCCCCTGCTGCGGGTCCGCCGGCTGCGCGCTGCCGGACGACGCGAGCGCGCACGCCAGGAGCGCGGCGAGCAGGCAGAGCGCGTCCATCCTTGGAGAGAGCGCGGCGGGGAGACGTGGGCGGGCTCGTCGTTAGCTCGCCGCGCCTAACTGGGAACCTAGCGAGCTCAGCTGACTGCGGATGGTCTGCGCGCGCATGCAGTGCGGACTGTAGACTGTGGAGTTTGGGCTATATAGAGGCAGAGGAGCCCGCGCGCGCGTCGAAGAAAATTGCACCGTGTTAAGCTCGTCTGCGTGTGGAGAGCCAGGTAGGCGCGTCTGTGCATGCGAGTTGAGCTTGCAGCCGAGGACGTCGCCGTCGCGTGGGTCGCGCCGAGTCTGGCGGGAGGAAGAGGAGAGCCGCGGGCCAGATGTTAGTTATCTGGCACTTTGACTGTCGACCATCCAGGTGTTCTTAGGAGCAGCACGCTGGCAGTATGGTGTGGAATTTTGGACTCCTCTGAGCGCCACGTACGTGTCAGATCAAGTGGTCGACCAACGGCAGAGTGCTTGTATCGTATCGTATCACATCAACGGTTATCAGCTGTTCCCTACGTAGTAGCATGCCCGGTACGTGCGTGAGAGATTTTTTCTAGAAGGGTGTGGGTAGATCTCAAGTGACAAAACATATACAGAAGAAATATTTTTCTTATTCTTTTACACGGACATTCACATAAGGTAGGCGCGACTAAGACTTCATTAAGTTTGAGTCAACCGAGATTTAGTAATCCTGTTTTTAGAAATGCGTGCATGAGAGTTTTTGACCCTCCTCTTTCTTTCCCTCCATCACTACTGAAATCGACGGCTTTGCTGAGTGCCGTAAACACTCGGCGAAGGCCAAAAAAACTCGGCAAAGCCTTTGCCGAGTGTTGCACTCGGCAAAGGACACTCGGCGTACAGCCTTCCGGCAAATAGAATTTCGCCGAGAACCAACCATCCCGCACTCGGCAACGCCTTTGCCGAGCGTTTTTTGTGGTACTCGGCAAATATTGGAACTCGGTGAAACATAACTAACGGACGACGGAAACGGCAAAAATTGGTACAGTTGCACTCGGCAAAGGTGATGGCTTCCCCGAGTTGTACACTTGGTAAAGATGTTCAACAAAACTAAAAAAAACGCCGCCGTCAACGACGACGTCGATTCATGCCGGCGAGTTACAGTGGCCCACAGCTCGCGAGTCACCACTCGTCTGAGCAATGCGCTCTCCTCTGCCAAGCTAGCCTGTCCGCTGCTTGTGTGCTAGCTTGGCCGGTTCGTTGTTGGCTTGCCGGAGCGTGCGGGTGCTGCTGCTCAGCAAGAAGACGCGTCTATGCGAGATGAGCCTGGCCGCCGCTCTTGGTGGCGCCGTCGACGACGCATGTGGCTCGTGGCCTCCGAGGTTGTTGGTGCCGCTGCGCGCCGGCGTGTGGTTGGTGAGTTGCTGCCTTCCCGCCGTGTGCATGTGCTGCCGCTGCCGCTTGCAGCTGCCTCGCATCTGCTGCTTCGCTGCTACGTGCATGAGGGAGCTTGGTGGCTGGCCGCCAGCGTACGTGCTGCTAGCTGCTGCTACTTTGCTGCTTGAGAAATGGCATGCGGGCGAGCCGGAGAACGAACGGTGCGCACCTGAAGTTGGAGGTGCTCAAGCACTACGCCGGCAGGCTGCTGCAGCTGCTCGAGTCCTCCGCCGGCGTGCTTCGAGTTCTCCATGGCTGTGTGCCTGTGTATGGGGAGTATGGATGTGTGAGACCGTGAGAGAGATGAGAGGGACAGAAGATAAGGTGTGTGTGGCTGTGTGTGGCATGCATGTGTGTTTGTGTTTGTTTGTGATAGAGACGTGTGTGGTTCTAATGCATGGAGAGAAAGCATGAGATACGAGATGTGTGGTTGTCTGCTTGCCATGTCATCGCTCCGTGGCACTAGCTCCCAACCAATCAGAGACAGGCACACTTTACCGAGTGTTGCTCTCGGAAAAGACCTGATTAAAAAATCAGCATAAAATCATTTAAATTGTGGAAGTAGCTAAAAAACTAAAGAATTCATAAAACGTCGGAATTAAGCTTAATGTAAGGTCTACTTACTGTGAAAGTTGGAGTGGTACTATTTTGCACCTTGCTTTTTATAGTTGCTTTACAAAAAATACCATTTTTGACACTTAAAAAATGAAAAATAATTTTCTTTTACAGAAAAGTTGGAAACTCTATTTGACAACATTGTTTTTAATGGCAATATGCACTTGTATGTTTAATTCCGACGTTTAACTTGATATGGCCATCACCTTGGTCATTTAACTTGAAAGTTCATACACGATAGCCCGTTTTGTGAAGGAATTTTTTTCAAATTAGTTATATTGAAAGTTTGGTATTTTTCCTCGCAACTAGTACACATAAAAGGACTCCATGCGAAAGGATTGCATTTTTTAAACTTGTATTCTTTTTCTTTTATTTTTTCTAAAACGGGGTCAAATTGGTCGACATGGCTATTCATCACAACGGGTTGAATCTCACAAAACTCTAAGTGGTTCTCCCATACAATGACTACTTGTATATCTAAAAATATTTTTTGCTAATTTTTATGACTGAGCTATCACACACTTGCAGTTCAATTTTGAATTACTTTCAGGAAATTGACATAAAGTCATTTAAATGTGCGAAAGTAGCTAGAAAACTAGAAAATCCATGAAACTTAGGAATTGTGCATAAAATATGGTCTACTTATTGTGATAATTATGGTGGTGGCATTTTGCACCCTGATTTTTGTACTTGCTTCACAAAAAACACCCAGTTTTGACACTTGGAAAATGAAAATTGATTTTTTTGTACAAAAAATTAGAAAACCCTATTTGGCAACATTGTTTCTAATGTCAAGATGCACATAT
The DNA here is from genome assembly GCF_002575655.3 of Aegilops tauschii subsp. strangulata. Classification (NCBI taxonomy): domain Eukaryota; kingdom Viridiplantae; phylum Streptophyta; class Magnoliopsida; order Poales; family Poaceae; genus Aegilops; species Aegilops tauschii. The sequence continues at coordinate 431,258,680 of NC_053040.3, forward strand.
CTGTCCAATTTGGGGACATTATAATAAACTATGCAAAGAATATGACCATCACCTTGGTCCTTTGACTTGAAAGTCATGAATGTTCATACAGATAGCCCGTTTTGTGAAGGATTTTTTTTTTCAAATTTATAATATTGAAAGTTTGATATTTTTCCTCGCAACTTGTACACATAAAAGGACTCCATGCGAAAGGATTGCACTTTTTAAACTTGTATTCTTTTTCTTTCATTTTTCCAACACGGGGTCAAGATGGTCAACATGGCTATTCATCACAAAGGGTTGAATCTCATAAAACTCTAAGTGGTTCTCCCATATAATGACTACTTGTGTATCTAGAAATATCTTTTGCTAATTTTTATGACTGAGCTATCACACACTTGCAGTTCAATTTTGAATTACTTTCGGGAAATTGACATAAAGTCATTTAAATGTGCGAAAGTAGCTAGAAAACTAGAAAATCCATGAAACTTAGGAATTGTGCATAAAATATGGTCTACTTACTGTGATAATTATGGTGGTGGCCTTTTGCACCCTGATTTTTGTAGTTGCTTCACAAAAAACACCCAGTTTTGACACTTGGAAAATGAAAATTGATATTTTTGTATAAAAAAGCAGGAAACTCTATTTAGCAACATTGTTTGTAATGTTAATATGCACCTATGTGTCTAATTTGGGAACATTATAATAAACTATGCAATGAATATGGCCATCCTTGGTCATTTGAGACTATATTGATATTTAGCATGCCAAAAAGTGTAATTAATATGGCTTAAATGAAAAAGTTTTCAACATGAAAACTATCCGTCTCGTCAAAATGAACAAATTTGATCTTTGGACCATCTTCATCCGAGGTCGTATGCAACCTGTACAGCCAAAACCATGCAGTTTAGCGAAGACCCCCTTTGCAGAGTGTGACACTCGGTAAAGACCACCTTTTGCCGAGTGTGACGCTCGGTAAAGCCCTGTTTGCCGTGTTTTGTTGTTTTACCGAGTGTTTTATCCACAACACTCGGCAAAGTGCCTGTTTGCCGTGTTTCGCGTTTTTGCCGAGCTAGGTACTCGGCAAAGATAATATTGCCGAGTGTCAGATATAATGCACTCGGTAAAGAGCCTAACACTCGGCAAAGAGAAAAATTCCAGTAGTGCATGAGGCTATCATTACCAATTAAGTTGCTATAATACCCATAAAAAATTGCCATCTACAATCAGAAAAAAATTGCAGAGAAGTATCTAGCGATCATGGGCTCCTCCATATATGCCAAATTCTTCAAGTGGTTGGTTGCTAATAGCCGGTACCGGACTGCTGATTGTTCACAAAGCAGGGGCCTGCAGCACCCTCCTCGGTGTCCGCTTTGCGATCAAGAGCCCGATAATGCTCCTAAACTGTGTGGTGACTCAGTCGGCTTGGTTCGAGATACTTGGATGGTGGCGCCTCGCTCCATGTGTTCCGGATGCGACGTCAGAGATCATAAACTGGTCGACCAACCTTGCTACGGTACAACATGAAAAGAGGGATCTCTGGACAGGGGTGATTCTTATGTTCTGGTGCACGTGGACTCATCGCAACAACGTCATCCTCAATGGAGCCCGACCTTCCTCACATGCCATCATCGACGTTGTTCGTCAAGAAGGTAAGCAGTGGTTGGGAGCCGGCCTCATTCGTGCTAGCCGCCACCGTTGGTTGTAGGTGATAATGAGTAGTCATAGGTGCATGGCTAGCTAGAGCCGATCTAGTGTTGTATGCCGAACGACGTGGTGTTGTGACCCGCTTCTTTGTCCTTCTTCCATGAAATTGATACGCTATTCCTTGGCGTATTCACGAAAAAATAGAAGTATTTAAATCAAGATGTTTACTTCACATGGGAGGGAAGATTTTTGTTCTCTAGAGGGTGGGCATCAACGATCACAAGGCTTCTCTAAAGTTATCGAGGTGTTTTTGAGCTCACTATGGCTTCGTCATGTGTGTCCTTCTGTGTATGCTCAAAGATGGAGTTTGCTTTCTGCCATGCGTTTTTGTTTGCTTTCTAGAGGGCTACATGCTCGCTAAAGATCTCGGAGATGCTTTTTTTCGGGTGAAAAGGTCTGGGAGATGCTGATAACAAGGCTACATTACTTATCCGAGGCCGGTTTCCGGGTGATTACGTGTGGGACCCCATCGTCAGTTCGATGTGGCGGATGCGCCCGGGCGTGCCGAGACGCCCATATCCACCTCATATTTGGGCTGAATATGAAGGGTGCCGGTCAGGCCATGCGTTTGAAGCCCGTTTAAGGAGCCCGTCTTGATCGCTTTTTTGTAACCGATCAGTAATCGGTCCGTCTACCCAAGCGTTGGAGATGGTTTGAAGCGCCCCGCTGTAGATGCTCAAAGCTTTTCAGCTCAAAACTCAAAACTTCGTATTCGAAAAGCAGCAGAGAAAACAAAGGCCTTCGTGTCGTTGCCACTAACTTGTGATGAAGAAATCTTGCTGCAATCCCCCGATTGCTAGAAGGGACATGTGCACAGACCTAGTGATCTAGAAATTCTCCTGCCTCCAACGACGATGAAGGCGCCCGGCGCCCACCACCTGACACCAAAACCTCGGAACATGATGAAATCCACACTTTGCGGATTTGCCAAGACGCCAGATCTACCACCACAGACACCATTGTGTTGAGTACGCCAACACATGCGCCGATGTGGAGCACAACCCAGCCATCATCAGAATACGATGGATACCCATGATCGACATAACTAGAAGCAAGCCGAAAGGTCAACATTCCCGCGTAAAAAACACCACTACAAGTGGAGTACAACCCAACCCAGCAGCGGTTGAACATGTGGTATGAAGTTCAATGGTGTCAACCGTTACTCAAGAACAAGGACGTTTCTCTCAACGCCACTTTGACGCGGGGTTCAGTTCAGACGGCCGGGGAGCGAGGTGACCCTGCCATGCCATGCCCATGCGTACGCACGTACAGCGGTCAGGTCGGCCTGGCTGTGTCCGGCTCCGGTCTACGCGCACGCGTGCTAGTGGCAACGGCCGCGGCCGCGTGGCCAGCCGAGCCGAGACCGCACGAAACGGCAGCCACAGTTTCCATGGCCCCCCTGTACGTAGCCGTCCGGGCCACGGGAAGACAAGGACTCCTCTGCCACCGTATGCCACGGCAACACACCGGCCGGTCCATTCCTGGTGGGGTCCCGCCGGTGCGCGCGAGCAGCCACGGCCATCCGTTTGGCTCCGCCGTGTCACCCCGACGTCGTACCCGGCCTCGCGATCGCCGCGCCAGGTGCGGTGTTTGAAGGGTGCAAGGCAGCGCCACCGCGCCGGCGCGAGCGTAGGCGCCAAACCGGCAAACAGTCCGCGGCTAAGAGCGCCGACGAGGACCCGAGGGGCGGAGCCTGGTCGACGCGTATGCATGCCATGTCTCGATCGGGAGGTTTCTCAGAAGCCTCCTCGATCCAGCAGTTGGTGAATCCCGTTGGGGTCTTGTCTGCCTGGCCGTACCTACGTGCATGGCAGAATCTTTTCCCGAAGTTCAATTAATAAATCGAGTTCTTTGTTGCTTCGGTCGTTAATTAGCTTGAAACTGATGGCGACATGAACCTTAGCTAGACTCTAGCTAGCTTGAAACGGACGTGCAGCGGTGTTGTTAGGTTGGTTACAGGGCATCTTCGCCGACCCATGAATCTTTCGTAACAGTCTGGACTGTGTTGTTCGGACCGCGAGAGCTGTCCAACAGTAATCTGTATCGGTCCACGGAACGGTCCGAATGCGGTTTCTTCCGCAAACTGAAGACAAACGTGGGGAGATTTGCGGGAGTCCAGACACGCAAAATGTCCCCTGGCCCATCCAAAAGAAAGGCCAAGCCCGCGCTTTTGTAGCACCCCACGTTATTTCCGCATCAAAATCCCCTACTCTCTTCTTCCACTCCCCGCCGCTCTCCGCTCAATTCCCGCTCTTTTCTCCCACCCTTTCCTTCCCTCCGCCGCCGACGCATGGAACCGTCGGAGAACCTGTCAGACATGGAGGCGGCGGAGGTGCCGGAGGATCCGAGCATCACGCTCGCCCGGAAGATTAGCTCGGAGACGCGGCAAAATCACCGCGTCAAAGCGAAGGCCGCAAAGGAGGAGAAGATGAGGAAGTGTCTGACCGCCGGTGGGGCTGATGGCGGCGATGGGCGTGGCGGACGGGGCGGGAGGCGAGGCTGTGGTGGACGCCGCCAGACGGGCGGAACCTTACATGCCTCCGTACTACTACGCCGCCAAGCAGATGGGTGCAAGCCCCGCCGGTACGGTTCCTTATATCGTCGATGTTAACATGGCGCCACTTATTCTTCGCCATCGCTCGTCCGGGCGAGGACGGCGGGTGGAGAGTAGATGGGTGCCCGCGCGCTGTTTGCTGCAATGCCGAGAGCGAGGGAGCAGGCGTATGACGCAGACATGGAGATGCTCGATATCATCCACGGCGGAGGCGAGGGAGGAGGAGGGGCTATGAGGATGGAAGACTCGGATCCCACAGAGTCCGGCAACTACCAGCAGCAGTATTCCTACACCCAGATGGTCACGCAGCAGTCCTACACCCAGACTGGCGATGGCACACAACAATAAGAACATTGGGCCATCGGAGAGCAGCATCCGATGGGGAGAGAGGAGGGGGAGGACGGCGATGATGATGATCCGGATGATACAGCCGGCGATCCGAAGAAGAAGGGTAGAGGAGAAAGCTTCAACATGCGGGAGGACGAGCTGCTGTGCGACGTGGTTGGCCACTAGCCTCCTTGTCCATGGCACGGAGCAAAAGGGCACAACCTTTTGGAGGAACATTCACATATGGTTCCATGAGCACAAGCATTTCGCGTCCTACTCCGACGCGTTGATCCGCAGCCGTGAGTGGAAGTCCCTCAACCATCGATGGCACACCACCCAAGAGGTCGCCTCCAAGTATTGCGGGCACCTGAAGCATCTCATCGCAAAAAAAAGAAGCATCTCATCGCACGGTGGCCTAGCGGTGCACAAATCACTGAGCAAGTAAGTTGATCACTAGCCGGATATGCTTTAGTTTTGTTGATCACTAGCCGGAGATGCTCTAGTTTTGTTGATCACTAGCCGGATATGCTCTAGTTTTGTTGATCACTAGCCGGACATGTATTGTTTTGTTGCTCACTAGACGGATATGCATTGTTTCACTTTTGTAGCCTACTCGTGCTTGTGTAGTGTACAAGAAGTTTGAAAAGAAGTCCTTCACCGTCATGCATTGTTGGTTGAAATTGAATGGGCAGCCGAAGTGGAACGTCTTCATTGCCAATACTGCCGGCCAAGCCAACGAGGAAGAAACCGGTGACCCTACCGACCCAGCCCAAGAACCGCCGAAAAAGGTTAGAAGAAATCCGCGAGGCAAGAAGTGGGAGGAGGAAAGGGCGAAGCGAGAAGGTGTGGCGACCAAGCTGACGGAGAGGTTCAAGGAGATCTTGGTGAAGAAGGAAGAGGCATGCGTGAGGCGCTCGGACATCAAGGAGGAGCGTAAGGCGGAGATGTTCAAGCAGTTGATGAATGCGACGGAGAAGAAGATCAAGCTCGAAGAGAGGAGGACCATGATCGAGGAGAGGAAGGCGGCGCTCGAGGAGAAGAAGGCCGCGCTCGAGGAAAAGAGGGTGAAGATCGTCGCCAATGCGGAGGACGCCAACATGTTGACCTTGAATATCAACTCTTTTGATGCACACGCTAGAATGATCATGTAATCCGTCCGCTATCAGATGCTGCAGCGGCAGAAAGATCTGTTGGCGGCGGCGCAAGATGAGGACGCGGCGGAGGCGGAGGTGGACGCAGCCGCGAAGGCTACCTACGCGGCGACGACGGCACCTCCTTGATCGGGAAACATCTTGCTGGAATGACCGGTCCGGCAGGGCAGAAATAAATGGACTGCTAGACTGCTATTTTTTTGGATTCAAGCATGTTAACACTAAGAATATTTGTTTCCTTTTGGTTGTGATCGGGGATGCGATCCGGCGCGGATATGATCCGGCACGTCGTGTGGATCAGTGTAGATTTAAATTTGAATTTGATGATGGACAAATGCGGCTACGATTGAATGGTTACCTCCTGCATTTGTGTCCACGGACTGGTCCCCTGTTTTTTCTGAGAGAACGTCAGCCTTTATTAATCATGCAAACATATTACAAAGAGTCTTCCGGATGCAATCCGGAGCAGAGTGATAAAAACAAAGACTTAAAGAGTTCAAATTAGACCTAGCTAGAACATGAGCTAAGACAACACGGTGCCGACGAACATGCTGGAATGACATAGACAACAGAGCTCCGCTAGCCATCTGTCTTGATGTCAGAAATGATCGATCCCACCATGGACCGGTCCTGGGCCGAAGATCGCAGCCTTTGGATCACCAAGAGGCAATCATAATGAATGACCACATGCGAGTAGTTCTCCTGGTGAGCCAACAGAACAGCCCGGCGAACAGCCAGCGCTTCAGCCAGTTCAGGGGAAGAAACACCAGGGAGTGGTTCAGAGGCCGCCGCCACACACTGGCCGGTGTGGTCCTGAACCACAACACCCACCGCCGACAAGTTCCGCTCCACGACGACTACGGCATCTGAAGAAAGGAGCAGTGTACCTGGCGGAGGAGGAGACCACCCCGAGCTAGAAGCCGGTGACACCGATGGAGCTGCACACCCAGATTTGAAGAGGTGCAGAAGGATCATCTCCGAGTAAGCCCGCGCCCTCGCAGCTGTGCGTTTCAGAGGAGGAGCCACTGGCTCATTCCGGGCAGAATTCCTGGCCTCCCAAATGTGCCACAATGCCACCGTGATGATGGATATGTCTCGATCGGAACCGTGCGCGAGCAAGTCAAACAACCATTGCTTGGGGGAGCTGAAGGATGAGCGAAACAGTTTGATCCCAAAAGCAGCCTTGATCTCATCCCAAACTGCACGAGCGTGAACACAAAACAGAAGGGCATGCTCAATGCTCTCCGGACGCCCATAGAAAAAGCAGTCCGTCCTCGTCGGGATATGACGCCGCTGCATTTGTGCACCCGAAGGCAAGCAGTTGTGAGCCAGCCTCCAAAGCACAATCTTCATCTTGTTAGGAGCCTGAACATTCCATAGTTTCTTCCACATTCTTTCCTCCAAATGCCAATTCGAGGATTGACCCCACCATTTGCATTACGGTCAGACAAGAAACGGCTCGTCCTGGCCATGTTATAGGCCGAACGGACAGTATACTCACCAAACTTGGTAAACGGCCACCGAGCAAAATCCGGTCTTCCCTCCCAGTTGAGGTGAATTCTAAGGATATCATTAGCAACCTCATCAGGGAAGAAAGCTCTCACCGTTTCCTCATTCCAGCATTCATTCTCCTCATCAAACAAGCAATGAACAGTAGCCGAAGCAGGAATAGGAGCCAAAGGCCGCAACAACTTTGGAGGAGTAGAAGGTATCCAGTGATCAGTGAGGATATGTGTGCTTCTTCCATCCCCCAGCCCCCACTGCACCCCCTGCTTGAGCAGGTCACGACCATGGAGAATGGCCCGCCAAGTGGCCGAGGCCGAGCGGGGAGCAGATGCATTCCAAAAAAATCACAAAACGGAAAATACCTCCCTTTTAAGACCTGCGCACACAGCGATCCGGGGTCCGTCAAGAGGTGCCAGCCCTGTTTACCGAGCATCGCCTGGTTAAAGAGCGCCAAGTCCCTGAACCCCATGCCTCCGAGTGCTTTTGGTGTGGACAGCCAATCCCAAGAGCGCCAATGCATCTTCTTCTTACCATCCTCACGACCCCACCAATGATCAGACACAATCTGCCGGAATTTCTTGCATATCGCCACCGGAAACAACTAGAGATGAAGGTGAGGGAGGTTTTTTACTGTTGCCGCTGGAGATACGTTATAGAGAAAGGTTCCGCGATGATAAAAGACGGGGCTTCATCAGAACAACAAAAACTGCACGCCAACAGAGGCGGTCGATGATGCTAACTGTGATGGGATGATCTGCCAAAAACGTGGAAGTCTCTGATCGTTCAGCATGCTAGTTCGTTTCTGTTCTCGAGACGCCAGTGCAGCGAAGGAATACGGACGCCAAGATCACCGGAGAAGGTAGCTGTTTCTCGCTGGAGCTTGTTCGTCTTGACTCTAATCGTACCAACTCCAGTCACCTCACGGCCACCGCGCTCGGTTAGGCTTCCGTCGTTGTTGGGGCCTTTGCTTCCCATTTGGTCCAGGCCGTGATTGGGCTGTATGCGACAGCCGCAGAGCCCATGCTGCCTCACGGCCGTTAGGTGGGCTAGATGACGGGCTGGAAAGTCCACTTCTAAACTGCAAATTTGGCCCGTGCCTATTTTCAAATAATACGAAACCATTTCATTAGTTCTAAAAAGAAAAAAACGACGAAACCATTTCATTTTTCTCTTAAAAAAAGAGGGAGATCTCTTTGTAAGAAAAAACTCTTATGTACATGGTTGATTGTCATTACAGTTTAGTTTCATGAGGCTCACATGTCATAGACTCAACTCTTTGCCAAAGTATGTCGCAACTCGGAACTGTGGCACCAATATCCTCCACGCTATGCTTAAATTTAGTTTTGGCAAAATGGGTGTTGAACCATCCTAGGTCTACCTCTCTGTTGCCTTGTTTGTAGGATGGGTCATAATTCATGAAGTTGATGGCCTCGTGAGTCGTGAAAAAAAAGGATCTTACTACCCTATGTGACTGTGCAGACACGACTGTGAATATCGCAGTAGCCATAACACTTAGAAAGCATTATGAAGACGAACTTATTTTGTCATCGTTCTTTTTCTTCTTCTAGAAAACACAAATTGAATAGCTGCACATCTCGATGCAAAAGTTCATGTATAGCTTAGTCCAAGACCTAGCCCCAAAAAGAAAACACTCGAGTTTGGACCCTTACGCTTCGCAGAATTACCCTCCTGCCCGTGAGCCCCAGGGGGTCACACATACCGTCGAGCGCCATCAGAGACAATGGTATTGCAGTGCCTCTATAGTAGGGGTGCAAATTGGTCCCTCGGGGTACCTCTAACTCTCTTTTGTTAAATCAAATGAGCTACAGTTGTTCAACAAGTAAAATATTTTTTAAAACCATAATTTTAGGAAACTAGTTCATTTTATTGACCAAAGAAAATTGAAGAGTAACCCATAACCGCATAGCATAACTGCATAGGGTCATTAATTTGCACCTCTATTCAAGATCGACCAAGCCATCAATTAGATGATCGTTGAGGTCCCTTTGCGAAGGGAAATACTTCCTATCTATAGTCTGATGAAAGGCCAACGTCGGACCAGTCCAATGCCGTTGATTCAATTAGAATCTGACGGTCAGATATTGTTGTTATTATGTAAAAAAACAATCCCATTGATTAGTAATTAATCACCCGCAAACCCTGCCATAACCTCGCTCCCTGATTCCTCCTGAGTCTAATCGCCGTCAATCGCATGATCGCCCCGAGCTCTCCCTCCGGCACGCACGCATCGGCGGAGCTCGCGTCGCCGAGATCCCCTTCTCACCCTGCCTCGCCCGCACCTGCCTTCTTCTTTCCTCGTCGTCGAGCAGCATGACCACCTCAGCGGCCAGTTCCGCCGCTCTGCTCATCACCACTACATCTTTGTTCATATCTTCCCGCTTAAAAAACAATAAATATATGTTCAGATATTAGTTTTCATTCCCTGATGGGTGAGAATTTGTACTGTCATTGTGTATTAGATCACTAAATCATCAACCAACTGTTGAGAATTTGGTATGTATATCACACAAACATGCATCCCCATCTAGGCGACAATATGTTTACTCTGGTTTTAAATTTCAACAGTTCCAAGCAACACTAGTTATGTTCCTAGAGCACTCTTTCTCATGCTACTTATCCATGGTACTTTGCACTACATATATGCTTCTTCAAGCTAGAGAATGTGCTTCCGTAGGTCAATTTTCCTTGTTGGTGGCACAAAAAACGGCCCATGTTGGCCACAATCTTGGTTTGTTTCCGTTTCCAATGTTCTATGCTTCCAATTAAGGTGAGTCATGTTGAGATATCATATTTTTCATGCTTCCTATGTGCTTCTCATGTACTGATGCTTCTTCATCTGTTCATCGTATATATGTACGACTGTACATACAGATCGACTTCAATCTCCTGCCATGCTTCCTAGGTGTAGATATCATTTCTTAATAGCATCCATGCTTCCTAAGGTGATTCTTAAGCACAAATGCTTCCTAGATGATTACAAACGCTTCTTCCACATATCTGATATATAGATGGAACTTCAATCTTTTGCCATGTTTCCTACGTGTACAAATGCTTCTGAGCATGTGGATAACTATTTTATTTTTAAACAAACATGCTTCGTATACTTCTTATTTATATAGTAAAGGATCCAGGTTATCACTGTAACTTCTGTTCTTGCAATGGCCACTTCAGGTTGTGCAATTAGTCTTTCCATTCTAGTAGTACTGCATACATTCAACGGTTGATGCCACAGTGTGGCATGCTTGCATGTTCAATTTTCATCCCATATCTCTCCTTGGGTGCTCTCTCAATCTCTGCTTGTAATCTATGCTTTCATGCTTAACAAAATTAGGAATGATTAACATACCACTTGCTAGTGCATGTAACTGTATGCTTCCATTCTTCTTTCTTATTGCATCAAAACTGTTTAATGGGCTAGGCCCATAGCAATTTCTGAAATCTCAAAGCCCATGTGTAAAATGGCAAGTGGTGGTGCTAAGTTTAGTCCCACCCCGGAAGTTGAAGAAGAGTTGGACCTCTTTATATAGTGGGTTCTCTCCACCACTCTAAGTGGTGTGTGAGAAGAGAAAGGGAAACCACACGCGCGCGCTCGCTCGCCTCGCCGGGCGAGGCGAGGCGAGGCGAGGCGAGGCGAGGCGAGTTTCCTTGCAGGAGCGCAGCTTCCTTTTGCCGTTTTATTTTTATGTCTTGGCAGACAAGTTTTTGATTTCTTGTCCGGTAAGTATACGAATTAGAAACCGAGTCGGTCTGAGATTGTGGTCGCGACACAATACCGCCTCTGGTCCTAATATATATACAGCTACCGGCTGCGGCCAGAGACACACCGAAAAACACCTAGGGTTTTGCCTCATCTCACAACTTGCGCCGCCATCGTAGTCTACTCCATCCCAAACGCCGGCGTGCATCGGCGCGTGGGAGAGCAGGTCTCCGGAACCGTTCGTCTTTGCGATCCTGCACCGGGAGAGGACGAATTAGGTTTTTGGGAAGCGCTGTGCGCGACTGCTCAAATTCGTCATCACGGGTCGTCTTCCGTCCAAGTCGGGCGGTGCTACTCATCGTCGTATTCATCGCCGTCAGCAGCAGATCGTCGCCAACATCGTCATCAACACTGTCGCACCCATAATAGCTAACAATCAGTACGTCCGACATCCTCTGTTCATGTCTGCTTCTACAACTATTGTTACGTGTTTGCTGCTGTTATGCATGTCTTGCTGTTCTTCTAGTTTGCTAGATTATTGCATGCTAGTATCTCTTCTAGTCATGAATTATTTACTGGAATTAATCATGAACTTGCCTAATATTCCAACAAATTCTCTGGTCAATGGAAACAAAATTATACAATGTGGTGACCTTAACGTGATTTCCTCCCCATGACGCCGAAAGAAAGGAATTGAGTGCCTACGAACCATTGTTCTATGTAAAGCATGTGTAGGGAACATACCACTTAGTAGACGGAAGCAATGTCATCGGATATGGAAAGCGCAAACTTGAGCATAGGAAGCAGTGTAATATTTTTGCAACATGAAGGAATCAAATGTATCGGTAGTCGAACACAAGTTATATGAGTGGATGAAGCACATAAATTTCAGCAACTTGAACGAAGCAAATATATATGTTGTTGGAAACATGGTATATGAACACAGGAAGCATGATAACTCTGGCCAAGTAGTTGCATTAGAAAAAGTGTGCAGCAACAAATTTCTACCGGATAGAAACAAATTTTAGTTGTAGTGCAAGCAAATTCACTGATTGACTGAATATTTGTACTGGTATTGGAATAGATAAAGTGATGTCGAGATAAAAAGAATTGTTGAGGGTAGAAGCAATTTTGTACAGTTAGAAACATAAGTTTCTCTAGATGGAAGCAAATATTATCGCTCACATGGGGTATATTACATGGAGAAAAAAGCGCGTTGGAAGCAAACTATAATAGCAGTTGAAGCAAATTCTTTGTTCATGATACTTTCCTAAAAATAAGAGAAAAACGAATGGGGAATAAGTTGAACCATAATTTGATGTTCACGTGATTTTGGGGTGCAGTCAATTATGGGATGCAAATAAAAATCCTGAGAAGCAGCCATATGGAAGCTAGCAATCAGGAAGGCCCACGTTTGGAAGCAGTTAATCCCACGTAACTAGCGGCCCGTTATTTATGGAAGCATCCAATTACACACGCAAAACAACTCCCAGATTTGTTTTAGTGGGTGAATCGGACGTATCCAATTAAACCAATCGTACGGCTGGTTACTAGTCTGATAAAAGCAGGATATCAGTAATCTGATTTCTAGTTGTTCCCCTTTGCGAATGGCACTAGGGGATGCAGTGGACTACCGATCACCACCAATCAACGAAGATGTCGTCTAACCGTGGTGTTCCTCTGCCGAAAGTTAATGATATGATCAACAGTGGCCCTGAATGGTTATTGCATGCCGCATGGGATACGGCGGAAGGGTTGCATCTTTACTTCTTGATAATGTTATGGAGGATCTGGTATATCAAGAATTAAATTGGAGGGGCGCGGTTGGCAAAACTGTGAACTTTGCCCGCTTTGCAAACGTGTTGGCGAGACGGTGCACACCTCTTCTACAAATGCCGCTACACCATAAGGCTATGGAACTCGGTCATCCTTGAATTTGGTCTAGCGCACATGGAACCTCCTCTTGGCACTTGGATGGATCCGTTTTGGAATGGTGGGAAAAGCGAACCTGCTTGCAAAACCCAAACCGACGAGCCTTGGCCTCACTTACAATGCTTGTCTCTTGGACAATCTGGAACGAGCGTAATGCTCGGGTCTTCCGACGCAAGAGCGTGCCGCCTCCGGTCCTTCTCCGTGCTATCGTCAACGACGTCAAGCTTTGGGTTCTCGCGGGAGCTAAAAAACTAGGGTGTATTCTTGTGCGCGAGTAGTTGCCATGCCGAGCATGTGGGTCATTTATAACACTCTAAAACATTTCTCTCTTATTTAATGAATGAGGCAAATCTTTTGCCTCCGTTTTAAAAATAATAATTAAATTGTGATCTATAATCTTGAGCCGCCTCGGATTGAGGTCTCAAGGAGATTCTTGTCTAGCCATGTGCAATCCATCTTGGTGCTGAACCAAGCTCCCAAGAAGGATCACCTTAAAGGTAAACATGTTGCTGAATTTCCCGTCTAGCAAAGTCGATTGCATATGTGACACAATCTGCTACTCCACCTCGCTGGTTAGCTTCTAATGATGGACGGGTGAAGCCCAATGTTGATGGGTCCTTCGTGGAATCAATTGTACCGCGGGCAGAAGGATGATATTGCGTGATCGAATAATTGTTTTCTCAACATGCCGTCATTTACTTAATTACCATGACGCCCTCGTAAGCTGAACTGCTAGCGATTAAAGTTCTTTTTTTTGCTTGCAACTCAACGGAGCCAACTGCCCAATCAGATTGCTTGCAAGATGTTAACTTATACTCCCTCCGTTCCAAAATAGATGACCCAACTTTATAGTATAAAGTTGGGTCATCTATTTTGAAACTGAGAGAGTAGTAAAGAAAGGAGCCATGGACAGATCGAGATTTTACTTTATTGTTTGTGAGATCAAGTCACTCATGGAACAATGAAATTCTTGTGTTACTCAGATTAGTCATACTCAGAATTTTGCAAGTTATTTTATGACGAATTTGCGTACAAGTACGGGTCGCACCGGAGTGTGGCTAGGATGGCCCTGATGAAGCCGTCAAACTTTGTAATGTCGATTGTTGCATTGCTACGTGAGTAATACAAGTAAATTTCCTGCAAAAAAAAAGGGCACCATTTTTTCTCTGATTTTCAGATTAATGTATGCACGCTCTCAGGAAAAAAAGTTGGCAAACTACAATAAGCTTCAGTTTTCTTCAAAAGAAAATTAAACTCCCCGCAAAAGGAAAAGAAACTATTGCTATGATATGACTGTCCACTCAGGAGCAGACTATAAATATCTTATTGCTCCAGAGCATTCTTTCAAACAGAACATGACCGCGCGCCATCTGCCTGCCGCTACCGTCCACAAAACCAGAAGTTCATAACTACTATCAGAGCGACAATCGGATTGCCAATCACCATTCACCGCCCCCATACACGCACAGCGAAAGGGTTTCACAGCGCCCCGGGCGGAGATGCCACCATCATAGCAGCGAACAGTGCCATCCAACAGCGGCCATCTCGACAGATCGACGGGCATCCATCGATCGCATCAGGAATTTTTGCCCGTGTCGGCACGCGGCGTAAGTGTACCTCGCCGCTGCTTTTCCCCGCGATCCCGGCCGATCGGGCACCGGCCGGGCTCGTTATCAGCGTAGCATCCGCGAAGGCGGGCACCCGCGCCCGGCCATCTCTCGCCGGCTCCTGTTTCCGTGTAGAGAAAGCACTTGCACAGCCGCGTTGGGCCTTTTATGCCTTTTGCAGGAGACAGGATTTTCAGCACCCGGGTGCCCCTACACCCTCTATGAACAGTAAATTCAAAACAAATTTAAAAACAATTTAAAAAAATCTGAAACTTTGGGACATCGAACATCATGAAACTTTTGATGATCTTGCAAAGTTTTAGCTAAAAATAACATTCGAAGAGCACTCAAATTAAAAAACAAAATCATTGTTCAAAGTTTCTGTACATTTTTTAGCAGTGATTTTGTTATTTTTTTTGGTGAGGGCTCCACGAAGGTTATTTGTTGCTGAAACTTTGCACGAACATCAAACCTTTGGTAATCTTTGATCCCTGAAAGTTTCAGATTTTTTGATAGTTTTTCAATTTTTTGTGAATTTATTGTTCATGGGGGTGTAGGGGCACCCGGGAGCTGTCAGACATTTCTGCTTTTGCAGCGAGCTACCAGCACACAACATGGCGCTGGTGGCAGATCAGGCCCTTGATACGAACCCATCATCGCATGCAGCGCACGGCGACTGTTTGCATCTGTTCCGCCAGGACAGTGACGGCAATGGGCAGTTGGTTAGTCAGCATGATTAGTGCTACTCCAGAATGGGCAGCAGCATTGAAGCCTGAAGGCGATGGTTCGCCCCGTCAGTGCAGTGGCACGCCTGCGTTTGCATCAGCAGGCGAAACCGCCGGGATTCCGTGCGCGGCGGCGCATGGCGTGTGAATTCCGGTGGTTCTCTTCTCAGCCGCGACGCCGGTGCTGCCGGGGCCGTGCAAACGGAGCTTTCGAATGTGGGGCGTGAAGCTAGCTGGCCGGGGCCGCTCCTGTTTAGGTTTGGGTTATAGTGGCCACGTAATTGTCATCTTCTGCGGCAATCAGACATTTTTAAAATTTCGACCTTGCTAAAGACTAGTCGCTGTCCAGGAAGCTGTTAAGAAATACTGCTAAGGAAGAAAGAGATCTAGATACCACAGTTGCCACTGTCTGGAGTACTTGCCGGCAACACTCCAATGAGTCTTTGTACTGATCTATACGTCACGTACACCACCAAGGCAACACAGAGAAAAGAATCAAGGATTGTAGTGCTCCTGGATGGGAACTTGTTTATTTATACCAGTTAAGAAACAAGTAAATGTTTACTCTTGACATCGATCAGCCCTCCAATAGCTACTTGGGCTTTCTAATAAGGAATGACTAGGGTTTTTTTTTGGGCTTTCCTTAGTCGCACATCAACGAGGGGAGATAGTATCACAATGGAATGTAATCTTTTAGAGTGAAAAGAAAGCTCAAAATTTGTTTGTTCAGTTGGAAGAGCACAACCGAGGAAGTGAAACTCCGTTTAGACGGGGAAACCTAATTGATATACTACACAATAATGAAGGAGAAACACAATTGGAAGGGCACGGTACCAAGGTAAAATTTAATACCTTGCTTTGTAAACCAACTTTTTTTTACTGGGATCATTAATATGACACATGCATGCAAGGAAGGGATAGAAAGCTGAGTGGAGTGTCATTATGACTGCATCGATGCAAGTATTAAACAAGTTACTAATACGAGGAAATATCATTAAATTTTGTCTCGATTACTATTGATGGCATTGTATAGATGCAAAATGTATTTTTCATGGTGGTCTTGTATAAGTAAATGAAGGGAGACAATTGAGAAGGAGACAATGTAAGTAGTAGAGACGAGACAATTGAGAAGGAGAAACACACTTGAGAAGAAAATATAGTTCGAAGAATGCATTTGGGAAGGAGGACACAATTGAGAGGACACACTTAAGAAGGAGAAACACACTTGAAAGGACACAATTGACAAGAAAATATAGTTCGAAGGATGCATTTGGGAAGGAGGACACAATTAAGAGGACGCACTTGAGAAGGATAACCGCAATGAAAGGATGCAGTTCAGAAAGCAAAAACACAATTGAGAGGGATGACATAATTGATATGATACATTTGAGAAGGAGAAACATGGTTGAAAGGACAAAATCGAGGAGAAACACAATTGAGAAGAGGAGACATAATTAAAAATACATGTAGAGAACAAAGATGCACTTGCCAGGATGCATTTGAGAAGAAGAAACATTTTTTTTGCAGGGTAAGAAGAAACACAATTGACAAGGAAGCACACAACTGAAAGGACACGATTGAAAAAAAAAACGGTTACGAAGAAAAAATGTAGTTGAAAAAGCTTGATTGAGAAACATCGATGTCAACTGCATCACTTACTACCTTTTTAATAGGATATATGTGCACTACTTAGCAAAACACATGATCAAAGCATAAAAAAGTAAGAAAATAACCAAAGACAAACTAATATGAAGCAATGAGATGTTGTGGTAAAATGAGGCACATTATGAATTCTCTGCTTAATCATATGTCCTACGTCTTCCACAAGAGGTACACAAACTTGGCGCGTGGGTTCACTTTAATCTATAAAAATGTCACAAAGTGGTCCAGAAACTTGGCCTCACAGTTTCATTTTGGTCCAAGTCGAGCCAACTCGAGCTAATTCCACCTACGTGATGTGCCATGTTGGAAAAATAGTCACACATGAGTTGAGCACTATGTACCTCTTGCGTTAGGTCCTTGTGTTTTCCTATAATCGTCATTCCCGATCTCACTACCCGTTTGTTCTCACTTGAGCTATCTGCACGATGACTGAGCAGGGCGAAGAGCAAATTCACCCTATGGCTCCACTCCCGGAGCTTCCTCCTTCGGGAGTAGGACGAACACAAGAGCAACTATTCCTTCATGTTGCACTGCCTTTGGTGTGACTTGGCATGTGCCGCTCCCTTGTTGATGTGAGCAGCATTGGTGGCGGTTGAGCGGCATTGGTGACTTGGCATGAGCCTCCCCTTATGCGCCCACTTGTCTCCCCAAGTAGATACGTCATCACTCCCCAAGACGCAGTGCCCGTGAATCGTCGTGCTAGGGTTAGCATGAATAGATGAACGTACAGGTGTGTGTTTTTTAGAAATGGAGGAAGAACCCCAGCCTCTGCATCTGGACGATGCATGCAACCACTTTATTGATTATTCACAAAAGTCCTTACAAAGAAAATACAACAGTAAGTCTAAAGCCACCATCTAGGCAACATCTGTCACTACTCCTATCCAGTTGATGAAGGGATGCTGATAGTCCAGGCCTAATACCTCAGACCTCGCACCCAAGCCTAACATCTAAGACCTGAGACCCCAACCTAGCCACTTGCCGGGTCTGGGGCACACACTGGTCCGGCGTGCTCTCAGAGGCCGCCGCCGCCAACTGCCACCGCTCCATCTTCGGAACTGTACTGATACAGGTGTGTATGTGTGTGTGTGTGGCATTTTTATGCGATTTCAAGAAATGATAGGGGTTATCGGGAAAATTCCATACATAGTTCACAGCCGATTTGACGAACCTAGCACAACATGCAGAGATAGTCTCATTTGGATCAGAAAATGAATTGCATTTTACGATTTCATGGTTCATGGACCAAAATGAACCCATATGACAGATTCGTGAAAGTCGAGTGCAATTAATGAAAAAAATTTCTATGAGACCAGGTCTCACGAGTTAGCAAATGAGACCCATCCTGATAGATGACACGTGGCATTCACAAATCATAAAGCATCTACCCCACCCCCCACCTGATTTGTGAATGCCACGTATCATCTATTAGGAGGGGTCTCACCTGCTAAATATGAGACCTGGTCTCATATAATTTTTTTCCGCAATTATATAGCCAACAGCTAAAGAATATCTTCTGCCCCATCGACCGGCTAATCGCCACATCCCACATGCCAGTGGCAGATCGGGTCTTTGTCCCGATCAGGCCCTCCGTATTATTCGTTCCGCGCCGCAACGCTCTTAAAGCGACCACGCGTCTACACTTGCATCCGTCCTTCTTTCCTCCACCTCTCCATAGTTCCCTTCCATGGCATGCATGCCCAGTTGCCCACGGCGCTGAGGACTACCTAGTCTCTTCTTGTTCTTGGCTTCACTGGGTAGTAGCATGGTGTGAGGCTGGGTCTCCAGCTAGTGGGAAAGCGGAAGCTCGATCCTATGGCGCTGGAAGCTGTGGTGTTCCCGCATGAGCACCTCGCGTGCAGCACGGACAAGGTGGCCGCGGCGATGTCCATGTACGCGCCGTCGCTGGGCCGCGGCATCAGCATTGTCGACGAGTTCGAGGAGAAGGGCGGCGTGGTGCTCCAAGAAGAGGTGCCCGGCGCCACCGCCTGGGCCGCGGCCTTCGAGGGGAACTGGGAGGAGAATCACTGCCGGCCTGGGCCCGTGTCGCCGCCGGCTGCTGTCGCCCCGACAAGGCCCGCAGCGTCCGGCCGCGGCAAGGCCTCGTCGTCCGCGGCCGCGCGGAGGCGGCGGCGGCGCCCCAAGGCGGTGAAGAACAGGGAGGAGACGGAGAGCCAGCGGCGCAACCACATCGCCGTGGAGCGCAACCGGCGGCGCCAGATGAACGACTACCTGGCCGTGCTCCGGTCCGCCATGCCGCCCTCCTACGCGCAGCGGGTACGTACGTGCGCACACGACGCATCATGGGCAGTACACCTTTCACTGTGCGTGCAGGCGCGGGCGCACGCTCCCGGCCGGCCTCGACCCGTACCATTATCCCAACCAAGCTAGGCTCTACCGGTCGTGTCACAACTCACAACCGATGGCATGCATGCACGAACGGCCCGGCGCTCACCACATCGCTGGCTGTCCCCCGGCCTTTCTTTCTTTCACTGTGACGGGTGTCCAATCCCGTCGTCGCAGCGATGCCATTGCTCCCCATGCATGCATGCACACCGCCAGCTCCGCTGCCTTTCGCTTTGGTTCCACTCGTCACGGATCGAATCTGTACTTCCGTCCGTGGGGGGTGGCGGGAACGTCGCACGGCGTGTCGCGCGCGCGCGCGTGGTACATTCTCGACCGGCCGTGCGCCGAATGATTCGCGCTGCCTGCTCTGCTCGCGACCTGGCTAATCAATCAATGGCATGCTCTGTTGTGCCGTGTGATGCAGGGTGACCAGGCGTCGATCGTGGCCGGGGCCATCAACTTCGTCAAGGAGCTGGAGCAGCTGCTGCAGTCGCTGGAGGCGCAGAAGCGGCGGCGCGCGCAGCTGGCGTCGACGCCGCCGTTCGCCGGGTTCTTCACGTCCCCTCAGTATTCTACGGGTGCGGGCGCGGGCGCGGGCACTGCCGACGGCTCCGGGGACGCCGAGAGCCGCCGCGGGGCCCGGCGGGGCGTGGCCGACGTGGAGGTGGCCGTGGCGGAGAGCCACGCGAGCGTGAAGGTGCTGGCGCCGCGGCGGCCGAGGCAGCTGGTGAGGATGGTGGTGGCGATGCAGTGCCTTGGCCTCACCGTGCTCCACCTCAACGCCACCGCCACCGCCGACCACCTGGTCTTCTACTCCTTCAGCCTCAGGGTGAGCCTCCGACACATTACTCTGCCATGTACATCCGCACTCTGTTCCATGCCGTGAATGACGCCGTTTTGTGCCGCGCGCAGATGGAGGAGGAGTGCCGGCTGTCATCGGTGGACGAGATCGCGGCGGCGGTGCACCAGATGGTCGCCGAGGTGCACGCCGGAGGACCGTGCTAGCTAGCTAGGTTGAGCTGGAAACGGAAGCGTGTCTGTAACATTAGTCCGATCCTATCCTGGTAGTAGTTGCGTGCATGGATAACTCCGGCGGCACGCGCCATTGTCATTGTTTGCGTGTAAGCTAGCGAACATGTAGCGATGTTTTCTGCCTTTGTGGCGCCAATTATTTGCGCCATCATGCATGGCAGCGTCTGCGTGTCCATACGGGGCCGGCCTGCGGGTCTTCCTCGGCGGGTCACCCGTCGCCGTTCATCACCGGATAAGAACCATGGAGATGTGGTTCCCTGGCTGGCTTACCTGTTTGATAATCGAATTGGCCCGGCCGCCTCAATCATCTCCCGATGCGATCACCTCAACGATCATGTATGTAGAATAGTGTTGTGTTCTTGGTGGCCGGTTTCAGATATCGGGATTTAACTACACTCCATCTGTCTCATAATATAAGAGGGTTGTTTAATTACCTATAAGGAGGGAGTATCACGGAGAGAACAATTAATCAACAGACTCTACGATGCTTGCTGTAAGGTGTGAATCTGAAGGAATGACAAGGGCTTTCCTTGTTCGGAACTACTCGGTGCACGACACTCCGTGCCAGATTCTCGCACAACACGTGATCCAGCGGCTGTGCTACACTTGGTCTTATGCATGCATGGTTCAATCAATAGCGAGTAATGCTAGACGTACGTAAACTAACATAAGGTTTTTACATAACAGAAAACGTGGATACTTGCTATTGGATCGAGTACAAGAGTATCGAGGGGGTGGGAGGGGCCCACACCTGTGAAAATCAGGGGGGCCGAGAGAATATGTTAGGTAGGTTACGTAGGATTGAGTAGATGCATTACGGAGGTGTAGCAATTTCAATCAATAGCATCGTCTGAAAACCGTGCGCCAGAGTGTCGTTCGTATAGCAGCGTTCTTCCTTGTTACATACTCTAGCATGTCCTTATGGACGGAGGACCATCAAAGCAAAGCGCAGGAGAACGGATCGATATGGAAACAAGAAAATTTGCAGTCATGTACCGTACTGCCCTGCTGGTAACGGAACTGCTCTACACACGATGAATGATATGCACGATCATTGCACGATGCCCCATCCTGCGGTGGGCAGCCGTTTGGTGCCATACATGGACGGCTTGGTACGCTTGTCGTCCAAAAATCGTCCGCAGAGTGTCATCTCCGTAGCAGTGCTCTGCTGGTAAACCTGACGGCCTACTCTTTTGTGCCTCCATATTCCCAGGCAGTTTGTATTTTGCCACCTTGCAGCTACAGATAGCCCTGTGTTTCTTCACGTCCTACTGTGCTCCTACATTCATTCTGTAGTCTGACACTTTGATTCTCGACGACATGCAGATAACATAACACTTCGTTCAAGACACATCATCTTAGAAACTGATTGTTCTTTTGTGGCTTCCTTTTTAGGAAATGATTATTTGGACAGGTCTTCCCTAGCTGGTTTGAAGATGGAAGCATTGAGCATTTCCAGGTTGATGACAAGTTTCAAGATTTCCAAGATTAACAGAAGGGCCAATAGGGTGGCGCATAAAATTGCTAAATTCAGTTTTGTTAATAGGTGTGATGGTGTGAATCTTAATAGTGTTTCGCCCTCCGTGACTGAAGTTGTAATAGACGATTGTATGAACATTTTTAATTAATTAATATATGGGAGGGGTTTTCAAAAAAAAAAAGACACATATTTTTTGTGTGTGCGAGATGTCTATTCCGAGCTTCAGTATTTTCCGCATGCAAGTCATTTACTCGTAAAAGTTACTCCTAAAAAGGAATCATCTCTACTCCTATAAAATACTCATTTGATGATGATGCTGTGTGTCTCATCCATCATTTCTGACCATCAAATATGTATCTAACGACTGTGAGGTAAGTTGTGACCTTTTTGCAATAATAGCCCACTTCTTTGCTCCAATTTGCAGAAAAACCCTTAGTATCTTGAAACCAATCACATTCCTCCATCATCTCATTAAAACAGGCTAAGGAATATATTTTGAGTGAAACATAAAATATTTTTAGTGATATATGTATATCAAAACTAGAGTATTTTTTCTTTCAAATTTATGAATAAACATTATTCTACTTTGGATCCGTTGCAACGAACGGACACATTGCTAGTTAGTAGTAAAAGAGTTGTTTTTACGTCTCTAAACTTCCTACTTTAGAAAAATAAATAATGTACAGTCTTAGAACCGCAGAATTAAGCAGCAGTTTCACATAACTCTAGTGTTTTCGTTCGACGCTGTGCTCTTTCTTGCTCCGGTGTTGCCACCTGCAAGTGTATATTTATGCAACTGTACTCTATTACTATGGCGGAGAATCATTCGATAGGCCGTCCAGATGGTCTTTATAAGAAGCCCCACGAACAAAGCATTTGCTACACTAGTACGTACTCCCTCCGTAAAGAAAATATAAGAGCGTTTAGATCACTACGGAGGGAATAGTATTTTCCAAGACCACGACCTAACAGATGCATTTTCAATTGACGAACAAAAAAGCAAGATCCATCATATTGAAACAAAAATCTTGGAATATTCAGAATGAACGTGACTCCACATACCCGCCTAACAAGTGCAAAATACTCTCCAAACTGCTGCTTAAAAACTTGTATTCTCAGTGGCGCAAGGAAAGGAATCACTCGCTCGCATAAATTTCTCTAGCCGCCGGTACTGGCTAGAGATGGAACAGCCTGCAGAAAGCTGCGGAGAGAGACAAAGCCGCTGTACTTCTGGATCTTGTCCTGAGCGGTCCATGGCATTATACGTATCATTAGTTAGAGGAGTAGGCGATTTGGCGCTGTGTTCTTGGAGAATATAGGACGACGGACCTCACGTACGTAGTGACCACATGCCGCGCAGAATTTGGCGTCTGGGACTAACTGAGACGCACAACAACCATGTACTGTATGTAACATCAGGTTAGGTCTGAAGGATGGACGCTTGTGATGGCTGAAAGGAATCCGGGGTCCGGTCTCAAGTGGTCCGCTCCACTGGGTTTACAATGGAGGGAGAAGCCATGACTCTCCCGTCAGAAAGATCTCCGGCATCGCACCAGATCTAACAAAACAATAGGGTTCAGGGTGAGGGAGTACACTGTAGTGCACCATGTCCTGATAATTCAGCTCTAGCAGGTCGAGCCTCATACAGTGAAGCACACAGTGGAACAAAGCTGACATGTCTTCTCGGAAATGCAATGCTCGAGGAATCATTCTGCACGGCAGGTGCCTGTTTGCAGGACGAAATTTCACAAGAAATGTTTCAGTTCAGATGGGATTCAGGGACGGTTCTCCTCTTCCCAACCGGGGAATTATAATGCCTGCACTCTAAATTGGGTATGAAGCGTGTTCTGAAGGGTATAACAGGATCGTTTGTATTCAGCGAATAGCCAGTCCTATGTACACGCGCAGGCCGAGAAGCGCAGCCATGTCTCTACATACGCCCGTCTTACCGTCTTACGGCTACCAGAGACGATCCATCTCGTACCGACAGACAGACAGAGCACCGGACTCTATCCTCTAGGGCTCCATCCAGAGCCAGAGCATGCCCTGCAAGTCTTGGCGTGGTCGTCGCATCTACCTGCCTCTACTGTTTACTTGGACCAAAAACGAACAGGCCATCATCGTCTCCTCTCTGTGCGGCGCCAAGACCTGCCAGGCCGGCTGCGTCGGGCAGACCAACGCATGTCCGTCCGTCCCTCCACGTACTGCATCTATCTACGCGTAACCAAAAGCATCATGATGGCCGATAAGATCGAGCCTGAACACACTCCATCAGACCTGTACTTGCCTGCGTTGTACGTACAGCGGCCGGCGAACAGCATTAGAGGAGCCGCGGACCATTCAGGTTTCAGGAGGCATGCTGTGCGCTGGTCTGCAACTGCAAAGCGCGCGAGGTACAGGAATAATGTCGTCACATTCCGGCATTCCGCCGAGCGCCGTGCATTCTGCCGGTCGGGCGCAAGCAACAGGTGGCCTACGGAGAGGAAAAGTGAGAGCGGATTCAGCTGGCGAGGGAGACGCGGGCAACTGTTCGCCATTCAAGCCGCGGCGCGACGAGATAGGAGTACATGCTTATCTTGTGCGTGGCACTCGGCGTTTGGTCCTGACGGCAGATAGTGTGTTCGTTGGAGCAGAGCGCTCTCCGGTGAGTTCAGGGATCGCAGAGCTCAATCCACCGATGAAGTAATTACAGTCGCTGCTAAATCAAGTGCCGGTAGGTAAATCTTGATTCAGTTGGCCAGGATGACAATCTACTGAGTGATCATATGTAGGCACTGCTTGGCATTGCCAAAAGGTAGGCCACCAACATATTGACTGGCAGAGTTCGGGACCCGGGGCAATTAGCAAGCAGGCTCTGCAGCGCGCCGCTCATTTTTTCTTTCGGAAAGGAGGTTATCCCCGGCCTCTGCATCAGAATCCGAAAAAAGATTTCCCCCGCTTTATAGTATAAAGCATACCGCCAAGCATCCAACACATAAGAGTACAAGTTCAGACGAGAAACATCAAAATAAACGAGGTCCGGCTAGGGGCACAACCAAACAAGCCCCAAAAGCAAGAGAAAAGCGACTCTAATCAGGCTCGGGCGGTGGTGGAGGTGATGGCGGGGACATCGCGGCGGCAGAAGAACGAATACCTGCGATGATGGAGTAGATGAAGCCACGATCGCGCCGTTTGCTAAGCGGTCTCCAGAGCTGTAGAAATCCACACAATTTGAAGATGGAGTCAGTCACACGACAAGGGATCACGTGCTCTATCACCAATTTATTGCGACAATTTCAAAGGGTCCATGCCAGGGCACCCATTGCCACCCAAAGGGAAGGCCTACTAATAGGAGGGAAATCAAGGATCTCCTTGAACAAGTCTGGGAGATTATCATGACACCATGTCCCACCCACAACCTTCTGGAAGCAGCTCCATAGGAATCGTGCCGCCGGGCACCGGAAGAAGATATGGTTGGAGTCTCCCGGTATGCCACATAAGGGACAGAGGCCATCACCCGGGCCATTACGCTTCTGGATCTCCGTGCCCGAGGGCAGGCGACCACGCACCCATTGCTACAAGAAGATGCGTATCTTAAGTGTAGCTTGATCTCCCATAGCACCGTGAGCTCATTGGGACCTGGGGTCGGCAAGATCGCGCGGTATAAAGATTTAGTGGAGAAGGTCCCACTCGGCTCAAGGTGCCACGCAATAGAGTCCGATTCGAGCGAGGGAGTGTGCAGAGCTACGCACTCCAAAAGCTCCTCCCATTGCTCTCGTTCCAGCGCCCCAAAGGTGCGACGAAAGGTGATGGCGCCTATGTTATGAAGGGCGGCTACCACCGACAGACGTGGGTGGGAGCATATCAAGAATAGGGCATGGAATCTTTCCGCGAACGGTCTAATTCCTGACCATCTATCTAGCCAGAATAGGGTATTAGAGCCAGAACCCACTGCAATCGAGGTGCCAATCCGGAGGACAGGCATCAATTGGATAATTGACTGCCATAACTGGGAGCCCCCAACCCGGGGGGCAAAGGCGAGAGGTTGTCCGCGCAGGTATTTTGCGCGGATAATATCCAACCATAGGCCGCCGACGCCAGTCTCAATGCGCCACAGCTACTTGGTGAGGAGCGCGATATTCATACGCTTCGAGGAGATAACACAAGGCCACCTTGATCCTTGGGTTTGCAGATTTCAGACCACTTGACCATGTGGTATTTCTGCTTATTGCCTTCTCCCGCCCAGAAGAACCGGGAGAGATACTTGGCGATCTCTTGATGGAGGGATTCATGTAGACTATAGAATCCCATAATATGCATGATCAAGCTAATGAGGGAAGAGTTCATGAGAACCACCCGTGCAGCCTTGGAAAGCCACCTCCCTTGCCACGGTTCAACCCGAAATTGGAGTTTGGAGACCGTAGGGCGGAGATCCTTTTCCTGAAGGCGCACATCACTAATTGGCATGCCCAGATAAGTCGTCGGGAAGGACCCCAAGCGACAGTTGAGGCGGTTAGCTATACGGGTCGCCTCCTCCGCGGAGTAACCAAGCAGCATCACCTCGCTCTTCGTGAAGTTAATAGTGAGACCCGACATCTCCTGGAAGCAGGGGAGCAAGAACTTGAGGTGCTGGATGTCCTCATCCGAGCCCTCCACCATCAGTATCGTGTCGTCCGCATACTGAAGGTGTGTTAATCCCCCATCTCCGATGAGATGGGGACAGATACCTCTGATGTGGCCAGCTCGCCTTACCAAGTCCAAGACTGTAGCCAAGGCATCAACCACCAAGTTAAAGAGGAAGGGGAGAGGGGGTCGCCCTGACGCACCCCCTGACCAGTGGGAAAATATGGCCCCACCTCCCCATTGATATTAATCGCCGTGCGCCCACTAGTCACAAGTTGCATCACACGGGTAACCCAATGAGGGTCAAATCCGCGTTTCAACATAACCTCCCGAAGGAAGGACTAGTGCACTGAGTCGTAGGCCTTGTGAAAGTCTATCTTAAAGAAGACTGCACGGAGGCCTTTCTGCCTAACTTCATGAAGGACCAGGATCCCATCCAGAATAAATCTGCCTTTCGTGAAGGCCGATTGGTTCGGATGATGGATCCGCGGGGCAATAAGGGCCGCCCTAGTGGCGTACCCCTTCGCCAGGATTCGAAAGATCATGTTAAGGACCATAATTGGCCGAAATTACCTAATGTCCGAAGCCCCTCAGACTTTCGGGATCAAGGATATGATCCCATAGTTAAGGCGAGCCACATCAAGGGTTCCTCTAGCAAAATCGAGGAACTGGGCTAGGATGTCATCCCTGATGGTAGACCAAAAAGCCTAAAAAAACGGATAGGCAAGCCGTCCGGACTGGGAGCCGAAGCAGGGTTCATGGATTTGACAAAGCGTTCCGCCTCATCCGCCACAAATGGGGCCATAAGAGCCGCATTCTCATCTGGGGAGACCTACTGGGCAAGCGTCCAGAGGTGATCCGCCAATGCTACGCCCCCTCTAGGGCACCCGGCGAACAGGTCCTTATAGAACCCGTCGACGTGAACACGGATCTCCAAAGGATCCTGAAGTACCCTGTCGCCATCCCATAACAAAGGGATGGTTCCACGCCTACGCCTACCGTTGGCGATAGCCTGGAAATATGCCATATTTCCATCACCAAAGAGGACCCAATTCTGGGTCCCACGCCGACGCCAATATTCCTCTTCCTTGGAATAGATATCCATGAGTGAGTCCTCAAGATTGTAGCGGTGAGCCCAGTCCTCTGCAGAGATCCCCACGGAATCTGCACAAAGGTCGAGAGCCCGGATCTCGGCAAGGAGGGTAGCCTTGTGCACCCGAAGGTCCCTACCTAAATTCGCACCCCATCCCTTCATAAACTGTCTGGACCGCTTGGCCAGGTAGTGCCACTCATCCATGGAAGACATTGCCTCTGCATCAGAATGATGCATGCAACCATCTTATTAATAAGCAAAATGTTCAACAAAGTCTCCAAGTCTCGAAAAACAATAAAAAGGCTCACAAAGAGCTAAAAGGATGAAAACGGGATAGCCACAACTGGCGGAATAAAGATAGATAGGAAACTAATTACCTATCCTATTACATGACCGCCATCCAAACCGGTTGAAGATAGCCCGTGCTACCGTCTCCCAACGGATAGACCCAGTAACCATACGCTCCATGTCATCCGTCGGAGTAAGTAGCGACCACATACGGATCAGTGTAGTGGCCTGATAACCCACAAGTATAGGGGATCACCACAGTTTTTGAGGGTAGAGTATTCAACCCAAATTTATAGATTCGACACAAGGGGAGCCAAAGAATATTTGTAAGTATTAGCAGCTGAGTTGTCAATTCAACCACACCCGCAGATTAATTATCTGCAGCAAAGTGATCAGTAGCAAAGTAGTATGATAGTTTTGATAGTAGTAGCAGTAGCAATAGTAATGGTAACAGTGATAGCAGTAGTTTTCTAGCAAGTGCAATAGTAACCATAGCAGTAGTAACTTAGCAAGAACAATATGTAGGAAAATCGTAGGCATTGGATCAGCAATTTGTTGGATGATATTCATCATGTGACAGTTATAACCTAGGGCGATACGGCACTAGCTCCCGTTCATAAATATAATGTAGGCATGTATTCCATAAATAGTCATACGTGCTTATGAAAGAACTTGCATGACATCTTTTGTCCTACCCTCCCGTGGCAGCGGGTGTTGGGAAACGTAGCGTGCAATTTCAAAAAATTCCTACGCTCACACAAGATCTATCTAGGAGATGCATAGCAATGAGAGGGGGAGAGTGTCTCCATGTAGCCTCGTAGACCGAAAGCGGAAGTGTTTGTTAACGCGGTTGCTGTAGTCGAACTTCTTCTCGTTCCGACCGATCAAGTACCGAACGTACGGCACCTCCGAGTTCTACACACGTTCAGCTCGATGACGTCCCTCGAACTCTTTATCCAGCAAAGTGTCGAGGGAGAGTTCCGTCAACACGACGGCGTGGTGATGACGATGGTGAAGTGATCCGCGTAGGGCTTCGCCTAAGCACTACGTGAATATGACAGGAGGCGTAAACTGTGGAGGGGGGGCGCCGCACACGGCTAACAATGTTTGATGTGTGTTCTAGCGGTGCCCCCCTCATACATATAGGTTGGAGGGGAGGAGAGGCAGCCAAGGGGCCACCCCAAGTAGGAGGAATCCTACTTGGGCACCTCCCAATTCGGCCTCCCCCTTTCCTATTCCTATTCGGAGTAGGAAGGGAAGAGGGGGAAGGGGGAATCCTTCCTATTCCCTTTTTCCTTTCCTCCTTCCCTTTCCTTCTCCAATTTGGCCAGCCCATATGGGGGGGGGGGGGGCGCACCAGCCCCTTTGTGGCTGGTGTGTTTTCCCTCTTGGCCCATAAGGCCCATATCTTTTGCTGGGGGTGCCCGGAACCCCTTCCGGTGACCCGATAAGTACCCGGTGCTTCCCGGAACACTTCCGGTGTCCGAATACCATCGTCCTATATATCAATCTTTACATCTCGACCATTTTGAGACTCCTCGTCATGTCCGCGATCTCATCCCGGACTCCTAACAACATTCGGTCACCAAATCACATAACTCATATAATACAAATCGTCATCGAACGTTAAGCGTGTGGACCCTACGGGTTCGAGAATAATGTAGACATGATCGAGACTCCTCTCCGGTCAATAACCAATAGCAGAACCTGGATGCTCATATTGGCTCCCACATATTCTACGAAGATCTTTATCGGTCGAACCGTTATGAAAACATACGTTATTCCCTTTGTCATCGGTATGTTACTTGCCCGAGATTTGGTCGTCGGTATCTTCATACCTAGTTCAATCTCATTATTGGAAAGTCTCTTTACTCGTTCTGTAATGCATCATCCCGCAACTAACTCGTTAGTCACATTGCTTGCAAGGCTTATTATGATGTGCATTATCGAGAGGGCCCAGAGATACCTCTCCGATACTCGGAGTGACAAATCCTAATCTCGATCTATGCCAACCCAACAAACACCTTCGGAGATACCTGTAGAGCATCTTATAATCACCCAGTTACGTTGTGACGTTTGATAGCACACAAGGTATTCCTCCAGTATCCGGGAGTTTCATAATCTCATAGTCAAAGAAATATGTATAAGTCATGAAGAAAGCAATAGCAATAAAACTTAACGATCATTATACTAAGCTGACGGATGGGTCTTGTCCATCACATCATTCTCCTAATGATGTGATCCCGTTCATCAAATGACAACACATGTCTATGGTCAGGAAACTTAACCATCTCTGATTAATGAGCTAGTCTAGTAGAGGCTTACTAGGGACGCTGTGTTTTGTCTATGTATCCACACATGTATCAAGTTTCCGGTAAATACAATTCTAGCATGAATAATAAATATTTATCATGATATAAGGAAATATAAATAACAACTTTATTATTGCCTCTAGGGCATATTTCCTTCAGTCTCCCACTTGCACTAGAGTCAATAATCTAGTTCACATCGCCATGTGATTAAACACCAATAGTTCACATCTTTATGTGATTAACACCCATAGTTCACATCGCCATGTGACCAACACAGAAAGGGTTTACTAGAGTCAATAATCTAGTTCACATCGCTATGTGATTACCCAAAGAGTACTGTGTGATCATGTTTTGCTTGTGAGACAGGTTTAGTCAACGGGTCTGGCACATTCAGATCAGTGTGTATTTTGCAAATTTCTATGTCTACAATGCTCTGCACGGAGCTACTCTAGCTAATTGCTCCCACATTCAATACGTATCTAGATTGATACTCAGAGTCATCTGGATCGGTGTGAAAGCTTGCATCGACGTAACTCTTTACGACGAAATCTTTATCACCTCCATAACCGAGAAATATTTCCTTAGTCCTCTAAGGATAATTTTGACCGCTGTCTAGTGATCTACTCCTGGATCACTATTGTACCCCCTTGCCAAACTCATGGCAAGGTACACAATAGGTCTGGTATACAGCATGGCATACTTTATAGAACCTATGGCTGAGGCATAGGGAATGACTTTCATTCTCTCTATCTTTTGCCGTGGTCGGGTTTTGAGTCTTACTCAACTTCATACCTTTCAACTCAGGCAAGAACTCTTTCTTTGACTGATCCATTTTGAAGTCCTTCAAAATCTCATCAAGGTATGTACTCATCGAAAGTCTTATCAAGCGTCTTGATCTATCTCTATAGATCTTGATGCCCAATATGTAAGCAGCTTCACCGATGTCTTTCTTTGAAAAACTCCTTTCAAACACTCCTTTATGCTTTCCAGAAAATTCTACATCATTTCCGATCAACAATATGTCATTCACATATACTTACCAGAAAGGTTGTAGTGCTCCCACTCACTTTCTTGTAAATACGGGCTTTACCGCAAGTCTGTATAAAACTATATGCTTTGATCAACTCATCAAAGCATATATTCCAACTCTGAGATGCTTCCACCAGTCCATAGATGGATCGCTGGAGCTTGCAAACTTTGTTAGCACTTTTAGGATTGACAAAACCTTCTGGTTGCATCATATACAACTTTTCTTTAATAAATTCATTAAGAAATGCAGTTTTGATATCCATTTTCTAGATTTCATAAAATGCGGCAATTGCTAACATGATTCAGACAGACTTAAGTATTGATACGAGTGAGAAAATCTCATCGTAATCAACACCTTGAACTTGTCGGAAACCTTTTGTGACAATTCGAGCTTTGAAGATAGTAACACTACCATCAGCGTCTGTCTTCCTCTTGAATATCCATTTATTCTCAATGGCTTGCCGATCATCGCGCAAGTCCACCAAAGTCCACACTTTATTCTTATATATGGATCCTATCTCACATTTCATGCATCAAGCCATTTATCGGAATCTGGGCTCAACATCGCTTCCTCATAGTTCGTAGGTTCGTCATGGTCTAGTAACATGACTTCAAGAACAGGATTACAGTACCACTCTGGTGCAGAACTTGCTCTCGTTGACCTACGAGGTTCGGTAGTAACTTGGTCTGAAGTTTCATGATCAATATCATTAGCTTCCTCTCTAGTTGGTGTAGGCATCACAGGAACGGTTTTCTGTGATGAGCTACTTTCCAATTCGAGAGATGGTACAATTACCTCATCAAGTTCTACTTTCCTCCTATTCACTTCTTTCGAGAGAAACTCCTTCTCTAGAAAGGATCCATTCTTTGCAACAAAGATCTTGCCTTCGGAACTGTAATAGAAGGTGTACCCAACAGTTTCTTTTGGGTATCCTATGAAGACGCACTTCTCCGATTTGGGTTCGAGTTTATCAGGCTGAAGCTTTTTCACATAACCATCGCAACCCCAAACTTTAAGAAACGACAGCTTAGGTTTCTTGTCAAACCACTATTCATACGGTGTCGTCTCAACGGATTTAGACGGTGCCCTATTTAACGTGAATGCAGCTGTCTCTAATGCATAACCCCAAAACGATAGTGGTAATCGGTAAGAGACATCATAGATTGCACCATATCTAACAAAGTATGGTTACGATGTTCGGACACACCATTACGCTGTGGTGTTCTAGGTGGCGTGAGTTGTGAAACTATTCCACATTGTTTTAAATGAAGGCCAAACTCGTAACTCAAATATTCGCCTCCGTGATCAGATCGTAGAAACTTTATTTTCTTATTACGATGATTCTCCACTTCACTCTGAAATTCTTTGAACTTTTCAAATGTTTCAGACTTGTGTTTCATTAAGTAGATATACCCATATCTGCTCAAATCATCTGTGAAGGTCAGAAAATAACGATACCCGCTGCGTGCCTCAACACTCATCGGACCACATACATCGGTATGCATTATTTCCAATAAGTCATTGGCTCGCTCCATTGTTCCGGAGAATGGAGTTTAGTCATCTTTCCCATGAGGCATGGTTCATAAGTATCAAATGATTCATAATCAAGTGATTCCAAAAGTCCATCTGCATGGAGTTTCTTCATGCGCTTTACACCAATATGACCTAAACGACAGTGCCACAAATATGTTGCACTATCATTATCGACTTTGCATATTGTGGCATCAATATTATGAATATGTGTATCACTATGATCGATATTCAATAAACCATTTACATTGGGTGTATGCCCATAGAAGGTTTTATGCATGTAAACAGAACAACAATTATTCTCTGACTTAAATGAATAACCGTATTGCAATAAACATGATCAAATCATATTCATGCTCCACGCAAACACCAAATAACATTTATTTAGGTTCAACACTAATCCCGAAAGTATAGGGAGTGTGCGATGATGTTCATATCAATCGTCACTTCATTATTAACTAGTCTCTGTTCATTCTGCGACTCCCGTTTCGAGTTACTAATCTTAGCAACTGAATCGGTATCAAATACCCAGGGGTTGCTATGAACACTAGTAAAGTACACATCAATAATCTGTATATCAAATATACCTTTGTTCACTTTGCCATCCTTCTTATCCGCCAAGTATGTGGGTAGCTCCGCTTCTAGTGACCATTCCCTTTGAAGTAGAAGCTCTCAGTTTCAGGTTTAGGTCTAGCTTTGGGCTTCTTCGCGGGAGTGGCAACTTGCCTGTCATTCTTCTTGAAGTTCCCTTTCTTTTCCTTTGCCCTTTTTCTTGAAACTAGTGGTCTTGTTAACCATCAACACTTGATGCTCTTTCTTGATTTCTACCTTCGCCGACTTTAGCATCGCGAAGAACTCGGGAATCATTTTCGTCATCCCTTGCATATTATAGTTCATCACGAAGTTCCAGTAACTTTGTGATAGTGACTAGAGAACTCTGTCAATCACTATCTTATCTGGAAGATTAACTCCCACTTGATTCAAGCGATTGTAGTACTCAGACATTCTGAGCACATGCTCACTGGTTGAGCTATTCTCCTTCATCTTGTAGGCAAAGTACTTGTCACAGGTCTCATACCTCTCGACTCGGGCATGAGTCTGAAATACCAATTTCAGCTCTTGGAACATCTGAGAGGCCATCGTCGGCTTAACAGCCGAACAGGCGGTCATGGTAAAGCCGCCAAGTCGGAGGGTTCGGCCCGGAGCTAGGGCTCCTCCGGAGGTGATATTATCCTTGACAACAAGGTGAGCCATCAACCCTGTCTTCGACGTCACAGCGAAACTCTCAATGAAAGCACCAATGTCGGTGTCAAAACCCGCGGATCTCGGGTATGGGGTCCCGAACTGTGCGTCTAAGGTCGATGGTAACAGGAGACAGGGGACACAATGTTTACCCAGGTTCGGGCCCTCTCTGTGGAGGTAATACCCTACTTCCTGCTTGATTGATCTTGATGAATATGAGTATTACAAGAGTTGATCTACCATGATATCGTAATGGCTAAAACCCTAGAAGTCTAGCCTGTATGACTATGATTATGATTGTTGGCCTCTACGGACCTAGCCCTCCGGTTTATATAGACACCGGAGGGATCTAGGGTTACATAAGGTCGGTTACAAAGAAAGGAATCTTCATATTTGGTCACCAAGCTTGCCTTCCACGCCAAGGAGAGTCCCATCCGGATACGGGAGAGAGTCTTCGGTCTTGTATCTTCACAGCCCATTAGTCCGGCCCACGTCTAATATAGGCCGGACGCCCGAGGACCCCTTAGTCCAGGACTCCCTCAGTAGCCCCTGAAGCAGGCTTCAATAACGAGGTGTCCGGCGCACAGATTGTCTTCGGCATTGCAAGGCGGGTTCCTCCTTCGATGACTTCAAAGCGATGTATTCAGCCTTCCATTTAATGTCGTACCCCTCGGCTTCTGTGTATCAACAATTTCAGCTTCCACGTGTCAAGTGAATGCGAGAGGTCAGGGTATTTTTGCACATAACACCCTGGCCATGTAAGAAAGATTGTCTATTTAAATAGATTGGATCTCAGATCCATTCGGCACCACCCGGAAAAATCCTCAGAGATCGCTAGGAAAGACCACTCGAGCATGGCTAGCACTCCCGGCTCCTCCCGTCCATGCGCCCCAGAAAATGGCGATTGGGAGAAATGTTCTGTATCCCACAGTCAGCTAGTGAAGCTGCAAACACATCGATTTCTCCCCCCCCCCCCCCCCCGCGGATCTGGTCCCTGTTCGGGCAGGGTTGACCTCCTTCAACGATGAGGCCCAGGCAGAGAATTTCCCCAACCCGCCTAGGGGGGGGGGAGCGAGTGTGCTTCGTCCCTCATCTGCTAAGAGGTGTCGGATTTCCAATTCATCCGTTCCTCCGAGGGCTTCTGGAGTATTATGGCCTCCAACTGCACAACTTCACTCCCGCCTCCATCCTGCACATCGTGGGTTATGTGGCTCTTTGTGAGCTGTTCCTGGGTTGCGAGGCCCATTTTGAATTGTGGAGAAAGCTCTTCTGTCTCGTCCCGCGTAACTGCGAGGGATCCATATTTGAAGTGGGTGGAGCCGAGGTATGGCGCATTGCCGAGACCGGATACTTGTCCGGCACACCGAAGAAAGCATCCGAAGAATGGCCTTCTGAATGGTTCTATATCAAGGACGTTGCACTTCCTGACCCAGTTCGGAGGGGTCTTCCCGAGTTCACAAGCGTTCCTTTGAAGAAACGCCACAGTTGGTGCCCTGAAAGCCTCGAGGAGGAAGATAGTGTGGAAGTTCGTCAACTCATGAGCAAGATAAAGACGCTCGCCCAGTCCGGATTATCAATAGTCGAGGTAATGGTGACTTCCATAGTAAGGGGGGTTCAGCCACTCCAGTACAGAG
Organism: Aegilops tauschii subsp. strangulata; assembly: GCF_002575655.3. Lineage (NCBI taxonomy): Eukaryota > Viridiplantae > Streptophyta > Magnoliopsida > Poales > Poaceae > Aegilops > Aegilops tauschii. The sequence goes on from NC_053040.3 coordinate 431,294,137, forward strand.
GGCTTCCCATGTGGCACTACAATGGGGAGGATGACGCCTCCCGCTGCGGCCGGAAGGGTCTGGACACCCCCGCCGCTCTGGCCAAAATATTGGCCGAACTGTTTAAAGGGGAGGAGGAGGAATTTCTTCGTATCAAGCGCAGAGATGGATTTTCCATGTAGAATCCTCCTAGCTGGGTAAGTCCCCACCCCTCTGCTCTACTCACTCCACTCCTTGAACAAATTTCAATGAACACTAATCCGTCCATTCATAACAGCGCTGGCGAAAGATCTCCGAGGGGCTTCACAGCCCCGCCCCGCAGCCAGAGGGCCACAATCTGGACCTTGACCCCGGATTTGAAGAGGATCCGGATATATTCGTGGTGCTCGAGGATGGAGTGTTTTACCACGCGAGCTATGACGGCACGGAAGTGGCCATCACCGCCGATTACCCCGTTCTTCTCCCTGCTTCACACGTAAGTAATCAGGAGACATATCCTCCGAAAGAGTTCCCTCATTCTGCCTCACCCACCACACTGTCTCGTGCTCAAAAGGGGAGGCGTTCGGCGTGCCATGCTACCCAAGAGGCAACTCCAAAGAGAGAGGCCCCTACACCGGGCAAGCCTTCGAAGAGGAAGGCTAACGAAGACGCGGCCGAGCCTTCATCGAAGAGGTATTGATTTGTGAATATGCCCCTTGGCAGTCACATCCAACCGTGACATTATCCACTGTGTTTTATCAGGAAAAGCGTTCGCCGGACTATGTCCGGGGATCCCGCCGGCCATGCCTCCATGAGTCAGGTTCCCGACCTTGCTTGAAAGGCAAAGGCTGATGCGGGAGTGACGCCAGAATGTCCTTCGGCGGAGGAGTCGGATGATGTATCCGTCACAAACTCAGAAGTGGAGAGCGCCATGAAACATCGGCGCCGAAGAGCCGTTCTACGCGACCCCGGCTTTACGAATGAGGCATTCAATGCCTTCAGCTCGGCTGATGCATATATCCAAGCTGCTCGAGACGGGCTTGCCAGGGCCACAAACCAACATATAGAAGATATGCGGGTAAGTTTATTGTAGAAAACTGATAATTATATACCAGTAGCCCCTGAGACTTGAAGCAGTTGATACAACTGATTTAAGGATCATTGTATAACCAGGTGTTATTGGAGAAAAACAATATGTTGTCTCAAGAACTAGAAAAGTGTCGGACCCAGCTAACTACTGCTACCGCCGAACTGGAGAGATCCAAGAAGGCATCACCTGGTAATGTTCCCCTCCATCGAGAAAACATAACTATATACCGGCAATGCTAACACTGTTGCTCAACTTATAGCAGGATCGTCAGATCAACTGAAGGAGCAACTGAAAGCCGCCCAAGCGGAAGAACAAGAAGCAAAAAGACTGCTGGCCGCGGGCGAACGTGTGCTGACACGAGTCAGAGATGAGAAAAACAAGCTGCAGGATGCCCACACCCAGCTGGGGGAAGAACTGAAAGATGTACGGGCCCAGCTGGCTGATTCCGTGAAGGGAAATAAGAGGCTGCGAGGCGGCATATTCAGTATGTGGTCGAACTTACCTCCGAATAATTCGGAGATAAAGGGGACTGACAGAGTTATGTCTACAGGTATGCTGACCGGTCGTCCTGAAAAGGAGATGTCCGGATTTTCGGGCGATCTGCTACAAGAGCTGTCGCAAATGCACGAGCAAGCTCGGTAGGCGATGCGAAGTATTGCCAAGGCCTTATGGCCATCCGCCTCCCCTCCAGGAAGGATGGAGGAGCTTATAGAGCTATTCAAGGGAACGCGGTGGTGCTTCCGATTATGGAAGATATCGGTATGCCGGGAAGGTGCACGAGAAGCCTGGGCCATGGTCAAAACTCGGTATACCAAGCTTGATCCAAATCATATGGCCCGGGTCGGACCTCTAGGGTCAGATGGGAGAGAAATTCCCGTGAATTTGGTATATGACCAAGTAGAAGTAGCCGCCAAGTATTCCCAGCAGGATTGTAAGTTAGACAGCCTGCTGGACGGTATAGAGGAGGAAATTTTTGAGTCCAAGTGACTATGTACTTTCCTTGACATATGTAACTCTAGCTGAATTGTAAAATGATTGTCATGGTAGACCTTTTCACTATGACCTCTGGACCCGAAGGTGCGGAGTGTTTCCAAATACCTGAGCGGTAAAATAGACCGGGATATGCGTGGAAACCAGGTGTAGGGGTCATAGTTGCTTTAACAGACAAGTTGTATCCGGCTAGTTATGTTATATTACATTATGATTGTAAGAAACATCTTCCAGAGAGAATAGTTCCGTTAAGGGTTCCTTTCCCTGGGAGTGCATGCATTAAAATGCATGTCCGAACTGTGATTGGAAAAATCACAGTATACGTGACATCTGGGGGTTCATAATGGGGTGAATGCAAAAAACATCTTTAATCCACCGACCGAATATTCCCTTAAGAACGCTAGCTTTCGGCTTCACCCAGTCTGAGGTACACATCCGGATGACCCGGCAGTAACAATCGCAGAGGTGCTCCCTTTATGCCCTAGCCGAACTAACGGGAACGTAGGGCATAAGCACAGGAGCAAGGCAACCCAGCTTGGCCAAAACTTAAGTCATATCGATGCATATAATGGTGAAGAAAAGGTACATATGGGGAAAACACGCATATGTGATGAGCTTGATGCTCGAAAAATAATAATAAGCTTCTATCAAAGAAGCCCCCAGGTATAATTGACGTACATATTTGTGTATGTCACAAGTGCATGGTTTAACCGTACTAAAAGCTTTAAGGCTAAAAAATAAAAAAATAAAAAGCGAAAAGAGAGGAAAAAGTTATGGAAACAATAGGGAGAAGGAGACGAACAAAGAGTCCGGCGCTAGGCATAGAATCTTTGGAGTCTGGCCGCGTTCCTGGGGTTCGGCTCTAGGCGATTGTCTGACGCATCACGCAGGCGGTACGCTCCTCCGGTGAGAACTTCATCAACGATAAAGGGACCCTCCCACTTGGGCTTGAGTTTGTCCTTTTTCTTCTCCGGCAGGCGTAGAACAAGTTCGCCAACATTATAAGTCTTGGCCCGCACTTCTCTGCCTTGATACCTCTGAGCCTGCTGTTGGTAAAATGCGGAACGGGGCTTTTGCAATGTCGCGCTCCTCCTCCAGTGCATCTAAGCCGTCCTGCCGATCAAGCTCGGCCTCTCTTTCTCTTCGTACATGTGCACTCGAGGTGAGTCATGAATAATGTCGCAGGGTAATACAGCCTCTGTGCCGTACACCATGAAGAAAGGTGTATATCCGGTAGTGCGATTGGGGGTGGTCCGGAGCCCCTAGAGTACGGAGTCAAGCTCCTCAACCCAGTGCTTGTCTGATTCTTTCAAAGACCGCACCAGTCTAGGCTTGATGCCGCTCATAATAAGACCATTGGCTCGTTCGACTTGACCGTTTATTTGTGGGTGATAGACGGAGGCATAATCGAGCTTAATGCCCAGATTGGCGCACTAGTTTTTCACCTCATCGGCTGTGAAATTGGAGCCGTTATCGGTGATGATGCTGTGTGGGACACCATAGAGGTGTACAACGCCGGATATAAAGTCTATCACTGGTCCAGACTCAGCCGTTTTAACTGGTTTCTCCTCTATCCACTTAGTGAATTTATCCACCATGACCAGCAGATATTTTTCTTACGGCTTCCTCCTTTAAGGGGTCCAACCATATCAAGCCCCCAGACCGCGAAAGGGAAAGTGATGGGGATTGTTTGTAGAGCGGTGGGTGGCATATGGCTCTGGTTGGCGAAAAGCTGTCATCCGACGCAACGTTGGACAAGGTCCTGTGCGTCTGCTCGGGCCGTCGGCCAATAGAAACCTGTACGGAAGGCCTTACTTACAAGGGCCCGAGCCACGGCGTGGTGACCACCGAGACCGGCATGAATTTCAGCCAAGAGCTGCCGCCCCTCTTCCTCAGAGATACATCTTTGGAGTACTCCGGTAGCGATTTTCTTGTAGAGTTCCCCTTCGTGGACCTTGTAGGCTTTAGAGCACCGGACAATGCGGCGAGCCTCATTCTGATCCTCAGGGAGTTCTCGCCTATTAAGGTAGGCCAAGAAGGGTTCGGTCCATGGGGCAATGACTGCCATTATGAGATGGGTCGACGGTGTTATTTCGATGGCTGAGCCCCCGATGATATCGGTGTGTTCGGCATCAGAGGTTATAGTTGGGTCTGGACTGTTGTTGCCGCTCTCCCCTTTCCACACCACGGACGGCTTGAAAAGCCTTTCCAGAAAGATGTTAGGTGGGACGGGGTCGCGCTTGGCGCCGATGCGAGCAAGGACGTCCGCCGCTTGATTACTTTCCCGAGCCACATGATGGAACTCGAGCCCCTCGAAACGGGCCTAGATTTTAAGAACGGTGTTGCGGTAAGCTGCCATTTTTGGATCTTTGGCATCAAAATCTCCATTTATTTTAGATATTGCGAGGTTTGAGTCCCCGTGCACTTCCAGGCGTTGTATGCCCATGGAGACAGCCATCCGAAGTCCATGCAACAAGGCCTCATATTCGGCTGCATTGTTGGAGTCTGTGTATAATATTTGGAGTACGTACTGAACTACGTCTCCAGTGGGGGACGTTAGGACAATGCCCGCCCCTAATCCCGCCAGCATTTTGGAACCATCGAAATACATAACCAGTTGGAATACGTGCCGTAGTCTTTAGGGAGTTCGGCCTCTGTCCATTCGGCGACAAAGTCAGCCAGTACTTGGGATTTGATGGCCCGGCGCGGTTTGTATGTTATGTCGAATGGAAGGAGCTCAATGGCCCACTTAGCAATCCGGCCTGTCACATCGCGGTTGTTTATTATGTCATTGAGTGGTACTTTGGAGGCCACCGTGATTGAGCACTCTTGAAAGTAGTGTCGTAGCTTCCGGGATGCCATGAAGACCGCGTATGCTATTTTTTTGTAGTGAGGGTACCGGGATTTGCATGATGTGAGGACAGTGGATACATAGTATACTGGTTTCTGGAGTGGGAACTTGTGTTCGTCCTGCTCTCGCTCGACGACGAGCATGGCACTCACCACCTGGTGTGTTGCCGATATGTATAATAACATGGGTTCGCCGACGTTGGGCGCGGCCAGGATTCACTACAAAAAAATACACTTCTGTGATGATACGTGTTTGTCACAGTAGGTCACATTCTCTGTCATGCATGTACATCCATGACGATTTTATGACAGAATCAAGATAGTCATACCTGTGCTATCGTAGAAGTGTTCCATGACATTACCAAAATTATCATCACGGAAGTGTCCACTTCCATGACGACAAATCCCGCGTCATAGAAGTGCTTTCGTCAAGGGTGACCGACACGTGGCATCCACCGTAACGGAACGCCTTTAAGCTATCGGGTCGGGTTTTGGATCCGATAACCCGTTAACAGCCCCGACCAATGGGGATTTTCCACGTGTAAAATCATCATTGGCTGGAGGAAACACGTGTCGGCTCATCGTTGGGACAGATGTCATCCACTCATTGGATAGAAGGCGCCTATGATACGTCGACACGTGGCATGGCCCAACAGAGGCCCATTCCTGTGAAAAGGCCGGCCCGTTTGACTTGGTCAAAAGGTGGCGGCCCGGCCCATGTAAAGCCTGTTAACGGCCTGTTCGCATATAGCCCACTTACAGCCCGCTAACCCAAGGCCCGTTACGCCCTATCCGAATTAGGCCCAGTAGCGCCATCTGGGCCACCCAATATGATTCCAGCCCGTTTTCACTTCTGGCCCATGTATGGCCCATGACGTCTTTCGGCCCATATGAGGCCCTATGTAACTCTTGGCCTATTAACGACCCGTGGTGAAACTAGCCCGTAATGAACAGTGTATCACTTTACACCCATTAACGGCCCGTGGTGAAACTGGCCCGTAATGAACAGTGTATCACTTTATACCCATTAACGGCCCATTATTCCATTGGGCCGTTTCCAGCCCATGTTATCTTTCGGCCTTCTCAGAGCCCATTTATTCTTGGGCTCATTTCCATCATTCGTTTACTTACGGCCCGTTACTGTCATTTTCTGCTTGTGGGCCAAATTCAGCCCGTGGTTACAGTCGGCCCGTTTGTGGTCCGTTAATACGTTGGGCCGTTTTCATAGCGTCATCAAATACGGCCTATTAACGATGGCCTGTTATGGTCGGCCCAGGAACAGACGATTCCAACTCTAGCCCGTTTACGGCCATAATGCGGCCTGTTATTGGCCCATGTTTGGCCAATCGATTATACGGCCCGTATAAGGCCCATTGATGATACGGCCCGTATAAGGCCCATTGATGATACGGCCCGTAGAAGGCCCATTGTTTCTACGGCCCGTAGAAGGCCCATTTTTTCTACGGCCCGTAGAAGGCCTACTGTTTCTACAGCCCGTAGAAGGCCCACTATTTCTACGGCCCGTAGGAGGCCCAGTGTCACTACAGTAAATATTAGCCCATGGTTATTGTGGCCTAGTTTGAAAAAATAGGTTATTGCAGCCACTAGCAAACCGCGGAAAAAGAACTGCACTGACTACAAGCAAACAAATAAACAAGACAACAAGGAAATAAATAAGTAAGCAACTTATGCTAGGCTATCACGGCTATTACACATATTACATCCACTGGGCATCAAAGTTCGCCACCAGTGCAAATATAGGGAACAAAGCAGCATATAAACGCCGCAGCAAAACAAGTCCAGAACTGAAACCACTTCAGAAGAGTTCAAGAAACAATATCCTGGGTACCCATAATGCTGGCAAGATGCTTAGCAAGCTTATTAACTTTCTCTTGTTTGGCGCTTAAATCCTCCAGCGCTTGCTGTTGCACAAGAAAGTACGCATCTGAATTCTGCAGGGACTTCCTTAGTCCTTCGGCTTCTTGCCGCAGCACAGCTGACTGATGCCTTTCAGCTTATAGCTGAGGCTGAAGAAGCCGAAGTGATTCAGGCAGCGAGTTCGAAGAGCTTGTGCCAGCGGTACTGGCCAGTAACTCGAACACTACACCAACGCAGGACTGTGGGGTTTTCTCACTGTCTACAAGATCGTTTTTATCACCTTTCTTGGAGACCAACAGGGTTGTCTCACTATCTTGAACCTTATCTGCATTACTTTCTCTACCATTGCATAGTGGGGTGCTCTTCTCCAATATTCTGTTTGCATACTACAAGAGAAACAAGCAGACACAACACAGGTTTAGCTTGTAGTATACGAAACTCATTTTGGTAAACCGGTTCAGTAGTAAGGTGGACATGATAACAACATGAAACAAACATATATCTATGTACTATGGTCACTGTATTGTCCATATCATTCTAGTTTATGTTCCCTAATCAAGATAGAGACACAGTTCAACTCATATATTTTTAAGACACAACAGTATAGACATAATATAAGTGTGAGAAACTACACAGCATTGGCATCACTTGTAATGTGCATCACATGAGAACATAACTGTTTATACAACTTAAACTAAAATCAACATAGAGCAAGAAGTTAGAATAGCAATCCAGTTAAAGAAATAGGTTTAAAACATACCTGTTGCGCCATTGGAGTTTTAATTGGATCCTTCAAATTCGAAAGTAGTTGGTATGAGTAAATACAGTGATGCAACAGCAAAGGAGTATGGACCATAGCTACGGAATCTGACCTGAGAACAGTTGCTCTTCTGCTTTAAACATGGAGTTTGGGTTAGCTGTGGTGGTCTTCGTGCTTTGGGCACTGCAGTAGCTTTACAAACTGCTCGTGTGGGGGTACTCTGTGGTGGACATGGTGCTTTGTCAACTATAAGTGGTTACTATCCGCTGGGGTTGCGGTTAGATGGGTTGTAGCTGGTTCTCTGCCCAACGGTGTAAGTGTGCAATCTGGAAGAGTCTCGATTATGTGTGGTGGGGCTAGTTTGTGGGCCAGTACAACCATGGTTCTATCTGCATCGACGGGTAGCACTGTCTTTTGTGAAGAACGGGTTTTTGCTCCCTTAGATACTGCCATCACCCCCTCCAATTGAAATGGCTGATAAACAAGAAAAGAAATTGAACGTACATACATTGTATGATAGACAGATGTGGTAATTCACATATATGTTGTTTAACCAAACAGGACAACATGACACAATTTCACATATATGATGCCTAACTAAACAGGATAGCATGACACAGTTTCAGATATATGATGGATAACTTATCAGGATATAATGGCATAATTCAACATATGATGAGTACCTAAACAGGATGACATGACAAAACTATATGATGTCTTTCTAAAATAGGTTGGGATGAAATAATTCACATACATGTTGTCTAAGTATACAGGATGGCATGAAATAATTGACATAATTGATTCATATACTAAGCAGCTGGCACTCGCATGTATGATATCTAAACTAAGCAGATAGAATTCAATATTGTGCATATGATGTCTAAACTAAGCAATGCAAGACACCATATGCATCATATGAGAAATATAAACATTGCAACTTAGAGCATACACCTCAGGTCATCTGTCTCTGAATCCTCCTCTGAGGAGCTCCCTGTAACCATCGAGATATATGCTTCAACAGGTACCATTGCCTGCTCTGAAGACCTTGTTTTCACTCCAGATTTTTCCATAACCGACTCAAATGGCTGATACACATGAAGAGTAGTTCAATATACACAGATTGTCGACAAATGGAATACGTAATGAAAAAAAAGATGGCATGAGATAATTCACATATATGATGCCTGGCTCCATGGCGGTGCATAATTCACATATATGATAACTGGCTAAAAAACATGGCATTGCATAATTCACATATCTGATATAGAAAGCAAATAGGAGGCATTCACACAAAGCATGTCTAATCTAAGCAGATGGCATGGCAATGCAAGACACCATATGCATGATATGAGCAATATAACCCAGCCAAGTTAGAGCATGCACCTCGGGGGGGGGGGATACGACTGGTCATCTCTTTGTGAATCCTCCTCTGAGGAGCTATCTGTTGCTGGCTCGATATGAGACCCATGGGCAATTCAAAACTCAAGATTGAACGATAAAGTAGCAGGTAATAATAATCGATGTATAACGTAAGCAAACACGAAAGACCGCGACCTCTCTTCCGGAACTGTGTAGTCCTCAGGTTCATCTGCTCAGTCGATGATGGTAATGCAGTTGGCGTGGCTGCCGGCAACGGGGAAGATGATCTGAGGCGGCGAAAGGAAGTCTGCAGGGGGGATCTCTGCTGCAGTGAACGCTTCTATCGATGGTGCACCTCAGGTGGGGTGGATGACGGCACGGCAGGAGCAGGACATAACACACAGAGTTTTCTTTGACGCCTATCTGAAAATGAAGTAAATATGTAAGGGCTCCTTAGAATTGGAGGATTCTATAAACGCAGGGACAGGAAAAACACAGGAATAGGATAGGAATGCACGTGCAAAACAGAGCATTTGGAAACATAGGATTTCAGTCAACCTGGGTGTTTGGCTCACATGAATTGGAAGAACAGAGGAATGGAGAAACAAAGTGATGCGACGAGGGTACAACCTCTTTGGCATAGCCTTGTGGACCTCAGCATCATTGGGTTGGACGTGGAGGATGGTGATGATGCTGGTGTGACTGTCGGAGGCGGGGAAGAAGATCCGAGGCCTCTGGAAACGGTGCCGAGGGTACTGCTCTGCTGTGATGGACGGTTCCGTCGTTGGAGCAGCTCCGCTAAGGTGTACGATGACGAGGCTGAAGCATGACAAGACAGACAACGTTAATCTGAAGTGGGACCCTAATATCATCTGCAACAGATGATGTAAAATACATCACCAAAAAGTGCTAGATGTAAAACGCATCAGCCGCGCCACGACCGCCCCGACAGATGCTGTAAGTACTGTTAACTCTGAACTTAACTGAAGAAAATGAACTTCACAGTCGAAACTGAATTTTACTGTCGAAACTGATTGAACTAGTAACAGAGCATTGCAATAGATGTTTAGGGCGTTCGAGCACTAGTAGCAGAGAAGCAGTGATCTAAATCAGCAGACGCTCGAGCAGGGAACGCACTAGTAGAGAGCAAGTCATGCAGTAGCATCGCAAGCGAGTGCTAAAACAGCAACTCCTGTAGCTGCCGGAGGTCGTGCAGCAGCAGCAGCAGCGCAAGCGAGAGCAAGAGCAAGAGCAGAGCAGCAGCACGAACGAAAGCAGGAGCAGTGCAGCAGCGCGACCGACAGCAAGAACAAAGCCGCAGCGCGAGCGAGAGCCGGAGCAGCTGCAGCTAGTGCCATTGTGGAAGTCGCCGCCGAGGAAGCAACGACATGGGGGAGAGACGCCGTGGATGATGTGGCCGGCGACGGCGCCGTCGATGGAGACACGCCATGTCTGCTCGGTATCGAGCACCGGCAGCCCCGTGAGATCGAATAAAAGATAAAATGCAGTGGTAAGTGCAGAACCTCCTTGGTGGCGCCGAGTTGGCCTCGGATTCATTGGAGGAATTGGTGAGGGTGCTGCGGTTCCGGTGGGGCAGGTCAAGACAGCGCTGTGGGGATTGAGGTGGCGCGATAGACGAGGCAAACATCGGGGCAGCTCCTTGGAGGTGGAGGACGGGGCGGCTGATCCGGCGGGACGACGAGATCGACAACGGATCCTCATCCGATGCGGTGGATGAGGGACGGCGAGCTGTTGCGGTGGACGACGTAGTCGGGGAAGAGTCTCCGGCTGGGCAGCGGTCGGGAGGCCGACGGAGGAGCGTGGGGTTTCGCGGGTTTTGGCGGCCTCGGTGTATGAATGGAGGGCGAAGGGGGAGGGGGGAGCCAAGCTTAGGGACGCGCTTGTCCGAAATGTAGGGTAAGTTACCAGCGTACCCCCACCGGTTTTGACACCGCGACGTGGAGCTTCATTTCCGGCTGAGGAGTAGAAGGGGGATTTCGCGTGTCTGGGCTGCGGGAGCGATTTCGGATGAGGAGGGAGTTCTCGCGCACGTCCGAATTTCGGGATAACAAGGCGCGGCGCGGGTTGAAGAAGCGGGAGTTTCAAAGCAGGTGAGACAAAAGATACTCGAGCTTGAAAATTTCGGGATAACAAGGTGCGGATTCCTTGTTCGGCAGAACAAACTTAACGTGTAAAAAAAACAATTCATACAAGACACAAGAGAGTCATGTCCCCTTTTACTATATTGCTATAGATGGCATTGAAAAAACTACAAGAAAAATGTAAAAATATCGGGAGAACAAGATTACCCTGCACAGTACCAAATCGATTCGCACTTCCCTCAACAACAACAAAAAACAAATCAATTCCCAACAAAGAAAGAGTAATGTCCCTTTTTATATGATTACAGATGCCATGATCTTGAATTTCAATTTTTGAATCCACTTTATGTTGAATTCGAATATATCGTTAGGTGACCTTGCGGTTTATAATTGATGTAGTCGTACATTTTGATCTTCCATCATATATGAACATTTTACTCCACCATGTGAACATATATATTGTCGTCTACCATATGGACTAAATTTGAATCAATTTTCCTTATTTGAATGCGATTGTTGTCAAGTTATACAATAATTTAAATATTATCTTGATAACAAAAAACATACATATAGCAGTAATCATATTTCACTATGAACTACATGTACCATACGCTCTCCAATTCAAATATTTGTATCCATTTTATGTTGAATTCAAATCATAGTACATTATTGGTCTAGGTAGCGAGATGTTTGGGATAATCTAAACCCTGTTTTCATACGTATAATTTTTGGCTGAATTGGGACAAGTTTTGGTATAAGCCTCTTGCAAAACCGGAGATTCTCTCAACAAGCCTCGTGGTTCCGAGAGGGAACGTGTCACCTTTGTGTGCGAAACGATATACGCTACCTCCCCCCTGATTTTATTTACAGAGGCAACATAGAACTATATGAGTGCCCTGTTAAATTTTGGAATTATTTCAGGTTCATTTGGCCTTTTTATACATTAATTGAGTTTCTAGACTTTTAATGTGCATAATCTAAATATGAATTGCATGCACATGCCGGTGCACCAAAGTGGGTTGAAAAATCACATGTGTGTCCTTGGTTGAATTTCTAGGTCCCATGGAAGAAATGAGAATGAAATTCAAACATCTGGGCATCATGACTCGGCCGAGAACATCGAGAAACTTTGATTTTAAATTCATGTAAATCCAAAACTCGCCTGGAAATCATGAAACTTGGCATGGTGTCATGTCATGGCACTAACATGTTGTGGTAAAAAATTGGGCCGATTTGGAAGCTCGTGGTTCTAAGAGGGAACATGCCACCTTTGAGTGTGAAACGATATACGCTGCCCCCCTTGAGTTTCTTAACAAAGGCAACATAGAACTACATTAGTGCCCTGTTAAATTTTGGAATTATTCCGGGTTCGTTTGTCGTTTTTTATACATTAATTGAGTTTCTGGTCATTTAATGTGCATAAGTCAAATTTGAACTACAAGCACATGCTCTCATGCACCAAAGTTGGTTGAAAAATCACATTTGTGTCCTCGGGTGAATTTCTAGGTCCCATGCAAGAAATGAGAATAAAATTAAAACATCTGGGCACCGTGGCTCGGCCGAGAACATTGAGAAACTTGGTTTTAAAATTCTTGTAAATCCAGAACACGTCTGAAAATCATGAAACTTGGCATGGATGTCATGTCATGGTACTACCATGTTGTGGTAAAAAAATTGGCCGAGTAGGAACAGATTTTGGTATAAGCTTCTTGCAAACCGAAGCTTCTCTCAAGAAGGCTCGTGGTTCTGAGAGGGAACGTGCCACCTTTGAGTGCGAAACGATATACGTTGTCCCCCTTGAGTTTATTTACAAAGGCAACATAGAAGTACATGAGTGCCCTGTTAAATTTTGGAATTATTCCGGCTTCGTTTGGCCTTATTTACACATTAATTGAGTTTTTGGTCATTTAATGTGCATAATACAAATTTGAACTACAAGCACATGCTCCCGTGCACAAAAGTTGGTTGAAAAATCACATTTGTGTCCTCGGGTGAATTTCTACTCCCTCCTTCCATCTATATAGGTCCTAATGCATTTTTCGAGGCTAACTTTGACCAAACGTTAGAGAAATAATATATGACATGCAACTTACACAAAGCATACCTTCAAATTTTTATGTCAAAGGAGCTTCCAATAATATAATTTTCATAGTATACATATCATGTGCTATCAATCTTTTCAATAGTCAAAGGCTATCTTGAAAAACACATTAGGCCCTATATAGATGGAAGGAGGGAGTAGGTCCCATGCAAAAAATGAGAATAAAATTCAAACATCTGGGCATCGTGGCTCGGTCGAGAACATTGAGAAACTTGGTTTTAAAATCATGAAACTTGGCATGGTGTCATGTCATGGTAGTACCATGCCGTGGTAAAAAAATTGGCCGAATAGGAACAAATTTTGGTATAAGCTTCTTGCAAATCGGAGCTTCTCTCAAGAAGGCTCGTGGTTCTGGGAGGGAACGTGTCACCTTTGTGTGCATAATTCAAATTTGAAATACAAGCACATGTTCCAGTGCATCAAAGTTGGTTGAAAAATCACATGTGTGTCCTCGGGTAAATTTCTAGGTTCCATGCAAGAAATGGGAATGAAATTCAAAATTCTGGGCGTCGTGGCTGGGTTGGAAACATTGAGAAACTTAGTTTTTTAATTCCTATAAATCCAAAACACGCATGAAAATAATGAAACTTGGCTTGGTGCCATGACATGGCACCAACATGCTGTGGTAAATTTGCAGTCCGATTTGCGAAGGCACACACATTAACAATCAACAAAGTCATTTTGGAACAAGTGCTGTCACATTACAATCGGAAACACAAGTATTATTGAAACCGTGGGTGTTCTACTTACTAGTACCATTTACGTGCCGCCACGCGTCCCCATTTTTTATTAGCTAGGAGGCACCGTGCAGGGTAGCTATTTGAGTACGAGAGGCGTGCGATCAGACCCCTGCGCGTGCTTATCGGGAGGAGAGCCCTTTGACCTCCATCTGCCGTCCACCTCTCTCCCAAGGTCTCCATTAATGGCGCCCGAGCCTCTGTTTAATGGCGTGGCTATGTCTCACTCGACTGAGATTTAAGAGAGAAAAAAGAAAATCTGAAAGCACGGATCTTGATGTAAGATCCGACGGACCTATATAGCATCTACTGCGACTTATAGCAAGACTTATGAATATATAAGGACGATTAATTTTTTTTTATCAAAGAAGGGCTTGCCCCTTCCGATTTTCATTACCGAAAACCACCACAATTCACAAGAAGTTCAGCACAACTCCAGCCTAACACGAAGGACTAAAAGCTACTAGATTGAAATCGCAATATCCCAAGAGGGCAACAAAGGCCAAACATCCGCGCTAGAACCCAACATTTCACAACCGACGACACAATCCACATCCTAAACCGATTATTACATCAAAAGAAACCAGGAAACTGAAGGAAGCCCAGCAGCAACTAGAAGAACAGCTACGCCAGGGTCGCCACAGCAAGAGTTTTCTTCATTCCAGCCTCGCAACATTGATCTTCCACAGAAAGATAAGGACGATTAATTGTCTTACATAATTAGAAAGATAATTAAAAAAGCCACATGCGGCCACGCTCGAAATACACAAGGGCAAAAGAAGAAGGAAGACAAGGATCTGGCTCGCTGATCTCTATTGTCTTGATGCGTTGCTGCAGGCCGCGGGAACTAGTCTTCGCGGCGAGCGGCGATGAGCTCTTTCGTGTCCTCAAGACGCTGCTTGAGAACATCCACGGATTCCTCCACCAGCCTTTGGTGCTCGTTGCGGAGCATGTCATTCTCGTCCATAAGTTTCTTGACGATAACGCCGGTCCTCTTCAACAAGGCACTAGTCTCCTCCTGCTGGTCTGCACTTCGGACGATCTTCTCCCTCAGCAGGTCGCGCTTGGCCCGGAGCCTCTCATTGCCCTCCCTTAGTTGCTGGATGACGCCGGTAGCCTGTTCAAACGAGGCTTTCATGTTGTCCTGCAATCTCGCCCAACCGGAGATCTGATCCATCTGGCTATGGACGATCGCATGCATGCGCCTGTAACAGTCGTCGACTGCCCGCGAGAAATTTTCCCAGGCCGCCGCGGCGTGGCGGGACATCTCTGCTGCATTCGTGGCGCGGCGGGACATCTCTGCTGCTTCCGCGGCGCGGCCGGACCAGTCTGCTGCATCGACGGTGCGGCGGGACCTCCGTGCTGCTTCAGCGGCGCGGCGAGACCTCTGTGCTGCTACTTCCGCACGGCGGGACATGTCGGCTGCTCTCGTAGCGAGGCGAGACATCTCTCGTGCTTCCGCTTCCATGCTCGCCTCTCCCTGGTGGCAATCTCTCGACCCAGAACTCACGCTGGCCATGGCAGACGCAAGGGAAGGATGCTGAATGACTTGTTTGTTTTTGTGGATGAGGAGTTGAGGAGGAATGTGTAGTCATCTTGGCATACTAGTATTTATAACCGAGTACTAATACGCTCCTAAGTGGGAAACCGTTTAGGTTGTGATCGGTGTGAACAGGTTTGCAATTCAATATAGCGTGGTACTAATACACTCCTAAGTGGGAAACCGTTTAGGTTGTGATCGGTGTGAACAGGTTTGCAATTCAATATAGCGTGGAGTAATTTGGAATGTGACGAGACGCAAGCTCAAAATTTATTGACGGTTCTAGTTTCGAAGTGCGGCACTATTCCCGGATGGAGTACTTCTTTTTCTACTCGCTCCTTTCCGGTTTTATAGGGCTTATCTCAAAATTTTAGTTTTTCCATTTTACAAGGCTCAATTTGGTTGTTCCCCAACACATGTTCAGATTCCAAGGTGCATTAAATCATTGCATGCAAGTATTAAGAGAAAATTGACCAATGCATGTACTTTATGCATGAATGCATTGCAATTAATGCATTGATAAACATAATTTTTTGAGAAAAACAAGAGCATTAATTAGGTGCTTTTGCAAACTACAAAAAATATTCCACCACTCACCATCTTGGTTGGTGAGAATTTTGAATTAAGCCCTATAAACCGGAAAGGAGGGAGTACCGCTGTGTACGTGCAATAACTGGCACCGTCGTATACATATCTTATGGTTAATGGGGCGTTCGACAGGAATAGCCGCGTGGCGAGATCTCACACACACGTCTGTTTTTTCTCGAAAAGGAGGATGATGACCCCCGGCCTCTGCATCTGGGAGTCACACACGCATCTGTAGCTACGAATTGTAGTGTTCTCAACCATCCGATTGGCTCTATCATGGATGTACCTATATAATAAAACATGTCTAGATACATCTATATTTTGACAAATGGAAGGCATGTATTGTGGAACGGAGGGAGTGCTTGTCATCAAAATGGATAAAAAGGGACGTATCTAGAACTAAAATACGTCTACATACATCTCCTTTTATCCATTTTGATGACAAGTAGTACTTCTTACCCAAAGGAACTTTATATCCAACAGACACAAAATATCCGTTCGACTGTTGGAAATTACTGATCTGATGTCGAAGTAATTGCTGCATCGCCACCAAAACCCACCATTTCTTAAGCTAAAGTAGACCAAGGTAATCCCTATATTAGCATATTACTAAGATAAACAGAAGGCACTATAGAAACATTTAGGACGTGAGCTTGTCAATCTGAATGTGAAGGGACACAAGCTTAGCCCCGGCCAGCAGCTTGGGCGGAACTGTCAAGAAGGTCAGCTCCTGCACGTCGACGTCGCCGGGATCCTTGCTGCTTGTCACCTCCATTTCCACCTTGACGGCATCGGTCGTGCCTTTGGGATCCCCCGACGGGCCGTTCGCCCACAGCTTGGCCACGTAGTGCGGCAGTGGGGACGCCCCTGCTCTGATGCAGACGTCCGACACGGCGATAGGCACGCCGATGTAGAGCACGCCGCCGACCAAGAAAAATGCGTGGCGGTCCTCCTCCGCGAACAGCAAGAGCCGTGGCTCCAACAGTGGCACTTGCAGCTTGAGCACCTTGCCGTACTGGATCCTGTGCACGGGCATGGGATGCGCGGTGCTGATGTGGTGGTAGAGCGCCGGCGGCGGGCCTTCGTAGCCGTAGACGGGCACGGGGCATTTGCAGGGCGCGAGCGGACACACGCTCTGGTGATCAGCAAGCTTGTGGTAAGTGACGTAGAGCCCACAGCCTTCGTGCGGGCACTCCACCCTCACCGACGAAAGGACGGAGTCCACCGCCGTGTTCCGCACGTCGAAGCCACCGCCGCGCTTGCACTTCTGGCACTGCCGCTGGTTCCCGGGGCGCTCGACGCGGCAGTCCGCGCAGGCCAGGTGCCCTCCCTTGCACTGCAGAAATCAATCGAACAGCACATCAATCAAGAAACCTGCACCTTGTGAAGGAAATATGCCCTAGAGGCAATAATAAAGTATTATTTATTTCCTTGTATCATGATAAATGTTTATTATTCATGCTAGAATTGTATTAACCGGAAACATAATATATGTGTGAATATATAGACAAACAGAGTGTCACTAGTATGCCTCTACTTGACTAGCTCGTTAATCAAAGATGGTTATGTTTCCTAGCCATAGACATAAGTTGTCATTTGATTAACGATATCACCTCATGAGGAGAATGACGTGATTGACTTGACCCATTCCGTTAGCTTAGTACTCGATCGTTTAGTATGTTGCTATTGCTTTCTTCATGACTTATACATGTTCCTATGACTATGAGATTATGCAACTCCCGTTTACCGGAGAAACACTTTGTGTGCTACCAAACATCACAACGTAAATGGGTGATTATAAAGGTGCTCTACAGGTGTCTCCAAAGGTACTTGTTGGGTTGGCGTATTTCGAGATTAGGATTTGTCACTCCAATTGTCGGAGAGGTATCTCTGGGCCCACTCGGTAATGCACATCACTATAAGCCTTGCAAGCATTGTGACTAATGAGTTAGTTGCGGGATGATGTGTTACGGAACGAGTAAAGAGACTTGCCGGTAACGAGATTGAACTAGGTATCGAGATACCGACGATCAAATCTCGGGCAAGTAACATACCGGTGACAAAGGGAACAACGTATGTTGTTATGCGGTCTGACCGATAAAGATCTTCGTAGAATATGTGGGAGCCAATATGGGCATCCAGGTCCCGCTATTGGTTATTGACCGGAGACGTGTCTCGGTCATGTCTACATAGTTCTCGAACCCGTAGGGTCCGCACGCTTAACGTTATGATGACAATTTTATTGAGTTTTGATGTACCGAAGGAGTTCGGAGTCCCGGATGAGATCGGGGATATGACGAGGAGTCTCGAAATGGTCGAGACGTAAAGATCGATATATTGGACGACTATATTCGGACTTCGGAAAGGTTCCGAGTGATTCGGGTATTTTTCGGAGTACCGGAGAGTTACGGGAATTCGTATTGGGCCTTAATGGGCCATACGGGAAAGGAGAGAAAGGCCTCAAAAGGTGGCCGCACCCCTCCCCATGGTCTGGTCCGAATTGGACTAGGGAAGGGGGGCGCACCCTTCCTTCTTTCTCCTTCCCCCTTCCCTTCTCCTACTCCCACAAGGAAAGGAGGAGTCCTACTCCCGGTGGGAGTAGGACTCCCCCCTATGGCGCGCCTCTCCCCTTGGCCGGCTGCCTCCCCCTTGCTCCTTTATATACGGGGGCAGGGGGGCACCCTAGAGACACAACAATTGATCCTTGAGATCTCTTAGCCGTGTGCGGTGCCCCCCTCCACCATATTACACCTCGATAATACCGTTGCGGAGCTTAGGCGAAGCCCTGCGTCGGTGGAACATCATCATCGTCACCACGCCGTCGTGCTGACGAAACTCTCCCTCAACACTCGGCTGCATCGGAGTTCGAGGGACGTCATCGAGCTGAACGTGTGTAGAACTGGGAGGTGCCGTGCGTTCGGTACTTGATCGGTCGGATCGTGAAGACGTACGACTACATCAACCGCGTTGTGATAACGCTTCCGCTGTCGGTCTACGAGGGTACGTGGACAACACTCTCCCCTCTCGTTGCTATGCATCACCATGATCTTGCATGTGCGTAGGAAAATTTTGAAATTACTACGTTCCCCTACAGTGGCATCCGAGCCTGGTTTTATGCGTTGATGCTATGCACGAGTAGAACACAAGTGAGTTGTGGGCGATATAAGTCATACTGCTTACCAGCATGTCATACTTTGGTTCAGCGGTATTGTGAGATGAAGCGGCCCGGACCGACATTACGCGTACACTTACGCGAGACTGGTTTCACCATTGCGAGCACTCGTTGCTTAAAGGTGACCGGCGGGTGTCTGTCTCTCTCACTTTAGTTGAACCGAGTGTGGCTACGCCCGGTCCTTGCGAAGGTTAAAACAACACCAACTTGACAAACTATCGTTGTGGTTTTGATGCGTAGGTAAGAACGGTTCTTGCTAAGCCCGTAGCAGCCACGTAAAATATGCAACAACAAAGTAGAGGACGTCTAACTTGTTTTTGCAGGGCATGTTGTGATGTGATATGGTGAAGACATGATGTGATATAATGTGTTGTATGAGATGATCATGTTTTGTAACCGAGTTATCGGCAACTGGCAGGAGCCATATGGTTGTCGCTTTATTGTATGAGATACAATCGCCATGTAATAGTTTTACTTTATCACTAAGCGGTAGCGATAGTCGTAAAAGCAATAAGTTGGCGAGACGACAACGATGCTAAGATGGAGATCAAGGTGTCGCGCCAATGACGATGGTGATGATGACGGTGCTTCGGAGATGGAGATCACAAGCACGGTGCTTCGGAGATGGAGATCACAAGCACAAGATGATGATGGCCATATCATATCACTTATATTGATTGCATGTGATGTTAATCCTTTATGCATCTTATCTTGCTTTGTTTTGACGGTAGCATTATAAGATGATCCTTCACTAAATTATCAAAGTATAAGTGTTCTCCCTGAGTATGCACCATTGCGAAAGTTCTTCGTGCTGAGACACCACGTGATGATCGGGTGTGATAGGCTCTACGTTCAAATACAACGGGTGCAAAACATTTGCACACGCGGAATACTCAGGTTAAACTTGACGAGCCTAGCATATAACAGATATGGCCTCGGAACACAGAGACCGAAAGGTCGAGCGTGAATCATATAGTAGATATGATCAACATAGTTATGTTCACCATTGAAACTACTCCATCTCACGTGATGATCGGACATGGTTTAGGTGATATGGATCACGTGATCACTTAGAGGATTAGAGGGATGTCTATCTAAGTGGGAGTTCTTAAATAATATGATTAATTGAACTTGAATTTATCATGAACTTAGTACCTGATAGTATTTTGCTTGTCTATGTTAATTGTAGATAGATGGCCCGTGCTATTGTTCCGTTGAATTTTAATGCGTTTCTTGAGAAAGCAAAGTTGAAAGATGATGGTAGCAATTACACGGACTGGGTCCGTAACTTGAGGATTATCCTCATTGCTGCACAGAAGAATTACGTCCTGGAAGCACCGCTGGGTGCCAGGCCTGCTGCAGGAGCAACACCAGATGTTATGAACGTCTGGCAGAGCAAAGCTGATGACTACTCGATAGTTTAGTGTGCCATGCTTTACGGCTTAGAACCGGGTCTTCAACGACGTTTTGAACGTCATGGAGCATATGAGATGTTCCAGGAGTTGAAGTTAATATTTCGAGCAAATGCCCGAATTGAGAGATATGAAGTCTCCAGTAAGTTCTTCAGCTGCAAGATGGAAGAGAATAGTTCTGTCAGTGAGCATATACTCAAAATGTCTGGGTATAACAATCACTTAATTCAACTGGGAGTTAATCTTCCGGATGATAGCGTTATTGACAGAATTCTTCAATCACTGCCACCAAGCTACAAGAGCTTCGTGATGAACTATAATATGCAAGGGATGAGTAAGACAATTCCTGAGCTCTTCGCAATGCTAAAGGCTGCAGAGGTAGAAATCAAAAAGGAGCATCAAGTGTTGATGGTCAATAAAACCACTAGTTTCAAGAAAAAGGGTAAAGGGAAGAAGAAAGGGAACTTCAAGAAGAACAACAAACAAGTTGCTGCTTAGGAGAAGAAACCCAAGTCTGGACCTAAGCCTGAAACTGAGTGCTTCTACTGCAAGCAAACTGGTCACTGGAAGCGGAACTGCCCAAAGTATTTGGCGGATAAGAAGGATGGCAAGGTGAACAAAGGTATATGTGATATACATGTTATTGATGTGTACCTTACTAATGCTCGCAGTAGCACCTGGGTATTTGATACTGGTTCTGTTGCTAATATTTGCAACTCGAAACAGGGGCTACGGATTAAGCGAAGATTGGCTAAGGACGAGGTGACGATGCGCGTGGGAAATGGTTCCAAAGTCGATGTGATCGCGGTCGGCATGCTACCTCTAAATCTACCTTCGGGATTAGTTTTAGACCTAAATAATTGTTATTTGGTGCTAGCGTTGAGCATGAACATTATATCTGGATCTTGTTTGATGCGAGACGGTTATTCATTTAAATCAGAGAATAATGGTTGTTCTATTTATATGAATAATATCTTTTATGGTCATGCACCCTTGAAGAGTGGTCTATTTTTGTTGAATCTCGATAGTAGTGACACACATATTCATAATATTGAAACCAAAAGATGCAGAGTTGATAATGATAGTGCAACTTATTTGTGGCACTGCCGTTTAGGTCATATCGGTGTAAAGCGCATGAAGAAACTCCATACTGATGGACTTTTGGAACCACTTGATTATGAATCACTTGGTACTTGCGAACCGTGCCTCATGGGCAAGATGACTAAAACACCGTTCTCCGGAACTATGGAGAGAGCAACAGATTTGTTGGAAATCATACATACAGATGTATGTGGTCCGATGAATGTTGAGGCTCGTGGCGGATATCATTATTTTCTCACCTTCACAAATGATTTAAGCAGATATGGGTATATCTACTTAATGAAACATAAGTCTGAAACATTTGAAAAGTTCAAAGAATTTCAGAGTGAAGTTGAAAATCATCGTAACAAGAAAATAAAGTTTCTACGATCAGATCGTGGAGGAGAATATTTGAGTTACGAGTTTGGTCTACATTTGAAACAATGCGGAATAGTTTCGCAAATCACGCCACCCGGAACACCACAGCGTAATGGTGTGTCCGAACGTCGTAATCGCACTTTACTAGATATGGTGCGATCTATGATGTCTCTTACTGATTTACCGCTATCGTTTTGGGGTTATGCTTTAGAGACGGCTGCATT
The DNA here is from genome assembly GCF_002575655.3 of Aegilops tauschii subsp. strangulata. Taxonomy (NCBI): domain Eukaryota; kingdom Viridiplantae; phylum Streptophyta; class Magnoliopsida; order Poales; family Poaceae; genus Aegilops; species Aegilops tauschii. The sequence continues at coordinate 431,316,356 of NC_053040.3, forward strand.
CACGTTAAATAGGGCACCATCAAAATCCGTTGAGACGACGCCTTATGAACTGTGGTTTGGCAAGAAACCAAAGTTGTCGTTTCTTAAAGTTTGGGGCTGCTATGCTTATGTGAAGAAACTTCAACCTGATAAGCTCGAACCCAAATCGGAGAAATGTGTCTTCATAGGATACCCAAAGGAGACTGTTGGGTATACCTTCTATCACAGATCCGAAGGCAAAACTTTTGTTGCTAAATTCGGAAATTTTCTAGAGAAGGAGTTTCTCTCGAAAGAAGTGAGTGGGAGGAAAGTAGAACTTGATGAGGTAACTATACCTGCTCCCTTATTGGAAAGTAGTTCATCACAGAAACCAGTTTCTGAGACACCTACACCAATTAGTGAGGAAGTTAATGATGATGATCATGAATCTTCAGATCAAGTTATTACTGAACCTCGTAGATCAACCAGAGTAAGATCCGCACCAGAGTGGTACGGTAATCCTGTTCTGGAAGTTATGTTACTAGACCATGACGAACCTAGGAACTATGAAGAAGCGATGGTGAGCCCAGATTCCGCAAAATGGCTTGAGGCCATGAAATCTGAGATGGGATCCATGTATGAGAACAAAGTATGGACTTTGGTTGACTTGCCCAGTGATCGGCAAGCCATTGAAAATAAATGGATTTTCAAGAAGAAGACTGACGCTGATGGTAATGTTACTGTCTATAAAGCTCGACTTGTTGCGAAAGGTTTTCGACAAGTTCAAGGGATTGACTACGATGAGACCTTCTCACCCGTAGCGATGCTTAAGTCTGTCCGAATTATGTTAGCAATTGCCGCATTTTATGATTATGAAATTTGGCAAATGGATGTCAAAACTGCATTCCTGAATGGATTTCTGGAAGAAGAGTTGTATATGATGCAACCAGAAGGTTTTGTCGATCCAAAGGGAGCTAACAAAGTGTGCAAGCTCCAACGATCCATTTATGGACTGGTGCAAGCCTCTCGGAGTTGGAATAAACGCTTTGATAGTGTGATCAAAGCATTTGGTTTTATACAGACTTTTGGAGAAGCCTGTATTTACAAGAAAGTGAGTGGGAGCTCTGTAGCATTTTTGATATTATATGTGGATGACATATTACTGATTGGAAATGATATAGAATTTCTGGATAGCATAAAGGGATACTTGAATAAGAGTTTTTCAATGAAAGACCTCGTTGAAGCTGCGTATATATTGGGCATCAAGATCTATAGAGATAGATCAAGACGCTTAATTGGACTTTCACAAAGCACATACCTTGACAAAGTTTTGAAGAAGTTCAAAATGGATCAAGCAAAGAAAGGATTCTTTCCTGTGTTGCAAGGTGTGAAGTTGAGTAAGACTCAATGCCCGACCACTGCAGAAGATAGAGAGAAGATGAAAGATGTCCCCTATGCTTCAGCCATAGGCTCTATCATGTATGCAATGCTGTGTACCAGACCTGATGTATGCCTTGCTATAAGTCTAGCAGGAAGGTACCAAAGTAATCCAGGAGTGGATCACTGGACATCGGTCAAGAACATCCTGAAATACCTGAAAAGGACTAAGGATATGTTTCTCGTATATGGAGGTGACAAAGAGCTCATCGTAAATGGTTATGTTGATGCAAGCTTTGACACTGATCCGGACGATTCTAAATTGCAAACCGGATACGTATTTACATTGAACGATGGAGCTGTCAGTTGGTGCAGTTCTAAACAAAGCGTCGTGGCGGGATCTACATGTGAAGCGGAGTACATAGCTGCTTCGGAAGCAGCAAATGAAGGAGTCTGGATGAAGGAGTTCATATCTGATCTAGGTGTCATACCTAGTGCATCGGGTCCTATGAAAATCTTTTGTGACAATACTGGTGCAATTGCCTTGGCAAAGGAATCCAGATTTCACAAGAGAACCAAGCACATCAAAAGACGCTTCAATTCCATCCGGGATTTAGTCCAGGTGGGAGACATAGAAATTTGCAAGATACATACGGATCTGAATGTTGCAGACCCGTTGACTAAGCCTCTTCCACGAGCAAAACATGATCAGCACCAAGGCTCCATAGGTGTAAGAATCATTACTGTGTAATCTAGATTATTGACTCTAGTGCAAGTGGGAGACTGAAGGAAATATGCCCTAGAGGCAATAATAAAGTATTATTTATTTCCTTGTATCATGATAAATGTTTATTATTCATGCTAGAATTGTATTAACCGGAAACATAATACATGTGTGAATATATAGACAAACAGAGTGTCACTAGTATGCCTCTACTTGACTAGCTCGTTAATCAAAGATGGTTATGTTTCCTCGCCATAGACATAAGTTGTCATTTGATTAACGAGATCACCTCATTAGGAGAATGACGTGATTGACTTGACCCATTCCGTTAGCTTAGCACTCGATCGTTTAGTATGTTGCTATTGCTTTCTTCATCACTTATACATGTTCCTATGACTATGAGATTATGCAACTCCCGTTTACCGAAGAAACACTTTGTGTGCTACCAAACGTCACAACGTAAATGGGTGATTATAAAGGTGCTCTACAGGTGTCTCCAAAGGTACTTGTTGGGTTGGCGTATTTCGAGATTAGGATTTGTCACTCCAATTGTCGGAGAGGTATCTATGGGCCCACTCGGTAATGCACATCACTATAAGCCTTGCAAGCATTGTGACTAATGAGTTAGTTGCGGGATGATGTGTTACGGAACGAATAAAGAGACTTGCCGGTAACGAGATTGAACTAGGTATCGAGATACCGACGATCAAATCTCGGGCAAGTAACATACCAGTGACAAAGGGAACAACGTATGTTGTTATGCGGTCTGACCGATAAAGATCTTCGTAGAATATGTGGGAACCAATATGGGCATCCAGGTCCCGCTATTGGTTATTGACCGGAGAGGTGTCTCGGTCATGTCTACATAGTTCTCGAACCCGTAGGGTCCGCACGCTTAACGTTACGATGGCAGTTTTATTGAGTTTTGATGTACCGAAAGAGTTCGGAGTCCCGGATGAGATCGGGGATATGACGAGGAGTCTCGAAATGGTCGAGACGTAAAGATCGATATATTGGACGACTATATTCGGACTTCGGAAAGGTTCCGAGTGATTCGGGTATTTTTCGGAGTACCGGAGAGTTACGGGAATTCGTATTGGGCCTTAATGGGCCATACGGGAAAGGAGAGAAAGGCCTCAAAAGGTGGCCGCACCCCTCCCCATGGTCTGGTCCGAATTGGACTAGGGAAGGGGGGCGCACCCTTCCTTCTTTCTCCTTCCCCCTTCCCTTCTCCTACTCCCACAAGGAAAGGAGGAGTCCTACTCCCGGTGGGAGTAGGACTCCCCCCTATGGCGCGCCTCTCCCCTTGGCCGGTTGCCTCCCCCTTGCTCCTTTATATACGGGGGCAGGGGGGCACCCCAGAGACACAACAATTGATCCTTGAGATCTCTTAGCCGTGTGCGGTGCCCCCCTCCATCATATTACACCTCGATAAACCGTTGCGGAGCTTAGGCGAAGCCCTGCGTCGGTGGAACATCATCATCGTCACCACGCTGTCGTGCTGACGAAACTCTCCCTCAACACTCGGCTGGATCAGAGTTCGAGGGACGTCATCGAGCTGAACGTGTGTAGAACTGGGAGGTGCCGTGCGTTCGGTACTTGATCGGTCGGATCGTGAAGACGTACGACTACATCAACCGCGTTGTGATAACGCTTCCGCTGTCGGTCTACGAGGGTACGTGGACAACACTCTCCCCTCTCATTGCTATGCATCACCATGATCTTGCATGTGCGTAGGAAATTTTTGAAATTACTACGTTCCCCAACACCTTGCTCAATCAGCCGAACGGACGAGGTGTATTCAAACCTCATACACTGGAGGCGTCAAGGGGCGGAGGCACAAGGGGTAGTGGAGCACGGTGAGGTCCATCGAGACCTTAGAGAGCTCCATCGTCTGGTCCTGTTCGGTCTGCATGATCTCGCCCTCCTCGTGCACAACCATCTCTCGACTTGGGCCGGGGTATTACAAAGCTTTACCGTCACATATTTTATACTACTTCAAGGTGCATTAAATCAACACATGCAAGTATCAAAAGGAGAGTCACGGCATGCATGCATGCGTTGTAATTAATGCATCGGTAAACGCAAATTATTGAAATATATCGAGTGCAGTGCTTTGATGTGTCGCGTCAACTCGTACATCAACGAGAAGTTTGATTATCCTCTCCCTCGCGGACTTAACTGCACCTGCCTTTGGCTGTATGACAAGTTGGCCACACCTGTCGGGCCCACCTGTCATACACGCAAAGGCAAGAGCGTCCCTCCCTTGCCCATGAGCGTGGTGGATGGCAAGACTAGGAGAAGCTTTCGCTACACGCTCTCCCTCCCGCACGCGGTGGACATGCAGCAGTTCAATCGGTGTCAGATGGCCAGAAGCGTACTGTAGTACTCCTCCAGTGCAGTAGTACTCCATCATTGTTCGACTTCCCGAAGAGGCGAAGAGCCAAGCGCAGCCCGGACGCTCGTGTGGCAGTTTCATGTGTAGAGTAGTCTAGGATAGCGTGTACCATGCCTGTAAGCTTAAAATCGTTGGGGTCGGCTCCATGCTATGTGGCCATCTTGAAGTTTTTTTTAAAAAATAAAATAGTCTTCTGGCCCTACCTGACACCCTGGTGATTGTAGTTTGCACGCTCATCTGGTCAACACAGGAATATATATTTTAATTTGTTTTTTTTGAAATGGGGGGACTCCCCGGCCTCTGCATCAGAACGATGCATACGGCCACATATATTTTAATTTATGGTGGGTAAATGTTAGAGGTTGCAGCAAATATATTGTACACTGCGGGTCTTTCAGCCAAGTTTAGAGGCAAGCATGTGGGGCCAGTGCTATGATGTGTCGCGTCAACTCGTACAACGAGGAGAAGCTTGATTTTACTACACGCCTTCTCCCTCACCCATGCGCGTGGTTGCTCGCAAACGAGGACAGGCTTTTGCTTAGTAGTACTTCTACAACAAGCTATCCGTCCTGCTCGCGGTGGACGGACATGCAGCAGCGGATTCGACACCGTAGAAGCAGTAGTAGTAACATCATTGTTCGTCTTCTCGAAGAGGCGAAGAGCCAAGCGCAAACCGAACGTTGCAGTTGCGAACATTGGAGCACGCATATAGCCAGGCTCTTGCATGAGACAAAATTGCTATGTGAGCCCACTATTGTACTAGTATGTACAACTACTTGCTAGTATAGCCCTGTAAACCAGAAAGTAGTATTTGCCCTTCTAGAGATTTCAACAAGTGACTAGACTACACCGAGATGGAGTACATATGGAGCAAAATGAGTGAATCTGCATCGTAAATAAATACGTACTAGTTCTATCGTTTTCCTCTCCGAGGTGCACAATATTGAGTATACTGACTAGTCTCTTTTTGACACGCATTTACGTTTTTTTACACAGTACAGACGCAAGCGCTCATATACACGCACATACACTCACCCCTATGAACGCACACACGCACGACACTATCATCTTGAAATTTACGAAGTCACCATAGGCACCTCGTCGTCGACGGGTCCATAGGTGCTTGAATGCCAAGGAGGGAGAGGGTAGCGATTCCCGAGACGTTGAACGGTCAATGATGCATCCTCAATTACATGCAGAGGGAATTAATTGGAGAAGCAGAATAGAGCCAACACGATGTGAATGCAACACAATTTGGACTCTCATATAATAAAGGCGCCCACCACTCCAATCCATCAACTCCCAAGTCTCTGCGCAACACTGCTCACTCCAATCCAAGACCAAGTGACCAGAAGCCACAAGCACCTATGGAGGCGATGGACGCGAGCGGGAGTCGGCTGTGCCAAATCATCCAAGGCGCCGGCCTGCGGCCCTGCACCGCGCAGCGTTTCCAGACGGTGCTGGCGACCACAGGCATCGTAGCCCTCGCCGACGCCAGCTTCGCCTCTCGCATGGACGACATGATGGTCAACTCCATTCGCAAGTTCACCGCCGTCAAGAAGCGCGCGAACGACCTTGCCGTACTGCTCCAGCCCGCGCGCCCAGGCTCCTCATTGCCTGCCACCCTCATCGGCCTCCATGGTGACGAACTCTTTCAAGCCCTGGTGGCCCTGCAGGTGCCGGAGGTCGCGACGAAGAATGTGCACCTCGAGGCCGCGCTCGCCGCGCAGCGCCTCGCCATGCAAGAAACCGTCGACCTGCACATCCACGTCTACGAGGAGATCATCTACATAGGCCACTACAAGGCAAGCGAGGACAGAAAGACGTTGGCCTTCTTCCAGCGGCTGGAATCTTTGGACGCCATTGTTCAGAAGCACGTCAACCTGGCCACGAAAGCCGCTACTACTTAGGCGCCGTTCGGTGGGCCGGCGCCCTGAGTCGAGGAGGTGGACGTCGTCGATGGATGCATCTCTTCTTGCCTCCTGTAACCAGCACTGCATCGCCTCGTGGCCTTAATGTTTTATTAGTACAGTACTCCCTCTGTTCCCAAATATAAGTCTTTCTAAAGATTCCAGCAAGTGACTACTACATACGGAGCAAAATGAGTGAATCTACACTCTAAACTATGTCTACATACATCTGTATGCTGTATTCCATTTGAAATAGTATCTAAAAAGGCTTATATTTATGAACAGAGGGAGTATATGGCATTTTTATTCTAGTCGTAACGTTTTCACTGTGAGGTGGGGCCGCAGTTGAGCAAACCCACCCCGCCCACCGGGTGTCGGCCGAGTTTAGAATTAGAAGAGAGAAACGAGGGAGGAGAGCTAGCTGTAGCACGGACGCTGTTGTCAGATGGGACTCGTGTTTATAGAATAGGAGTACTTAGCACTCGTGCCTCTTTTTTTTTGAGGGAAAAATTAGCCGTATGTCTAGTACCACTAGTTGGGTGCGTGCGACCTATAGCTGTCATCACTTTGGGTCTCCTTTTCGAACCGCGGCTACGCTCCACAGTACATATTATTTCACGCATTTATCCTCCTATATGTACTCCTAGGCTATTTCCACGTGCTCCCATTCGCCGACATGTGGGACATAGCGCATCTGGGTCGTAGTGCATGCACGACTCAGAGCATATGCCGGGGTACTTTACATTTTAGACCTCATGAATTACATGCAAACCCCCCGCAGAAGAATAAATAAATGAATGAATTAATACATGAAACCGGATTATTTTCATGGAAACCGGAGCACGTTCATTAAATTTTGGACATAACACGTTTATAAAAAATGACCGGACCGAAACCAGTCTAAGGGCCTCTTTGATTTTTCCCGCAAAAAAGGGCCTCTTTGATTTGCAGGATACCGAAAACACAGGAATGGGGAAAGTATGATGGCGATGAACCGAGACGAGGAGAACTCTAACTTAGTTAGAGGTTAGAATTAGATTCTAACCCTGAACTAACTCTAAACCAAAGAGGTGTATGGATGGCAGGGTTAGATTGGCAATAAATGCTCTATCTCAATCATTTGACTACTTTGGACCCTATTTCCTGCCGGATTTGGAGGGTGCTTGGATACGTTTTAGTTACATGACTAAAAGTAGTGGGACTAAAACTTGCTAGCCTCACCCATGCTTGGATCCAAATACTAAAGAGACTAAAATCAAGTTAATGAGCATTTATTATCCTCCAAACCCTCCAATCCAGAACTCGCCCGTGTTAAAGGAGATGAGTTAAATGAGGAGAGAGAGGACTAATCCACATTTCAGTAGGGGTACCCCTGACTAAATTTTTTTAGTCTCAAGACTAGTTTTAGCCCCTCTTTAGTCAGGGGTGCTTGGAACTTTAGCCTCTTAAAGAGACTATTTTTAGTCAGACTAAAATAAGTCCCTTGGATCCAAGCACCCTGTTGGTGTGGCCGGCTCTTCTGTGGCCTCCTCCCGCTCACAATTGACATAAACGAACCATCTATACAAATCAAGCATGCAAAACATGATAATTTTTACTTTGTCCATACAAATGAGATATCCCACTTAAACATACAAGTCGTCAATCAAGCTTCACAAAATAAAAAAACACTTCATGAAACAAAGAATGAGCTAACTCATCACGGAAGTCATTCACGATAGGGAGGGAGCCCGGAGCCCCTCACGCACCGAGGGAGGAGCTCGCCATCGTCGCTCTGGAGGAAGGCTCTGTAGAGCCCAAGCCCCGGCAACCCCTCCGACGCCGGCCCTTGCGAGTTGAGGTCGACACCGGCATGGGTAGTAGGGCCGCTTGCCGCCGACTGGGAACTTAATCTTTGGGCCTCTAGAAATAATGCAAGCCTGTAACTAAAATACCTAGAAAGGTGAACTGAATCTTTGGGCCTCTAGAAATAATGCAAGCCTGAAACTGAAATACCTAGAAAGGTGAACTGAATCTTTGGGCCTCTAGAAATAATGCAAGCCTGAAAGTGAAATACCTAGAAAGGTGAACTGAATCTTTGGGCCTCTAGAAATAATGTAAGCCTGAAACTGAAAGACCTAGAAAGGTGAACTGAATATTTGGGCCTCTAGAAATAATGCAAGCCAGAAATTGAAATACCTAGAAAGGTGAACTGAATCTTTGGGCCTCTAGAAATAATGCAAGCCTGAAATTGAAATACCTAGAAAGGTGACCTAAATCTTTGGGCCTCTAGAAAGATTTATTACCTCCTCAAGCAGCATCAAACAATTCCATGCATGCACCACAAATCTATACCAAGTTTGATCAGGATCTACTTTTCCAAATCAGAATTAGCGCTAGAGCAAGCAAGATCAATGATATGGCCGTGAGACAGAGAAGGAATGAACAAACTCACCCCTCTCGCGACCTCCCTGGTAGATGCGCCGCCGCCGCGCACGACAGAGGGAGAAAAACGACTGGTGAAGGGGGAGCGGGGCGACGTTCGAAGGCCGGAGGGAGAGGGCGGCTGGAGTAGGGCGGCGGAGGCCGGAAGGAGAGGGCAGCCGGAGGAGAGAGAGGGCGAGCGGCCCTATGGGGAACAGAGAGGAGTCGTGCGAGAGGGGGGGAGCGATCTGGTGCGGGCAGGGGAGATTTTTTAGTTCTCTTTTAGTGGGCCCGAGGATAACTAACCCAATTAGAACCTCTCCACCGGGCTATTTTTTTTAGCTGGGTTAGAGCAAACTAGCTCAAACTAACCCCTCTTGTTTCGATAATTTGAGGCTATTTCAACCCAAACTAGCTCTAACTCAGGGATCCAAACAAAGAGGAGTGTTACTATACATGCTACAGTGTGGACCGTAGCACATTGTTTTTTATGGCCATATCACCACATTGTTTTCTACTGCTGGTTCGCTGGGATACCGTGGTTCGCACTACTGGTTCACTGGGCTGCCGTGGTTCGCACTCCTCCGACCTGAGTAGTACTCCCTCCGTTCCTAAATATAAGTCTTCGTAGATATTTCACTGTGGACCACATACGGATGTATATAGATGCATTTTATGTGTAGATTCACTCATTTTTCTCCGTATGTGGTCCATAGTGAAATCTCTCCAAAGACTTATATTTAGGAACGGAGGGAGTAGTATAGTACTAGTATATATCGCATCATTCTTTGCTCCTTCTTACTACTCCGATATGTGGGAGAGCCAGCATCCGGGTCGATGTGTCATGCACCAGATTAGAGCGCGGAATGGAAGGGGGGCATCACCCCAGTCGGAGCGCCAGTAATTCATGACTATAGTGAGTGGTCATATCACAAGTCTTTCCAGCAGTAACGCGCCGTCAAATCGCACAGCCCCACTCGCTCACCCTCCTCGCCTCTCTGTCAAACCGCCTACCCGAAAACTGCCACGCGTACTGCCCGGGAAAAGCCCCGCCCTCAACTTTTAACTACGCAAAAATAGTTCGAGCTTGTTCGTTCTATATAAATACAGTACTTACTGTATGTTTATTCACCCGTGGGGTTGTTCAATGAATGGAGGTGCGGGGAGCACAAGTGAACAATACTGTAGTACTACTAGTAGTAAGTAGGAGTCGTACAGTAGTCACCTTAAATTGAGAGTTTCTTTTCTTTAATGCCACGTACACAAATTGAAACACTTGTTATGGAGAGAAAAAAGATAATCACTCCACTATATATGGACGCAGGGGCCTGAGCGGTTGCTTTACTAGGGTTGCTCTCTTCATTCTCTCATCCTCTCCAGATATAAACAAGACAGCGGTAGCGACATTTTCTCTCTGCTCACCGCTGGTCACAGATCCGGCCGGATCCCTTCGGTCGGTGTGTGTAGAGGACTAAAAGGTGCATCGTTCACGCGGTCATCGCCGCCGATGGAGGAAACCCACAGCTGCCGGAGGGGCCTGATCCTCTGCCCGTGTCGTTCTCTCCGACACAGCGCCGGCTCGGGAGGTCCTCCGACCCTTCTTCCTCCCTGCCGTATTGTCCGCAAATCCGACCTGCCGCCGCCGACATGCCGGCGACCCTCAGGTATAAGTTCTTCGAAAGCGGCCTTGCTCTACTGCCCCAGCTCCCCACGTGTCTGCATGTGCATCTTTTTCTACTCCCATCAACTCTTCCAAAGCCACCTAAATTTTTAGTATTATTAGAGGTAAAGCTACTTCATGCATTCGAATCTAGGGCTTTGTTCAAACAACGAAGAAAGGGGGAAAGTTGTAGCATGAATCTAGGACTTGATTCAAAGAGGAAATAATATGGTGAAAGTAGTAGAGACCGGATACCCAACCGGGATCTCTTGGTTGAAAAGGGAAATAATGGCAAAACACAGTACAAACTGGATAAGGAACATATCTATTATTGGTTGAAAAAAGGATAGAAAGTGGCGGCTGGTGGACAAGTCAACAGAGTATGTCCAGGATTAGATTTGCTGCCATCACATAGTAAAAGGTCTCCAGGATTAGATTTGCTGCCCTCACATAGTAAAAGGTCTCAGGATTAGATTGGCTGCCCTCACATAGTAAAAGGTCTCAGGATTAGATTTGCTGCCCTCACATAGTAAAAGGTCTCCAGGATTCGATTTGCTGCCCTCACATAGTAAAAGGTCTCCAGGATTAGATTTGCTACCCTCACATAGTACAAGGTCTCCAGGATTAGGTTTGCTGCCCTCACATAGCATGAACAAACTCGGCATCACCACTTTATGCCAGCTTGTAGGTACATTGTGCTGATTCGTCCACTGTCGCATGTCCTTATACCAACCTTTTGCTGTTGTTAATGTAAGGGCGCATGTAAAATGAAGCGATCACACTGTTACCTTAGGGACATGTCTAACCAGTGTTATTGTTAATCTAATGCCTCCAGTGATAAGATGCAATTAAACTATGTTACAAATGGCACTCCTGCTGTTTTCCCCAGTATGATAAGTAAGTTGCTCCTTTACGCTGCTAAGTGTCCTGGTGTCCCCATGGTCCCATGCCCTTAAACCAACTCTTTAGCTGCTGTTGATTTACTGTGTCTCGTAAACAAGCAATGCCTCCATTAAAGTAATCCCATATTTGAGGGATCTCATTGTTGATCGTAATGCTTCTGGTAACATGAAGCATTGCTGACGTTTTAAAATTTCTGCTGTCCTTGCGTGATTGCCATGAACATAATTAAGATGCTTCTTTTCATTTTGTATATGTTTCATATATTCTTATTGACCAGCAACTGTTTACTTTCTATCTTTTTGTGCAGATAGGGATATCCATTTCACCTTGTTGCTATTGTGACCTTTTGGTGAACTGCACAAAACACTTTTTTGGAATGAGTGTCTTGTGCAGTTCAACTAAAATGTTACATGGGCAACATCTCTCAATTTTGGTGGAATTGCACAAAATGGTGATTGGAGTTTCCAAAATCTCCGTCAAATTCTGCTGGTAATCTCGTGCAACATTTTATTAGCCTTTGCAAGATGAGCCGTAGCTGAATGATGCAATCTTTGCTTCATTTTAGGCGAACTGCAGAAAAAGTGGCATGAATTGAATCATCGAGTGGAGCTGCAGGTTGACTTCCACTAGTGCTAGTATTATAGTAATCATGCTCTTTATTATCTGCGCTGTGCAAACAGGAATACTCAACTACAGATGTTGCGACGGTCAAGAGCATTCGCCAAGTTCTTTGATTGTATGACATGGCTAGCCAAGATGGATTTAATCCCGATATTTACTTTATCAAAAGGCTCTAATGGGTTGGTTCTAAATCTTGCAAGCTGGGAATCAGTGAGATGTGTAGGCATCTTTGTTGTACTTATTATTTGAATCTTATTTGTTGGTTCTGAATCTTGCAAGCTGGGAATCAATGAGATGTGTAGGCATCTTTGTTGTACTCATTATTTGGATCTTATTTGTTGGTTCTGAATCTTGCAAGTTGGGAATCAATGAGATGTGTAGGCATCTTTGTTGTACTTATTATTTGGATCTTATTTGTTGGTTCTGAATCTTGCAAGCTGGAAACACGGCATGATGATGCAGAGGACAACAACCATAACAAACAGTTCAAACTTGGTAGTATTATCTTTGTGAAAGTGCGACAAATGTGCTGATCGTGAGCGTCCTGAGAATAATAATTCTAATTGTTGTGCATGTTGATCCCGTGGCACTGATAGAACGAGCGAATGCATTGCTTGTTTTAAGTATAAATTTCTATTAAAGCTAATTAAATTTAAGTAAAGTGACCACTAACTCCTGTTATTATAGTACCAATACAGACCCGCTCGTGAACCGACGTGTGGCCGAGGGTGCATCTTCTGCCGGGCGTGCAGCGGACGAGGGAGGGGTAGTAACTGTTGTTGCCTGTACACACTCAGCTTACTGTTGAATCCAGTTCCCCAAGAGCTGAAAAACGAACTGCTGCCGCCGCCTACACACTCGTTCACTCGAAGAGACTCCAATGGCGATCCGAGGGGTGAGCCTGCTGGATATGGACTTCAGCAAGGAGTTCCCCTTTGAGTTCGCTGTTCAGTCCTATGGCTGCACCCTGTTGAATGTGATGTACACCAACAATACGGACTCGGTGAAGCTCTGCCTCGCCTCAGTCCTATGACTGCACCAGGTTCTGGAGCATTCGCCCGTTTCATCGGCAGCGCCGACTGCACCTTCGCTACGGTGGAGAGAAGGAAGAACGCGACGACTCGGCCATCTGGTACAACAAGCTTGTCGACATCCAGAAGCAATACAAGATTATCAGCAACGGGCAGGATAAGGACTCCGTGGTTGACCTCGCTGAGACCATCATCGACCCTTGATACGCCAACATGAAAGAAGACGACCTGAACACGTGGGAGGTACCTCTGAATCTAGCCTACATAACCTACGCGGCCAAGGACGCATACGCATGCTACGACATGTACAAGCAGATCTTGGACATGAGGGTGTGTCTGCTTCCCGTAACCAACGAGTACACGGACAGCCGCAACGTCATGATCAAGCGTGCCAGGAAGGTCTAGATGTTATACTTTATCTGTTTATAAGCACCTGTATCATCTGTGTGTTTCATGCATTAGCCTATGTGTCGTAATTATCTGTTTTGTCCGAAATATTTCTTTTAAGAACCCATTAACCTGATTGCTTTTTTTAGTGGCTATTTGCTTATGTATGTAAACTAGTTCACTTGTCCGTAAAAAACACTCGGCTGCCGTGCTTTGAATCTCCTTTCTCCCAACATATTCCCCTCCTCAGGTGGACCCAGCAGGTCTCTGAATTTTCTCCCACTTTCTTTTTTGATGTAAACTAAGTTTTCTCCCAGTACTTTCCCCTAGAACCAACTCAACTGTCCCACGTCTAGCCTAAATAATAATAATACCCCACGTACTATTTACTCATCAAATTAAAATGATATTTTATTTCGTAAGTTGAAAGTTATTACAAAATAATAATAATAATAATTGTTTATATATAACTTGGCAAGTTAACTCCTAGTGATTGCGTACATAAGCTTGCAAAGATTTTACTGACGTGCAATCATGTGTTTATGTTTTTATAACATTTCTCCGTCTAGCCCAACATGATATTTTCACCCAGCCCAGCAAGTCCGCGGATTTCGAGAAAAATGCAAATGGGATTTAAACGGGATGCATAGATGCTACATCATTGTTTAACCCAGCCTAGCAAATGGACTGGCTGACATGTGGGCCAGTAGGTCGAAGCCTAAGAAGGCGTTGGATTTACGTCCAACGGCTGACATTCTTCTTCAATGTCTCATCTTCTTCCCCCAGCGCTGCCGGAACCGCCTGCTCCAGCCTTCGGCGTCCAGCGGCATTGTTTTGCGCTCCTCAGCGAAACGCTACCCCGCCGACGGCCAGGTCATCCCTCCACTCCGCACCTCCTGTTATTCTCTGCCGAGTGTAGGCCCACCCCGCACCCGAACCAGTCAAGTTTCCCACTCCTCTCCGTCTGCGACTCCACTGCCGCGTCTGCCCCATCTCCGGGTCGTTCTAGTCTGGGGCCTCGCCGTCGTCCACCGCCTCGGTGCGCTCGGCGCGGCGTGGTCAACATACGAGAGTCATCGGAAGAGGACTGTACGTGGAGAGCCTGACGGCTGGGACCCACGAGGTCCATGGTCGCACGCAAGGAAAGTTCCTCCTTGTTACGCACTGTACGTGCACTGTACGTGGGAAGGGCTTCTGTATTTCGTGAAAAAAAAATGTTCCCCCCGCTGACAGGTCGGACCCACCAGCTATATCTTCGCACGCAAGGAAGTGCCTCCTTATTACGCACCAAAAAATGAATACCCCCTGCTAGCTGGGACCCACCATAGTGGGTGGCTGACTTGTGGGCCTACTAAGTTGACGAGGACGGAGGGCTTTGTCAACTTAGTCAATATGAACGATTCTAGCTCCAGTGACCGTACGATGTCCATCCAACGGCCATAGTGCTTCTTCAACCTCTGGTCTTCTTGCTCCAGCCGCCCAAAGCAGCGCCGGTCGTGCCGCGTGCTCCTGCCTCTCGTGGCCGACTGTGATGCCGCGGAGGCCTCACCGCCCCCTACTACTCCCACCGCTGGCCCAGGGTATCCCTCTACTCACCCACACCCCCTGTTATTCTGCGGCGACGACAGCCTCACGCCGCAGCCGAACCAGTGAACCCTCGTACTCCTCTCCGCGTGGGCATCCACTGCCGCGTCTTCCCCGGCTCCGCGTCGTCCCCTTCCTAGGCCTCGCCGTCGTCCACCACCTTGGTGCTCTCGGCGCGGCGTGGTCAATGTGGTCAACGACCGACTTCCATCGGAAGAGTACTGTACGTGGAGAGGCTGACAGATGGGTCCACGGCCACAGCCCAGTTTTTTTGTGATTTGCCAAGTAAGTCGCTTTGTTAGGCCTGTTGGGCTGCAAATCTTTCAAGACGAGGAGAGCTTCATTCGGCTGGCCGAGAAAATGGCCTATCAGTAATGAGAAATGGGATGTACATTTTTAAAACACATCAAACCGGCAATTAATTTCAAATATCTTTTTTTTTCATTTCGAGATTTTAAATTACATTAATTTTTATGCGTGGAGAATTTGTTGGATTTTATATTGATATACATTTATTTTTAAAATCAGTTTGAATGTGAGTCGAAATTTCGGGATTAAAAACAGTTCGGACCGCACCGAAATATGCAAAATTTCGTATAATTTTTTAACCGTGGCCACAATATGGTCTGTAATGCTAACAAAAAGAATATGGGCTCTAAAAAACCTTAAGAATTAGCAAATGGGCTGTGAATTATTAGAAATAATGGCAGATGGGATGTATGCTGTTTTCCACAGATTTGAGGCTTTCCTAAAAAAAAGGTTGATGCACAAGCAGTAACTGTTGATTGTCCATCGAACGGCCGTCGTGCTTCTTCAATCTCTGCTCTTCCTGCTCCAGCTGCTCAAACAAGCGCCGGCGGGACTGCCTGCTCCCTCCTCCCCGTGGCCGGCTGTGCTACCGCGCAGGCCTCACCGCCTCACCGTACTCCAATCGCTGGCCTAGCCATCCCTCTACTCACCCACACCTGCTGTTATTCTCCGGCGACGACAGACGAACCAGTAAACCCTCGTACAGTCGTACTCCCCTCCGCGTGGGAAACAACTGCCGAGTCTTCCCTGCCTCCGTGTCGTTCCCTTCCCAGGCCTCACCGTCATCCACCGCCCTGGTGCTCTTGGCGCGGCCTGGTCAACGTGGTCAACGACCGACATGCATCTGAAGTGGACTGTACGTGGAGAGGCCGACAACTGGGTCCACGGCCACACGCAAGGAAATGCCTCCTTATTACGCGCAAAATAATGATTCCTCCACCTGACATCAGGGACCCACCGAAAGGGCCTCTGTATTTCGTGAAAAAACGTTACCGCCGCTGACAGCTCGGACCCACCAGCTATATCTTCGCACGCAAGGAAGTTCCTCCTTATTACGCACAAAAAATGAATACTCCCCCTGTTAGCTGGGACCCAGTATAGTGGCAGGCTGACTTGTGGGCCTACTAAGTTGACGGGGACGGAGGGCTTTGTCAACTTAGTCAATATGCACGATTCTAGCTCCAGTGACCGTACGATGTCCATCCAACGGCCGTAGTGCTTCTTCAACCTCTGGTCTTCTTGCTCCAGCCGCCCAAACCAGCGCCGGTCGTGCCTCGTGCTCCTGCCTCCCGTGGCCGGCTGCGATGCGGGGAGGCCTCACCGCCCCCTACTACTCCCACCGCTGGCCAGGCCATCCCTCTACTCACGCACACCCCTTGTTATTCTGCAGCGACGACAGCCTCAAACCGCAGCGAACCAGTGAACCCTCGTACTCCTCTACGCGTGGGGATCCACTGCCGCGTCTTCCTCGGCTCCGCGTCGTCCCCTTCCTAGGCCTCGCCGTCGTCCACCGCCCTGGTGCTCTCGGCGCGGCGTGGTCAACGTGGTCAAGGAACGGCTTCCATCGGACGTGGACTGTACGTGGAGAGGCTGACAGCTGGGTCCACGGCCGCAGCAAGGAAGTGCCTCCTTATTACGTGCAAAATAATTATTCCTCCACCTGACAGCGGGGACCCACTGGACGGGCCACCGTATTTCGTGAAAAAGACGTTTCCCCCCTGACTGCTGGGACTCACCAGCTAGACCTTCACACACAAGGAAGTGCATCCGGGCAAAACAAAAAACAAAACGATTCGCCCCCCTGACTGCTAGGACCCACCAGCTACATCTTCACACGCAAGGAAGTGCCTGACAGTCGGGACCCACCTGGTCGAAGCGTACGTAGCGTTGTCATTCTGGTCGCGAACGTGTACGTACATATATACTGGTGGATGTAGAGGCGCGCACTTGTCGTAGTAGAGGCGCGTACGTGTCGTAGTAGAGGCGCGCACGTATCATGTACACGTACGTACAGCGGCCAGAGTGCAAGAAAGAAAATACGGCCACGTATGTGTACATACGGGCGGGGTCTCGAACGCCTACTCGCGCATACGTACGGCCAGGGCTCGTGTACATGGCTGGGTCAGAACGGAGAAACATCGTCGTCGTCGTGTTCATGGGGAGGCAACGGAATGCATCGTGTTCATGGGGAGGCAACGGAATGCGTCGTGTTCATCGGGAGGCAACGGAACGCGTGGAAGCCAACCGGCTGGGTCGGAACGGAATGCGTGGTCGTGTTCATCGGGAGGGCTTGGATGGACAAGCGATGGAAACGAGGCCTGGCGTACCGCAGAACGGAGGAAACGGACCTCCTATGGTCGAAACGGGGGTCCTGTTGATCGGGAGGGTGTGGCGTACCGCAAAACGGAGGAAACGGACCTCCTACGGTCGAAACAGGGGTCCTTTTGATCGGGAGGGGTGTGGTGTACCGCAAAACGGACGAAACGGACCTCCTACGGTCGAAACAGGGGTCCTGTTCATCGGGAGGGGTGTGGCGTACCGCAAAACGGGACTCCACGGGATACTGTTCATCTCCACCGTCGACCTCCTACAGCCTCCACAGGCTACCATCGACCTCCTCCAGCCTCCACAGGCTCCTGTTCATCCAGCCTCCACCGCGCGCTACTCCACCTGCTACTGTTCAACCAGCCCTCCACGGGCACCCCTCCACCGTCTACTGTTCATCTAGCCCTCCACACCACGGGGTCCTGTTCAACCACCCCTCCACCGTCTACTATTCATCCAGCCCTCCACACCACGGGGTCCTGTTCAATCACCCCTCCACGGGCACCCCTCCATCGTCTACTGTTCATCCAGCCCTCCACCACACCACGGGGTCCTGTTCATCCAGAGGCAACGCCACCGCTCACTGTTCATCCAAACCCCCCGCAACACTCACTGTTCATCCCAAAGGCAGCATCGATCGGCTTCAGTTAGCAGCAGTAGCAAAGGAATCGCTCGATCGGGTTCAGTTAACAACCATCGATCGATCGCTCGGGTTCAGTAACGCGTAGCCTGCAGTGCAATCGCTCGGGTTCAGTTAGAGCCCAACGCCTCGCTCGGGTTTAGTTAGAGCCAACGCCTCGCCCACACGCGCGTACGTGTACGAGAGAAACGCGCATCGCTCGGCCCCCGACCTCCCACCGTAACCGGGAACTCCCCGAAATTTTCCTCGCCCTTGCTTCTACCATCGTTTTTCCCGTCATGGACGGCCCAAAGAATGTCATGGAGCTGCGTCTCCGGCCCGCCCAGGACGAAAAGCCCATTTTCTGTCATGATTTTTTGTCATAGAAGTAGGAGCCCACCACATCTATGATGATACCGAGTTTTGTCACAATTGTCGTCATAGAAGTGTCATATGTATGACAGAAAAAAATTTCGTTCGGCCCAAAATGCCACGGATGTGTCCTTTTTTACTAGTGATTGGGTTGCTTGCTAGAAGGGCCTTTATTTCCTCCAGTCCGGCCGTTGCCGCATCCATCCACTCGAAGTGGTCGGTGCGTCGGAGAAGGCGGTAGAGTGGTAATGATTTTTCTCCCAATCTGGAGATAAAGCGGCTTAAAGCTGCCACGCATCCCGCAAGTTTTTGGACCTGTTTAAGGTCTGTTGGCATAGCAATTGTGATAAGGCTCGGATTTTGGCTGGATTTGCGTCAATTCCTCTATTGGAAACGATGAAGCCCAGCAGTTTTTCGGCGGGGACGCCGAAAACACACTTTTCCGGATTGAGCTTGATGTCATATGTATGGAGGTTGTCGAATGTAAGACGTAGATCGTCTATCAATGGCTCGACATGCTTGGTTTTGATGACGACGTCATCCACATATGATTCAACTGTCTTGCCGATCTGTTTCTCCAGGCATGTTTGAATCATGCGTTGGTAGGTGGCGCCAGCGTTTTTGAGCCCGAAGGGCATAGTGTTGAAGCAGAAAGGCCCATATGGGGTAATGAATGTCGTTGCGGCTTGATCGGACTCCTTCATCTTGATTTGATGGTAACCGGAGTATGCATCAAGGAAACACAGTGAGTCGTGTCCTGCAGTCGCATCAATAATCTGATCAATGCGGGGAGAGGGAAGGGATCCTTAGGGCAGGCCTTGTTGAGGTCTTGAAATCGACGCACAGGCGCCAGGGTTTATCCTTCTTTGGTACCATCACCAGGTTTGCTAGCCTGTCCGGGTGTTTTATTTCTCTGATGAATCCGGCCTCCAGTAACTTGGCTAGCTCCTCTCCCATGGCTTGTCGTTTAGGTTCGGAAAAATGCCGCAATGTTTGCTTGACTGGTTTATATCCCTTCAAGATATTAAGGCTATGTTCGGCCAACCTGCGTGGGATTCCTGGCATATCAGAACGGTGCCAGACGAATATGTCCCAATTCTCGCGCAGGAACTCTCGTAGCGCGGCATCGACCGTTGGGTCGAGTTGTGCCCCGATGGATGTTGTCTTCTTGGGGTCCGTCGGGTGGACTTGAAATTTGATTATTTCGTTTGCTGGTTTAAAGGAGGTGGATTTGGGTCGCTTGTCCATGATTACGTCGTCCCTATCCACAGTGGAGTGCAGTGCGGTCAGCTCTTCGGCAGCGAGGGCTTCAGACAATGCCTCGAGGGCCAGGGATGCGGTTTTATTTTTGACGCGCAGTGCTATGTCCGGATCACTGGCAAGAGTGATGGTGCCGTTGGGCCCGTGCATCTTGAGCTTCATGTACCCATAATGAGGTATAGCTTGAAAGCGCGTGAATGCGTCTCGCCCTAGTAAGGCGTGATATCCGATGTTGAAAGGGGCCACTTGGAAGGTTATCTCTTCGGACCGATAATTCTCCGGCGTGCCGAATACCACGTCGAGCATGATTTTTCCCGCGCATCGCGCCTCCCGACTGGGAATGATTCCCTGGAAGGTCGTGCTACTTTGCTCAATGCGGCTCCTATCTATTTCCATATTTATGAGTGTGTCCTCGTAAATGAGGTTTAGTCCACTGCCGCCGTCCATGAGCACTTTGGTGAGCCGGAAGCCGTCCACGATTGGACTGAGGACCAAGGCGGCTGGTGCCTGGACTGTCCTGAATTTTGGTTCATCATCGGTGTTGAAAGTTATGGCCGTGTCATTCCAGGGGTTTATTGCTGCGACTTGGCAGACTTCGGCGAGGTCGCGGAGTGCCCTTTTGCGCTGATTTTTTGAAGCAAAGGTCTCGAAGACCGTCAATACTCCAAGGTCGTTGTCTTCCGGGGGGTGTTGTTCTGGGGTATTTTTGGTGAGGAGGTCTTCGCCGCTTTTGGCCACTTGCCGGAGTATCCAACATGCTCTAAGGCTATGGGTTGGTGTGGTGTCCGGTGTTGCATGTATTTTGCATGGCCTATCGAGCCATCCCTCCAGAACAGTTCCGCACCCCATAATGGGCTTTGATTTCTTTACTATTGGGTCAGGCGCCCACGAGGGTGCGTCCTTTTTACCCGGACGAGGGGCTGAGTTGAAGCCGGTGGTTCCCAACGAGCTGCCTGAGTTTTCCAGGCGCTTTCCTTGCACATTACTTCTGTACTATGGTTGCCAAGTCAGCGAAGTGTAATACGCGGCGGCGGTTGATGGCGTTGAGGATTCCTTCGTTCGTGTAATTGTTGCAGAATACTGAGATCGCGTCTCTATCGCGTCAACCTTTAATCTTGTCTTTGACAAGGAGGAATCTAGCCCAAAAGTGATGGACCATTTCCTGAGACTGCTGTCGTATGTACATAAGATCGCGTATAGCTGGGTGGGTGGGTGGTTTTAAATCTGAACCCTAACCCGATTTGGGATCCGGAGTTTGTAAATCTTCCGAACTTAATGGTTCGGACTCCGGGATATCAACTGACGTTTTAGGCCTGTTGCCCGATTCTAGGTTCAGAGGGCAGGGCGCGTCGTTCCGCAGACAGGTATCTGGCTCTTAGGGATCACAAATCCGAACATAGTTCGTCCTCAATATAGGGGAAGAGTTATTTTCTTGCTCCTCCACTACCGCTATCTGATGGGTGATCGGCGGAGATTTGGTTTCTCTCTGATCAGGTTTAAGCCCAATCCGATCGTAGTCTGTAGCGACCCCCAAGGCGACGATGCGATCTAGGAGTTTGTTTAAAGATGACAACTCCGTCGGATCCATCCGTTTGGAGTATACGGAGTCAAGGTGAAGGCGATTTTTGATGACTTGAGAGGCCATCGTCGGCTTAACAGCCGAACAGGCGGTCATGGTAAAGCCGCCAAGTCGGAGGGTTCGGCCGGGGCTCCTCCGGAGGTGATATTATCATTGACAACAAGGCGAGCCATCAACCCTGTCTTCGACGTCACAGCGAAATTCTCAATGAAAGCACCAATGCCGGTGTCAAAACCCGCGGATCTCGGGTATGGGGTCCCGAACAGTGCGTCTAAGGTCGATGGTAACAGGAGACAGGGGACACAATGTTTACCCAGGTTCGGGCCCTCTCTGTGGAGGTAATACCCTACTTCCTGCTTGATTGATCTTGATGAATATGAGTATTACAAGAGTTGATCTACCACGAGATCGTAATGGCTAAAACCCTAGAAGTCTAGCTTGTATGACTATGATTATGATTATTGGCCTCTACGGACCTAGCCCTCCGGTTTATATAGACACCGGAGGGATATAGGGTTACATAAGGTCGGTTACAGAGAAAGGAATCTTCATATTTGGTCGCCAAGCTTGCCTTCCACGCCAAGGAGAGTCCCATCCGGACACGGGAGAGAGTCTTCGGTCTTGTATCTTCACAGCCCATTAGTCCGGCCCGCGTCTAATAGGCCGGACGCCCGAGGACCCCTTAGTCCAGGACTCCCTCAGTCGTCTCGCCAATTGTTGCTTCTACAACTATCGCTAACGCATAGTGATAAAGTAAAGCAATTACATGGCATTTGCATCTCATACAATAAAGCGACAACCATAAGGCTCCTGTCAGTTGCCGATAACTTTTACAAAACATGATCTCATACAACAACGTATATCACATCATGTCTTGACCATATCACATCACAACATGCCCTGCAAAAACAAGTTAGACGTCCTCTACTTTGTTGTTGCAAGTTTTACGTGGCTGCTACGGGCATCTAGCAAGAACCGTTCTTACCTACGCATCAAAACCACAACGGTGTTTTGTCAAGTTTGTTGTTTTAACCTTCAACAAAGAACGTCCGTAGTCAAATTCGATTCAACTAAAGTTGGAGAAACAGACACCCGCCAGCCACCTTAATGCAAAACTAGTTGCATGCCTGTCGGTGGAACCGGTCTCATGAACATGGTCATGTAAGGTTGGTCCGGGCCGCTTCATCCAACAATACCGCCGAATCAAAATAAGACGTTGGTGGTAAGCAGTATGACTATCACCGCCCACAACTCTTTGTGTTCTACTCGTGCATATCATCTACGCATAGACCTGGCTCGGATGCCACTGTTGGGAAACGTAGCATGCAATTTCAAAAAAATTCCTACGCTCACGCAAGATCTATCTAGGAGATGCATAGCATCGAGAGCGGAGAGTTGTTGGGGAATATAGCATGCAATTTCAAAAAATTCCTACGATCACGCAAGATCTATCTAGGAGATGCATAGCAACAAGAGGGGCAGAGTGTGTGCACATACCCTCTGACCGAAAGTGGAAGCGTTAGGTTAAAGCGGTTGATGTAGTCGAACGTCTTCACGATCCAACCAATCCAAGTACTGAACGTACGACAACTCCATGTTCAGCACACGTTCAGCTTGATGACGTCCCTCGAACTCTTGATCCCGTAGAGGGTCGAGGGAGATTTCCGTCAGCACGATGGCGTGTCGACGGTGTTGGTGTTGTGATCCGCGCAGGGCTTTGCCTAAGCACTACGACGCTATGATCGGAGGAGTGAACTGTGGAGGGGGTCACCGCACACGGCTAAGAGAACAACTGATGTGCGTTTGGGTGCCCCCTGCCCACGTATATAAAGGAGGGGGGAGAGAGAAGGGCAGCCAGGAGGGGCGCGCCATGGGAGGAGTCCTACTTGGACTCCTAGTCCAAGTAGGATTCGGCCCCCCCTTTCCCTTTCTCCATCGGAGGGAATAGGAAGGAGAGGGAGAGGGAAAGGGAAGGGGGGCGCCGCCCCCTCCTCCTTGTCCTATTCGGACTCCCTAGGAGGGGGGTGCGCGGCCACCCCCCGCGGGCTTTCCTCTCTCTCCCTTAGGTCCATGTTGGCCCACACATCCCCGGGGGGTTCCGGTAACCCCTCGGTACTCCGGAAAAATACCCGAATCACTCGGAACCATTCCGATGTCCGAATATAACCTTCCAATATATGAATCTTTACCTCTCGACCATTTCGAGACAACTCGTCATGTCCGTGATCTCATCCGGGACTCCGAACAAACTTCGGTCACCAAAACACATAACTCATAATACAAATCGTCATCGAACGTTAAGCGTGCGGACCCTACGGGTTCGAGAACTATGTAGACATGAGCGAGACATATCTCCAGTCAATAACCAATAGCGGAACCTGGATGCTCATATGGGCTCCTACATATTCTACGAAGATCTTTATGTCAAACCGCACAACAACATACGTCATTCCCTTTATCATCGGTATGTTACTTGCCCGAGATTCGATCATCGGTATCATCATACCTAGTTCATTCTCCTTACCGACAAGTCTCTTTACTAGTTCCGTAATGCATCATCCCGTAACTAACTCATTAGTCACATTGCTTGCAAGGCTTATAGTGATGTGCATTACCGAGAGGGCCCAGAGATACCTCTCTGATACACGGAGTGACGAATCCTAATCTTGATCTATGCCAACCCAACAAACACCTTCGGAGACATCTGTAGAGCATCTTTATAATCACCCAGTTACATTGTGACGTTTGATAGCACACAAGGTGTTCCTCCGGTATTCGGGAGTTGCATAATCTCATAGTCAGAGGAACATTTATAAGTCATGAAGAAAGCAATAGCAATAAAACTAAACGATCATAATGCTAAGCTAACGGATGGGTCTTGTCAATTATATCATTCTCTAATGATGTGATCCCGTTCATCAAATGACAACACATGTCTATGGTCAGGAAACATAACCATCTTTGATCAACGAGCTAGTCAAGTAGAGGCATACTAGGGACACTCTGTTTTGTCTATGTATTCACACATGTACTAAGTTTCCGGTTAATACACTTCTAGCATGAATAATAAACATTTACCATGATATAAGGAACTATAAATAACAACTTTATTATTGCCTCTAGGGCATATTTCCTTCAGTCTCCCACTTGCACTAGAGTCAATAATCTAGATTACATAGTAATGATTCTAACACCCATGGAGTCTTGGTGCTAATCATGTTTTGCTCGTGGAAGAGGCTTAGTCAATGGGTCTGCAACATTCAGATCCGTATGTATTTGGCAAATCTCTATGTCTCCCTCCTTGACTTGATCGCGGATGGAATCGAAGCATCTCTTGATGTGTTTGGTTCTCTTGTGAAATCTGGATTCCTTCGCCAAGGCTATTGCTCCAATATTGTCACAAAAGATTTTTGTTGGACCCGATGCACTAGGTATTACACCTAGATCGGATATGAACTCCTTCATTTGCTACTTCTGAAGCAGCTATGTACTCCGCTTCACACATAGATCCCGCCACGACGCTCTGCTTGGAACTGCACCAACTGATATCTCCACCATTCAAAATAAATAAGTACCCAGTTTGTGACTTAGAGTCATCCAGATAAGTGTCAAAGCTTGCATCGACGTAACCATTTACGACAAGCTCTTTGTCACCTCCATAAACGAGAAACATATCCTTAGTCCTTTGTAGGTATTTCAGGATGTTCTTGACCGCTGTCCAGTGATCCACTCCTGGATTACTTTGGTACCTTCCTGCTAAACTTATAGCAAGGCACACATCAGGTCTGGTACACAACATTGCATACATGATAGATCCTATGGCTGAGGCATAGGGAATGACTTTCATTTTCTCTCTATCTTCTGTAGTGGTCGGGCATAAAGTCTGACTCAACTTCACACCTTGTAACACAGGCAAGAACCCTTTCTTCGACTGATCCATTTTTAACTTCTTCAAAACTTTATCAAGGTATGTGCTTTGTGAAAGTCCAATTAAGCATCTTAATCTATCTCCATAGATCTTGATGCCCAATATATAAGCAGCTTCACCGAGGTCTTTCATTGAAAAAAAATCTTATTCAAGTATCCATTTATGCTATCCAGAAATTCTATATCATTTCCAGTCAGCAATATGTCTTCCACATATAATATTAGAAATGCTCAGAGCTCCCACTCACTTTCTTGTAAATACAGGCTTCTCCAAAAGTCTGTATAAAACCATATGCTTTGATCACACTATCATAGCATATATTCCAACTCCGAGAGGCTTGCACCAGTCCATAAATGGATCGCTGGAGCTTGCACACTTTGTTAGCACCTTTAGGATCGACAAAACCTTCTGGTTGCATCATATACAACTCTTCTTTAAGAAATCCATTAAGGAACGCGGTTTTGACATCCATTGCCAAATTTCATAATTATAAAATGCAGCAATTGCTAACATGATTCGGACAGACTTATTGATCGCTACGGGTGAGAAGGTCTCATCGTAGTCAACTCCTCGAACTTGTCAAAAACCTTTCGCAAGAAGTCGAGCTTTGTAGACAGTAATTACCGTCAGCGTCAGTCTTCTTCTTGAAGATCCATTTATTCTCTATGGCTTGCCGATCATCGGGCAAGTCAACCAAAGTCCACACTTTGTTATCATACGTGGATCCCATCTCAGATTTCATGGCCTCAAGCCATTTCGCGGAATCAGGGTTCATCATCGCTTCCTCATAGTTCGTAGGTTCATCATGGTCTAGTAACATTACTTCCAGAACAGGATTACCGTACCACTCTGGTGCGGAACGTACTCTGGTTGACCTACGAGGTTCGGTAGTAACTTGATCCGAAGTTCCATGATCATCATCATTAACTTCCTCACTAATTGGTGTAGGCATCACAGGAACTGATTTCTGTGACGAACTACTTCCCAATTCGGGAGAAGGTACAATTACCTCATCAAGTTCTACTTTCCTCCCACTCACTTCTTTCGAGAGAAACTCCTTCTCTAGAAAGGATCCATTCTTAGCAACGAAAATCTTGCCTTCGGATCTGTGATAGAAGGTGTACCCAACTGTCTCCTTTGGGTATCCTATGAAGATGCATTTCTCCGATTTGGGTTCGAGCTTATCAGGTTGAAGCTTTTTCACATAAGCATCATAGCCCCAAACTTTAAGAAACGACAGCTTAGGTTTCTTGCCAAACCACAGTTCATACGGTGTCGTTTCAACAGATTTAGATGGTGCCTATTTAAAGTGAATGCAACCGTCTCTAAAGCATAACCCCAAAACGATAGTGGTAAATTGGTAAGAGACATCATAGATCGCACATATCTAATAAAGTACGGTTACGACGTTCGGACACACCATTACACTGTGGTGTTCCAGGTGGCGTGAGTTGTGAAACTATTCCACATTGTTTCAAATGAAGACCAAACTCATAACTCAAATATTCACCTCCACGATCAGATCGTAGAAACTTTATTTTCTTTTTACGATGATTTTCCACTTCACTCCGAAATTCTTTGAACTTTTCAAATGTTTCAGATTTATGTTTCATTAAGTAGATATACCCATTGTTTCCTTAGGGTATCCTATGAAGACGCACTTCTTCGATTTGGGTTCAAGGTTATCAGGCTGAAGCCTTTTGGCATAAGTGTCGTAACCCCAAACTTTAAGAAACGATAGCTTAGGTTTCTTGCCAAACCACAGTTCATATGGTGTCATCTCAATGGATTTAGACGGTGCCCTATTTAACGTGAATGCAGCTGTCTCTAATGCATAACCCCAAAACGATAGTGGTAAATCGATAGGAGACATCATAGATTGCACCATATCTAATAAAGTACGGTTGCGACATTCGGACACACCATTATGCTGTGGTGTTCCAGGTGGCGTGAGTTGTGAAACTATTCCACATTGTTTTAAATGAAGGCCAAACTCGTAACTCAAATATTCGCCTCCGCGGTCAGATCGTAGAAACTTTATTTTCTTGTTACCATGATTCTCCACTTCACTCCGAAATTCTTTGAACTTTTCAAATTTTTCAGACTTGTGTTTCACTAAGTAGATATACCCATATTTGCTCAAATCATCTGTGAAGGTCAGAAAATAACGATACCCGCCGCGTGCCTCAACACCCATCGGACCGCATACATCGGTATGTATTATTTCCAATAAGTCATTGGCTCGCTCCATTGTTCCGGAGAACGGAGTTTTAGTCATCTTTCCCATGAGGCATGGTTCACAAGTATCAAATGATTCATAATCAAGTGATTCCAAAAGTCCATCTGCATGGAGTTTCTTCATGCGCTTTACACCAATATGACCTAAACGGCAGTGCCACAAATATGTTGCACTATCATTATCAACTTTGCATCTTTTGGTATCAATATTATGAATATGTGTATCACCACAATCGAGATTCAATAGAAATAGACCACTATTCAAGGGTGCATGACCATAAAAGATATTACTCATATAAATAGAACAACCATTATTCTCTGATTTAAATGAATTAGCGTCTCGCACTAAACAAGATCCCAATATAATGTTCATGCTCAACGCTGGCACCAAATAACAATTATTCATGTCTAAGACTAATCCCGAAGGTACATATAGAGGTAGCATGCCGACGGCGATCACATCGACCTTGGAACCATTCCCGACGCGCATCGTCACCTCATCCTTAACCAATCTTCGTTTAATCCATAGCTCCTGTTTCGAGTTACAAACATGAGCAAGCAAACCAGTATCAAATACCCAGGCGCTATTACGAGCATTAGTAAGGTACACATCAATAACATGTATATCAAATATACCTTTCACTTTGCCATCCTTCTTATCCGCCAAATACCTGGGGCAGTTCCGCTTCCAGTGACCAGTCCCTTTGCACTAGAAGCAGTCAGTTTCAGGCTTAGGTCCAGACTTGGGCTTCTTCCTGGGAGTAGCAACTTGCTTGCTATTCTTCTTGAAGTTCCCCTTCTTCCCTTCGCCATTTTTCTTGAAACTAGTGGTCTTGTTAACCATCAATACTTGATGCTCCTTCTTGATTTCTACCTCCGCAGCCTTTAGCATCACGAATAGCTCAGGAATTGTCTTTTCCATCCCTTGCATATTATAGTTCATCACGAAGACTTTATAGCTTGGTGGCAGTGATTGAAGAACTCTGTCAATGACACTATCATCAGGAAGATTAACTCCCAGCTGAGTCAAGTGGTTATGGTACCCAGACATTATGAGTATGTCTTCACTGACAGAACTATTCTCCTCCATCTTGCAGCTATAGAACTTGTTGGAGACTTCATATCTCTCAACTCGGGCATTTGCTTGAAATATTAACTTCAACTCCTGGAACATCTCATATGCTCCATGACTTTCAAAACGTCTTTGAAGTCCCGATTGTAATTCGTAAAGCATGACACACTGAACTATCGACTGGTCATCAGCTTTGCCCTGCCAAACGTTCATAACGTCCGGAGTTGCTCCTGCAACGGGTTTTGCACCTAGCGGTGCTTCCAGGATGTAATTCTTCTGTGAAGCAATGAGGATAATCCTCAAGTTACGGACCCAGTCCCTGTTGCTACCATCATCTTCCAACTTAGCTTTCTCTAGGAATGCATTAAAATTCAAGGGAACGGTAGCACGGGCCATTGATCTACAACAACATAGATATGCAAAAAAATATCAAGTACTAAGTTCATGATAAATTAAAGTTCAATTAATCATATTACTTAAGAACTCCCACTTAGATAGACATCCCTCTAGTCAGCTAAATGATCATGTGATCCATATCAACTAAACCATGTCCGATCATCAGGTGAGATGGAGTAGTTTTCAATGGTGAACATCTCTATGTTGACCATATCTACTATATGATTCACGTTTGACCTTTCGGTCTCAGTGTTCCAAGGCCATATCTGCATATGCTAGGCTCGTCAAGTTTAACCCGAGTATTCTGCACATGCAAAACTGGCTTGCACCCGTTGTATGTGAACGTAGAGCTTATCACACCCAATCATCACGTGGTGTCTCGGCACGACGAACTGTACCAACGATGCATACTCAGGGAGAACACTTATACCTTGAAATTTAGTGAGGGATCATCTTATAATGCTACCGCCGTACTAAGCAAAATAAGATGCATAAAAGATAAACATCACATGCAATCAAAATATGTGACATGACATGGCTATCATCATCTTGTGCCTTTGATCTCCATCTCCAAAGCATCGTCATGATCTCCATCGTCACCGGCTTGACACCTTGATCTCCATCGTAGCATCGTTGTCGTCTCGCCAACTATTGCTTCTACGACTATTGCTACCGCTTAGTGATAAAGTAAAGCAATTACATGGCGATTGCATTTCATACAATAAAGCGACAACCATAAGGCTCCTGCCAGTTGCCGATAACTTTTACAAAACATGATCATCTCATACAATAACTTATATCACATCATGTCTTGACCATATCACATCACAACATGCCCTGCAAAAACAAATTAGACGTCCTCTACTTTGTTGTTGCAAGTTTTACGTGGCTGCTACGGGCTTCTAGCAAAAACCATTCTTACCTACGCATCAAAACCTCAACAATTTTTCGTCAAGTGTGCTGTTTTAACCTTCAACAAGGACCGACCGTAGTCAAACTCGATTCAACTAAAATTGGAGAAACATACATCCGCCAGCCACCTGTGTGGAAAGCACGTCGGTAGAACCAGTCTCATGAACGCGGTCATGTAATGTCGGTCTGGGCCGCTTCATCCAACAATACCCGCGAATCAAAGTAAGACGTTGGTGGTAAGCTGTATGACTATTATCGCCCACAACTCTTTTGGTTCTACTCGTGCATATCATTTACGCATCGACCTGGCTCGGATGCCGCTGTTGGGGAACGTAGCATGCAATTTCAAAAAAATTCCTACGATCAAGCAAGATTTATCTAGGAGATGCATAGCAACGAGAGGGGGAGAGTGTGTCCACATACCCTCGTAGACCGAAAGCGGAAGCATTAGGTTAACGCGGTTGATGTAGTCGAACGTCTTCACGATCCAACCGATCCAAGTACCGAACGTACGGCACCTCCGTGTTCAGCACACGTTCAGCTTGATGATTGATACGTCTCCAACGTATCTATAATTTATGAAGCATTCATGCTATTATATTATCCATCTTGGATGTTTTATGGGCTTTACTATGCACTTTTATATTACTTTTGGGACTAACTTATTGACCCAGAGCCCAGTGCCAGATTCTGTTTTTTCCCTTGTTTCAGTGTTTCCCAGAAAAGGAATATCAAACGGAGTCCAAATGGAATGAAATCTTCGAGAAAGTTATTTTTGGAAAGAAAGCAACACGGGAGACTTGGAGTGCACGTCAGGGGATCAACGAGGAGAGCACGAGGCAGGGGGGCGCGCCCACCCCCCTGGGCGCGCTCTCCACCCTCGTGGGCCCCTCGTGGCTCCTCTTACCGACTTCTCTTGTGTATATATCTCCATATACCCTAAAACCATTGGGGAATAGAATAGATCGGGAGTTCCGCTGCTGCAAGCCTCTGTAGCCACCAAAAACCAATCGGGACCCTGTTCCGGCACCCTGCCGGAGGGGGGATCCCTCACCGGTGGCTATCTTCATCATCCCGGCGCTCTCCATGACGAGGAGGGAGTAGTTCACCCTCGGGGCTGAGGGTATGTACCAGTAGCTATGTGTTTGATCTCTCTCTCTCTCGTGTTCTTGAGGTGATACGATCTTGATGTATCGCGAGCTTTGCTATTGTAGTTGGATCTTATGATGTTTCTCCCCGTCTACTCTCTTGTAATGGATTGAGTTTTCCCTTTGAAGTTATCTTATCGGATTGAGTCTTTAAGGATTTGAGAACACTTGATGTATCTCTTGTGTGGGATAACCGTGGTGACAATTGGTTATTCTATTGATTCACTTGATGTATGTTGTGGTGATCAACTTGCGGGTTCCGCCCAT
Organism: Aegilops tauschii subsp. strangulata; assembly: GCF_002575655.3. Lineage (NCBI taxonomy): Eukaryota > Viridiplantae > Streptophyta > Magnoliopsida > Poales > Poaceae > Aegilops > Aegilops tauschii. Next base: position 431,347,737 of record NC_053040.3, read on the forward strand.
GAACCTATGCATAGGGGTTGGCACACGTTTTCGTCTTGACTCTCCGGTAGAAATTTTGGGGCACTCTTTGAGGTTCTATGTGTTGGTTGAATAGATGAATCTGAGATTGTGTGATGCATATCATATAATCATACCCACGGATACTTGAGGTGACATTGGAGTATCTAGGTGACATTAGGGTTTTGGTTGATGTGTGTCTTAAGGTGTTATTTTACTACGAACTCTAGGGCTGTTTGTGACACTTATAGGAATAGCCCAATGGATTGATCGGAAAGAATAACTTTGAGGTGGTTTCGTACCCTACAATAATCTCTTCATTTGTTCACCGCTATTAGTAACTTTGGAGTGACTCTTTGTTGCATGTTGAGGGATTATTATATGATCCAATTATGTTATTATTGTTGAGAGAACTTGCACTAGTGAAAGTATGAACCCTAGGCCTTGTTTCCTAGCATTGCAATACCGTTTACGCTCACTTTTACCACTTGTTACCTTGCTGTTTTTATATTTTCAGATTACAAAAACCTATATCTACCATCCATATTGCACTTGTATCACCATCTCTTCGCCGAACTAGTGCACCTATACAATTTACTATTGTATTGGGTGTGTTGGGGACACAAGAGACTCTTTGTTATTTGGTTGCAGGGTTGCTTGAGAGAGGCCATCTTCATCCTACGCCTCCCACGGATTGAGAAACCTTAGGTCATCCACTTGAGGGAAATTTGCTACTGTCCTACAAACCTCTGCACTTGGAGGCCCAACAACGTCTACAAGAAGAAGGTTGTGTAGTAGACATCAAGCAGTTTCTGGCGCCGTTGCCGGGGAGGCTAGGTAAGTGGCACTCACACCCCGTCAGCTAAGCAGTTTCTGGCGCCGTTGCCGGGGAGGTGAGTGCTTGAAGGTATATCTTTAGATCTTGCAATCGAATCTTTTAGTTTCTTGTTTTATCACTAGTTTAGTTTATAAAATAAAACTATAAAAAAATGGAATTAAGTTTGTCTCATGTGCTTCATCTTTTTAATGTCTTCCGTGAAAATAAGGATTCCGATAATTGTGCTCTATTGCTAGAGGAAGAATGCATTAAAATGTTTGGCACTAAATCTTTAAATGATGAGCATGATTGCAATGTTGTTAGTATGAATTCTTTGAATACCCATGATGCTAATGATATGCAAAGCCACAAGCTTGGGGATGCTATGTTTCATGAAGATGATATGTTTAGTCCCCCAAGTTTTGATGAGCAAATTTATTATGATGAAAGCATGCCTCCTATTTATGATGATTATTGTGATGACACGTATGCTATAAAGAATAAAGATAACCATGAAACTTGCCATCATGATTTTACTTTTCAATTGGATTATGCTTCACATGATAGTTATTTTGTTGAGTTTGCTCCCACTATTCCGAATGAGAAGAATTTTGCTTATGTGGAGAGTAATAAAATTTCTATGCTTGTAGATCTTGAAAAGAATGCTTTAGGTGCTGGTTATATTGTTGAATTCATTCATGATGCTACTGAAAAGTATTATGAGGGAGGAATATATGCTTGTAGGAATTGCAATAATATCAAGTTTCCTCTCTATGGGTTGAAAATCTTGAAGATTTGCTTGTTTTGCCTTCCTATGCTAGTTGATTATTGTTCCCATAAGTTGTTTGCTCACAAAATCCTTATGCATAGGATGTGGGTTAGACTTAAATGTGCTAGTCATGTTCTTCATGATGCTCTCTTTATGTTTCAATTCTTATCTTTTATGTGAGCATCATTGAAACCATCATGCCTAGCTAGGGGCGTTAAACGTTAGCGCTTGTTGGGAGGCAACCCAATTTTATTTTTGTTCCTTGATTTTTGGTTCTGTTTAGTAATAAATAATTCATCTAGCCTCTGGTTAGATGTGGCTTTATGTTTTAATTGGTGTTTGTGCCAAGTAAGACCTATAGGATCTTCTTGGATGATAGTTATTTGATCTTGCTGAAAATTCCAGAAAATTTCTGTTCACGAAAACAATTGTTTAAAATCACCAGAAAGTGATAAAATACTGATTCCAATTTCAGAAGATCAATAATCAAATTATCTAGGTCGTCCTATTTTGGTAGAATTTTTCGAGTTCCAGAAGTTTGTGTTAGTTACAAATTACTACAGACTGTTCTGTTTTTGACAGATTCTGTTTTTCGTGTGTTGTTTGCTTATTTTGATGAATCTATGGCTAGTAAAATAGTTTACAAACCACAGAGAAGTTGGAATACCAGTAGGTTTAACACCAATATAAATAAAGAATGAGTTAATTACAGTACCTTGAAGTGGTGTTTTGTTTTCTTAAGCTAACGGAGCTTACGAGTTTTCTGTTAAGTTTTGTGTTGTGAAGTTTTCAAGTTTTGGGTAAAGATTTGATGGACTATGGAATAAGGAGTGGCAAGAGCCTAAGCTTGGGGATGCCCAAGGCACCCCAAGGTAATATTCAAGGATAACCAAGAGCCTAAGCTTGGGGATGCCCCGGAAGGCATCCCCTCTTTCGTCTTCGTTCATCGGTAACTTTACTTGGAGCTATATTTTTATTCACCACATGATATGTGTTTTGCTTGGAGCGTCATTTTATTTTCTTTAGCCTTGCTTGCTGTTTGAATAAAATACCAAGATCTGAAATTCTTAAATGAGAGAGAGTCTTCACATAGCTACATAATTATTTAACTACTCATTGAGCTTCACTTATATCTTTTTGGAGTAGTTTGTCATTTACTCGTGTGCTTCACTTATATCCTATGAGTAAATGGTTGAATGAATTGAATATCATAAATCTGAAATTATATATGTTTCATATGCCTTTCCCATGGGGAGTAATGCCTTCACATATAAGTAGAGGTGGTAAATTTATTGAAGGTTAGCAAACATTGTATTGGTCACTTGAACAATTCATGAAAGAATATTGAAGGAAGAGAGATTTCACATATAAATATACTATCTTGGACATCTTCTATGATTGTGAGCCCCATTAATTATTTTCAAACCTGAGCAAATTAGTTGATGTTGGACAAGGAAGACAACATAATGATTTATGCTTGGGTATATTTGTATAGAAGTTATATTGTTATGGATCCTCTAACATGTGGTGCTTGCTATTTAGAATCCTTTGCTAGCCAAAATATCTGTATTAAGCGGGAATAATGCTTGTGCATCCAAAATCCTTGAACCAAGTTCCTTCCATGAGTGTCCACCATATCTACCTATATGCAGTATTTACCTGCCGTTCCAAGTAAATTTGCATGTGCCAAACTCTAAACCTTCAAATAATAATTTGTTTTGTATGCCCGAATCGCTCATGTAGCGACTAGGGGCTAGCAGTATCTTCCATGCTAGGTGGGTTATTCTCACGAGGAGTGGACTCCGCTCATCATTCACGAGAAAATGGCGGTAACTGGGATGCCCAGTCCTATGATCAAAAGATCAAAAACAAATTCGCAAATAATTTAAACAAAACTCCCCCGGGATTGTTGAAAGTTGGACGGCACCCGTTGTTTCGGCAAGCCGTGGAGTGTGATTGTTGGTGGAGGGGGAGTATAATCTTTACCTTTCTGCGTGGGAACCGCCTATGATGTATCTAGTATGGAAGATATTGGGAACTCTTGGTCGTTATGTTGACAATGAAAGCATACCTCTCAAAATTATTGTCATCTCTGTTTTTGCTTCGAGCTCTGGCACCTCTGCAAATCCCTGCTTCCCTCTGCGAAGGGCCTATCTTTTACTTTTATGCAAGAGTCAATAGTATTCCTTCTCATTCCAACCTACTCTTTAGTTGGCAAGCATCATGTGATGGAAAGATCTAAGCATATATGGCCATTCAAATATATTTGAGCATGAATTATTATTGTTGACATTACCCTTGAGGTAAAAGGTTGGGAGGCGAAACACTAAGCCCATATCTTTCTCTATGTTCGATGAATACTATTTGTTCTAAAAATATGCTTTGAGTGGTAGCAATCATTCAAGATTAGATGATAGTTGAGTATGTGAAGTTTGCTGAATCAAAGCTCTGACATAGACTCTTCCTGAAATCAAGATGAATTGTAATTGTTTGATGACTAATAACACGGTTTGTTAGTTTTCAAGAGAGTTTATGATCTATACTTTAACATGTGAATAGTTTGTTACTTGATCATGCAAAGCTTTATGATGTGAGCTACTGTTATGACATATAATGATGCTAGAAAAGGTGATTGAAATTATCATTGATCAAACCTATGCACCTGCTAGCATTCACACTTCATAAATTCTTTCTTTTATCATTTACCTACTCGAGGACGAGCAGGAATTAAGCTTGGGGATGCTGATACGTCTCCAACGTATCTATAATTTATGAAGTATTCATGCTATTATATTATCCATCTTGGATGTTTTATGGGCTTTACTATGCACTTTTATATTACTTTTGGGACTAACCTATTGACCCAGAGCCTAGTGCCAGTTTCTGTTTTTTCCCTTGTTTCAGTGTTTCGCAGAAAAGGAATATCAAACGGAGTCCAAACGGAATGAAACCTTCGGGAAAGTTATTTTTGGAAAGAAAGCAACACAGGAGACTTGGAGTGCACGTCAGGGGATCAACGAGGAGAGCACGAGGCAGGGGGGCACGCCCACCCCCTGGGCGCGCCCTCCACCCTCGTGGGCCTCTCGTGGCTCCTCTTACTGACTTCTTTCACCTATATATCTCCATATACCCTAAAACCATCGGGGAACATAATAGATCGGGAGTTCCACCGCCGCAAGCCTCTGTAGCCACCAAAAACCAATCGGGACCCTGTTCCGGCACCCTGCCGGAGGGGGGATCCCTCACCGGTGGCCATCTTCATCATCCCAGCGCTCTCCATGACGAGGAGGGAGTAGTTCACCCTCGGGGCTGAGGGTATGTACCAGTAGCTATGTGTTTGATCTCTCTCTCTCTCTCTCTCTCTCTCTCTCTCTCGTGTTCTTGAGGTGATACGATCTTGATGTATCGCGAGCTTTGCTATTGTAGTTGGATCTTATGATGTTTCTCCCCGTCTACTCTCTTGTAATGGATTGAGTTTTCCCTTTGAAGTTATCTTATTGGATTGAGTCTTTAAGGATTTGAGAACACTTGATGTATGTCTTTCGTGGGATAACCGTGGTGACAATGGGTTATTCTATTGATTCACTTGATGTATGTTTTGGTGATCAACTTTCTGGTTCCGCCCATGAACCTATGCATAGGGGTTGGCACACGTTTTCGTCTTGACTCTCCGGTAGAAATTTTGGGGCACTCTTTGAGGTTCTATGTGTTGATTGAATAGATGAATCTGAGATTGTGTGATGCATATCGTATAATCATACCCACGGATACTTGAGGTGACATTGGAGTATCTAGGTGACATTAGGGTTTTGGTTGATGTGTGTCTTAAGGTGTTATTTTACTACGAACTCTAGGGCTGTTTGTGACACTTATAGGAATAGCCCAATGGATTGATCGGAAAGAATAACTTTGAGGTGGTTTCGTACCCTACAATAATCTCTTCGTTTGTTCATCGCTATTAGTAACTTTGGAGTGACTCTTTGTTGCATGTTGAGGGATTATTATATGATCCAATTATGTTATTATTGTTGAGAGAACTTGCACTAGTGAAAGTATGAACCCTAGGCCTTGTTTCCTAGCATTGCAATACCGTTTACGCTCACTTTTACCACTTGTTACCTTGCTGTTTTTATATTTTGAGATTGCAAAAAGCTATATCTACCATCCATATTGCACTTGTATCACCATCTCTTCGCCGAACTAGTGCACCTATACAATTTACTATTGTATTGGGTGTGTTGGGGACACAAGAGACTCTTTGTTATTTGGTTGCAGGGTTGCTTGAGAGAGACCATCTTCATCCTATGCCTCCCACGGATTGATAAACCTTAGGTCATCCACTTGAGGGAAATTTGCTACTGTCCTACAAACCTCTGCACTTGGAGGCCCAACAACGTCTACAAGAAGAAGGTTGTGTAGTAGACATCAATGATGTCCCTCAAACTCTTGATCCAGTAGAGGGTTGAGGGAGAGTTCCGTAAGCACGACGGCGTGGCGACGGTGTTGGTGATGTGATCCGCACAGGGCTTCGCCTAAGCACTACGATGCTATGAATGGAGGAGTGAACTGTGGAGGGGGCCACCGCACACGTCTAAGAGAACAAATGATGTGCGTTTGGGGTGCCCCCTGCCCACGTATATAAAGGAGGGGGGAGAGATGCCGGCGGCCAGGAGGGGCGCGCCATGGGGGGAGTCCTACTTGGACTCCTAGTCCAAGTAGGATTCGCCCCCCTTCCATTTCTCTACCGGAGGGAATAGGAAGGACAGGGAGAGGGAAAGGGAAGGGGGGGCTCCGCCCACTCCTCCTTGTCCTATTCAGACTCCCAAGGAAGGGGGCGCGCGGCCACCTCCCGCGGGCTTCCCTCTTTATCCCTTAGGCCCATGTTGGCCCAACACTTCCCCGGGGGGTTCCGATAACCCCTCGGTACTCCGGAAAAATACCCGAATCACTCGGAACCATTCCAATGTCTGAATATAACCTTCCAATATATGAATCTTTACCTCTCAACCATTTTGAGACTCCTCATCATGTCTGTGATCTCATCCGGGACTCCGTACAAACTTCGGTCACCAAAACACATAACTCATAATACAAATCGTCATCGAACGATAAGCGTGCGGATCCTACGGGTTCGAGAACTATGTAGACATGACCGAGACATATCTCCGGTCAATAACCAATAGCGGAACCTGGATGCTCATATTGGCTCCTAAATATTCTACGAAGATCTTTATCGGTCAAACCGCATAACAACATACGTCATTCCCTTTGTCATCGGTATGTTACTTGCCCGAGATTCGATCGTCGGTATCATCATACCTAGTTCAATCTCGTTACTGGCAAGTCTTTTTACTCGTTCCGTAATGCATCATCCCGTAACTAACTCATTAGTCACGTTGCTTGCCCGGCTTATAGTGATGTGCATTACTGAGAGGGCCCAGAGATACCTCTCCGATACACGGAGTGACGAATCCTAATCTTGATCTATGCCAACCCAACAAACACCTTCGGAGACATCTGTAGAGCAGCATTATAATCACCTAGTTATGTTGTGATGTTTTATAGCACACAAGGTGTTCCTCCGGTATTCAGGAGTGGCATAATCTCATAGTCAGAGGAACATGAATAAGTCATGAAGAAAGCAATAGCAATAAAACTAAACGATTAATATGCTAAGCTAACGGATAGGTCTTGTCCATCATATCATTCTCTAATGATGTAATCCCGTTCATCAAATGACAACACGTGTCTATGGTCAGGAAACATAACCATCTTTGATCAACAAGCTAGTCAAGTAGAGGCATACTAGGGACACTCTGTTTTGTCTATGTATTCACACATGTACTAAGTTTCCGGTTAATACACTTCTAGCATGAATAATAAACATTTATCATGATATAAGGAAATATAAATAACAACTTTATTATTGCCTCTAGGGCATATGTCCTTCAAGACTGTGTCCACGTACCCTCGTAGACCGAAAGGGAAGCATTTGTTAACGCGGTTGATGTAGTCGAACTTCTTCTCGTTCCGACCGATCAAGTACCGAACGTACGACACCTCCGAGTTCTACACACATTCAAATTGACGACGTCTCTCGAACTCTTGATCCAGCAAAGTGTCGCGGGAGAGTTCCGTCAGCACGACGGTGTGGTGACGGCGATGGTGAAGTGATCCGCGCAGGGCTTCGCCTAAGCACTACGTGAATATGACCGGAGGCGTAAACTGTGGAGGGGGGCGCCGCACACGGCTAACAATGTTTGATGTTTGTTATAGCAGTGCCCCCCCCTCAAATATATAGGTTGGAGAGGAGGAGAGGCATCCAAGGGGGTGCTCCATGTAGGAGGAATCCTACTTGGGCACCTCCCAATTCGGCCTCCCCCTTTCCTATTCCTATTCGTGAAGGAAATATGCCCTAGAGGCAATATAAAGTTATTATTTATTTCCTTATATCATGATAAATGTTTATTATTCATGCTAGAATTGTATTAACCGGAAACATGGTACATGTGTGAATACATAGACAAACAGAGTGTCACTAGTATGCCTCTACTTGACTAGCTCGTTGATCAAAGATGGTTATGTTTCCTAGCCATAGACATGAGTTGTCATTTGATTAACGGGATCACATCATTAGGAGAATGATTTGATTGACTTGACCCATTCCGTTAGCTTAGCACTTGACCCATTCCGGTGGGAGTAGGACTCCTCCAGGGCGTGCCATAGGGGCCGGCCCTCTCCCCCCTCCACTCCTTTATATACGTGGCCAGGGGGCACCCCATAGACACAACAATTGATCATTGATCTCTTAGCCGTGTGCGGTGCCCCCTCCACCATATTCCACCTCGGTTATATTGTAGCAGTGCTTAGGCGAAGCCCTGCGTCGGTAGCATCATCAACACCGTCATCACGCCGTTGTGCTGACGGAACTCTCCCGCAAAGCTCTGCTGGATCGGAGTTCGTGGGACGTCATCGAGGTGAACGTGTGCTGAACTCGGAGGTGCCATGCGTTCGGTACTTGGATCGGTCGGATCGTGAAGACGTACGACTACATCAACCGCGTTGTGCTAACGCTTCTGCTTTCGGTCTACGAGGGTACGTGGATACACTCTCCCCGCTCGTTGCTCTGCATCACCATGATCTTGCGTGTGCGTAGGAAAATTTTGAAATTACTATGTTCCTCAACAGTGGTATCAGAGCCTAGTTTTATGCGTAGATGTTATATGCACGAGTAGAACACAACTGAGTTGTGGGCGATACAAGTCATACTGCTTACCAGCATGTCACACTTTGGTTCGGCGGTATTGTTGGATGAAGTGGCCCGGACCGACATTACGCGTACGCTTACGCGAGACTGGTTCTACCGACGTGCTTTGCACACAGGTGGCTGGCGGGTGTCAGTTTCTCCAACTTTAGTTGAACGGAGTGTGGCTACGCCCGGTCCTTCAGAAGGTTAAAACAACACTAACTTGACGAACTATCGTTGTGGTTTTGATGTGTAGGTAAGAACGGTTTTTGCTCAGCCCGTAGCAGCCACGTAAAACTTGCAACAACAAAGTAGAGGACGTCTAACTTGTTTTTGCAGGGTATATTGTGATGTGATATGGTCAAGGCATGATGCTATATTTATTGTATGAGATGATCATGTTTTGTTGAAGTTATCGGCAACTGGCAGAAGCCTTATGGTTGTCTCTTTATTGCATAAGATGCAAGCGCCAAATAATTGCTTTACTTTATTTCTATGCGATAGCAATAGTTGCCAGAGCAATAGTTGGTGAGACGACCATGTGACGACACATTGATATAGATCAAGATGATGGAGATCATGGTGTCATGCCGATGACGATGGAGATCATGACGATGCTTTGGAGATGGAGATCAAAGACACAAGATGATGATGGCCATATCATGTCACATATTTTGATTACATGTGATGTTTATCTTTTATGCATCTTATTTTGCTTAGATCGACAAGAAGATGGTCTCGCACTAAATTTCAAGGTATAAGTGTTCTCCCTGAGTATGCACTGTTGCGAAAGTTCTTCGTGCTGAGACACCACGTGATGATCGGGTGTGATAAGCTCTACGTTCAAATACAACGGGTGCAAAACAGTTGCACACGCGGAATACTCAGGTTAAACTTGACGAGCCTAGCATATGCAGATATGGCCTCGGAACACTGAGACCGAAAGGTCGAGCGTGAATCATATAGTAGATATGATCAACATAGTGATGTTCACCATTGAAACTACTCCATCTCACGTGATGATCGGACATGGTTTAGTTGATATGGATCACATGATCACTTAGAGTATTAGAGGGATGTCTATCTAAGTGGGAGTTCTTTAATAATTTGATTAACTGAACTTTAATTTATTATGAACTTAGTCCTGATAGTATTTTGCAAATAATGTTGTAGATCAATAGCTCGCATTGTTGATTCCCTATGTTTTATATGTGTTCCTAGAGAAAACTAAGTTGAAAGATGATAGTAGCAATGATGCGGACTGGGTCCGTGATCTGAGGTTTATCCTCATTGTTGCACAGAAGAATTATGTCCTTGATGCACCGCTAGGTGACAGACCTATCACTACAAAAAAAGACACATCCGTGACATTTTGGGCCGAACGAAAAAAATTTCTGTCATACTTATGACACTTCTATGACGATAATTGTGACAAAACCCGGTATCATCATAGATGTGGTGGGCTCCTACTTCTATGACAAAAAGTCATGACAGAAAATGGGCACTTCATCCTGGGCGGGCCGGAGACGCAGTTGCATGACATTCTTTGGGCCGTCCATGACGGAATAAACCGTGGTAGAAGCGAGGGCGAGGAAAATTTCGGGGAGTTCCCGGTTACGGTGGGAGGTCGGGGGCCGAGTGATGCGCGTTTCTCTCGTACACGTACGCGCGTGTGTTTGAGGCGTTGGCTCTAACTGAACCCGAGCGAGGCGTTGGGCTCTAACTGAACCCGAGCGATTGCACTGCAGGCTACGCATTACTGAACCCGAGTGATCGATCGATGGCTGTGAACTGAACCCGATCGAGCGATTCCTTTGCGGCTGCTGCTAACTGAAGCCGATCGATGCTGCCTCTGGATGAACAGTGAGCGTTGCTGGGGGGTTTGGATGAACAGTTCCCGGTGGGGGTGGATGAACAGGACCCCGTGGTGTTGCCTCTGGATGAACAGGACCCCGATCGATCGAGCCGGTTGGGGCTGGATGAACAGGACCCCATGGAGGGCAGGATGAACAGGACCACCCCGTGGAGGCAGGATGAACAGGACCACCCCGTGGAGGGCTGGATGAACAGTAGCCCGTGGAGGGGTGGTTGAACTGGAGCCCGTAGAGAGGGCTGGTTGAACAGTAGCCGATGGAGTAGCGCATGGTGGAGGCGGGATGAACAGGAGCCCGTGGATGAACAGTCGCAGGTGGAGGCTGGAGGAGGTCGACGATGGATGAACAGTAGCCCGTGGAGGCGGGAGGGGGTCGACGGTGGAGATGAACAGTGTCCCGTGGAGTCCCGTTTTGCGGTACGCCACACCCCTCCCGATGAACAGGACCCCCGTTTCGACCGTAGCGCTCCAACACAAGTCTGTTTCCTCCGTTTTGCGGTACGCCACACCCCTCCTGATCAACAGGACCCCCGTTTCGACCGTAGGAGGTCCGTTTCCTCCGTTTTGTGGTACGCCAAACCCCTCCCGATGAACAGGATTCCGTTTCAAACGTGGCCGGTCGAACACAAGGCCGTTTCCTCCGTTCTGCGGTACGCCAGGCCTCATTCCCATCGGCTGTTCTGTCCAAGCCCTCCCGATGAACACGACGACGCATTCCGTTCCGACCCAGCCGGTTGGCTCCCCATGAACACGACGACGACGCTGTTTCTCCATTCCGACCCAGCCATGTACACGAGCCCTGGCCGTACGTATGCGCGAGTAGGCGTTCGAGACCCTGCCTGTATGTACTACGTGGCCGTATTTTCTTTCTTGCACACTGGCCGATGTACGTACGTGTACATGCTATGTGCGCGCCTCTACTACGACACGTGCGCGCCTCTACATCGACCAGTATGTACGTACACGTTCGCGGCCAGAATGACAATGCTACGTATGCTTCAACCAGGTGGGTCCCGACTGTCAGGCACTTCCTTGCCTGTGAAGATGTAGCTGGTGGGTCCCAGCAGTCAGGGGGGCGAATCGTTTTTTTGCCCGGACGCACTTCCTTGCGTGCGAAGATGTAGCTGGTGGGTCCCAGCAATCAGGGGGAAACATTTTTTTCGCAAAATACAGTGGCCCGTCCGGTGGGTCCCATCTGTCAGGTGGAGGAATCATTATTTTCCGCGTAATAAGGAGGCACTTCCTTGCTGCGGCCGTGGACCCAGCTATCAGCCTCTCCACGTACAGTCCACGTCCGATGGAAGTCGTTCCTTGACCACGTTGACCACGCCGCGCCGAGAGCACCAGGGCGGTGGACGACGGCGAGGCCTAGGAAGGGGACGACGGGGAGCTGGGGAAGACGCGGCAGTGGAAGCCCGCGCGGAGAGGAGTACGAGGGTTCACTGGTTCGGCTGCGGTGTGAGGCTGCCGTCGCCGCAGGGCCTGGCCAGCGGTGGGAATAGTAGGGGGCGGGGAGGCCTCCGCGGCAGCACAGCCGGCCATGGGAGGCAGGAGCATGCGGCATGACCGGCGCTGCTTTGGGCGGCTGGAGCAAGAAGACCAGAGGTTGAAGAAGCACTACGGCCGTTGGATGGACATCGTACGGTCACTGGAGCTAGAATCGTTCATATTGACTAAAGTTGACAAAGGCCCCCATCCCAGACAACTTAGTAGGCCCACAAGTCAGCCTCCCACCATGGTGGGTCCCAGCTAGCAGGGGGAGTATTCATTTTTTTGTGCGTAATAAGGAGGCACTTCCTTGCGTGCGAAGATATAGCTGGTGGGTCCGAGCTGTCAGCGGCGGTAACATTTTTTCGCGAAATACAGAGGCCCTTTCGGTTGGTCCCTGATGTCAGGTGGAGGAATCATTATTTTGCATGTAATAAGGAGGCATTTCCTTGCGTGCGGTCGTGGACCCAGCTGTCGGCCTCTCCACGTACAGTCCACTTCAGATGCATGTCGGTCGTTGACCATGTTGACCAGGCCGTGCCAAGAGCACCAGGGCGGTGGACGACGGCGAGGCCTAGGAAGGGAATGACATGGAGGCAGGGAAGACTCGGCAGTTGTTTCCCACACGGAGGGGAGTACGACTGTACGAGGGTTTACTGGTTCGTCTGCCATCGCCGGAGAATAACAGCAGGTGTGGGTGAGTAGAGGGATGGCTAGGCCAGCGATGGGAGTACGGTGGGGCGGTGAGGCCTGCGGCAGCACAGCCGGCCGCGGGGAGGAGGGAGCAGGTAGTCCCACCGGCGCTTGTTTGAGCGGCTGGAGCAGGAAGAGCAGAGATTGAAGAAGCACGACGGCAGTTGGACGGACATCCAACAGTCAGTGCTTGTGCGTCAACCTTTCTTTAGGAAAGCCTCAAATCTGTGGAAAACAACATACAGCCCATCTGCCATTATTTCTAATAATTTACAGCCCATTTGCTAATTCTTAAGGTTTTTTTGGAGCCCATATTCTTTTTGTTAGCATTACAGCCCATATTGTGGCCACGGTTAAAAAAATATACGAAATTTTGCATATTTCGGTGCGGTCCGAACTGTTTTTAATCCCGAAATTTCGACTCACATTCGAACTGATTTTAAAAATAAATGTATATCAATATAAAATCCAACAAATTCTCCACGCATAAAAATTAATGTTATTTAAAATATTTAAATGAAAAAAAGATATTTGAAACTAATTGCCAGTTTGATGTGTTTTAAAAATGTACAGCCCATTTCTCATTACTGATGGGCCATTTTCTTGACCAGCCGAACGAAAGCTCTCCTCGTCTTGAAAGATTTGCAGCCCAACAGGCCTGACAAAGCGACTTACTTGGCAAATAAAAAAAAACTGGGATGTGGCCGTGGACCCAGCTGTCAGCCTCTCCACGTACAGTACTCTTCCGATGGAAGTCGTTCCTTGACCACGTTGACCACGCCGCACGGAGAGCACCACGGCGGTGGACGACGGCGAGGCCTAGGAAGGGGACGACGCGGAGCCGGGGAAGACGCGGCAGTGGAAGCCCGGGCGGAGAGGAGTACGAGGGTTCACTGGTTCCGCAGCGGTGTGAGGCTGCCATCGCTGCAGGGCCTGGCGAGCGGTGGGAATAGTAGGGGCGGTGAGGCCTCTGCGGCAGCACAGCCGGCCACGGGAGGCAGGAGCATGCGGCACGACCGGCGCTGCTTTGGGCGGCTGGAGCAAGAAGACCAGAGGTTGAAGAAGCACTACGGCCGTTGGATGGACATCGTACGGTCACTGGAGCTAGAATCGTTCATATTGACTAAGTTGACAAAGCCCTTCGTCCCCGTCAACTTAGTAGGCCCACAAGTCCGCCTCCCACCAAGGTGGGTCCCAGCTAACCGGGGGAGTATTCATTTTTTTGTGCATAATAAGGAGCACTTCCGGTGGGTCCGAGCTCACAGCGGGGGGAACATTTTTTTCGCGAAATACGGTGGCCCGTCCGGTGGGTCCCAGCAGTCAGGGGGAAATGATTTTTTTCGCAAAATATTGGTGGACCGTCCGATGGGTCCCCGCTGTCAGGTGGAGGAATAATTATTTTCCGCGTTCTAAGGAGGCACTTCCTTGCGGTTGCCGTGGACTCAGCTGTCAGCCTCTCCACGTACAGTCCACGTCCGATGGAAGTCGTTCCTTGACCACGTTGACCACGCCGCGCCGAGAGCACCAGGGCGGTGGACGAAGGCGAGGCCTAGGAAGGGGACGACGCGGAGCCGGGGAAGACGCGGCAGTGGATGCACACGCGGAGAGGAGTACGAGGGTTCACTGGTTCGGCTGCGCTGTTGTCGCCGCAGAATAACATGGGGTGTGGGTGAGTGGAGGGATGGCCTAGCGAGCGGTGGGAGTAGTAGGGGGCGGTGAGGCCTCTGCGGCAGCACAGCCGGCCACGGGAGGCAGGAGCAGGCGACACGAACGGCGCTGCTTTGGGCGGCTGGAGCAAGAAGACCAGAGGTTGAAGAAGCATGACGACCGTTGGATGGACATCGTACGGTCAGTGCAGCTAGAATCGTTTATATTGACTAAGTTGAGAAAGCCCTTGGTACGTCAACTTAGTAGGCCCACAGGTCAGCTTCCGAAAGGTGCGCCCCAGATGTCAGGGGGAGGAATCATTTTTTGGGCGGGTGAAGCTAGAATATCCGAGATTGAAGAAGAAGCACGGCATCCGTTGGATGGACATCCAACGGCCACTGCTGCTAGAACCGTGTGTTGACTATAAGTTGACAAAGCCTTGCATACGCGTCAACTCTGTTTTTTAAGGGGACGCGTCAACTTAAGGCTGTGTTTGGTTGAGCTGCAGATTCTGTAAAAGCTGCTGTGAGCCGTGAGCTGTGAAAAAGCTGCTGTGAACTTTCTGCTGTGGAAAAGCTGGAAGCCATTTGGTTGAAACAACTGTGAAACTGTAGATTTGACTGTGAATGTTCTATGATGCCCCTTAGGCCATAGTGAAATATGTTAATTTCCTAGTTGACCGTAGAGCAGTGATACATATATGGTAGGCAATTGAACGTCCATTTTGCAAAGGAAAATTATGACAATTAAGATGACTCATAGGTAACACATATGCAATTTAACGATTATGGTTTGATGTTTCATATATCCAAACAGATAGATACACCATAATATTATTATGGAAGACGTGGAGCATAGAGAAAACACAAATGGTTCACATGATGATGACCTTCATCGACATAACTAACTTATCTTGCCATGGCAAGACAAGCATCAGCTATCCTACTATGAATATTGTTCATGCTATCTTCGTTCTCCTCTTCTTTAACGGGATCCGCTTGTGTTGGTGCCACCTCCTTTCGTAGCACTGGAGGTACATACTCATCATCGGCATCACATTTATCAAAAACTTTGTCACTCAACTTGCTATCACGAATGAAATTATGCAATGCCATGCAAGCAATGATGATATGCTTCTGTGTACGAGGTGAGAAACTTGGGACCCCTTTCAAGATGCGCCATTTCTGCTTGAGTACCCCGAAAGCACGCTCAACAACATTTCGAAGGGATGAATGTGAAAAGTTAAACAACTCGTACTTCCCTTCAGGTGGACGATGACAGCGAAGACGAAATTCCAGCAGATGGTATGTACTCCCCTTAAAAGGAGCAAGGTATCCCGTTCGGTTTGGATACCCAGAGTCGACAAGATAGTATTTCCCTGAAAAAGAACACAAAGTTAGCGTCACGCATAAGAATATAATTAATGATGACATCAGTTACTACATTATACCTTTGGGTGGTATAGGAAATGAAGGGAAGTGTGCTAATGCATGATTCAAGACCCTTGTATCATGTGCACAGCCCGGCCAACCCGCAACCACAAACGTAAACCTCATGTCAAAGTCACATACTGCAAGCACATTCTGAGATGTGAAACCATGTCGACATCTATGGTTAACCGCATCATCTGCAGGCACTGAAACTGGCAGATGTGATCCATCTATGGCACCAATAGCGCCTTTGAAATGAGGCCAAAAACGCTCTTCCTTAATCTTTTCATGCTCATGCCTAAAAGTAGGATCTCTAGGTTTGATGTTATCTTTCGCTAACTTGCGCAAACATAACAAAACTTCCTTAAACTTTGTATGAATTGTCCAAAGTGATCGTACAAAATGGTTCTCAGCTTGAGCAAATGATTGAGGGCCTCCAACAATCCATAAGAACATGGCCAGTGACTCAATTGATGAAACATTAGTGGTTGACGTCAAACCATATGCAGAGACAAGCAAATCATGAAGTGCCATGAAAACATCATTGCCCATTCGAAACATTTTATAAAAGTATCTAGGTCGACTGTAACACTCCATGACCCATTGAAGTCCTCTTTGCTGAGGCACTCTGTATGTTTTGTTCAAGTATCGCTCAACATAGAGGTTACCTAGGTTTCCCATGATAGCAGCCTGATTCGCAAGTTCAGCTAGAAGTTTCATTCCCTCCTGTCCCTTTATGGCCACTTCTTCCATTCTTGCATCCATCTACATAACAATATAAAAATGTTAAATTATTCATGGGCATCACATAAATATGACTTGTAAAACAACACAAGCAAATATTTCTCACAACATAAATATAGTAAACAACACGAGCACATATTTCTCACAACATAAATAAGGTAAAACAACACGAGCACATATTTCTCACAACATAAATATGGTAAACAACAGGAGTAAATATTTCTCACAACATAAATATGGTAAACCAACATAAGCAAATATGGTCCACGACAAAAGCAATTACATCCACAACGAAAGCAAATATGGTCCACAAATAACCAAATTTGGTCCACAATGAAAGCAAATATAGGTCTATAACATAAACAAATATGATTCACTACACGTGCTTCAACATCTCCTTCTCATGCTCCCTCTCCAAAAAATCAAACCTCCCTTCTTTTGTTTCAAGAACATTGAAGATTTCCCTAAACTCGGGCTTCACTATAAGAGTGAGGGTTGTGTGCATGAGAGCAGTTTTTTCCTTCACACCACATTCTTTGACCATCTTCATTACTTCTGAAATGGTGGGAACATGGTTTGTGAGAGGAGCGGATGATGCTTCAACACTTGAAGTTATCTTCTCCACTCCACGTTCTATTTTCTCGCATGTCTTCTTGTACAATCGTAAGAATGGACTCTTCTCTTCTTTCTCCTCATTTGCGTTAGAAGGTTGCTTGTGCTTCTTGCTTGGTTTTGGTTTCTTCGAAGATGCCAACTTCATTTCAGCACTACCATCGGGCTTTTCGAAAGGAACCGCAATATCATCACTTGATTCATCAGAAGATATATCTCTAGCACAAGAAGCACTAGCCCCAGTAACATGTACTTTGTCAAATATGATGTGCAAATCTTCAAGGTGCTTTGGTCCCTGTTTTTTGAACTTCATATGATTGCATTTCTTTCCTGTACTCTCTTGGCATCTCTGAAATGGATTTTAATGTACAAGTGAGATAATGCAACCATATAGAACCATGCCAAATGAAAAACAAAATGGCTAGTGCTACCTTGATATGTTCATCCCACCATTCTTTAGAGCAATCAACGGTTCTCTTCGCATCATCCCATCCAAGCCCAGTTGCTTCATTTTTCAACTCCATGAATCAAGTGTACTCATTTTTTATGGCATCCCACTTGTTTTTGAATTTATCCTTGGGATACTTCTTTCCCGTTCTAGCTTCCCATTTCTCCAAAACGTTTTCCCAACCCCTCTTGTTTAAATAACCTAATGGCCTATTCCCCTTTTCAACCTCTTCTCTCAATATTTCAATGAGTTTCTTGAGATGGGCATCATCCCACACCGCCTTCTCAGTCCTACTTCAATAAAGCAATATGAGAAAAGCACGTATCAAGAATAATGCATTACATAATAGCAGCAAGTACTCAAATAGT
Source organism: Aegilops tauschii subsp. strangulata (assembly GCF_002575655.3). Classification (NCBI taxonomy): domain Eukaryota; kingdom Viridiplantae; phylum Streptophyta; class Magnoliopsida; order Poales; family Poaceae; genus Aegilops; species Aegilops tauschii. Next base: position 431,365,869 of record NC_053040.3, read on the forward strand.
ATGTACAAGTAGCAAACATAATATCTATGTACAAGAAATTTTTGTGAATGTTGTTTGCTGTCTTTTTAGATGGCATGTCATGCAAGCTTATACATCACAAAAAAAAGGTATATCATGTTCAGCTTCTGTACATATCATGTATACAAGCAATTAAACATTACATAAATAAAATTGTGCAAACAATTCAAAGGAAACCTAAACAGGGAGGGTGAGGAGGAAGGAGAGGGGGAGGGAGCAGGGAATTGCTGTAGATTTGACTGTGAATTGTCTGGAATGATCCTATTTACATCCAATATACATCATCAATAGACAACAATATGACAAAGCAAAATAAATCCATCCTATTTCTACTTGTACAGGAGGTGGGAGGGGGGATAGGGGAGTGGGAGGAAGGGGAGCAGCTACCTTTCAGAGTGGAGGTAGGATCTCGCGTCGGGGCTGCGGGAGGCGTCGCCAGCGGCAGGGCGCGCGGAGGTGGAGGACGGCGCCGCTTGCTGGTCCGGTGGTCCTCGCGGGCTCTTGAGGCGGAGAGGTCCGGCAAGCAGTAGAGGAGGGAGGAGGTCGCGACGGGGAGGCAGCGCCAGTGGCTGGGCAGGCGGCGGTGGAGGGCCGGCGGCGGCTAGGAACCCTAGCTGCCGCTCGGGTCGATGTGGACTGGGGAGAACGATGTGTTTTTTTACGAGGGGGGTGGCCTTCTGTGGTGTTGGATGACTCGCTCGGGAGGAATAGGCCCAATCGCTTTCCACTTACGAATGGCAAAGGTGGGTAAATACGTGGAAACTCTCAGGGGACAGCTAAAAGTGCATTGCTGAAGTTGGGGGTTCACCTGCTTCGGAAAATACACTGTGGGGAAGCCGTAACTTTTACAGATTCTGCTTCTCTGTTTTCCCCTTTGGTTAGCTTATAGCTTCCAAAAGCCAGAAGTTGGCTGTAGAAGTCCAACCAAACGGCCAGAAGTGTGTGGCAGAGAACTTATAGCCCATTTGAGATTTGTAAGAATGTGTAGCCCATTTTTGAATTCTAATGGAATTTACTACAGCCCATTTACAGTTTGTTAAAAGTACAGCCCATTTCAACCAACCGTTCAAAACATAATTCAATAAAATTTCCCACATTTTGATGGGATCCGAAATATTTTTATCCCGAAATTTCTAGTCAGATTAAATACAATTTCAATTTAAATTTATATTACGTAAAAATCCAACGAAACATTGCGCTCGCAACAATTAATGAAATTAAAATTTTCAATATCCAAAAATAATATGTTATAAAGTAATCACGTGTTTGGTGCATTTTTTATAGTTACTGTCCAGTTTTCATAATTACATCCCATTTATTATTTCTTAAAGCCCATTTTCTTGTTAAGCCTAATGCATCCCTCCTAGGAAAGATTTGCAGCCCAGCGGGGCGGAGAATAACAACTTGACCTTGCCTGGGTATTCCTAAAAAAAGTATAGCTGGGCTAGCCATTTTCAGCTTGAAAAGAATTAATATCTCGGCTGGATATCTGGCCTGGGCTAGATGGGCCACAGCCCGCCCAGTTAATACCTGCAGCGATGTTTTCGTTGTTGTTCAGAGGAGAAAAATTAATATCTGGGCTAAACATCGAAAAACTCTGCAGTGCTCATACCTCAAAAACACAAATACTGCTCGAGCTTCTTGGTCCTAGCTGTCGGCCGCTTCTTGTGCAATTCTCTCATTTATTGACTACTACATAGGTTGACAATGGTGTGGGACCGTGATGTCAGGAAACCAGGAGGAAGCAAAATAAATTATTGTTATATATATATATATATATATATATATATATAAAATAAGGAGGAACTTGCATACGTGAGGCTATGGACCTGGTGGGTCCCCATTGTCATCGTCTCCAAGTAAAGTCATCTCCTCGCCCGCGTGCGCTTTCCGCGCGAAACAGTCAGCGCCGCCCGCCCCGCTTCCCGGTGCAGGCGATTGCTCCGCCTTCAAACGACACAAGTGCCGTCCGTCCGTCCATCTGCCGCCCACATTAATGATACGCGGTTGCCGAGGCGGCTACTCCGGCGCCACACGTCCATCCCTCCGCCCACCCACCATTGCTATATAAACTGTTGCGCCGGCCATAGCCGCAGTCATCCGCATCCGTTCCCTTTCTCCTGTCCACACCACTACTGCCCACCATTGCTTCCTCGCGCTCCAGCGCTCTTCGGGATGGGCGGACGACGGACCACAAGGAGATGGCAGCCATTGGTGCCGACCGGCTGGCCGGTAGGCAGCCAGAAGACGACAACGTCCCAATGAAGAACATGGTAGTCGACGATCCGGCGCCAACCCCCTCCTCTGCGCCATCCTCGCCGGTGCATTGCACCATGACCATCAGCGAGGCCCGTGCCCAATATATGGACAGGGTGAGGCAGATGCGTGAGGAGCAGTTCCGGGAGGCGCAGGCCGACGCCGCCTACAACCACCATCTCCTCCAGGAGCACCTGCAGGCGGAGGAGCAGATCGCCGCGGATCGGGCGGAGCAGGAGGCGCTGCTCGACTCGTACCGCTCCGCCCGCAAGGGCCGCCTCGAGCGCTGGCGGTACCGCATGCGGGTGATGGAGGCTGCGACCGCGTACAAAGAGGCTAGCAAAGAGGGCGATGAAGCGGGCGAGGCGCTGTTTGGCGAGACCGAGGATGAGGCAGGGGACAATGCCAGCTCCGACGAGTCCCCGCTCCGCTGGCGTCGACGAGGCCCTGCTCTGCCGAGGCCCCGCGGCGCCAACAATGAGGCAGAGGACACCGCCGGCTCCGCCGAGGCCCCGCCCCACCAACAACGAGGCAGAGGACATCGCCGGCTCAGCCGAGGCCCCACCCTGCCGGCAACGTGGGGGAGGATTTCCACCGCTCCGCTGAGGCACCGCCCACCGGCAACGAGACAGAGGACATCGTCGGCTCCGCCGAGGCCCCGCCCCGCTGCCAACGAGGCCACGCCACACAGAAAATGAGGAAGAGTAGAACACGGTAGGTCGCCGCCGCTCGGGTCCAAGTAAGGCCACCGCTGCTACCCTCCGGTTGAAGCCAAGCTAGGCGGGTTGACCATTGACGGCCGGTTAGCTCTTGGCGGCGACGTGGAGTCGGAGATCTGCGCTGGAGAAGAACACTGCTTCTACTTAACTGCTGGTGCAGTTGGCTGACTAACACGTGGGCCCAACAGGCCACATGTCAGTTATGCAACTGCACCTGCAGTTAAGTCACTGAAGCTTCTGTTCGGCTCAGCGGGACACAGGTGGGCAGCTTCGGTTAATTAATTATACCTCAAGCGCACCCCATTTTAGTTGAAGAATGTATGAAATGTAATGAAATCCGGCATGATTATATGAAATCCGACCGTGTATGAATGAATTTATTTCGATTAGTTCGAATTCCTGTATCACTGGCATTGGATGAACATGCAAAACAATACGTACTAGCATTATTCCCAAGGTGATCACCTCGTTTGCAGCAGTTTCACATCTACTCCCTCTGGTCCTTTCTAGTCTGCATACAAGTTTTGTCTGCAGTCAAAGTATCTCTACTTTGACCAATCTTATACAAAAAAGTATGTACTTTCACAATGTGCGAAGTAAAAAGGAACAAAAGGAGTACAAAGAGTTTGAGCAGCTTTTTAGCGTTTCTATACATTGCAATCAAACGCACAGGCCTGGCAATTCATAGAGAACATTCAAAACAATTGATGATTATGCATCACAGCGACTCACATGTCAGAGGCAATATTTACTTCACAACTAAAGAATAAAGAAAAAATTGATCGACGCTGCTGACAGCAAAGGGCGTCCCATTCGAAAATATCAAACGCATGTCTTGCTAAAATCAATGAGCAAAATTTTACAAGGTTGTCCCATTCCAAAATATCAAATGCCTACGATTGTGGAATGGGCAGGGTTTGCCATCAGTTCGGACATTGACATGGCACCTCGTGCTAAATAAACCAGCTGTTCTTTTTGTGCAGTTCCACCAAAATCAACCAAATTCGCGCGTAGCTTGTATGATTTCGCCCTCATATGTTGCAACACCGTGAACTTATCAGCACCTCCTTTCTTGTGGTGGAAATGAATGATTCGATGTATTCATAAACATTTTGTGCAGTTCCCATTGAAATCAAGCCGAGCACCCCTGTTTGCACAAATACAAAAAAGTGATTAGTATAAAGCAAACTGTACTATGAATTGACAGTTTCAACAGGCACATACATGGTCCATGTAGAGCACACTTTTAGAAAAATGGAACTCACTAGAAAGAATCCTAGAACAACATTGTACTCACGCATCACAGCAAAAAAATGGAGATTTGTCAGTCCTTCTGAGCTGAAGTTAGTTTGGTCTTGTGGGGAGTAATGTAACCATCCTTCAACTGCTCCTTCTGATGAGAAGATAGACATGGCTTCTTCATCCTGGCATAATCGGAACTAGTCACTTCACCTACTCCATATTCTTCTTCAGAGGAAGATGATCCTATTGTGCAAAGACAAGAGGACTACTAAATGCTAGCATCCCTGTTTGCTCGAACAAAAGGAAAGGAAATATTTAAAACAACACAGATGAAGTACTTCTCAAGGGCAATACCACTTTTTCATGACAGTATCTAAACAGTAGCACAACGCCAATAGAGATGACAAAGCTCAATCATATGGATGAAATCAGTGGGCGAGTACCAACCTTTGTCAGGAGGCTTATTGTGTAGAGCATACAAATGAAGCACTTCTCCGGAACCATCTGTTGCTATCTACGGTGGTGGCCATGCTTACTATATACTCCTCGATTAGTTTAATGTTTCCAACATCTTCTTGTGCAGTTCCACTAAAATATATGGTATCTTCAAAGAAGATCCCTGTTTGCACAAGTAGAGATAATTACATATTACATTAAGAGTGGCATCAAATCAGTGGCAAAACAATTGCTCGTTCCAGCCATAGCAATAAATTAAGATGCAAAACTATATCATTACTTGTGTCATCACAATTCCAGTGCTTCATTACAGCACCGGGAGTTGATTTTTGTTTTTCTTCCGCTTGTTCTTCCCCTTCATCACTTGGTTCAATAACAGACAAGCTTCGCCTTCAATGTAAGATTTGGCATGTCAATTAGGGAGCACAAGTATAGTACTAAACTTAATTTTCTGATGAAAGTGGCAAAATAAAGGCCAACGGTTGTGAAATATCCTTATCTTACCTCAATGGGATATTACGGTGCACATACAGATTGGAAGTCTTGTCTCCATTTCTGCAGTTCACTAAAATCAAGCAACATTATCGTACAAGTAGCACAACATATGAAAGCACACTGCAGAATCATGTGAAAGAAGGCTAGTACTGACCTCTCATGATGCGGAATTCAAACAACTCACAAGAAGAAGATCTGAACCAAATTTGCATTAACGGATAGGAAGTAAGATCTCCTCTTGTGCAGTTCCACTAAGATCAAGCAATCAAGCAACATTGTCGGTGTGACATTTTGGTTGAACTGCACAAAACACTCTTAAAACAAAAGTGTTTTGTGCAATGCAACAAAAGGTCACAATGGCAACGAGGTGAAGTAGATAAGCCTGTTTACACAGAGGTGCAAAGGAAACAATTAGTGGTCAATAACGGTGGATGACACAGAAGCCAACAAAAAGAAGCATCTACCTTATCTAAATGGGAAAGAAAGCAAGACAATAGCATTTCTCAAACGGTGGCATTGATTAATATTAACATAGAGATTATATTAACAATAAAATTCGTTAAACATGTAATTTGCTTTTAACTGTGGCATTGCATCAATTTTCCAGCGGCATTATTAGAGGGTGTTTGTTTACAGGGACATTTTGGTGTAGGGACTAAAAAAACTCCGTGTCAGTCCCATCTAAACCAAACAAGAGGGACTTTTAGGGACTAAAAGTGGGCATTTGGGACTAAAGAAAGAAGACCCCGAGGGAGTCTTTTTGGGACTTTTTCCAACAGTTGCCCCTGCCACGCATCGCACCTTGTCTCTATTAGTTCATTACTAGGGGTAACATGGTATTTTAGCATGTCATTTAATAACCTCTAGTCCATGTTTAGTCCCTGGAACCAAGCAGGTAGGGACTAGGGAGTTTTTAACCAAACAGGGCCTTAGATTAACAACAGCTAATGAGTTGCACGGGACAGTGGACGCACCAGCACCATGTGCATCTACCGATGTACTGTGGTCATGCATAGTCTGTTGCAACAAAGAACAAACAACCAAGGAGCATATTTGTGTTGGTCCCAGTTTTGTTATCTTTAGACACCTTTCCCTATGTGAGCGCAGCAAATCTAGTCCTGCTCAAACTCTACAGCCTTGTCCCTTCCTTTCCTTTTTGAACTAGTACTTTCGCCCCTTCCTTTCCTCTTTGAACCACGTCCTAGATTTATGCGATACAACTTTCCCCACTACTTTCCCCCATTCCTTTCCTCTTTGAACCACATCCTAGATTCATGCTATACAACTTTCCCCCTTCATTTCCTCTTTGAACCACGTCCTAGATTGATGCTATATACAACTTTTCCCACTACTTTCCCCCACTCCTTTCCTCTTTGAACCACGTCCTAGATTCATGGTATACATGCAGCTAGAGCAATGCATGTGGAGTAAGTAAATTATACCTTAAGGTTCTCGGGGCGTGGTTCGGTGGGCGACGGGACAACAGCGAAGAAGAAGGGGTCGGAGGCCCTCCCGCGCTGCCGCTGGGTGGAAAGTGAACAGCTGCGTCGGTAGTCCCTCGCTGACGGCGACAGCGTTAAGCCTCCTTCCCTTCCCGGCGGACGGATCCTGCTGGCTCTTTGAGCAGCAGTGAGGGGTGAGAGAGGCCAACGAAGTGTTGTTTAGATCTGGAGAGGGCGAGAGAGTGTGAAGAGAGCAACTACAAGCGCTGAGGCTCCAGCGGGAGAGGGCGAGAGTGTGTGAAGAGAGAAACTACAAGCGCTGAGGCTCCAGGGTGTATATATATACTGGAGATAGAGTGTGAAGCCTGCAAACCCTAGAAAACATTTTGACCAGTCAAAGAATCCACCCAAGACCTCAAGTTTGATGAGCGAACAGGCTAACCAGCTACACAACCCTCCCGTTATGTTCAACGAGAGGGAAATAACCTTTTATACATTCCTGCATTCGTGTGACAAGCATGCCGTGTTTTGTGTGTGTGTGTGTGGGAGTCATTGGGATTTCAATCATAATCGTGTCATGTGGCTTTGGTGGTAAGACTATCCACAGTGGTGCAGAAATAATGCAGCCTTAGTCACCTTACCTCTCTCCACGTAGTACGTTGGGTCCCACCAGTCAGAGGGTGAAACAAACAAATTAATAAGAAAACTTAAAAGCGCTAGCGGTGTATCTTACCTCACACATCTCGCTACTGCTCGGGAACACTGTCCAATTGATCCCTCTGTTCGCTCACGTACTATTTTAAGTGAATCCTTATTATAACATGCACACAAATTTTGGGCACTTGTATTCGACTTAAGTCAGTGTGCCACCGTATCTCGTATACTTACTACTCCCTCCGTCTAGGTGTAATAAGTCTCGGTAGAAGGTGCAACGGGACCAAGGTGCGTGTGTGTGTGTGCGTGTGTGTGTGTTTAACAGCATGTATGTGTTAGAGAGAGCGACAGATCGACCTACTCCTACAGAGAGATGTTGTGTAGTGTAGTACTCTGATTTTAGCCGCGAGAGTCGATGCATCCTCTCGTTTCCGGACGTGTCCGGTAGGGACATGTGGACAGCTGCCACGCCCGCTCCTGACCAGCCTGGCCCACCCAAAGCCCCTCCATCACCCGTGCGCGGTTTCTGCCCGAAACGGTCAGCGCCGCTCCAAAGAATCGGTGTCGCATTCATGCCCGAGCAGAGCGGACGCGACCTCTCACTGGCGCAAGAGTGATGGTTGCTTCGTTCGTCCAACTTACTGCTGGGTCTATGTGATTTGACGGCTCATTGGTCTTTATTACTGAGGTGGTAGGACTGTTGGATGTCCCACGCTTTCGGCGAAAGGAGGTACTACTACTAGATTACAATTTTCTCCATTCTTACAGCGGAGGCGTGCAAGAGCAGTGAAAACACACAGGCTCAGTGATTACATGGCCCACCTCACACTATCACCGTGCGACACCTAATTCTTTACATAGTACTCCCTCCGTTCCTAAATATTACTAGATGAGTCCCCACGTGTTGCCGCGGAACAACGGTATATCTCTCTGCGCAAAATTGTCGATTTCATAGAACTAAAAAAACTCTATAACCGCATGACAAATGTGGTAGCCAAACTAAATAAACTCCCATCATCATTTAGATCATCCTACGTAAGGAAAAAAGATCAGCGAACTCCTACTACATAATGGGATTATATTTTTCTTTTTGACATGTTAATGGGACTTAAAAGCTCACTTACATGCATGCTACCGGTGCATGCTTGCATGCAGACATGTTGATGTGATTTAAAACCCACTCACATGCATGTGCCACGGTATTTCTGCATGCTTGCTTGTGGCTTAGTGCGGAGCCTCTCAACGTCTAGATCAGACGGCTATTATGGACTGATTTACTTCATCTAACGGCTACATCAATTTTGATGATGTGGCTCAAGGAGAGGATAGAGAATTCCTAGTAGTGGGGGCTAGCTATTACTAGTAGATAAGTCTTTGTAGAGATTCCACTACATACGGAACAAAATGAATGAATCTACACTTAAAATGCATCTATATACATCCGCATGTGGTTCATGGTGAAATCTCTACAAAGACTTATATTTAGGAACGGAGGAAGTACTAGTATAGTACGTACTGTAATTTATCAGCGAGATAAATTTGTACAATGCTATGAAGCTTCCAGCTTCTGTTACATGTATCTTGCGTCCAAGGTTGCTCGTTGCAACATTTCATCAAATACAAAGGAGACTAACATGCATGCTATTGCATCTCAATGATTAACAGATCATAGCAAATATGTACTCCCTCCGTTCCAAAATAAGTGTCTCAACTTTATGCAAACTTTAGTACAAAGTTGTACTACTACTAAAGTTGACACTTATTTTGGAACAGAGGCAGCTAAAGAAAAAAAAGATCCATGCAGTCCCTAGCCCTTGAACCGTGAACCCTGACCAGGCTTCAATTTGCTGGCAACATTCGAGCTTCCTAATAAATGAAGTTTGCAACCTTTTGACCATCGGATCATTTTGTGCATTTTCACCAAAATCGAGATGAGCATCCCTGTGGCAAAGAAATTGAAGAAGCGTGATTAGAATAAGATTACTGGGACTAGTTGATGAGACATAAACTCATCACAAATACAGTAAGTAGAAGCCATTAGAGGTATGTGCGGGGCAAAGAAGTAGAGAAATATCCACAGGGAGTGATGTGGGCAGCTGGAGCAGTGGTGCAAGCCGGCTGTAAAGGGAGTTGTACCTGAGGGACGTAGCTCAACCTTGAGGAGGGTGGCGGGAGGCGGCAACTGCCCACGTCGTGGCAGTGAGCAAGGGACGAAGGCAACCTCACCGGCTTTGTGAGAGAGAACGGCGGGGACCCCTGATAGGGACGTGCCGACAGTGGGTTTTCGCCGTCGGCGACGGCCACCGCATCTACACTAAGCATCCACCCCTTCCCCAAGCGGACGTGATCCGCCGGGATGTTAGAGATGTGGCCACAGTCGTTTTGTGCGAGAGAGTGTGAAGAGAGCAACCCCAGCAAGCAACCGTGTAGGCTGGCCCGTCCTGACTATGTATATAGTGGAGCAGTTTCCTTTTCTCTCCATATGAACCTATCATATTGCGTACGTGCCACTGAAGAAAAAAAACTTTATTTATAAATGACGCGGCACCTACTACTCGTTCTCCTATAACCTTGCGCTTGGCATCTCCAAAATATTAACCTTGCGATTGGCTCTTCACCTCTTCAGGAAGTCGAGCAATAATGGTAGTGCAGTATATATCGTTCTGGCTATATGAGACCGAATAAATTGCTGCACGTCCAACACGTGGGCGAGGGTCGAGGGGCGAGGGAGAGTGCTACATACAGAGCAAAATGAGTGAATCTACACTCTAAAATACGTCTATATACATCAGTGTTTGGAGTATGTATTAGTAGTTCATATTGAAATCTACTAAAGGACATATATATTCCAAACAATATGATATAATATCTATAACCAAGGTAGTAGGGAGGAGGAGTAAACGGAGGGAGTTGTAAATTTTTCTCCTTGTCCTGCGAGCCACCGCGCGCATGGGTGAGGGAGCGGGCGTAAGGCGGAGCAAGCTTCACCTCATCCTGCAAGCCACCGCACCCGTGGGCGGGGGAGACGGCGTACTAAGCAAGCTTCTCCTCGTTCTGCGAGTTGACGGGACACATCAAAAGTACTCCAGTGTATAGAGCCTTGCCTCTAAGGTAGGCCCCACATGGTTTGCCTCTTTTTTTAACATAACACATCAAGTCGCAATTTGTTTGTTCTCCCGTGGTAGACGATCCTCCCTCCACCAAGTGGACAACCAGTACACGTGCCAAATTACCACGTGGGCTGCCTTTTTCGTACAGAAATGAGCTCCACCGTATACCCGCGCGGGTGTGGTTGGGAAAGAGACGGGAGTACATGCGCCGTGCATGCACCTCTTCCCTTCGTGCATGTCCCCCACCTACGTGGGTGTGTGTGAGAGATACAAACCGCGTTCGTGAGTGTTTTTTGTTTTGGGGTGGGGGGGTGGGGTGGGGGGTTGATTTCGTGAATTATTTGTGGGAATATGTGTCGATGACATCTCAAACAAAATTTTGCATGCAATGTGTGTGAAATGGAGGCCTATCCATATCATACATAGAGGGTCGGGCAATCCACGAGAAGAGAGGGAGGGGTCATAGCTATCGATAGAGTCGAAGAGAGGATCAAGTGGGTGGGTGCGAGATCGATGAAGAGAGCCATCGAAATTGTGTGTGTGCAAGTCAAAGATATAGGGCGACTGGCCTACCGGAACGTTAGAGGGCACATGTCAAGTTTGTGTGTGGCAGGGAGACATGACTAGAGCGCTCGATGTATCGGTGTGTGGGGGGGAGGGGGTGGGGGGAGGGGTAGGCAGAGGCCTAACTATAGAGGTAGAACGACTCGTATATGTGTTGAGAAGGAGAGACCCAGCTATGTCTTGAGGGAGATCGGTCGACATCCATACATAACTGAAGGACGGGAAATATGATGGGACAGAGAGAGAGAGGAGAGAGAGAGGGAGGGAGAGGGAGGGAGAGGGGTAGAGTGTTGGATGGGTGATGGAGTTGCTTCTCGAAGATGGTGGGAGAGGCCTACTAGACAAACTGAGGGTGGAACTGCAATGTTATCAATAAGAATGGGGATGTGTTTCTGTGTGTGCCTGTGCGTGATAGATCTGTCGGGACGCATGCATGGATGATGAAGGGGAACCATGTGTTTGGTAAGCAAACCTAACTAGATCGGTAGATCAATTGTTGTCTGTCGGAGGAAGGGAGAGACACAACTAATGAGGTAGATCGATTGATGTGTGGGTAAAAACGAGTTATAAGGACCTAGCTAGCTATATGTATAGCGAGAGATCGGTCGGTGTACGTCCATTTGTTAGAGGCAAATAAGGCCCAGCGAGACGGATAGACAGAGAGAATGGAGCTAGGAGGTGGTGCGAGAGGCCCAACTACTAGCTAGATAGGGGGAGGAGTGTGCGGTTGTGAGATCGATGAAAAGAGGGGCGAGAGTTTACACGTGTGTCTAACCGTATGAGAGACACGAGGCAAGGACACATAAAGGAGGAGATTGAAGGTGTGTGTGTATGTTGTAGGCATGCATCGCTGGAGAGGTTTATCGATCGGTGTGTGCCGGAAAGGAGTTGTGGAGACTCTGGGAGAACGACCTAAAGAAAAAAAATGAATGTGCCCGGTGGATAGAATGCCGAGGGAGGGGGAGGGTGAGGAGGGCGTGTGCATGCACGAGAGAAAGTTAGTGGTAGCTACAAAGGTTAGAGGATTGTGTGGGTGTAAGAGACTAACAAAGATCATAATTTGATATGAAAGCGGATTCATATATTTGAATAGGAGATCATAGTGTTTTAAACATTGCATGCATGAATATAGCTGTGATACACGTGTTGTGCACATGTTATAGCATAATGTGATAATGCATGGCGTTTGCAACTCACAGCTAAATGCCGAACAATCTAAACCATACTATACATCAAACAATCTCACATTTTATTTGAATTTGTTATAATGTGTGGCGTTTGCAGCTTACAACTAAATATCGAACAATCTAAACAATACTATATATCGAACATTCTCACATTTTATTTGAATTTGTGGTAATGTGTGGTGTTTGCAACTCACATCTAAATACTTGTAGGCGTAGGGGGCGGGGCACCATACATAATGTGATAAACACATTATACATATGAGACATGGTTTAGATTATGAAGATCTAGCTAGAGCTAGAAATGTAATGTGATTTGAAATCAAAATAAAGTGGATTCAAAAAATCTAGTTCGAGTTCATATAGTACACATAGTTCATATGTAACTCGAGACTAATCATGTGGTGTGCTGTGAAGATAATACACAAACGATGGTTTAACTTGACAATAATGATGATTGTAGATCTTATTGCTAAGATCCAAAGTCGAGAGGGAAACAGCCCAGATCGTACGCTAAGGTCCCTAAGCAATCACTTAGTGGAAAAGGAAGTGATCGAGCGATGACAACCAGGACAGAGAAACGAATTCAAATGCTTTGACTTCACAACAATCATTACTGTAGATCTTATTCAAATAGAGAAACGAATTCAAATTTAGTTCATATTGAAGCGGTAGTATATACGTTTGGAATGCACTAAAACGTTCATTTGAGTAGTAGGTTGCATGCATTATACACGTAGCGAAATATTTTAATTGAACATAACATGAATTCAAAGTTTTGAATGACATTTGTAGTGCGCATTGATTTGGTACAGTACATGTTAGGCTTGTCCGGAAATTTCAACCCGCGCCTTGTTAGCCCGAAATATTTAAGATATATATTTGTCTCGTTGTGCTCCGACAACTCCCTCCATCTCAACCCGCGCCTTGCTATTCCAAAATTACAACGCACGCGAAAACTCCCACCTCCTGTGAAATCCCGACACGCGAAATGCCCGTGGTACCCCTGAACCGAAAGAACCGCCTCAAATCGGTGGGGGTACTTTCGTAACTTACCCCACATTTCGGACAAGCACGTCTCTAAGCCATGGTTCCCCACTGCCATCCCATCTGCCCACCCATTCGTACACCGAGGCCGCGAAAACCCGCGACGAAACCCCACACCCTGCTCTGTCCGCCACCTAGCCGGAGCCTCTTACCCGACGACGTCGTCCACAGCAACACCTCGACGTCCCTCATCCACCGTACCGGATGAGGATCCGTCGTCGATCTCATCGTCCCGCCGGTTCAGCCACCCCGTCCTCCACCTCCAAGGAGCTGCCCCGACATTCCCCTCGTCTTTGGCGCCACCTCCATTCCCACACCGCCGTCTTCACCTGCACCACCGGAAGAGCATCATCATCACCGTTTCCTCGGATGAAGCTGCGGCCAAATCGGCGCCACCAAAGAGGTTGTGCACTAATCGCCGCATTTTCTTCTTGATTCGATCTCACGGTGATGCCGGCACTCGGTCCAGAGCCGACACGGCGCGACTCCATCCACGGCGGCGTCGCCGGCCACTTCCTCCACGACGTCGCTCCCTCGGCGGCGACGTCCACATCAGTAGGAGCTGCTGCTGCTTTAGCTCTCGCTCGCGCTGCTGCTCTGCTCTTGCTCTCGGTCCCCTGCCTGGTCTGTTCTTGCTATTGCTCTTGCTCGCGCTGCTGCTCTCGCTCTTGCTCTTGCTTGTGATGCTGCTCCGATTTAGCTACACTTCAGTCGACTGAATCGACTTTTGGGTCAGTCGATTTTCAAGGGGTCGGGGGGGGGGGGGGCTCGCCGGGGTGAAGGAAGAACCAGCCGCAGCAGGGAGGGGGCTCGCCGGAGAGGTACCCCACTATCTATCTTAGGGTTCAGGATGGGGGTGGTGGTCGCCGGCGGTGGCAGGGCGGTGGTATGGGGATCGCCGGAGAAAAAGCTCGGCACGGGGGGGTGGCTAGAGGGATGGCCAGGGCGGCGGCGGACCGGCGGTGGGGAGTGTTTTCGGGGCGGCGCACCGCCGGCCGCGGGCGGCGGGGGGCTGCTGTTTGGCCGGTGGTGGTTGGCGGCTCAGGGGGGTGGAGGTTGAAGATGAACCGCAGGCCCTTGATTTCGTATCCAACGGCTGCAAAATCGATTGACCAGAGATGAAAAAGTCAGTCGACCGACGTGTAGCCTCACCTTGCTAGTGCGTTCAGTTTCGACAGCAAAATTCAGTTTCGACAGTTAAGTTCAGTTTCGACAGTTAAGTTCAGTTTTGACAGTTAAGTTCAGTTTCGACAGTTAAGTTCAGAGATGAGCGGCTGATGTATTTTACATCTAGCACTTTGTGGTTATGTATTTTACGTCATGTATTGGAGATGCTATTAGAATTCCACTCAGGTTAACGTTGTTCGTTGTCTCTCTTGTCCTGCTTCAGCCTCGGCGTCGTACAACTCACCGGAGCTGCTCCAACGACGAAACCCTCCATCACAGTGGAGCAGTACCTCGGGCTCCATCTCCAGACGCCTAAGATCTTCCCCTCCTCTGACAGCAAAGTCAGCCGGAGCATCCTCACCGGCCAACCCAATCACGCTGAGATCAACATGGCTTCGCCAAAGAGGTTGTACACTTGTTGCATCTCTTTTTTACTCTACATGTTATATATATTGTCCACTGAGCACACGGATTTGTTCCTTTAGTGTCTCCTTGAAAGAAAAAACGTAGGAATTTTAATTTTCACTTGTCCTCCTTTTCAAATTCCTATTCATGAAGCACAAGACTAAGAGATAGTAGCATAATAGCATTATAACCGTACATTTTCTTGTGGTTTGACTTAATCTCACCATGCTTATTTGCATCCTGTGATCTTCCAATTGTTGTGAATCAAACACCCAGATTGGCAGAAATCCTGTGTTTTTAAATTCTCTGTTTTGCACGTGCATTCCTATCCTATTCCTGTCTATTTCCTATCCCTGCATTGTTGGAATCCTCCAATTCAAACGAGCCCTTACAGAATTACTTCTCTTACAGATAGTTGCCAAATAAAACCTTGCATGGTTTGTCCCGCTCCTGCTGCGCCGTCGTCCACCCCAGCTCAGCTGCTCCAACAACAGAAGGGTCCAGCACAGCAGTGATCCGACCTCCAGACTGTCTTTCGCCGCCTCAGATCTTCTTCCCTGCCGCTGGCAGCCATGAAAACTGCATTACCATCATCAACCGAGCAGATGACCTCGAGGACTACACGGGTCCGCAAGAGAGGTCGCACTCTTTCGTGTCTGCTTAAGTTATGCATCGCTTAATATTACATGCTACTTTATCGTCCTGTTCACCGATTAGACTCTGAGTCAGCTCCAAACTAATGGTCAAACTTGAGTTTTTAAATGGTTGTGGGGTACATATCGGGGCCGCTATCAATAGTATCTATCTACTATCTGGTTAATCTTCGGTGTCTACTATGAGTTTCATGTTGGGTGGGAAACAAACAGTAAAGAAGCCATTATCTGTATTTTTAACTGAAGCCATTATCTACCTGCTATTATTGGTTTTGGGTCTATCCACAGGTTGCTACCATCACTCTGGATTTCTGCATGCACTCCTTACATAATCTCACTATGTTTTATTCCTATGCATGACAGTTATTGTAAACAATGGAACTTAACATGTAGAGCAAAAGAGACGAGCCTTGCGTGGCAATAAAATTTCATGCACACGTCGATCCATGGTAGGCGCAAAGGCAGCCCCCCTCCAAGCATTTCGGATTGTAATCGAGAGGAAGATATCTGTTCTGAGGGGGATTCAGAAGGAGAAGACAACTCCTATTTACCCCCTGAGGTCTTCGCTCTAACTTGGCATGCTGATGTTGGTTATATCATGCATATGGTGTCTTGCATTGCTTACTTTATACATCAAATATGTCATCTGCTTAGTTTAGACATCCTTTGTGCGAATGCCATCTGTTTAGTTTATTCATCGTTTATGTGAATTATGCAACGCCATCTTGTTTAGTCAGGCATCATATATGTGAATTTTGCAATGCCATCCTGCTTAGCCAGTCATCTTATATGTAAATTATATCAGGACATCCTTTTTTTTCCGTTACATATTACATTTGTCAACAATGTTAGTACATTCAACTGCTCTTCGTGTGCATCAGCCATTTGACACGGTGATGGCAAATTCTGGAGTGAAAACAAGGTCTTCAGAGCAGACTATGCTATCTAACGAAGCGCATATCTCGCTGGTTACGGATAGCTCCTCAGAGGAGGATTCAGAGACAGATGACCAGTCCTATCCCCCCTGAGGTGTATGCTCTAACATGGCAGGGTTATGTTGCTCATATCATGCGTATGGTGTCTCACATTGCTATGTCATTTGATTAGTTTAGACATGCTTTGTTTGAATGCCACCTGTTCAGTATCTAATTACCATATATGTGAAATATGCATTGCCATCTTGTTGCAAGACATTATATATGTGAATTATACAATGCTATCTTGTGCAAAGGCATTATATATGTGAATTATGCAATGACATGCTATTTAGCCAATCATCATGTATGTGAATTATATCATGCTATCATTTTTTGTATTACGTGTTCCATTTGTCGACAACGTTTGTATATTCAACTACCCTTCCTGTGCATCAGCCATTTGAAGCGGTGATGGAAGTATTTGGAGTGAAAACAAGGTATTCAGAGCAGACAATGCTACCTACTGAAGCAGACATCTTGCTGGTTACAGAGAGCTCCTTAGAGGAGGATTCAGAGACTGATGACCAGTCCTATTTCCCCCCGAGGTCTATGCTCAAATTTGGCAGGGTTATATTACCCATGTCATGCATGTTGTCTTGCATTGCTTAGTTTTTACATCATATATGGATTGCCATCTGCTTACTTGCTTACTATATAAATCATATATTCGAATTATATCATGCCATCATGTTTAGATAGTACATACACATCATCTATCTGAATTATGGCATGGCAACCCATTTAAAAGACATCATATAGTTATATCATCTCATCCTGTTTAGTGTTTATAGTCATCATATTTTGAATTATGGCATTCTATCCGTGAATGTATGTGAACTATGGCATGCCAACCTATTTAATAAACACATTATATAGTTATGTCATGTCATCCTGTTTACATAGTCTCATATTTTGAACTATGTCTTTCCATCTTTTTTAGTTAGCCATCATAATGTGAAATTGTGTCATGCTATCCTGTTTAGTTAGCCATCATATATGTGAAATTGTGTCACGCTATCCTGTTTGGTTAGACAACATAAATATGAATTATTTCATGCCCTCTTTTATTCCCCACTATCCATTGCACCTGTCTATCATACAATGTTTATACTTTCAATTACTTTTCTTTTTTATCAGCCATTTGAATTGGAGAGCGTGATGGCAGTATCTAAGGGAGTAACAACATGGTCTTCAGAAAAGGTAGTGCTACCAGTTGATGCAGATAGAACCACGGTTGTACTTGCCCAAGGACCAGATCCACCACACATAACCCAGACTCTCGCAGATTGTACCCCTACCCAGTTGGACAGAGAACCAGCTACACCCCTTCTAACCCCAACCCCGGCAGATAGTAACCCAGTTCCAGTTGACACAGCACCGTCTCCATCACACAGAGCACCCAAACACGAGCAGTTAGTAAGGGAACTGCAGTGCCCAAAGCACGAGGACCACCACTCTGAATCCCAACTCAATGCTTAAAGGAGAAGAAGATTTGTTCTCAGGTCAGGTTCTGTAGCTATGGTTCATACTCCTTTGCTCTTGCATTACTATATTTACTCATACCAACTATTTTCAAATTTGAAGGATGGAATTGAAACTCCAATGGCGCAACAGGTATGTTTTAAACCTGTTTCTTTAACTGGTTTGCTGTTGTAACCTGCTCTATGTTGATTTCAGTTTCAGTTGAATAAACAGTTATGTTCTCATGTCATGCACATTACAAGTGTTGTTATTGCTCTATAGTTACCCACACTTATATTCTGTCTATTCTACTTTGTCTTGAACAAATATTATTTGAACTCTGTCTCTATCTTGATTTGGCAACAAAAACTAGAATGATATAGACCATAAAGTGACCATGGTACATAGATATATGTTTGTTTCATGCTGTTATCCTGTCCACTTTACTACTGAACTCATTTATCAAAATGAGTTTCATATACAACATGGTAAACATGTGATGTGTCTGCTTGTTTCTCTTTTAGAATGCGGACAAAATATTGGAGAACAGTACCGCGTTATCCAATGGTAAAGGAAGTAATGCAGATAAGGTTCAAGATAGTGAGACATCCCTGTTGGTCTCCAAGAAAGCTGATAAAAACTATCTTGACGACAGTGAGGGAACCCAAAAGTCCTGTCTTGATGTAGTGTTCGAGTTACTGGCCACAACTGCTGGCACAAGCTCTTCGAACTCGCTGCCTGAATCAGTTCGTCTTCTTGAGTCTCAACTTCAAGTTGAAAGACATCGATCAGATGTGCTGCGACAGGAAGCTGAAGGATTGAGGAAGTCCCTGCAGAATTCAGATGCATATTTTCTGGTGCAACAGCAAGCGCTGGAGGATTTAAGCGCCAAACAAGAGAAAGTTAATAAGCTTGCTAAGCATCTTGCCAGCATTATGGGTACCCAGGATATTGTTTCTTGAGATCTTCTGAAGTGGTTTCAGTTCTGGATTTGTTTTGCTGTGGTGTTTATTTGCGCTGGTCGTCAACTTTGACAACCAGTGTATATGATATGCTGCTTTGTTCCCTATATGTGCACTGGTGGCGAACTTTGATGCCCAGTGGATGTAATATGTGTAATAGCCGTGATAGCCTAGCGTTAGTTGCTTGCTTATTTATTTCCTTGTTGTCTTGTTTATTTGTTTGCTTGTAGTAATTGCAGTTCTTTTTCCGCGGTTAGCTAGTGGCTGCAATAACCTATTTTTTAAAACTAGGCCACAATAACCATGGGCTAATATTTACTGTAGTGACACTGGGCCTCCTACCGGCCATAGAAACAGTGGGCCTTCTACGGGCCATAGAAACAATGGGCCTTCTACGGGCCATAGAAACAATGGGCCTTCTACGGGCCGTATCATCAATGGGCCTTATACGGGCCATATGATCGATTGGCCAAACATGGGCCAAACAGACCGCATTATGGCCGTAAACGGGCTAGAGTTGGAATCGCCCGTTCATGGGCCGACCATAACGGGCCATCGTTAATAGGCCGTATTTGATGACGCTATGAAAACGGCCCAACGTATTAACGGACCACAAACGGGCCGACTGTAACGACGGGTTGAATTTGGCCCACAAGCAGAAAATGACAGTAACGGGCCGTAAGTAAACGAATGCTGGAAATGAGCCCAAGAATAAATGGGCTCTAAGAAGGCCGAAAGATAACATGGGCTGGAAACGGCCCAACGGAATAACGGGCCGTTAATGGGTATAAAGTGATACACTGTTCATTACGGGCCAGTTTCACCACGGGCCGTTAATGGGTGTAAAGTGATACACTGTTCATTACGGGCCAGTTTCACCACGGGCCGTTAATAGGCCAAGAGTTACATAGGGCCTCATATGGGCCGAAAGACTTCATGGGCCATACATGGGCCAGAAGTGAAAACGGGCTAGAATCATATTGGATGGCCCAGATGACGCTACTGGGCCTAATTCGGATAGGGCGTAACGGGCCTTGGGTTAGCGGGCTGAAAATGGGCTATATGCGAACAGGCCGTTAACAGGATTTCCATGGGCCGGCCCGCCACCTATTGACCAAGTCAAACGGGTCGGCCTTTTCACCGGAATGGGCCTCTGTTGGGCCGTGCCATGTGTCGACGTATCATAGGCGCCTTCTGTCCAATGAGTGGATGACATCTGTCCCAACGATGAGCCGACACGTGTTTCCTCCAGCCAATGATGATTTTACACATGGAAAATCCCCATTGGTCGGGGCTGTTAACGGGTTATCGGATCCAAAACCCGACCCGATAGCTTAACGGCGTTCCGTTACGGTGGATGCCACGTGTCGGTCACCCTTGACGAAAGCACTTCTGTGATGCGCGATTTATCGTCATGGAAGTGGACACTTCCGTGATGATAATTTTGGTAATGTCATGGAACACTTCTACGACAGCACAGGTATGACTATCTTGATTCTGTCATAAATTTGTCATGGATGTACATGCATGACAAAAAACGCGACCTACTGTGACAAACACGTATCATCACGGAAGTGTATTTTTTTGTAGTGTATTGCAGGAGCAGATGCAGATGTTATGAACGTTTGGCTAGCTCAATATGA
This sequence comes from Aegilops tauschii subsp. strangulata, assembly GCF_002575655.3. Lineage (NCBI taxonomy): Eukaryota > Viridiplantae > Streptophyta > Magnoliopsida > Poales > Poaceae > Aegilops > Aegilops tauschii. The sequence continues at coordinate 431,386,324 of NC_053040.3, forward strand.
TGACTACTTGATAGTTTAGTGCACCATGCTTAACGGCTTAGAATTGGGACTTCAAAGACGTTTTGAACGTCATGGACCATATGAGATGTTCTAGGAGTTGAAGTTAATATTTCAAGCAAATACTCGAGTTGAGAGATATGAAGTCTCCAACAAGTTCTATAGATACAAGATGGAGGAGAATAGCTCAAGCAGTGAGCATGTGCTCAGATTGTCTGGGTACTACAATCACTTGAATCAAGTGGGAGTTAATCTTCCAGATAAGATAGTGATTGACAGAATTCTCTAGTCACCATCACCAAATTAGTAGAACTTCGTGATGAACTATACTATGCAAGGGATGACGAAAACGATTCCCAAGCTTTTCATGATGATGAAATGGATGAAGGTAGAAATCTAGAAAGAGCATCAAGTGTTGATGATTAACAAGACCACTAGTTTCAAAAAAAGGGGCAAAGGGAAAGAAAGGGAACTTCATGTAGAGTGGAAAGCAAGTTGTCACTTCCATGAAGAAGCCCAAAGCTAGACTAAATCCTGAAACTGAGTGCTTCTACTGCAAAGGAAATGGTTACTGGAAGAGGAAATGCCCTGAATATTTGGTGGATAAGAAGGATGGCAAAGTGAACAAGGGTATATTTGATATATAGGTTATTGATGTGTACCTTACTAGTGTTTATAGTAGCACCTGGGTATTTGATACTTGTTCGGTTGCTAAAAATTAGTAACTCGAAACGGGAGTTGCAGAATGAACAGAAACTAGTTAAGGGCGAGGTGACGATGTGTGTTGGAAGTAGTTCCAAGATTGATATGATCATCATCGCACACTCCCTATACTTTCGGGATTAGTGTTGAACCTAAATAAGTGTTATTTGATGTCTGCGTTGAGCATGAATATGATTTGATCATGTTTATTGCAATACGGTTATTCATTTAAGTTAGAGAATAATTGTTGTTCTGTTTACATGAATAAAACCTTCTATGGTCATACACCCAATGAAAATGGTTTGTTGGATCTCGATCGTAGTAATACACATATTCATAATATTGAAGCCAAAAAGCTGCAAAGTTAATAATGATAGTGCAACTTGTTTGTGGCACTGCCGTTTAGGTCATATTGGTGTAAAGCGCATGAAGAAACTCCATGATGATGGGATTTTGGAATCACTTGATTATGAATCAGTTGATGCTTGCAAACCATGCCTTATGGGCAAGATGACTAAGACTCCGTTCTCCGGAACAATGGAGCGAACAACTGACTTATTGGAAATAATACATACTGATGTATGTGATCCGATGAGTGTTGAGGCTCGCGGCGGGTATCATTATTTTCTGACCTTCACAGATGATTTGAGCAGATATGGGTATATCTACTTGATGAAACATAAGTCTGAAACATTTGAAAAAGTTCAAAGAATTTCAGAGTGAAGTGGAAAATCATCATAACAAGAAAATAAAGTTTCTACAATCTGATCGTGGAGACGAATATTTGAGTTACGAGTTTGGTCTTCAATTAAAGCAATGTGGAATAGTTTCACAAATTCGTGCCACCTGGAAAACCACAGCATAATGGTGTGTCCGAACGTCATAACCGTACTTTATTGGATATAGTGCAATCTATGATGTCTCTTACCAATTTACTACTATCGTTTTGGGGTTATGCATTAGAGACAGCTGCATTGACATTAGAAAGGGCACCATCTAAATCCGTTGAGACGACACCGTATGAACTGTGGTTTAGCAAGAAACCTAAGCTGTCGTTTCTTAAAGTTTGGGGTTGCGATGCTTATGTGAAAAAGTTTCATCTTGATAAGCTCAAACCCAAGTCGGAGAAGTAAATCTTCATAGGATACCCAAAAGAAACTGTTGGGTACACCTTCTATCACAGATCCGAAGGCAAGATATTCGTTGCTGAGAATGGATCCTTTCTAGAGAAGTAGCTTCTCTCGAAAGAAGTGAGTGGGAGGAAAGTAGAACTTGATGAGGTAACTGTATCTGCTCCCTTATTGGAAAGTAGTTCATCACAGAAATCTGTTCCTGTGACTCCCCCACCAATTAGTGAGGAAGCTAATGATGATGATCATGTAACTTCAGATCAAGTTACTACTGAACCTCGTAGGTCAACCAGTGTAAGATCCACACCAGAGTGGTACGGTAATCCTGTTCTGGAAGTCATGTTACTAGACCATGACGAACCTGCGAACTATGAGGAAGCGATGATGAGCCCAGATTCTGCGAAATGGCTTGAGGCCATGAAATCTGAGATGGGATCCATGTATGAGAACAAAGTGTGGACTTATGTTGACTTGCCCGATGATCGGCAAGCCATAGAAAATAAATGGATATTCATGACGAAGACGGACGCTGATAGTAGTGTTACTATCTACAAAGCTAGACTTGTCGAAAAAGGTTTTTGACAAAGTTCAAGGTGTTGACTACGATGAGATTTTCTCACTCGTAACGATGCTTAAGTCTGTCCGAATCATGTTAGCAAATTGCCACATTTTATGAAATCTGGCAAATGGATGTCAAAACAACATTCCTTAATGGATTTCTTAATTAAGAGTTGTATATGATGCAACCAGAAGGTTTTGTCGATCCTAAAGGTGCTACAAAATGTGCAAACTCCAGCGATTCATCTATGGACTGGTGCAAGCATCTCGGAGTTCGAATATAAGCTTTGATGAGTTGATCAAAGCATATAGTTTTATACAGACTTACGGTGAAGCCTGTATTTACAAGAAAGTGAGTGGGAGCACTACAACATTTCTGATAAGTATATGTGAATGACATATTGTTGATCGGAAATAATGTAGAATTTTCTGGAAAGCATAAAGGAGTATTTGGAAGGAGTTTTTCAAAGAATGACCTCGGTAAAGCTGCTTACATATTGAGCATCAAGATCTATAGAGATAGATCAAAACGCTTGATAAGTTTTTTCAATGAGTACATACCTTGACAAGATTTTGAAGTAGTTCAAAATGGAACAGTCAAAGAAAGAGTTCTTGCCTGTGTTACAAGGTGTGAAGTTGAGTAAGACTCAAAGCCCGACCACGGCAGAAGATAAAGAGAGAATGAAAGTCATTCCCTATGCCTCAGCCATAGGTTCTATAAAGTATGCCATGCTGTGTACCAGACCTATTGTATACCCTACACTGAGTTTGGCAAGGGAGTACAATAGTGATCTAGGAGTAGATCACTGGACAGCGGTCAAAATTATCCTTAGTGGAATAAGGATGTGTTTCTCGATTATGGAGGTGACAAAAGGTTCGTCGTAAAGGGTTACGTCGATGCAAGTTTTGACACTGATCCAGATGACTCTAAGTCTCAATCTGGATGCATATTGAAAGCAGGAGCAAGTAGCTAGAGTAGCTCCGTGCAGAGCATTGTTGACATAGAAATTTGCAAAATACATACGGATCTGAATGTGGCAGACCCGTTGACTAAACTTCTCTCACAAGAAAAACATGATCACACCTTAGTACTCTTTGGGTGTTAATCACATAGCGATGTGAACTAGATTATTGACTCTAGTAAACCCTTTGATTCTTTGGTCACATGGCGATGTGAACTATGGGTGTTAATCACATGGTGATGTGGACTATTGGTGTTAAATCACATGGCGGTGTGAACTAGATTATTGACTCTAGTGCAAGTGGGAGACTGAAGAAATATGCCCTAGAGGCAATAATAAAGTAATTATTTATTTCCTTATATCATGATAAATGTTTATTATTCATGCTAGAATTGTATTAACCGGAAACATGATACATGTGTGAATACATAGACAAACAGAGTGTCACTAGTATGCCTCTACTTGACTAGCTCATTGATCAAAGATGGTTATGTTTCCTAGCCATAGAAATGAGTTGTCATTTGATTAACGGGATCACATCATTAGGAGAATGATGTGATTGACTTGACCAATTCCGTTAGCTGAGCACTTGATCGTTTAGTATGTTGCTATTGCTTTCTTCATGACTTATACATGTTCCTATGACTATGAGATTATGCAACTCCCGTTTACCGGAGGAACACTTTGTGTGCTACCAAACGTCACAACGTAACTGGGTGATTATAAAGGTACTCTACAGGTGTCTCCGAAGGTACTTGTTGGGTTGGCGTATTTCGAGATTAGGATTTGTCACTCCGATTGTCGGAGAGGTATCTCTGGGCCCACTCGGTAGTGCACATCATTATAGGCCTTGCAAGCATTGTAACTAATGAGTTAGTTGCGGGATGATGTATTACGGAACGAGTAAAGAGACTTGCCGGTAACGAGATTGAACTAGGTATTGAGATACCGACGATCGAATCTCGGGCAAGTAACATACCGGTGACAAAGGGAACAACGTATGTTGTTATGCGGTTTGATCGATAAAGATCTTCGTAGAATATGTAGGAGCCAATATGAGCATCCAGGTTCCGCTATTTGTTATTGACCGGAGACGTGTCTCGGTCATGTCTACATTTTTCTCGAACCCGTAGGGTCCGCACGCTTAACGTTCGGTGACGATCTGTATTATGAGTTTATGTTTTTTGATGTACCGAAGGTAGTTCGGAGTACCGGATGAGATCGGGGACATGACGAGGAGTCACGAAATGGTCGAGACGTAAAGATCGATATATTGGACGACTATATTCGGACATCGGAAATGTTCCGAGTGATTCGGGTATTTTTCGGAGTACCGGAGAGTTACGGGAATTCGCCGGGGAGTATATGGGCCTTATTGGGCTTTTGGGAAAAGAGAGAGGAGAGGCTGCGCCCCCCCTAAGGCCTAGTCCGAATTGGTCTAGGGGGAGGGGCTGCGCCCCCTCCTTCCTTCTCTTCTCTCTTCCCTTTCCTTGACTCCTACTCCTACTACTTGGAAGGGGGGAATCCTACTCAGTGGGAGTAGGACTCCTCCTGGGCGCGCCATAGGGGCCGACCCTCTCCCCCCTCCTCCACTCCTTTATATATGCGGCCAGGGGGCACCCCATAGACACAACAATTGATCATTGATCTCTTAGCCGTGTGCGGTGCCCCCCTCCACCATATTCCACCTCGGTTATATCGTAGCAGTGCTTAGGCGAAGCCCTGTGTCGGTAGCATCATCAACACTGTCATCACACCATCGTGCTGACGGAACTCTCCCGCAAAGCTCTGCTAGATCGGAGTTCGTGGGACGTCATCGAGCTGAACGTGTGCTGAACTTGGAGGTGCCGTGCGTTCGGTACTTGGATCGGTCGGATCATGAAGACGTACGACTACATCAACCGCGTTGTGCTAACGCTTCCGCTTTCGGTCTACAAGGGTACGTGGACACACTCTCCCCTCTCGTTGCTATGCATCACCATGATCTTGCGTGTGCGTAGGAAAATTTTGAAATTACTACGTTCCCCAACAATTCGGAGTAGGAAGGGAAGAGGGGGAAGGGGGAATCATATTCCGTTTTTCCTTTCCTCCTTCCCCTTTCCTTCTCCAATTTGGCCAGCCCATATGGGGGGCGCACCAGCCCCATTGTGGTTGGTGTGTGTCCCCTCTTGGCCCATAAGGCCCATATCTTTTGCCGGGGGTGCCCGGAACCCCTTCCGGTGACCGATAAGTACCCGGTGCTTCCCGGAACACTTCCGGTGTCCGAATACTATCGTCCTATATATCAATCTTTACCTCTCGGCCATTTTGAGACTCCTCGTCATGTCCGTGATCTCATCCAGGACTCCAGACAATATTCGGTCACCAAATCACATAACTCATATAATACAAATCGTCATCGAATGTTAAGCGTGCGGACCCTACGGGTTCGAGAACTTTGTAGACATGACCGAGACTCCTCTCCGGTTAAAAACCAATAGCGGAACCTAGATACCTCTCTGATACTCGGAGTGACAAATCCTAATCTTGATATATGCCAACCCAACAAACACCTTCGGAGATACCTATAGAGCATCTTTATAATCACCTAGATACATTGTGACGTTTGATAGCACACAAGGTATTCCTCCGGTATCCGGGAGTTGCATAATCTCATAGTCAAAGGAATATGTATAAGTCATGAAGAAAGCAATAGAAATAAAACTTAACGATCATTATGCTATGCTAACGGATGAGTCTTGTCCATCACATCATTCTCCTAATGATGTGATCCCGTTCATCAAATGAAAATACATGTCTATGGTCAGGAAACTTAACCATCTTTGATTAACGAGCTAGTCTAGTAGAGGCTTACAAGGGACATTGTGTTTTGTCTATGTATCCACACATGTATCAAGTTTCTGGTTAATACAATTCTAGCATGAATAATAAAAATTTATCATGATATAAGGAAATATAAATAACAACTTTATTATTGCCTCTAGGGCATATATCCTTCAGCGGGGTCCTATTGGAAACTAAGGGATATTAAGGCCTCCTTTTAATAGAGAACAGGAACAAAGCATTAACACACGGTGAATACATGAACTTCTCAAACTACGGTCATCACCGGGAAGTGTCCCGACTATTGTCACTCCGGGGTTGCCGGATCATAACACGTAGTAGGTGACTATAACTTGCAAGATCGGATCTAGAACATAGATATAATGGTGATAACATAAACGGTCCAGATCTGAAATCATGGCACCCGGGCCCAAAGTGACAAGCATTAAGCATGGCAAAGTCATAGCAACATCAACTCAGAACATAATGGATACTAGCGATCAAGCCCTAACAAAACTAACTCGATTACATGATGAATCTCATCCAACTCCTCACCGACCAGCGAGCCTATGAAGGAATTACTCACTCCCGGTGAGGAGCATATGGAATTGGCGATGGAGAAGGGTTGGTGATGACGAAGATCAAAGATCCCCCTCTCCGGAGCCCCAAAAGGACTCCAGATCTGGCCTCCCGATGAAGAACAGGAGACGGCTCCGGCTCCGGCTCGTGGAACATGATAATTCTTTCTCCCCGATTTTTTCTGGAAAAATAGGATTTTATAGTGTCGTTTCAGGGTCTGCGGGGCCACCAGGTGGGGACAACCCACCTGGGCGCGCGCGTAGGGGGTGGCGCGCTCTGGTGGGTTGTGCCCTCCCAAGTGCCCCCCTCCGATGGTCTTGGCTCCAGAAATTCTCCTTTATTGTATAAAAAATCCTCGCAAAGTTTTGTTCCATTCCGAGAACTTTTATTTATGCACAAAAAGCAACACCATGGTAGTTCTGCTGAAAACAGCGTTAGTCCGGGTTAGTTTCATTGAAATCATGCAAATTAGAGTCCAAAACAAGAGGAAAAGCGTTAAGAAAAGTAGATACGACGGAGTCAACTCCCCCAAGCTTAAACCTTTTCTTGTCCTCAAGCAATTCAGTTGATAAACTGAAAGTGAAAAAGAAAAACTTTTACGAACTCTTTTGCTCTTGTTTTCATAAATAAGCTTAAGTAGCACCCTGGTTTTCAGCCAAGATTATAACTAACCATGTCGACAATAACTCTTAAAAATTATATTAACTCATATCAATGACATAATCAGCTAGCGAGCAATAATAAGATATCTCAAACAACAACATGTTGTCAAAACAACCATGATATAATATGACAATAGTGGTATCTCGCTAGCCCTTTCTGAGACTGCAAAACATAAATGCAGAGCACCTCCAAAGTTCAAGCAGTGACTAAACATTGTAATTCATGGTAGAAAATATCCAGTCATGATACACCCACCATTAGCTACGCACAATGCATAAGCATGACATCAGTTCTCTAAGGTTCTGGCGCTTATTTTAGAAGGTGATGACGCAACATAAAAGTAAATAGATAGTCCCTTCGCGGAGGGAATCAGTGATTTGCAGAGGTGCCAGAGCTCAAGTTTTTAAAACAGAGGTGAATGATATTTTGAGAAATGCACCCTTCTTGTTTACTTTGCGACCATCAGTTATCAATATCTTTCATGCTAAACACATTAGTGGTGGTTCCCAAGCGATAAAGTAAATGTTATTACTCCGTAGGAGTTTTTGTTTGATTATTTGTAAGATCAATTATTTTTGCAGTTTGGGATTGGGCATCCCTATTACCGCCCCCTTTCTCATGCAATGGCGAGTGAATAAACACTCAACCTGAGAATAACCCGCTTAGCATGGAAGATACCGACTACCTCCTGTCGTTCCATGAACAATCCAGGCACACAAAAAGGATATTTATTTGAAGTTTTTAGAGGTGGCACATGCAAATTTACTTAGGACGGTAGGGTAATACTACATATAGGTAGGTATGGTGGACTCATCTGCAAATTAGAGTCCAAAACCTGAAACCCAAGTTATTCCAGATGAAGGCAGAATTCCCACTTAGTACAGGTGAAGGCTAGCAAATAGGTTGAGAAGCAGCCAGCTAGAGAGCAACAACAGTCATGAACATGCATTATGCATAAGTAATATTGGACACTAGCATGAGTAGGATATGAACACCATGAACATAAATGTCATATATGTTGGTTTTGATTCAACTACATGCATGAACATGTGCCAAGTCAAGCCACTCGAACATTCAGAGGAGGATACCATATCATCATACTACATCACAATCATTTTTAACACAATGTTGACATCCAAGATAAATCATTATCCACTCCTAGATACTTATGCATGGCATGAGAAACTAGAATCTCTAATTGTCATTGCAAACTTGTTTGATCATAATAGGCTGAATCATGGGTACTAGGTTAAACATATTTACAAAAATAGAACAAGTCGAGTTCATACCCGTTTCTCTCTGCCACGGCCAGTTCATCGAATATCGTCATTATTGCCTTTCACTTGCACGACCAAACGATATGAAAATAATAACAGTGCAAGAGTGCCATGGACTAAGCTGAATCTGCAAACATTTTATTCAACAGGAGAAGACAAGGTAAAATGGGCTCTTTGTTAGATCAACAGTAATGCATATAAGAGCCACTCAAAATTTTCATCATGGTCTTCTCCTCGGTACAACTCAATGAAAAGAAAAGAAATTCAGAGAAACACACTGAAATATTTTTGTAGTTTTTGTTTTTTCTAAACAAGCAAATAAAAGGGAAAAACAAAAATAAGAAAAACTATTTACACGGGAAAGCTCCCAACAAGTAAAAGAAGAACAAGGAAATCTTTTTGGGTTTTGTTTTTAGTGTCACAACGAATTAAACTAGGAAGAAAAATAAAAAAGAAGCAGGAAATATATTTTTGGATTTTCTCAAAGTTTTTCAAACACACAAGAAGAAAGTGAGAAAATAAATTTAGCATGGATAATACAATGAAAAAGTGTGAATACCGACAAATGAAATGTGTGAACGTGAATGTAATGTCGGTGAAAATACGTACTCCCCCAAGCTTAGGCTTTTGGCCTAACTTGGTAATCTGTAGTCGAAGAAACCATGGGGTCCCATGTTGAAAGGCTGAGGAGCGGGCACCTGTGGATCCCACTACTGAGGCTCAGCCTGTGCGGCAGCTAGGTTGTTCCGGTAGGCGACGATGTCCGTAGGCATAATCTTGTATCCACCCGTGGCAATAGGATAAAACAAAGCAGGTGCAGGCAATGGAATGATATCACGAGTGTTCACACTAAAAACCAGGTTATAAGGAATAGGAATGTTAGGATAATTGCCTGCAATAAACTGGTGGTGTTCAATGGCCGCGTGATCTAGGTGAACCTTGGTCAACGGATAATCATGCTAGCATATCTGAATGTTAAAGCGAGTAGCGTAAATACCACCATGTATTTTGTCCTTGCATTTATTAATGTGAAGGCGGTGTGCCACAATAGCTCCCAAGCTATAAGTGGTGTCGCCTTCGAGTGCACGGTGTAAAACAGCAAGGTCTAGGGCACTGAGTGCACCCACCTTCTCTCTAGCAAGCAAGCACTTTGCAATGAATAGAGCAAAATAATGCACGATAGGAAAGTGCAAGCTAGTGGCGGTGACATTGGACACCCCTCTCTCATCACCTACAGACAGAGTACGATAAAAGCCTTCGAGCTCTGCACGCCTAGGCTCTGCTAAAATCCCATCAGAAGGGATCAAACATATGTCACAAAATTCAGTAAGCGGTATCTGATGGGGTTCATCGTATAAATTAAATTCTACCGCAGGGGGATTATTCCTAGGAAGGAAATTAAAACTTCGCACAAAGGAGTTTGTGAGGAGATGATACTGTTCACATTCAGCTGCGATGAAGTCGGTGAGGCCGGCATTAGCAGCATATTGTGTAAATCCCGAAGGATTCCGGCCCCTTCCATGAACGGGTTATGCAGCCAATCGCACGCCGTATCTCCGCCATTCTCCGGGTATAGAGATCACTGTCGGATGAATCCCCAATCACTCCCTTGGAGTTCTTCTTGGAAGCAAACTTCCTAAAGATACTCATGTTTTTCCTATGAACAAAATTTTGAAATTTTTAGTCCGCAAAATTTTCTCAACAAAACTTCATAAGATTGATAGAAACTACTCATAGGGGTGCATAGAGGCCATAGCAAGCATTCAAACTACTTAGAACTCTAAGAATTCAACATGCAAGCTCATCTACAGCAGCACCAAGAATAGCTAATTATTCAAAATATGAACCACTAAAGCAAAAACTAATTGGACAAACGGAGGAGTCACATACCAAGCAACAATCCCCCGAAACAGTTTCGAAAATGGAGCTTCAAGCAAAGAGATCAAAATCCGCGGGCTTGAGAGCAAGAACACGAGAGAGAGAGAGAGAGAGAGCAATGGTGATTTTTTTGAGGTAGGTGATGATGTGGGATGAAGAGGTAAGTGAGGGGGGCCACCTGGGGACCACAACCCACCAGGGCGCGCCTGGGGGTCCTGGCGCGCCCAGGTGGGTTGTGCCCACCTGGTGCACCTCCCTCTGATATTATTTGCACCAGGAATTCTTAAATATTCAGAAAAAATCGTATTAAATTTTTAGGGCATTCTGAGCACTTTTATTTTTGGGTCATTTTTTACTCCACGGGAAATTCAAAAAACAGACAAAACATGGCATTTTATTTTATTTAACTAATTAAAACAGAAAACAAAAGGTAGGGACAGAAAGTAGTGCTCAGTAAATTCATCAACTTCATACCTCTAAAAAAATGATCCATTAATAAGGTTGATCAAGTCTTACTAACAACCACTTTCGATTTGCATGAAACCGAAGAACTTTCGTAAATCACTAAGTTACCTCAACGGGGATATGAATGTCCCCAACAATAAGAATTTCATATTTCTTTTTAACAGTAGGTAGAGGTAGTTGAAAACTTCCAATAATGATTGTCGGAGATGTTTCAATAACATTAATACCATTCACTTGGAATTGTTTCTTCGGAAAGTGCACTGTATGCTCATTACCATTAATATGAAAAGTGACCTTGCTTTTATTGCAATCAATAACAGCCCCTGTAGTATTCAAGAAAGGTCTACCAAAGATAATCGACATTTTGTCGTCCTCGGGCATCTCAAGTATAACAAAGTCAGTCAAGTGACATTAGCAACAACAACAGGCACATCCTCACAAATACCGATAGGTATGGCAGTTGATTTATCAGCCATTTGCAAAGATATTTCAGTAGGTGTGAGTTTATTCAAATCAAGTCTTTTATATAAAGAGAAAGGCATAACACTAACACCAGCTCCCAAATCACACAAAGCAGTTTTCACATAGTTTCTTTTGATGGAGCAAGGTATAGTGCCCGGATCTCCAAGTTTTTTAGGTACTCCATCTTTAAAAGTGTAATTAGCAAGCATGGTGAAGATTTTAGCTTCTGGTATTTTTCTCTTATTGGTGATGATGTCTTTCATGTACTTTGCATAAGGAGGCATTTTCAAGATATTAGTCAAGCGAGTAAGCAAAAAGACTGGCCTCAGCATTTCAGCAAAGCGTTCAAATTCTTCATCATCTTTCTTTTTAGTTGACTTAGGTGGAAAGGGCATAGGTTTTTGAACCCAGGGTTCTCTTTCCTTACCGTGTTTTCTAGCAACAAAGTCTCTTTTATCATATCTTTTATTTTTAGATTGTGGGTTATCAAGATCAACAGCTGGTTCTATTTCAACATCATTATCTGGTTCTTTTTCAATGTTTGGCTGAGTATCTTCATGAACATCATCATTTTCATTTTCATTATCACTAGGTGAATGTTCATTACCAGATTGAGTTTCAGCATCAGAAATAGAAACATCATTATCATTATCAGGAGGTTTTTCTACTTCAGGTTCACTAGAAGCATGCAAAGTCCTATCATTTTTCTTTTTCTTCTTCTTTTTAGACGGACTAGGTGCAGTGGTATTATTCCTTTGTGAATCCTGCTCAATTCTTTTTGGGTGTCCCTCGGGATAAAGTGGTTCTTGAGTCATTTTACCTCCTTTGGTGCTACTCTAACAGCAAAGTCATGTATGTTGTTATTCATTTCATCAAGCAATTCTCTTTGAGATTTAGCAACTTGTTCTAGTTGAGTTTGAACCATAGAGGCATGTTTTCCCACACCTCTAACATCATTGGAGATTCTAAATAACAAGTCACTCAAACGAGCAATCATATCAGAATTGTATTTCAATTGTTTCATAACATTTGCATTGAAGTGATCTTCCTTTCTAATGTAATTTTCAAACTCATAAAGGCATTGGCTAGGATGCATATGATGAGGATTATCATTATCATTGAATTTCATTATAGAATTTACCTATACCACCTTAGGTGGTGGTGGTGTATCAAGCCCATGTATTTCTTCAATAGGAGGTAAATTTTTGACATCCTCAGCTTTAATACCTTTTTCTTTCATAGATTTCTTTGCCTCTTGCATATCTTCAGGACTGAGATATAAGATACCCCTCTTCTTCAGAGTGGGTTTAAGCTATTGTTCAGGAGGAGTCCAATCATCATAATTTTTCGATATGTTATTCAATAATTCTTCAGCTTGCCCAATAGTTCGTTCCCTGAAAACGCAACCAGCACAACTATCTAGGAAATCCCTAGAAGCATCGGTCAGTCCATTATAGAAGATATCAAGTATTTCATTTTTCTTAAGAGGATGATCAGTCAAAGCATTAAGCAATTGGAGAAGCCTCCCCAACCTCGTGGGAGACTCTCTTCTTCAATTTGCACAAAGTTAAATATTTCCTGTAAGGCAGCTTGTTTCTTATGAGCAGGAAAATATTTTTCAGAGAAGTAATAAAACATATCCTGGGGACTACGCACACAACCAGGAGCAAGAGTATTGTACCAAGCTCTAGCATCACCCTTTAATGAGAACGGAAATAATTTGAGAAAATAGTAATAGCGAATCTTCCCATCATGAGCAAAAAGGGTGGCTATGTCATTCAACTTAGTAAGATGTGCCACAACTGTTTCAGTTTCATAACCATGGAAAGGATCAGATTGAACCAAAGTAATTAACTCTGGGTCGACGGAGAATTCATAATCCTTATCATCAACAAAGATAGGTGAAGTAGCAAACTTAGGATCACATTTCATTCTAGCATTCAAAGATTTCTCCTTATACTTGCATAATAATTTCTCTAGATCATCTCTATCCTTACAAGCAAGAATATCTCTAGTTGCCTCCTCACCCATAACATAACCTTACGGTACATTTGGCAATTCATATCTAGGAGGGCTAGTTCTAATAGGTGTTTCAAGATTTTCAGTTTCAAGCTCATCATCAGTTTCAACAATATCATGCCGTCTTACTCTAGCAATTTGTTCATCAAGAAATTCACCTAGTGGCACATTATCATCAAGCAAGGTACTAGCATCATCATAAGTATCATTCATAGCAGAAGTAGCATCATAAGTAACTTGCGACATATCAGGATTAATAGCATGTGGTGGTAATGCAAGTTTACTTATAACAGAAGGTGAATCTAAAGTGGAGCTAGATGGCAGTTCCTTACCTCCCCTCGTCTTAGAGGAAAAATTCTTCGTCTAAGCATCCTTCAGATTCTTCATAGTGATAAACTGATAATAATCCCAAGTGACTCAACAAATATAGCTATGCTCCTCGGCAACGGCGCCAGAAAAAGGTCTTGATAACCCACAAGTATAGGGGATCACAACAGTTTCCGAGGGTAGAGTATTCAACCGAAATTTATAGATTCGACACAAGGGGAGCCAAAGAATATTTGTAAGTATTAGCAGCTGAGTTGTCAATTTAACCACACCTGGAGATTAATCATCTGCAGCAAAGTGATCAGTAGCAAAGTAGTATGATAGTTTTGATAATAGTAGCAGTAGCAATAGTAATGGTAACAGTGATAGCAATAGTTTTGTAGCAAGTGCAATAGTAACGATAGCAGTGGTAACTTAGCAAGAACAATATGTAGGAAAATCGTAGGCATTGGATCGGCAATTTGTTGGATGATATTCATCATGTGACAGTTATAACCTAGGGCGATACAACACTAGCTCCAGTTCATAAATATAATGTAGGCATGTATTCCGTAAATAGTCATACATGCTTATGGAAAGAACTTGCATGACATCTTTTGTCCTACCCTCCCGTGGCAGCAGGGTCCTATTGGAAACTAAGGGATATTAATTAAGGCCTCCTTTTAATAGAGAACCGTAACAAAGCATTAACACACGGTGAATACATGAACTCCTCAAACTACGGTCATCATCGGGAAGTGTCCCGACTATTGTCACTCTAGGGTTGCCGGATCATAACACGTAGTAGGTGACTATAACTTGCAAGATCGGATCTAGAACATAGATATAGTGGTGATAACATAAACGGTTCAGATCTAAAATCATGGCACCCGAGCCCAAAGTGACAAGCATTAAGCATGGAAAAGTCATAGCAACATCAATCTCAGAACATAATGGATACTAGGGATCAAGCCCTAACAAAACTAACTCGATTACATGATGAATCTCATCCAACTCCTCACCAACCAGCGAGCCTACGAAGGAATTATTCACCCCCGGTGAGGAGCATCATGGAATTGGCAATGGAGAAGGGTTAGTGATGACGAAGATCGAAGATCCCCCTCTCCGGAGCCCCAAAAGGACTCTAGATCTGGCCTCCCGATGAAGAACAGGAGACGGTGGCGGCTCCGTCTTGTGGAATGCGATAATTATTTCTCCCTGATTTTTTTCTGGAAAAATAGGATTTTATAGCGTCGGTTTCATGGTCTGCAGGGCCACCATGTGGGGCCAACCCACCTGGGCGCGCCTGGAGGGTGTGGTGCGCCCTGGTGGGTTGTGCCCACCCAGGTGCCCCCCTCCGATGGTTCTTGGCTCCAGAAATTATCTTTTATTGTATAGAAAATCCTCACAAAGTTTCGTTCCATTCCGGGAACTTTTATTTCTGCACAAAAAAACAACACCATGGTAGTTCTGCTGAAAATAGCGTCAGACCAGGTTAGTTTCATTCAAATTAGAGTCCAACACAAGAGGAAAAGTGTTAGGAAAAGTAGATACGACGGAGACGTATCATGGCCCGAAAAATAACCTGCAAGAAATGAATATGTGGTGTTCTGTTAAAAACCTAATCGTTCCTGCAGTTCCATATAGCCCATAATAAAGCACATACTCCTACTCGGATAAGTTTCGCAGTTTCTGAGTCAACTCCATCCAGCCACGTCCCGAATAACGTGTGGTTGGTATTCAGAGGAGTAATGTTAAACGTTATGTGAACAGACTGCCATAAAATTTCGCCATTGGGCAAACAAGAAAGAGGTGTTTGACAGATTCATCATGTTCGCAAAAACTACATCTTCGCGATCCTGTCCAGTTACGCTTTGCCAAATTGACCTTAGATAGAATGACTTGCTTGTGGACAAACCACATAAACACTTTAATTCTTAGGGGCACTTTGACTTTCGAAATATGCATAGAGCGAGGGATAGTGCCAGAATTGATAATATCCAAATACATGGATTTCACTGAAAACACTCCAGTCTGAGTTAGTTTCCAGTGCAACTGGTCTGTCTGTTGAGAGAGGTAAACATCCATCAATCTTCTCACAAGATGGAGCCAAGCTTCCCAACGGTTTCCCACTAACATCCTCCTGAATTGAATATTTAGAGGGTTGGACTGTAATACTGTTTCAGCGTAAGCATCTGTACGCTGAACAATATTATAGAGAGAAGGGTATTGGATAGCTAGAGGTGTCTCCCCTAACCACATATCCTCCTAGAATCTCGTAGAAGTACCATTACCAACAATGAATTTTGTCCTTTGGAAGAAGGCTGATTTCACTCTCATCAGTCCTTTCCAAAACGGCGAATCGGTCGGACGGACCATCACCTGAGATAAGGTTCTAGAATGAAGGTACATATTACGCAGGATCTGGGCCCATGTGGCATCGGTCTCTACAGATAGCTTGTACAGCCACTTGCTTAGAAGACATCTGTTCTTTACCTCTAAATTTTCAATGCCAAGACCGCCTTGGTCTTTTGGCCTACATATAATATCCCATTTAGCAAGTCTGTATGTTTGTTTTAACTAATCACTCTGCCAGAAAAAACGTGATCGATAGAAGTCCAGTCTTTTCCAAACCCCAACTGGTACTTCGAAGAAGGACAATAGAAACATTGCCATGCTCGTGAGCACTGAATTAATGAGAATTAGTCAGCCTCCATATGACATAAGTTTGCCCTTCCAGCAGCTTAGTTTCTTTTCAAATCAATCCTCAATGCACTTACATTCGCTGTTAGATAGCTTGCGATGGTGAATCGGTATGCCCAAATATGTAAACGGCATCGACCCTAATTCAGATCCAAACAGTTGTTTGTAAGCTTCTTGTTCGTCTTTAGCTCTCCCAAAGCAGAACAATTCACTTTTATGGAATTTAATCTTTCACCCCGATAACTATTCGAAAAGGCGTAACAGGAGCTTCATGTTTCTTGCTTTAGCCAGATCATGCTCCATAAAGATGATAGTATCATTAGCGTACTGTAGAATGGATACTCCTCTGTCCACTAGATGCGGGATGAGCCCACCTAATTGGCCATTTTCTTTAGCTCCTCCTATTAGAATTGTCAACATGTCCACTACTATGTTGAACAAAATAGGTGACATCGGGTCTCCCTGCCTTAGACCCTTGTGTGTCTGGAAATAATGACCTATGTCATCATTCACTTTGATTCTGACACTGCCTTTTTGCGTGAAAGAGTCTACCTGCTTTCTCCAGAATTGATCGAATCCTTTCATCCGCAAGGCCTGCTGTAGAAATGGCCATTTAACTTTATTGTACGCTTTCTCAAAATCCACCTTAAAAACCACTCCATCTAGTTTTTTCGTGTGGATCTCATGGAGCGTTTCATGTAGGACCACAACCCCTTCTAGGATGTTTTTGTCCGTCATGAAGGCTGTTTGAGATGGCTGCACCACACTGTGTGCAATCTGCCTTAGCCTGTTGGTCCCCACCTTGGTGAAGATCTTAAAGCTGACGTTAAGAAGACATATCGGTCAGAATTGCTCAATCTGCACCGCATCTGTTTTCTTAGGGAGCAGAGTTATCATTCCGAAATTCAAGTGAAATAGCTGCAGATGCCCAGAAAATAGATCATGGAACATTGGAAGCAAATCACACTTAATAATATGCCAACACCTTTTATAAAACTCAGCCGGAAATCCATCTGGTCCAAGAGCTTTATTATTCTTCATCTATGGAATTGCCTCAAACACCTCTTTCTCCAAAAACTGGGCGGTTAAGATTTCATTCTCATCCGTCGCAAGTTGAGGTATATCGTCAACCCTCAACTCGTCTAAGGACACAAAACTATCATTAGGAGCCCCAAACAACTGCTTGTAATAATTGGTGATGTATAATTTTAGGTTCTCCTATCCCACTATCGTCCCCTCATCTTGCTCTAGCTGAAAGATTTTGTTTTTCCTATGCTTGCCATTCGCAATCATATGAAATAATTGTGTGTTATGATCCCCTTGGACGACCTTTCGAACTTTAGCTCTGAGCGCCCACTTCAATTCTTCCTCTCGAAGCAATTCTTTCAGTCTCAGTTCTGCCTCCACTTTAGTTTCCAGCTCTCTGGTTTCTCAAATGGATGGCTCGGCTTTTAAATCTAAGGTACTGATAAGGTTAAGGAGCCTTTCCTTTTCAACCTTATAAACACCACTCAGATGTTTGGCCCAACCGCGTAAGAACTGACGTAAGTGCCTAATCTTATTCTGTCATCTTTCTGTGCTCGATCTCCCTCCTGAATCTTTTGCCCACTCCTGTGCTATTAGATCCAAGAAACCTTCTCTCTCAAACCATGCTAATTCAAAAGAGAAGATATTTTTATTTCCCACATGAGTTGCCTCCCTAGAGTCAACCAGCAGTGGGGTATGGTCAGATATCCTGCGCGACAATGCTTGGACCGTCACCAAGGGAAACTTCTGCTCCCATTCCACGCTAGTGAGAACATGATCCAACTTCTCGTATGTTGGATTTGGCAAAGTGTTGGCCCAAGTGAATTTTCTACCAGAAAGCTCGATCTCCCTGAGATCCATACTTTCAATAATTGTGTTAAACATAAACGACCATCTGCCATCAAAGTTATCATTATTCTTTTCTTCCCGTCGTCGTATAATGTTAAAATCGCCCGCAACCAGAATTGGGAGCCGTTCATTTCCGCAAATATGGACTAAGTCAGCCAAGAAATCTGGTTTTAGCTCAGGTTGTGCGGCTCCATACACTGCCACGAGTGCCCATTGGAAACCGTCAACCTTCGCACGGACTCGAAACTTAAACACAAATTCTCCCATGACGACATTCCGAACCTCCAACGTGTTGCACTTCACCCCAAGTAAAATCCCACATGATCTTCCTCTTGGGGGTAAGCAATGCCAATCAAAACCAACTCCTCCCGAGGTGCCAAGAAACTGAGAGGTAAAATTGTCTCTACCAGTTTCAGAGAGGGCAATGAAATCTAACTTGTGTTCTATAGAAGCATCCACCAGAAACCTTCGTGTAGCCAAGTCAGCCAGACCTGCTATTCCAAAAGATTCCCTTCATATTTCATCATGAAATTTTTTAGTAGTCCGGATTCTAGCACTTCTGTGCACAGCCGAGGCCGGATATATCTTCTGGTTCCACTTGCGCTTATGCTTGCTTTGCTCATCAACTCGATCCATACAACCAAGCTCAGTGAGCCTGCATGCCTCAGAATCTGCGTGATTCGACCCCTTCAGAGATATAAAACTCTCGTCCTCCTCTTCAGTAGGTGGGGGGGGGGCAAGATCCGCACAAAGACTATCAAGAACCCTAACACCCAATGCATATATTTCCGAATCGTTTAATGGTTTAATAGCCGCTAAGTTTGGAATCGTCTCTAAAGCTCACCCCGCTTCTAGATAAAGTATATCATTAGCAGATTTAGCAATTTCTTTTCCATTACCGCCTAGTGAAACTCCCAACTGATTTGCATTATTTATTATCTCATCGTTAGAAAAATGTAAAATAGAATTGGAGGTATTAACTAACATGCCGGTAGTGACCTCAATGTCATGAAGCTTGGCCGCCCGCATGGCGTGCCCTAGCTACAGGTCATCAACGTCCGGCTGATCCTGGAGACAGCTGCTCATCCGTTGACCATCAGACATGGGATCCGTGATCCCTCCGAAGGCAACGATCTCGTCCCGCGAAGGCCTGCTCGGGGTAAGGCCTCAGCCTAACTCCCAAGTGGACCGAACTCCATCGAGCTAATCGGGCTATGGCCGCCTGCCATTAGCCCTACCAGAGAAGCCACTCCTGCCTCCATGGGGCGGGTGCCGGAGACCCTCGCGGAGTCGAACGAGGAGAGTATGCATGCAGAACCTCCTGCTCCGTTGACCCACTCCGCACTACACCGGCATATCTCCCTGGGGGCGCCTCAGGGGAGGTAGAAGCGAGGGCCTCATGCCCGCGCCCCTCCCCAGGCTTGGCGCCCACACCAGCGCACCGCGCGCCGCAAGCCAGGCCAGCAACTGGCCCTGCCATCCTGTGAGGTGACGCCATGCCCTGAGCAAACACCGTAGGGGAAGCAGGGGCCGTCTGCCCGCGCATCTCCCCAACTTCAACATCAAGCTCGGCGGTCCTAACATGCGCCGCCATGCACACCACTGTGATAGGTGCCCGCTACACCTCATTCACCCCTGGCGCATCCCCAGAAGAAACCTCGAGAACAAGAGGTGGCAATAAGAGCTCTGCGGGATCCACTCGCTCGACACGCTCACTCCAGAGGTGAGGAGGTGCGGACTCATGGTCAAAAGAGCCAAACCTCAGTGTGTTAACGGGTGTAGAAGCAGGTGGTGTCGCCCCCTTCTCTGACGCAGACGGCAAAGTTTTCCCACCCGACCTGTGAGACCCATCCTGTGAACTAGTATCATCATGCTTCTCCTTGTTTCCCGAGCCATCGTCCTTATCCATCATATCCACATCACTCCCTCCATTCAGCTCGTCAAAAATTGTGGTGTCCTCTAACTTGATTTCGAGATTATACAACATACCCACATGTGTCCATCTGACCACATCAGGAATGTACTCAATATCCACAACACTGACAAGCAATCTGGCCAACCCATGTGCCCGAGTAAATGGCATGTTCAATCGTTATGTCTTCCCGATAAGTGACCCAAGACTGCCCACAACTCACACGGCGTTAAGAGGCTTAGATGGCGCCCCCAAGAAACGAACCCACAACCGAGAGAGCGGTGTACCCTTTGGTTCAGTTTGCTTCCACTCATCAAACTCAAGAATACATTCACTGCCCAGCACCCGGCACATTCCAAACTTAAGAAGCTTCTTCAGCTCCTCTATTGATGGAAAATCTACCTTATATAAATTATCCTCAAGCCGGATCAGCTCCCAAGGAGAGTTACCTGGAGCCAGTTTCATTGAGTCTCTTCACAAATTGTGCCTCTGACAAAATTTCCTTTGTCACTTTGACCACCCCCGTAGTCGAACTCTGCGGCGTATCTGGTACAACGATGGCACTGGGTGACTCAAAGAACATCAGTTCGGTGCAACATGCCCCATATATCGTGACATTCGGGATCGGCTCTATCAGCATCGGGCATCCTCCCTATTCATGCATAGGCTTTAGGCAAGTATCACAAAGTTCCGTTGTACATTTTGCAATAAAATGACCTTGCTCGCCACACTGACAACATGGCAGCTTCTCTTTCTTGCGAGCACACTTGGATAATCTCTCACCATCGGACTTGTCAGCAGCATTAGCCTTCTCCTGTGCCTTCGAAGTGACATGCTCGGCCACCGTGACCACAACCGCAGCTAGCTCGGACACTGCCGCTAATGCCTCACCCGTCAAGGTCGGGGTATTGGCCACGGCCGCCGCCCCCGTTGGTTCTCTTGGCACCACTGAGTTGCCCATGTCCATCATTACCGGAGGCGGGGGAGGGCCTTGACGGTGCTGGGGTGGCCGCCTGCCACCCCCGACCTCTACGAAACCCCCAAAATCCTCCACGCGCTCTATAGTTCGGGCCCGATGCCCCCTCGATGAAGCCGCCAAGATGCATGTAGAACGGACGCTCTCGAGAACCATCGCTTTGCCAAGCATAGCCGCGGCCACCGCCGGTCGACGACGAGCCCCGATGCTGGCCCTCCTCGTAGGCATCAGCACCATAGTCTCCCCATTGGCCTCGGGGCGGGACCCAGCCTCCATGCACGGCCCTGCTATAGTTGCCTGACGTGACCTCCCTCGCACGAACCATCGCCGGTGGAGGGGGTCGAGAGGCACCGGATCCCGGCCCCCCCTTTTGTGTCAGCGTAGCAACCACATGCAGCGGCGGGGCGGCCCTATGAGCAGCTTGCTATGGTGGCGGCGCGAGCTGTGGAGTGGTCCTTGGGGGCGGCGGCGCCGGCTTGGGCGGAGGTTCGTTCCCGCGACCTGCCATGGCCACCGAATCCCTCGAAGCAATCCTTGCCGCGCGCCCCTGTCGGAGTTTAGGGAACCCAGGTTGAGCTACCCAGCAAACCCTAAAACCCTGACTCACAGTGCTCTCCGTCTCCGTCTCGATACGTGCATGGACCAGCTCCCGATCCGAAGCAGCCACATGCACGTCGACCTGGGCTGTACCCGACGGGCCCGACTCCTGAGTCGTGCACTGGGCCACATACCCAGCACCAACGGAGCCCAATACCGAGTCCCCTACTCCAGGGCCATCGAACCCTAGCAGGTGATTCAAACATTCCAATCGTATCGCTTGGATCCCGCCTAACACAACGGCCGCCGCCGCCGGGTGCATCATCGCCGAGAGGACCTTCTTCTTTTTTTCTTCTTTCTGGTCACCTTCGTCCACACCTCTGGTGTGAAGAAATCAGATAACGTGGCTGCCAACGCACTTACCATGGGGAGGGGGCCCGACCATGGCTTCATCTTCAACGCCGTCGATTTGCAAAGAGCGTCCGGCTTCGGCCCGGAGATCTTCCTTCCCTTACTGCTCACCGCAGGAATACCCGGCCCAGATGGCCCTATGCATGGGACCAACGTCGGGGACCTCGGCAACGGCAGCATGTCATCCCTGCTATCGTCCTTGCGAAGATCATCAACTTCATCGTCTTCCTCATCGGCGAGAACCCAAAACCTACCCCCAATCCGTGGTTTCGGCGTCGGTTGTTCCAGATCGGACGTCAAATCCGCTGTTTCGATCTGAACCTCGGCCCCTAACGGTCCCTGCACACAATTAAGAACGAGAACCTCGTAAACGTCTATAATGAAACACATACCTTGGGATGTCGTGAACATGGGAGGAGGTTGCAGCAATCGTCTCATGAACGGTTTTGCAATGGTCAGGAAAATTTAATCCTCCCGCATTTCAACTTAAGAAGTTCAATGGTTGATCCAACACTGGCTAAATACTCGTACACTGCTTTTTTCTAAAACCAGGCAAAAGACTTTCCATTTTCATTAATTAAGAGAGGAGGTTTATACATATGCCGCTACGCGGCCAAAAGAAAAGACTACTCTCGCAACATAAGACTACTCAAATTCTTGGCCCCAGCCAAGGTCCAAAGATGGGCCTGCTCTTTAATTCTCGTGACGACAATTACGGCCGGAGCCACAGCGTTGCGAAAATTCTGGCATTTTGTTCCTTTCATATTTCCCATGAAACAAGCATCATAACAGAGGCAAGAGCCTTTCTGTTATGATCCGCGTTTCTCACCGCCTTTTGCCACCAAGTTCGAACCGAAACTTCATTGCGCCAAGTCATTGGTGAGCAGTCGTGGATTCCCAGCCAAACGGTAATCTCGTTCCATACTCTATTCGTGAATCTACACTGAAATAGCAGGTGGGCAACAGACTCTGGAAGTTGCTTGCAAAGGGGGCAAAGGTTGCAATTGGGCCATCCCCGTCGAGACAACCGATCGGTCGTCCAGACTCAGTTCTGGAGAACTAACCAAGGAAAGAACTTGCATTTTGGAGGAGCCCACATCTTCCAGATCATGGAAGTATTGGTACTGAACGTGAGTCCCGCAAATTGCGCCAAATAAGCCGAGGATGTTGAGGGAGTCCTGGACTAGGGGGTCCTCGGGCGTCCGTCCTGTTAGACATGGGCCGGACTGATGGGCTGTGAAGATACGAAGATCGAAGACTCTCTCCTGTGTCCGGATGGGACTCTCCTTGGCGTGGAAGGCAAACTTGGCGTCCAAATATGAAGATTCCTTTCTCTGTAACCGACCTTATGTAACCCTAGTCCCCTCCAGTGTCTATATAAACCGGAGGGCTAGGTCCGTAGAGGCCAATCATCATAACCATACTCATATAGGCTAGACTACTAGGGTTTTAGCCATTACGATCTCGTGGTAGATCAACTCTTGTAATACTCATATTCATCAAGATCAATCAAGCAGGAAGTAGGGTATTACCTCCATAGAGAGGGCCCAAACCTGGGTAAACATTGTGTCCCCTGTCTCCTGTTACCATCGACCTTAGACGCACAGTTCGGGACCCCCTACCCGAGATCTGCCGGTTTTGACACCGACATTGGTGCTTTCATTGAGAGTTCCGTCAAAAGGTTTGATTGCTCCTTAGATCATCTACAACAATGCTGTCCAAGGGGAAATCTTCCTCCCCGGACAGATCTTCGTATTCGGCAGCTTCGCACTGCGGGTTAACTCACTTGGCCATCTGGAGCAGATCGAAAGCTACGCCCCTGGCCATCAGGTCAGATTTGGAAGCTTGAACTACGTCGCGGGCATCCGCGGAGACTTGATCTTCGATGGATTCGAGACCGCGGCGGCCGCTCCCTGCCACCACGATGAACATGACGTAAATCTTTCATCGGACCATACCCAGGAGATAACACCTGTAACAGCTCTGGCCTTAGATCCGGAGAAAATCGCGCCATCCGAGGATGGGAAGCTAAACCCCGCCATGGAAGTCGCAGACTCAGCGGCGTTGGAGCCGCACACAGACCTAACTTCAAGTGACGTCTGTGTCACCAGAACCATGGACTCGACTCCGGCTACAGGTTCCGAACCATGTGTGTCCACATACGTCGAGCTTGATCAGACATCGATCGTCGAATTCAGCTCCGCGGACATCTTCCGGCACTCGCCCCTAGGCGACATGCTAAACTCATTAAAAAATCTATCCTTAGCGGGGGACTCACAATAGAATTATATCCGGTTCGAATTGGAGGCTGATGACGGAGAATTTCGTTTCCCACCCACCACCCACTTCATAGCCACTGTCGAGGACCTAACCGACACACTCGATTACGGCTCCGAAGACATCGACGGTATGGACGACGATGCCGGAGAAGAGGAGGCCCAAAACCCGCCATTCACCGGATGATGGACGGCCACCTCCTCATATGACGTATACATGGTGGATGCACCAAAAGATAACAGCGGCGCTGACAAGGAAAATACAGTTGAGGATGAGCCTCCTAAGATACAACCAAAGCGCCAGCGTCAGCGGCGCCGCTCTAAATCACGCTGCAACAAAGACAGCAACACCGGCATAGGAGACGATAACACTCCGGACGGTGCCGAAGACAATGAAGACCCTGTTGAGGCAACTTCCGAACAGGACGAACGGGAAGATGGGCAAGTTAGCCCTGACCAACAGGCCATAAACGAGGACTCGTAGGACAATAATTATCTTCCGCTCTCCGAGGAGGAGGTGAGCCTCGGCAACGAGGATTTTATCATGCCTGAGGAACCTCTCGAGCAGGAGCGCTTTAAGCGCCGGCTAATAGCCACGGCAAGGAGCCTGAAAAAGAAGCAATAGCAGCTTCAAGCTGATCAAGATCTGCTCAATGATAGATGGACTGATGTCCTGGCAGCCGAGGAATACGGCCTCAAGCGCCCAGCCAAAAGATACCCGAAGCGTAAATTGCTACCTCAGTTCAATGATGAGGCGCTGGAGCCCGTACCAGCATCGTGTAATGAGGCTAACCGACCAGCACGTGGTCGAGACAAAGCGGCATCTCAAGCCGAATACCAGCCCGCCCCACCTCACTGTAAAGGCAGAGATAAAACAGCTCGGGGACATACCTACGACCTGCGGCAGGGCTTGGACAGTAGAGCAGGTCAGAACAGATCGGTCTATGGATCACGGGGACGCGCCCCGACACGCAATAACGGCTATCTAGCCGGACGCAACAATCATACTCACGCCCGGGCCAAGAACCGCAGAGGGACTCCATCCGAGCTACGTCGCGACGTTGCCCGATGCAGAGGCGCCGCACACCCCCTTTGCTTCACTGACGAGGTGATGGATCACAAATTCCCAGAAGGGTTCAAACCCGTAAACATCGAATCATATGATGGGACAACAGACCCTGCGGTATGGATCGAGGATTTTCTTCTCCATATTCAGATGGCCCGCGGTGATGATCTCCACACCATCAAATACCTCCCATGAAAACTCAAAGGACCAGCTCAGTACTGGTTGAACAGTCTGCCCGAAAACTCCATTGGCAGCTGGGAAGACTTGGCAGAAGCCTTCCTCGACAACTTCCAAGGAACATATGTCCGACCTCCGGATGCAGATGACTTAAGTCATATAGTCCAATAGCCCGGAGAGTCAGCCAGGAAATTCTGGACTAGGTTCTTAACTAAAAAGAACCAGATCGTCGACTGTCCAGATGCCGAAGCCCTAGCAGCCTTTAAGCATAGCATCCGCGATGAATGGCTCGCCCGGCATCTCGGGCAGGAAAAGCCGAAGTATGTCAGCCCTTACGACACTTATGACCCGCTTCTGTGCGGGCGAAGATAGTTGGCTAGCCCGTTGCAATAATAATGCAAGCGAACCTGGCACCTCCGAAGCCAGAAATAGCAACGGCAAGCCTCGACGCAATAGGCACAAGCGCCGAAACAACAGTGACAACACCAATGATACGACGGTCAATGCTGGATTCAGTGGCTCTAAGTCCGGTCAGCGGAGGAAGCCGTTCAAAAAGAACAATTCGGGCTCATTCAGCCTGGAACGCATACTCGATCGTCCGTGCCAGATCCATGGCACCCCAGAAAAACCATCCAACCATACCAATAGACATTGTTGGGTTTTCAAACAGGCCGACAAGTTAAATGCCGAAAACAAGGATAAGGGATCGCAAAGCGAGGACGATGACGATGAGCCCCGACCACCGAACACATGAGGACAGAAGAAGTTCCCTCCCCAAGTTAAAACGGTGAACATGATATACGCTACCCATATCCCCAAGAGGGAACGCAAGCGCGCTCAGGGACGTCTATGCGATGGAGCCAGTCACCCCAAAATTCAACCCATGGTCTTCCTGTCTGATCACTTTTGATCGCAGGGACCATCCGACCAGTATCCGTCATGGCGGGTCAGCCGCACTGGTCCTCGAACCAATCATTGATGGATTCCACCTCACGCGAGTCGTCATGGACAGTGGTAGCAGCCTGAACCTGCTCTATCAGGATACAACGCGCAAAATGGGCATTAATCCCTCAAGAATTAAGCCCACAAAGACTACCTTTAAAGGAGTCATACCAGGTGTAGAGGCCCGCTGTACGGGCTCAATCACACTAGAGGTTGTCTTCGGATCCCCGGACAACTTCCGAAGCGAAGAGTTGATCTTCCATATCGTCCCCTTTCGCAGTGGCTATCATGCACTGCTGGGAGGAACCGCATTTGCTCAATTCAATGTGGTGCCACACTCGCTTATCTCAAGATCAAGATGCCCGGACTACGCGGCGTCATAACAGCCAATGGAAACACGGAACGCTCCCTCCGTAACGAGGAGCACACCGCTGCGTTAGCAGCAGAAGTACAGAGCGGACTTCTCAAGCAGAACCTCAATTCGTCGGCTGAGCTCCCGGACACTGTCAAACGAGTCCGGACTACTCTGCTGCAGGACAGCCCAGCTCGTCAGGAGCTCGACTAGCAATTTGGCCTCCGTCCCCATCCCAGCCAAGTGGCGGCATTCGTACCGCGCGTACATAACTACGCACTCAAAATACCATGGGCATAGACGGAGGCATAACTAGCTTGTGATCCATAATACGGCTCGACCGCTCCTGGACACACATACTTTCAATTTTTCTTTTTTTATCCGTTTCAGGTTTCTTTTCTATAGGCTTCTTCCGATGACCGATCATTGGTCCTCTCGACAGGACGGATACACCAAGATGGCAAGAAGCACTAGCGTACAAGGGAATCTTTAGGTGGTCTCTTTAACGATCACTCAACCTGTTCTTAGGGCCCGCACGCAGCTCTCCCTTGGTAGTGGCATGTTAAATAGCCCGGTTGCTTATTGCACCACCTGTACGAATACGGTTTGACGTATTAATCAAACTATAATGGAAACAGTTTGCGGCCCAACTTCTGCGACACTAGCTTACTACTCCCTTTTTTTCCTTCTTTGGTAATCTTCTCAAAGTTGCGCACGTACACTCTGGTACGCTTTAATCTGCCAGGGGCTTCATTGAGACCCATAATACGGCAACAAAGTCCGAACACTTTTTACAATAATAGTTCGGCACCCCGAATTTAGCATTATCTGCATTGGCTCCGAATAATGTCTTTGGTCAATAGTTGGGTTGCCCGGCTCCCGTGCTTACTACCTTATGTTTCCCTATATCGGCTAGGGTAGTAAAGGGAGAACTACTGCGATTGTGTCCTGGTTTGTCCGGATGAGCACCTCAGTAGAGAAAGCCGAAAACCGACTGTCATGATGCAGCGTGAGCCGGTCAGCTCTTCGGAGGTTTTCAAATCTTTAGTGATTTTTTCCGCATTATGTGATGAATCGGCTTTTACCCGATCAGGTGTTTACAGTACCCTAGTTGGGATACTAGGGGCTGCGCTTAAATTTTCATTGTCAAACTCCTATGGCTAAGTGAGGGTGATAAAGCCACATAGTCTGATTGCCTGGTTCGTTGCGCTAAACACCCCCTTCAAGGACCAAACAATTGGATCAAGAGTGTTTAGATTACATCCCGAACACCCCCGTGTTACCCACGTGGGGGCTGAAGCCGACGACTGACCAACTCTCAAAATTTCATAAACACGGCCGCACAGGAGGTAAAATATTAAACATGCATTATATTACATAGCCGAACTTGTTTCATCATACAAGGCGACACAATATAAATACATTCACTCAAAGATTACATCCTTCGCACATTGCTCCGCCACAATGCGGGACCCCTCCAGGACATCGCTAAAATATCTCTCCGGCGTGCGGTGCTCCTTGCCCGCGGGCGGTCCCTCGGTTGCGACCGTGACGACGTTCATCTTCGCCCACTACATCTTGACATGGGCAAAGGCCATCTGCGCACCTTCAATACAGACCGACCGCTTGATGGCGTCAAGCCGAGGGCAGGCATTGACCAGCCGCTTCACGAGCCCGAAGTAGCTGCTGGGTATAGCTTCGGCAGGCAACAGCCGGATTATTAAATCCTTCATGGCCAGTTCGGCCACCCTATGCAGCTCGACCAGCTGTTTTAGCTGGTCGCTAAAGGGCACCGGATGTTCTGGCGCAAGGTATTGCGACCAGAACAACTTCTCTGTCGAGCTCCCCTCTTCGTCTCGGAAGAATTCCACAGTGTCAGAAACACTGCGCGGAGATCCGCAAACGCCCCTGGAGAACTCCAAATCCGGGTCAGTAAGAGATACCTCTTCTTCACATACTTGCTTAGCATAATAAAAGCCTTACCCGCGGCAATTTTCTTGGCCCGTTGGATCTCCTGGAGGGCTCTTTGGGCTTCGGCTCGGGCCTCTTGTGCGCTTTGGCGAGCCTTGGCGAGTTCGGTCTCTCGAGCCGAAACATCGCGTTCCAAGCACTCGCACTTCTTCACGGCATCCTGGAGCTCCTGCTGGACCTCATCAAGCCTGGCCTCGTGCTTCTCACGAGCGGCATGTTCCTTGGCAGCATTCTCCTTGCTTCGGCCAACGCCTTCTTAAGGACCTCGACCTCGGTCGCCGCTCCTACAAATATCATGGCACTTCGGTCAGTACACATCATTTATTCTTTTTGAATATACAGCAAGCCACCACATACCTTGCTTGTCCTCCAGCTGCCTTTTCACAAGGTCGAGCTCTTCTTCGGCCCGCTCCAGACTCTGCTTTAGTCCGGAGACTTCAGCAGCATGAGAGGTTGCGGCCAGCAACGACGCCTGCTTATGCACATACGACATATTTAGTTAGTCTCCTGCGAAAATTATTTGATCCTGTGTCCGGCTTTTCTTTCCGAACACCGGACAGTGTCTCAGGGGATACTGTCTATACTATGGCTCTCTTTTATGCGTCGTTTACCTCAAAGCCTGTTAGCAGGCTGGTGCAGGCTTCGGTCAGTCCATTCTTGACGGACTGAACCCTCTCAACCATCGTACCCATAAGGATACAATGTTCCTCCACGATGGAAGCGCCTCTTAGCGCTTCCAGCAGATTATCCGGTGCCTCTGGATGGACAGAGGTCACCGGCGGTATGGGCACACCTCCTCCCTTCGGAGGAGGCTGCTCGCTTGACTCCGGAGCCGTGTAGGTCTCCGGGATGGTATCCGGCCGGGGGCCGAATTGGATATGGCCCCCATCACCAGTCTCCATGGGGGTTTTCTCCCCCATGTGTCCGGCGGCCGAGGAGCCATCCTCTGGCGCCACCCTGACGGCCTCCT
Organism: Aegilops tauschii subsp. strangulata; assembly: GCF_002575655.3. NCBI lineage: Eukaryota > Viridiplantae > Streptophyta > Magnoliopsida > Poales > Poaceae > Aegilops > Aegilops tauschii. Next base: position 431,416,313 of record NC_053040.3, read on the forward strand.
AAACCTCTCCCCGGCCGGGGAAGGCCCTTCGGGGCAGCACCTCGGCGTCGCCCTTGGCCTTGGGAGAGTGCGCCGTCGGTGGCGACTCGCTGGCCATCGCCTTTGAATCCCCCGATGAGGACCGCGGGGAGCTGCCGTGGGCCGGACTGCAATTGCATAATTCAACATATTAAAACTGTGAAGTAGAGAGGCCGGATATAGGGATGCGTCAGGGTTTTTAGGTACTCACGATGCGGCCAGAGGCTTCTCTCGGGGGCGTCGCTCTGGGCTGCTGTCTACGTCCCACGCGGAGTTATCCGCGAGGGGGCTCTTTCCCCTCTTGGGCGCCTCCGCCTCCAGATTTGTGGAGGCCGCCCTCTTCTTCCTTCCCCCATCAAGAGGAGAGTTGCTTTCTTCCTCCTCCTCGTCGCCGTCTTCGGCGGCTGAGGAGTGAGTCTTGTCTTCGGACGACGCGTCCGAAGCTCCCTTGCGGCGGGGGCCACTCCGGACCCCCTTGGCCTTCTTCTTGGCCTTCTTCTCCGGCGCCTGATAGGGCGCCGGGACCAGCATCTTCGCCAGGAGCGGGATGACTGGTTCTTTGGGCAGCGGAGCCGGACACCGAATCCGCTCCGCCTTCTTCGTCCAGTCCTGAAAAATAAATGGTGAAGTTTAGATATCTTCCTTGATCAAACAAGTAGAGGATGCACCTAGAGATGTGGAGGACTTACCGCACTGGCAGGATGGGCAAGATCGTGTCCGCGGTCTGAGTCTATGTTCGGCGGCGTCTCATTGCCCTCAAAGAGCACCTTCCAGATATCTTCGTGCGTGGTTCCGTAGAACCGTAGCAAGGTCTGGTGCTTGGCCGGATCGCATAAGTGGCAAGTTCGGCTTTGGCATGGAAGTATCCGGTGAACTAGCATCACCTGGATCACATTGACGAGCTTGATGTTCTTGTCCACCATGCTCTGGATGCGCGTTTGCAGCGCCGTCAGCTCGTCCGACGAAGACCAATTCAGGCCCTTCTCTAGCCAGGAGGTGAGCCGCAGTGGAGCTCCGGATTTGAATTCGGGATCCGCGGCCCAGGTGGCGCCGCGGGGCTCTGTGATATAGAACCACAGTTTCCGCGTGTTGGCAATCCACCACCTTCGGCTTCACGTTGAAGATCTTGAGCCATAGTCCGAAGTGGGGAGGAAGGCGGAGGAAGGCCTCGCACACGACAATAAATGCCGAGATGTTGAGGAAGGAGTTTAGGGCTAGATCATGGAAATCTAGCCCGTAATAGAACATTAGTCCACGCACGAAAGGGTGGAGAGGAAACCCGAACCCGTGGACAAAATAGAGGATGAACACAACCCTCTCATTTGGCTTCGGAGTGGGGATGACTTGCTCCCTGGTCGGAAGCCGATGGGCGATTTCTTTCGCCAGATACCCAGCCTCCCGAAGCTCAGTGGTGTCCTTCTCCTTGACGGAGGAGGCCATCCACTTGCCCTGTGCTCTGGATCCAGACATGGTCGAGTGCTTTCTTGCAGTGGAAAAGACGAGGACTTGAGCGCTGGAGCTCGAGAATGGGAGGACAGGGATAGAGAGAAGGCGTGGGTGAAAGAAGGGAATCCTTATCTCCTTATAAAGGCAGTGAATATCAAGCACCTCCCCACTCGCCTTAAAACTCGCCTGTTCCCAAGGGTTGTGCAAACGGCACGGTTGGATTACCCATGCCTGTATTTTTTTGACCGTGAACAGTAGGAAAGACTCCTACTGTGTTAATATATTAATAAATATGGGTGACTATACAAATGGATATTTACATGGAGTAGGTCTCAGCCACTTTGTGGCAAGAGAAGAAAACTAATTTAAAGAGCTATGAAAGAGAGTTTACAAAATTAAGAACTAAAGGCTTATGTGCCTCTTTAACCCTGTGTTGTAGAAGCCCAAAGTCTCTCTTAAATCTCCCAAGCCAAGACTGGAGTGAGGGTGCTATAGCTCGGAGATGGTGATTATTCCTCTCCTTCCAGATGCTCCAAGCCGCCACAATGAAATCCCGCAATAAGGGGACACGATCTCTGCTTTGACAAGACGTGCCAATGAGACCACATCTCGAAGCGGCAGGCCGAAAAACGGTTCCAAATAATGACCGGGTGATGACATGGTGTCGCATTACCAAAATCTGTCAGCGGATTGGACTCGTGGAATATTATACTCCCTGCGGTGGTGTGTGGAATTTGTTTTGCAGAGCCGGACATGTTCGTTGCGTCCGAAGACTGTGTTGGAGTATTCGGAGAAGGAACCCGCTTTGCATTGCCGAAGATAATCTGCGCGCCGGACACCTCATCATTGAAGCCTGGTTCAGGGGCTACTGAGGGAGTCCTGGACTAGGGGGTCCTCGGGCGTCCGTCCTGTTAGACATGGGCCGGACTGATGGGCTGTGAAGATACGAAGACCGAAGACTCTCTCCCGTGTCCGGATGGGACTCTCCTTGGCGTGGAAGGCAAGCTTGGCGTCCAAATATGAAGATTCCTTTCTCTGTAACCGACCTTATGTAACCCTAGTCCCCTCCAGTGTCTATATAAACGGGAGGGCTAGGTCCGTAGAGGCCTATCATCATAACCATTGTCATACAGGCTAGACTTCTAGGGTTTTAGCCATTACGATCTCGTGGTAGATCAACTCTTGTAATACTCATATTCATCAAGATCAATCAAGCAGTAAATAGGGTATTACCTCCACAGAGAGGGCCCGAACCTGGGTAAACATTGTGTCCCTTGTCTCCTGTTACCATCGATCTTAGATGCACAGTTCGGGACCCCCTACCTGAGATCCGCCGGTTTTGACACCGATAGATGTCGTGTACTCTCTGCTGGTTGTGAATTTCCAAGAAATAGTGTCTTATCTATCTTGGCTTAGAGTGACACTGGCAACCATCTCCCAGAGGTTGTTGAACTCCTCAAGTGTGTCAAGGTGAGGCCTTGTGTGGTGTTAATCTGGTGCATCCAAAAATTGTTGTCCAATGACTTGCTAACCGCACAGTTCTTCCTTTTTGAAATATCAAAGATTTTAGGCGCGACGTCTTTGGGCCAAAAACCATTCAGCCAAGAGGGTTCCCAGAAATTAGCTTTGTTGCCATCACCAATGGTCACGGTCGTGGCTGCCGCAAAGAGATCTTTATCCTTGTCAGAGCAAGGCGTTCCCATCCGAGCCCAAGGTTTTGGTGTGTCCGCTCACTCGAACCACAACCAATGGAGGCGTAGAGATTTTCTCCAGGTGAGCAAACCTAGACCCCCATGAACCTTGGGCTTGCAAACTAGATCCCAATTCACCTTGCACTTGCCTCCCGTCACCTTATCACATCCTGCCCAGAGATAGGCGCGTCTGAGACTATCAATCTTTTTCCTCACTTCAACAGGTAGGTCCAGCGGGGTGAGGTGATATATCACAATCGTCGTAAGGATGGCCTTGACCAGGACGATGCGCCCCGGGGTAGCCACATGTATGGCCGACCAGGGCGGGAGCTTGCTAGCCACCTTATCTTCTATGTATTGGAAGTGGATGCGTTTTAGTCTTGTAACTGAGAGCGGTAAGCCAAGATATCTCATGGGAAAGGTGGCCCGGACCGCCAGGAAGGCCTGAAGAATGTCGTCCAAATAGATGTTGGCACAACGGATGGGAGCCACATGACTTTTGTTATAGTTGGTGACCAAACCGGTAACTTCACCAAATGAGTCGAGCGTGGATGCCAAGAACTAGGTATCCTCCTTGACAGAAGCAACAAAGATGACTGCATCGTCCGCATACAGGGAAGCCCGGATGGGGTTACCTCAGAGTGGGTGTAGCTTGCCTTGATTAGTCGCCTTAGCTAGGATGTGATGGAGCGAGTCAATGGCCAGGACAAAAAGGAGGGGGGATAGGGGTCCCCCTACCTAAGTCCACATCCGTGCGAAATGGGGTCCCCCGCCACCCCATTTAGGAGAACTCTGGACGAGGCCATGGGTAAAAGGGCAGAGATCCAGTCTCCAAAGCGGCTTGAGAAATGATGATGTCTCAATAAATCCTTCAAGAAGTCCCATCTAACCGAGTCGGACGATGTCTTGATGTCTAGCTTGAAGAGCAAGGTCGGTGATTTGTTGCGGTGAAATCAACGTGCCAAGTTTCGGACATACATAAAGTTATCATGTATGCTCCTTTTCTTGATGAAAGCACTTTGCGTATTGGAGACGAGGTCAAACATGTGAGGACCGAGACGTGTGGCCATCATATTTGCAATGATCTTCGCAACCGCATGGATGAGACTTATGGGCGTAAAGTCAGAAATGTCCTCCGTTCCATCTTTCTTTGGAATGAGGGCAATATTTCCGAGTTGAGCCAGTGGATTGGAGATGTGGATAGTTGAGAAGTTGTTGATTACTCTCATAATGTCCGGCTTTATGATGTCCCAACATTCCTTGAAAAACACTCCAGTGAAGCCTCCTGGCCCCGGCGCCTTATCATCGGGAAGATTATTGATGGCTGCCTGGACCTCCTCCTCGGTGAAGGGATTGCCTAGCTCTGCAAGGTCAAGAGCCGAATGCGGAATGCAATCCCAGTTGAAGTCCTTGGCACACGGAGGGCCCTTCACAATGGCCTTAGAAAAGTGTTGATGGATAATTTTTTTCTTGTGGTCATGGTGTGTGGCCCAACCATTATTGTGTTTGAGACGGCGAATGAAGTTCTTCCTTGCTATGCGATGAAGAGTGTTGGCGTGTGACCGATTGTCCTCTGCCGCGGTGATGTTGACTGTGTTATGATGACGGTTGGTGGCTCATTATTTTGAATGCATGTGAAGCGGTAGATTATGGGCTATTTCGTGAACAATCTTTACAACACTCGACTCCCGTGTCGCCTCACCTGGCGGCTTGGGGGAGAAACCATAGCCACCACACTACCTCCTCCCTGCTCCTCCTCGCCTTGCCGCCGAGGAGAGCGCCTCTAACGAAGCCTGGGCCAGCCCTAAGGAAGGCGGCGACGAGGCCCGTCCCTGCTGGCGCAGCACAGTTGCCCGACGAGGTGTTGAACAGTACGACAATTTCTTTAACTGTCAAGGCGGCATATCACGGGGGCACGATGATTCCCAGGCAGGGCAGTAAGTGCGCGGCAGATTTCTCGGTAGGCTTCCCTTGCACGGAGTCGTCAAGGATACGCCGCTTCCCTCGGATTGTGCGGTGCTCTGGCCTCAGATAAGTTTCCTATAACACGGGGGCTAACCTTCGTTGGCATTTTTTTTATAGAAGAAACTCCGCGAGCAACACGCGTCCGAGCCGGGATTCAAACTCGGATGGGCTGGCAACAACCCAGCTGCCCAGCCAACGGGTCGTCGCCGCGTCCTCAGTGGCGATCCATCTGGTGCCGAGAGGCAGGCAGACAGAGCACTCCGACTATATTCTCTAGGGGCTCCAGCGTTGGCATGGCGTCCACCTGACCTGCCTCTACTGTTCACCTGGACCAAACGAACAGGCCATCATCATCCGCTCTCTGTGCGGCGCCAAGACCTGCCAGCAACCAGTGCATGTCCCCGCACATGAGCGGTACGTGCCGCGGACCATTCAGGCTCAGGAGGGGAATATTAGTCTCACACATTCTGCAGAGTGCCGTGCCGTGCCGTGCATTCGGCCGGTCGGGCTCGCTTAACACTGTGGCCTACGAAGAGAAAAGTGAGAGCGGATTCAGCTGGCAAAGGAGACGCGGGCAACTGTTCGCCATTCAAGTCGCGGTGCAAGATGCCACTGTAGTTATCATGTGCGTGGCACTCAGTGTTCGGCCCTCACGCTAGATAGTGTCCTTGAAGCAGAGAGCCATCCGGTCACCTCAACATACTATTACCGTTGGTACGCAACTGATAAAAAAAAAGGAATTTATTGTCATACTGATGTTACACACGTGTTTTTCTATTACTCATATTTAAAAAAAAAGTACAAAATACATATGTTACAAAAATATTTTAGTTGTTTTTTCAAATTGTTCAGTGTACATTTGATAAACGTTCGTGCAGTGTAAGAAAATGTGCGCTCAACATTTAAATAATCTTTGTTCCATTCAAACAAATGTATGTGCCATTTCAGAAAATGTTCACATGTTTCAAAAATGTATGTGATATTTTTAAGAAAATGTTATACAATTTTAAAAGATGTTTGTTGTCTTCCAAAAATAATATTAGTAGAATTTAAAAATGTATGTTACATTTCATAAAATGTTCACACGTTTCAAAAATATGCATTTGATATTAAAATAAAGTGTTTGCATAGTTTAAAAAAGCTTCAACGTGTACATGATTTTTTTAACACGTATTAAAAAAGTATTCTTAAAATTTATTTTTTAAAATATAATCATGCATCAGAAAAATATTAAATATATATATATATAATATGTTTTTAATCTATACAAAAATGTATGATGTGCATGAAAACAAATTAGATATCAAGGCATACTTTTGAAGAAATTTAAACATGTATTTTAAAACGGTTTAACGTTTATAAACAAATGTTCCTGATGTATAGCAAAAATGTATAATGTGTATGAAAAATACACATGTTTTGAAAAAGAAGAAGAAAGAAATAAAGAAAACTGAATAAAAAATAAAAAATACAAAAAAACCCCAGAGAAAATCAAAGAAAACACGAGGAATACTGATACAAAAGAGTGAAAAAAAATCACATGCAATTAGAGTGTTGGGTCGGCCTAGATAGCCAAACTTTAGGTGAGAGCTAATACGACTTGGAACGAGGGGAGCAACTAATTAACGAGCGCTCCTTCGGGAGCCTCCCAATGATCAGCGCCACTTGGCGCGCTCTCAGCCATTCACCATGTGTCGCGCTCTGGACGCTCCCTTCGGATTTTTTTTTTATTTTTTCGCACGCGTTTTCGTCTTTTTAAACGGTTTTTTTGGGTTTTTTCGACGTTTTGGTTTTCCTCCGGTCTTTCTTAGCTCTTCGGTAAAAAAAATTCGAAAAAAAAATTTTTTTTGCGCGAAAAAACGCGTTTTTGTTTTCTTTCGCGAAAGTCACGGTTTTTCTTCCACGAGAGGCACGGTTGTGCTTTATCGAGAATCACGGCCGTGCCTTTCGGAAATGAAAAAAAAACGCGTTTTCTGTTTTTTTTTCTTTCGCGAGAGTCACGGTTTTGCTTCCGCGAGAGGCACGGTTGTGCTTTCGCGAGAGTCACGGCCGTGCCTCTCGGAAAGGGAAAAATAAAACGCGTTTTCTGTTTTTTTCTTTCGTGAGAGTCACGGTTTTGCTTCCGCGAGAGGCACGGTTGCGCTTCCGCGAAAGTCACAGCGGTGTCTCTCGGAAAGGGAAAAAAGTACGCATTTTCTGTTTTTTTTTTCTTTCGCGAGAGTCACGGTTTTGCTTTCGCGAGAGGCACGGTTGTGCTTTCGCAAGAGTCATAGCCGTGCCTCTCGGAAACAAAAAAAACGCGTTTTCTGTTTTTTTCCTTTCACGAGAGCCACGGTTTTGCTTCCACGAGAGGCACGGTTGTGATTTCGCGAGAGGCACGGACGTGCCTCTTTCGGAAAGGGAAAAAAACCATGCTCCTGGTTCGGTTTTTTCGTCCAGTTTTTTTTGTCCGGTTTTTTTCGTGAAAAAAAGTTCGTCAAAACCTATCAACATGGGATCTAGTTTTGAAGATCTCGACGCGAGGAATCCAATGGTGAAAACGGTTCGAGATTTAGACGCACGGTTTAAGAGATAAAACGTTTTGAATAAACGGATCTACGGAAAAAGGGAAAACTCCCAGGTTGCGACAAGTGGCGCGCTGCATGTGCGCCACTTGTCGCGACCTGGGAAAGTGGAGTGTTCTTTGCAACGAGTACTCCTTAATTAGTGATTTCGTTTTTTTAGACAATCCTACGAAGCTTTATTATATCGTCACCATATTTACAGGGACGGAGGGAAGATTCCCCGGGTGACCTAGCCAAACATGACGGCCAGGCCCCAAACTTAAAGCATGCTTCGCAAGACTGTGAGCCTCGAAGTTCGAGCTCCTACTTTCAAAAACTATATTACATGAAATAAAGGAATTAACTCCTAACTTGATCTCTTCAATGATAGCACCGTAGATCGATCTGCTCCCCTCCTGGATCTCATGCACGACATTCTGGCAATCCGAGGCAATGTGAATTCTATGATTGTTGAGATCCAACGAGAGTGCAATTCCCTCCCTGATCGCCATGGCTTCCAACGTAGGCGGGTCGCTCACCGTGGGGTAGACCACCATGGACGCTCCTTCAAATGTTCCATCACTGCTCCGGCTGATTGCTACGACAGCTCCGTGCCTTCCACTGCGACTGACAACAGCATCCACGTTAAGTTTTGCATGATTCACCGGCGATGACCTCCAAGCCCTACGAAGTGTTGGGGCCCGTCCCGCTCCTGGCACCGGCGGTATGATCTGAGGCTGTAATTCTGCCAAGTACGAGCTGATGAATCCATTGATCGCATGCGGGCTTTGAAAGATGCCCTCGTGGATAGCTTTCCTCCGGGCGCTCCATATGGCCCATAGTGAGACAGATAGCCGCATGAAGTCCTTCTTGCACAATCTTTCATTCATAGTAAGGATCCAACTCCTTGCGTTATCCTCTTGATTCACACTGATCTGCTCGAGCACTTGATCAGAAGACAAGGCCCATGTGCATCGAGACATAGGGCAACTTAACAGGGCATGACGCCAGCTGTCATGTGCTCCGCATAAAATACATGTCGGGGTCGTGGCCATGTTCCTGCGATGAAGGAGCTCCTGTGAAGGAATTGAGTGCTGAGCCAAACGCCACAGGAATATCTTCAGCTTAGTCGGGACATGCAATCTCCAAATATCATTCCAGAGATCCTGGCTCAACGAAGTGTGGGATGTTCCCTCCCTTTCTTCCAGCCATCCTTCCCTCTCCGTCTTGATCCTTACAATCATTCTGTATGCCGAGCGTACAGTAAATAAGCCTCGCTTCTCCTCATTCCAAGCCCAGAAATCGTGTATCCTTCTATTACAAAGAGGAATTCTAACGATAGCTTCTGCATCGAACGGAGTAAAAGTACTCCTCACAACGTCAGTTCTCCAACTCGCAGTGCTGCTGTCAATGAGCTCCGCTACTCGAGTTGGTGGGTTTTGGATCAAAGAAGCAATAGGCCGCTTGACACCATCCCGCGGTATCCAGTTCTACTCCCAGATCAAGGTTGTCTCCCCGTCACCAATCCTTCTAATGATCCCTTGGGCCAGGATATCCCGCCCGTCCAGGATGGCTCGCCAAATTTGAGAAGGGTGTGAACCCAAACTGGCCTCTAGAATGCTCGAGTCTGGAAAGTAAGCTGCTCTCAAAATTTCTGCACTTAACGAATTGGGATCATTGAGTACTCTCCACGCCTGCCTTGCAAGTAGAGCCAAGTAGAAAATCTCAATATCTCTAAACCCCAAGCCTCCCACATGCTTTGGCCGGATCATAACTTCCCAAACAACCCACGCCGATTTTCTCTTACCCCGTTTACTGCCCCACCAAAACTGTCGTATGATAGAGGTGATTTTGTCACAAAGTCCTCAAGGTAGCCTGAAGCATGACATGGAATATACTGGAATTTCCTGCGCAACTGCTTTGATCAGAACTTCTTTGCCACCTACTGACAGGAGTTTCTCCATCCATCCCTTTACCTTATCCCACACCCTGTCCACAAGGTATTTGAAGGTACCGTTTTTTGAATGACCCACATCCGTCGGCATCCCCAAGTACCTATCAATTAATGACCCATTCTGGACCTGAAGGATAGTTTTTATACTTTCTCTCAACTGTTGACTGCAACCTTTGCTGAAGAATATCGAAGATTTCTCATGGTTAATCCTGCCAGAAGCACTACAGTAAGATTCCAGTAGGTTTGACACCGCATTGGCTCCCTCCACACTAGACTTGAAAAGCAACAGGCTATCATCTACAAAAAGAAGGTGACTAATGGATGGCGCTGTAGGAGCCACCTTCACACCAACCAACACAGATGACTGAGAACTGGATTTCAGGAGGCACGACAGGCCCTCTGCTGCAATCAAGAAAAGGTAGGGGGAGATTGGGTCTCCCTGCCTGATTCCCCTAGTAGGCTTGAAACTATCAAGCTTCTCTCCGTTGAACAGAACCAAAAAAGAAACTGACGACACCATCCCCATAACAGTGTCAATCCATCGCTGCTCAAAACCCAACTTGGTCATGATGGCTTCCAGGTAGGACCAGTCAAGTCTATCGTACGCTTTCATCATGTCCAACTTGAGAGCACAAAAGCTATTATTCTTTGACTTGGTCCTCTTCATGAAGTGTAAACATTCATATGCACATATAATGTTATCATTGATGAACCTCCTAGGGACAAAAGCAGATTGCTCCCTTGAAATAATATCCGATAGGATGAGCTTTAAGCCGTTAGCCACCACCTTGGATACAATCTTCTATAGCACATTACATAAGTTGATGGGCCTGTACTGTGACAAGAGAGATGGGTTAGTAACTTTTGGAATAAGAACAAGCACCGTATCATTTATACTTTCAGGGCTCTCTTCTCCCCTTACAATCCTAAGCACAACCCGTGTGACCTCCTCTCCACAAATATCCCAGTGACGCTGATAAAAATGAGCCGGAAAACCATCAGGGCCTGGAGCCTTTGTAGGGAACATTTGGAACAGAGCTGTCTTAACCTCCTCATTAGTATATGGAGCACAAAGGTTTGCATTCATATCTGCGGTTACCTTCCTTGGCACATGTTGTAGGATAGCCTCCATGTCATTTACCCCCTCTGAGGTATATAGATCTTGATAAAACTCGGTTGCCAGCGCTTTCAACTCAGCCAGGTCCTCTACTAAAACCCCCAATGAATTTTGCAGTGCTCTTATCATGTTCTTCTTTCGCCTTAGACTAGCTCTCATATGATTTTTTTTTTGTATTTTTATCTCCCGCCGCCAGCCACTGCACTCTTGCCCTTTGCCTCCACATGATCTCTTCGCGGTGAAACAGCTCAATAAGCTTCTCATTAATCTTGAGTTCAACATGGTTTGGTGCCACCCTTAAAGGCTCATCTCGTAGCCTTTTTAGTTCTTGTTGCAGCGTTTTGATTTCTTTGCGAACACTTCCAAATGTATCCCGGCCCCAAACTTCCAGGTTCTTTGACATGGCAGAGAGCTTCTGTCTCATCTCTTCTACCGACCTGCATGGCGGCCCCGACCAGCCACTAGCTATTGTGCCCTTGAGATCCTCATGAGTCTCCCACATTACTTCATAACGGAAGCCTCGCTTAGCCGTAGCTTGTTGGAAATATGCCCTAGAGGCAATAATAAATTGGTTATTATTATATTTCCTTGTTCATGATAATCGTTTATTATCCATGCTAGAATTGTATTGATAGGAAACTCAGATACATGTGTGGATACATAGACAACACCATGTCCCTAGTAAGCCTCTAGTTGACTAGCTCGTTGATTAATAGATGGTTACGGTTTCCTGACCATGGACATTGGATGTTGTTGATAACGGGATCACATCATTAGGAGAATGATGTGATGGACAAGACCCAATCCTAAGCCTAGCACAAGATCGTGTAGTTCGTTTGCTAAGAGCTTTTCTAATGTCAAGTATCATTTCCTTAGACCATGAGGTTGTGCAACTCCCGGATACCGTAGGAATGCTTTGGGTGTACCAAACGTCACAACGTAACTGGGTGGCTATAAAGGTGCACTACAGGTATCTCCGAAAGTGTCTGTTGAGTTGGCACGAATCGAGACTGGGATTTGTCACTCCGTGTAAACGGAGAGGTATCTCTGGGCCCACTCGGTAGGACATCATCATAATGTGCACAATGTGACCAAGGAGTTGATCACGGGATGATGTGTTACGGAACGAGTAAAGAGACTTGTCGGTAACGAGATTGAACAAGGTATCGGGATACCGACGATCGAATCTCGGGCAAGTAACATACCGATGGACAAAGGGAATTGTATACGGGATTGATTGAATCCCCGACATCGTGGTTCATCCGATGAGATCATCGTGGAACATGTGGGAGCCAACATGGGTATCCAGATCCCGCTGTTGGTTATTGACCGGAGAACGTCTCGGTCATGTCTGCATGGTTCCCGAACCCGTAGGGTCTACACACTTAAGGTTCGATGACGCTAGGGTTATAGGGAATAGATATACGTGGTTACCGAATGTTGTTCGAAGTCCCGGATGAGATCCCGGACGTCACGAGGAGTTCCGGAATGGTCCGGAGGTAAAGATATATATATGGGAAGTCCTGTTTTGGTCACCGGAAAAGTTTCGGGTGCTATCGGTAACGTACCGGGACCACCGGGAGGGTCCCGGGGGTCCACCAGGTGGGGCCACCGGCCCCAGAGGGCTGCGTGGGCCAAGTGTGGGAAGGGACCAGCCCCTAGGTGGGCTGGTGCGCCTCCCACAAGGGGCCCAGGGCGCAGGAAGGGGGGGAAGGGGGAAACCCTAGGCTCAGATGGGCCTAAGGCCCATCTAGTGGGGCGCCGCCCCTCTCTCCCCCTTTGGCCGCCCCCCAAGTCCCATCTAGGGCTGGCTGCACCCCTTGGGGGGGAAACCCTAGATGGGGGCGCAGCCCCTCCCCCTCCCCTATATATAGTGGGGGTTTTGGGGCTGCCATAGATATGAGACTTCCTCTCTTTTGGCGCAGCCCTACCCCTCTCCCTCCTCCTCTCCCGCGGTGCTTGGCGAAGCCCTGCAGGATTGCCACGCTCCTCCATCACCATCACGCCGTCGTGCTGCTGCTGGACGGAGTCTTCCCCAACCTCTCCCTCTCTCCTTGCTGGATCAAGGCGTGGGAGACGTCATCGGGCTGCACGTGTGTTGAACGCGGAGGCACCGTGGTTCGGCGCTTAGATCGGAATCAACCGCGATCTGAATCGCTACGAGTATGACTCCTTCATCCGCGTTCTTGCAATGCTTCCGCATCGCGATCTACAATGGTATGTAGATGCACTCCCCTTCCCCTCGTTGCTAGATTACTCCATAGATTGATCTTGGTGATGCGTAGAAAATTTTGAATTTCCGCTACGTTCCCCAACAGTGGCATCATGAGCTAGGTCTATGCGTAGTTTCCATGCATGAGTAGAACACAAAGTAGTTGTGGGCGTCGATTTTGTCAATTTACTTGCCGTTACTAGTCTTATCTTGATTCGGCGGCATCGTGGGATGAAGCGGCCCGGACCGACCTTACACATACACTTACGTGAGACAGGTTCCACCGACTGACATGCACTAGTTGCATAAGGTGGCTAGCGGGTGTCTGTCTCTCCCACTTTAGTCAGATCGGATTTGATGAAAAGGGTCCTTATGAAGGGTAAATAGAAATTGGCATATCACGTTGTGGCTTTTGCGTAGGTAAGAAACGTTCTTGCTAGAATCCCATAGCAGCCACGTAAAACATGCAACAACAATTAGAGGACGTCTAACTTGTTTTTGCAGGGTATGCTATGTGATGTGATATGGCCAAAAGGATGTGATGAATGATATATGTGATGTATGAGATTGATCATGTTCATGTAATAGGAATCACGACTTGCATGTCGATGAGTATGACAACCGGCAGGAGCCATAGGAGTTGTCTTAATTTATTGTATGACCTGCGTGTCAATGAAAACGCCATGTAATTACTTTACTTTATTGCTAACCATTAGCCATAGTAGTAGAAGTAATAGTTGGCGAGACAACTTCATGCAGACACAATGATGGAGATCATGATGATGGAGATCATGGTGTCATGCCGGTGACGAAGGTGATCATGCCGCGCCTCGATGATGGAGATCAAAGGCGCAAGATGATATTGGCCATATCATGTCACTTTATGATTTGCATGTGATGTTTGTCATGTTTACATCTTATTTGCTTAGAACGACGGTAGCATAAATAAGATGACCCCTCACTAAAATTTCAAGAGATGTGTTCCCCCTAACTGTGCACCGTTGCGAAGGTTCGTTGTTTCGAAGCACCATGTGATGATCGGGTGTGATAGATTCTAACGTTCGCATACAACGGGTGTTGACGAGCCTAGCATGTACAGACATGGCCTCGGAACACAAGCAAAACACTTAGGTTGACTTGACGAGCCTAGCATGTACAGACATGGCCTCAGAACACAAGAGACCGAAAGGTCGAACATGAGTCGTATAGTAGATACGATCAACATGGAGATGTTCACCGATGATGACTAGTCCGTCTCACGTGATGATCGGACACGGCCTAGTTTGACTCGGATCATGTATCACTTAGATGACTAGAGGGATGTCTATCTGAGTGGGAGTTCATTAAATAATTAGATGAACTTAGTTATCATGAACATAGTCAAAAGGTCTTTGCAAATTATGTCGTAGCTTACGCTTTAGTTCTATTAAGATATGTTCCTAGAGAAAATTGAGTTGAAAGTTGATAGTAGCAATTATGCGGACTGGGTCCGTGAACTGAGGATTGTCCTCATTGCTGCACAGAAGGCTTATGTCCTTAATGCACCGCTCGGTGTGCTGAACCTCGAGCGTCGTCTGTAGATGTTACGAAACATCTGACATACACGTTTTGATGACTACGTGATAGTTCAGTGCGTAATGCTAACCATTTAGAATTGTGGCACCAAAGATGTTTTGAAACGTCGCAGAACATATGAGATGTTCTGAAGACTGAAATTGGGATTTCAGACTAGTGCCCACGTCAAGAGGTATGAGACCTCGGACAAGTTTCTTAAGCCTGCAAACTAAGGGAGAAAAGCTCAATCGTTGAGCATGTGCTCAGATTGTCTGAGTACTACAATCGCTTGAATCGAGTGGGAGTTAATCTTCCAGATGAGATAGTGATGGTTCTCCATAGTCACTGCCACCAAGCTATTAGAGCTTCGTGATGAACTATAACATATCAGGGATAGACATGATGATCCTTGAGCAACTCGTGATGTTTGACACCGCGAAAGTAGAAATCAAGAAGGAGCATCAATTGTTGATGGTTAGTAAAACCACTAGTTTCTAGAAGGGCAAGGGCAAAAGGGATACTTCATGAAATAGAAAATCATTTGCTGCTCTAGTAAAGAATCCCAAGGTTGAACCCAAACCCGAGACTAAGTGCTTCTGTAATGAGGGGAACGGTCACTGAAGCAGAGCTACCCTAGATACTCGGTAGATTAGAAGGCATGCAAGATCGACAGAAGTATATTGGATATACATTATATGAATGTGTACTTTACTAGTACTCCTAGCAGCACCAGGGTATTAGATACCGGTTCGGTTGCTAAGTGTTAGTAACTCGAAATAAAAGCTGCGGAATAAACGGAGACTAGCTAAAGGTGAGATGACGATATGTGTTGGAAGTGTTTCCAAGGTTGATGTGATCAAGCATCGCATGCTCCCTCTACCATCGAGATTGGTGTTAAACCTAAATAATTGTTATTTGGTGTTTGCGTTGAGCATAAACATGATTGGATTATGTTTATCGCAATACGGTTATTCATTTAAGGAGAATAATGGTTACTCTGTTTATTTGAATAATACCTTCAATGGTCTTGCACCTAAAATGAATCTCGATCGCAGTGATACACATGTTCGTGCCAAAAGATATAAAATACTAATGATAGTACCACATACTTGTGGCACTGCCATTTGAGTCATATTGGTATAGAACGCATGAAGAAGCTCCATGTAGATGGGTCTTTGGACTCACTTGTTTTTGAAATGATTGAGACATGCGAACCATGTCTATTGGTATATATGCATGAAGAAACTCCATGCAGACGGATCGTTTGGACTCATTTGATTTTGAATCACTTGAGACATGCAAATCATACCACATGGGCAAGATGACTGAAAGGCCTCGTTTTCAGTAAGATGGAACAAGAGAGCAACTTGTTGGAAGTAATACATTTGATGTGTGCAGTCCAATGAGTGCTGAGGCACGCAGTGGATATCGATATGTTCTTACTTCACAGATGATTTGAGTAGATGCTGAGAATATTTACTTGATGAAACACAAGTCTGAATTATTGAAAGGTTCAAGTAATTTCAGAGTGAAGAAGATCGTCGTGACAAGAGGACAAAATGTCTATGATATGATCATAGAGATATCTGAGTTACGAGTTTGGCACATAACTAAGACACTGTGGAAAGTGTTTCACAATTAATACCGCCTGGAACACCACAGTGTGATGGTGTGTCCGAACATCATAACTGCACCCTATTGGATATGGTGCATTCCATGATGTCTCTTATCGAATTACCACTATCGTTCATGGGTTAGGCATTAGAGACAACCGCATTCACTTTAAATAGGGCACCACGCAATTCCGTTAAGACGACATCGTATGAACTATGGTTTAGAGAAACCTAAGCTGTCGTTTCTTAAAAGTTTGGGGCTGCGACGCTTATGTGAAAAAAGTTTCAGGCTGATAAGCTCGAACCCAAAGCGGATAAATGCATCTGCATAGAATACCCAAAACAGTTGGGTATACCTCCTGTTTCAGATCTGGAAGTAAACAGGTCCTTTCTCGAGGAAAACTTTCTCTCAAAAGAATTGAGTGGGAGGATGGTGGAGACTTGATGAGGTTATTGAACCGTCACTTCAACTAGTGTGTAGCAGGGCACAAGAAGTTGTTCCTGTGGCACCTACACCAATTGAAGTGGAAGCTTATGATAGTGATCATGAAACTTCGGGTCAAGTCACTACCAAACCTCGTAGGACGACGAGGATGCGTACTACTTCAGAGTGGTACGTAATCCTGTCTTGGAAGTCATGTTGCTAGACAACAATGAACCTACGAGCTATGGAGAAGCGATGGTGGGCCCGGATTCCGACGAATGGCTCGAGGCCATAAAATCCGAGAGAGGATCCATGTACTTGATGGTCGTAAGGCTGTTGGGTGCAGATGGATTTTAAAATGAAGACAGACAATAATGGTAAGTGTCACCATTAAGAAATCTCGGCTTGTCGTTAAGATGTTTTCCGACAAGTTCAAGGAGTTGACTACGATGAGACTTTCTCACTCGTAGCGATGCTAAGAGTCTGTTGGAATTGTATTAGCAGTCTTGAAATAGGATGTCAAAACATTGTTTCCTTGACGATTTTCTTGAGGAAAGGTTGTATGTGATACAACCAGAAGGTTTTTGTCAATCCTGAAAGATGCTAACAAGTGTGCAAAGCTCCAGCAATCCTTCTAAGGACTGGAGTAAGCATCTCGGAGTTGGAATGTACGCTTTGATGAGATGATCAAAGATTTTGGGTTTATACAAAGTTTGTTAGAAACTTGTATTTACAATAAAGTGAGTGGGAGCGCTACAACATTTCTGATAAGTATATGTGAATGACATATTGTTGATCCGAAATGATGTAGAATTTATGGAAAGCATAAAGGGTTGTTTGAAAGGAGTTTTTCAAGGGAAGACTTGGATAAAGCTGCTTACATATTGGGCATCAAGATCTATAGAGATAGATCAAGACGCCTAATGATACTTTCAAAGAATACATACCGTGACAAGATTTTGAAGGAGTTCAAAATAGACCAGCAAAGAAGGAGTTCTTGGCTGTGTTACAAGGTGTGCGTATTGAGTAAGACTCAAGACCTGACCACAGCAGAAGAGAGAGAAAGGACGAAGGTCGTCCCCTATGCTTTAGACGTAGGCTCTATAGTATGCTATGCTGTGTACCGCACATGAAGTGAGCCTTGCCATGAGTTGGTCAAGGGGGTACAATAAGTGATCCGGGAATGGATCACATGACAACGGTCGAACTTATCCTTAGTATCTAGTGGACTAAGGAATTTTCTCGATTATGGAGGTGAAAAGGGGTTCGTCGTAAAGGGTTACGTCAATGCGAACTTTGACACTAATCCGGATGACTCTGAGTAGTAAACCGGATTCGTATAGTAGAGCAGTTATTTGAAATGGCTCCAAATAGCGCGTGGTAGCATCCACAAGATGACATAGATATTCGTAAAGCACACACGGATCTGAAAGGTTCAGACCTGTTGACTAATAACCTCTCTCACAAGCATAACATGATCAAACCAGAACTCATTGAGTGTTAATCACATAGTGATGTGAACTAGATTGTTGACTCTAGTAAACTCTTTGGATGTTGGTCACATGGTGATGTGACCTGTGAGTGTTAATCACATGGTGATGTGAACTAGATTATTGACTCTAGTGCAAGTGGGAGACTGTTGGAAATATGCCCTAGAGGCAATAATAAATTGGTTATTATTATATTTCCTTGTTCATGCTAATCGTTTATTATCCATGCTAGAATTGTATTGATAGGAAACTCAGATACATGTGTGGATACATAGACAACACCATGTCCCTAGTAAGCCTCTAGTTGATTAGCTCGTTGATCAATAGATGGTTACGGTTTCCTGACCATGGACATTGGATGTTGTTGTTAACGGGATCACATCATTAGGAGAATGATGTGATGGACAAGACCCAATCCTAAGCCTAGCACAAGATCGTGTAGTTCGTTTGCTAAGAGCTTTTCTAATGTCAAGTATCATTTCCTTAGACCATGAGATTGTGCAACTCCCGGATACCGTAGGAATGCTTTGGGTGTACCAAACGTCACAACGTAACTGGGTGGCTATAAAGGTGCACTACAGGTATCTCTGAAAGTGTCTGTTGAGTTGGCACGAATCGAGACTGGGATTTGTCAATCCGTGTAAACGGAGAGGTATCTCTGGGCCCACTCGGTAGGACATCATCATAATGTGCACAATGTGACCAAGGAGTTGATCACGGGATGATGTGTTATGGAACGAGTAAAGAGACTTGCCGGTAACGAGATTGAACAAGGTATCGGGATACCGACGATCGAATCTCAGGCAAGTAACATACCGATTGACAAAGGGAATTGTATACGGGATTGATTGAATCCCCGACATCGTGGTTCATCCGATGAGATCATCGTGGAACATGTGGGAGCCAACATGGGTATCCAGATCCCGCTGTTGGTTATTGACCGGAGAACGTCTCGGTCATGTCTGCAAGGTTCCCGAACCCGTAGGGTCTACACACTTAAGGTTCGATGACGCTAGGGTTATAGGGAATAGATATACGTGGTTACCGAATGTTGTTCGGAGTCCCGGATGAGATCCCGGACGTCATGAGGAGTTCCGGAATGGTTCAGAGGTAAAGATTTATATATGGGAAGTCCTGTTTTGGTCACCGGAAAAGTTTCGGGTGCTATCGGTAACGTACCGGGACCACCGGGAGGGTCCCGGGGGTCCACCAGGTGGGGCCACCAGCCCCAGAGGGCTGCGTGGGCCAAGTGTGGGAAGGGACCAGCCCCTAGGTGGGCTGGTGCGCCTCCCACAAGGGGCCCAGGGCGCAGGAAGGGGGGGAAGGGGGAAACCCTAGGCTCAGATGGGCCTAAGGCCCATCTAGTGGGGCGCCCCCCCTCTCTCCCCCTTTGGACGCCCCCCAAGTCCCATCTAGGGCTGGCCACACCCCTTGGGGGGGATACCCTAGATGGGGGCTCAGCCCCTCCCCCTCCCCTATATATAGTGGGGGTTTTGGGGCTGCCATAGATATGAGACTTCCTCTCTTTTGGCGCAGCCCTACCCCTCTCCCTCCTCCTCTCCCGCGGTGCTTGGCGAAGCCCTGCAGGATTCCCACGCTCCACCATCACCATCACGCCGTCGTGCTGCTGCTGGACGGAGTCTTCCCCAACCTCTCCCTCTCTCCTTGCTGGATCAAGGCGTGGGAGACGTCATCGGGCTGCACGTGTGTTGAACGTGGAGGCGCCGTGGAATCAACCGCAATCTGAATCGCTACGAGTACGACTCCTTCATCCGCGTTCTTGCAACGCTTCCGCATCGCGATCTACAATGGTATGTAGATGCACTCCCCTTCCCCTCATTGCTAGATTACTCCATAGATTGATCTTGGTGATGCGTAGAAAATTTTGAATTTCCGCTACGTTCCCCAACATAGCTCCGTCCTGTCCACCCCACTGCAGCAGAATAGGATTGTGATCGGATGCTGACGCTTCCAAGTGTTCCACATAGGCCAAAGGAAACATAGCAGTCCATTGTGCATTACACAGTGCTCGATCGAATCTGCATCTGGTAAAAGACCCTCCAGCAACTTTCTTTTCAGAAGTACAAAAACGGCCTCTATACCCAATATCAATCAATCCACCTACATATGTGGTCTCCCTGAAAGCTTGCATCTGGGCGTTACTTCGCCTGCCAACTCCTTCGTGTTCCTCTGAGCGCAGCACTTCATTAAAATCCCCAGCACAAAGCCACGACAAGTCACTTGTAGCGCTTATGTTTTTTAAAACGTCCCACGTTTGATATCTCAAGTGAGTCTGAGCTTCTCCATCAACACTCGTCATACGCCATTTTTCCTTGCCCGGCTCCTCAACAGAAACATCTAAGTGATACACCGAGTAACCCAAAACCTCGATCTTTATTTCATTATTCCAGAACAAACCGATTCCTCCACTTCTACCCTGGCTATCGACTGCATAAGCACAATCAAAGCCCAACGTTCCTGCTAATGCTTCTACCCTACTAGCACTAATTTGAGTTTCAAGAATACAAAGGAGGGTAGGGGTAAACTTTCTCGCGAGCTCGCGAATTTCATGTACTGTCGCGGCATTACCTGCTCCGCGACAGTTCCAAACCAGGGCACTCATTGTCCCCAGCGGCGCCCCTCGAGGGAGCCCGCCAACGGGTTTTTTGTGTTTACATCACCATACTTTCCTTCCCGCACCTTGTTGCGCTTGGGATCCCTCTTTGGTGGAGGACTAAACGGAGCGGCCCTGTGTGGTACAATCACCAACTGGTTGGAACGTGGGGTCGTCCCAGCTGCAGTATCTGATGTGTTCGCCCTCTTCCTATTGTGCTCTTCCATAACTGCATCCTTCTTCTGTTCTTCGACAGCAGCCCCATCCTCTGTGTACTCATCACCATCCTGCTCACTGCCCCCATCATATTCCTTTGTTCGGCCACCAGATCGGCCCCCGCGTCCACCTCCCCTGCGTCCTCTTCCTTCTCCCGGGCCTTTCCCCGATCGCATGTACCAAGTGGCTCTCAAATCTTTGAAGACCAGCGCCGAGGGGGGATGTATTCCATTGCCGTGTTCCTTGAACAAGTGTCCCAGCATGCCGCACACGGCACACCAATACGGCAGCCTTTCGTATTTTACCTTGTAGATCTGGCGCTTGCCATCTCTGATCATTGACACCATGTTCTTCAGCGGTCTTTCTACATTAATGCGAACCCAGACTCGATAGAAGTTCCCAGCAAAGTCTTGAGATTGCTGCTCAACATGCAGCACCTCGCCCACCTTTGAGGCTAGTGGGCCGACAAGATGCGCATACAGGTCAGGCACATCGTGTATCTGAATCCAGATGTCCACAGAATCCAGCTTGATCAGGGATGGTTTGGTTACTCCATCATATGGCACAAGGATCACTGCATCTCCCCTAAAATTCCAGGGCCCCTCATGCATGACCCTCTCCCAGTCCCCTAAACATGAAAATTGCACCGTGTACAAATTATCCTCCAAAGGCCTGAACTTTGCTTCTTGTGCAATGTCCCAGGCAGCTCTCATGTTGCGATAGAACCAAGTCCTGCTGTATGTCTTGTTGGTGTTAACCCTAGTTAGGGCAACCCATCTCGCCGCCTCCTGAGGCGCCTTCTTCTCGTCGAACACAACATCGTCCAGGTCCTCTTCGCGCAGCCCCAATTCCTTCATCATTGCTTCCACATCACTGACCGAAGATGAGCCCGAGGCCCCAGTCGAATCCATGAAGATCACTAGCCCGAAGAAGACAGATCGAGCGTTTGGAGAAACCCTAAAACCCCGTCGAAGCAAGGAGAAACAGACCAGGAGCGGGCAGCGATCCCAATGATCGCCCCTTGATCGCTCCGCGGTAGTGCCCCTGCTAGATCGACGGGAGGGAAGCCAACTTCTCGACGGCGGCGAAAGAAACGCCTCCGGGAGGAGAAAAAACCCTAGCTAGAGGGAAAAACGAACGCAAGGAACCTCCAATTAGTGATTTCGTGGAACGAGTGATACATAGCTCTCGCGGTCGGGCCGCACCCTACTGGTCAGCGCAAGGCTGTCGGCCCAGCCTCAAACTTACACTATGGTATTGAGCCCAGGAAGACAAACATGTTGCCTACAAAAGCCTTAATTGAAGGGTACCTCTTGCGAAAGTTGCTTCAAATTATATAAAGACTGAGGATATAACAGCATAACAATGTCGTTGGTTACTGTCTGGTTAAACTACGGTCTTCACGTCTAGTGGGACCGCACCCTGCTGGTCAGCGCAATCCAGCCCCAAACTTGCACCGTGATAGTAACAACCTAGCATGACAAACAGATTGCCCAGTTTAACAGCACCGCCTATCAACAATAGCCTGTGGGCTACCACAACACCGCTAACCCAAGAATAGGATCATTTTTTCCTTTTCTTTTTTGTTGTTGTGTTTTTTCTTCTTCTTTTTTTCTTTGTTTATTTTTCTATAGTGCTATAGCTTTTTTATTTTATTTTATTCGATTACTTTAACTTTCCTTTATTTTATTTATTTCTGTAACATTTATTTATTGTTTTATTATGTTTTTTGCAGTAAATACATACATTTTTTCAGTATGTGAACATTTTGTTTGAGGCCATGAACATCTATTTGTCATATATACATGAAGCAGCCTCGAACCTTTGTTTTTAAATGAATGAATGTTTCAAATCATAATGAAAAACTATACGTATATCGTTGTTGCATGAACACAAAAAAACCATTACACAACTTGTTGTTATTGTATGGAACGTTTTTCACTAGTGGCGTGAACATGTCATTTTTATACAAGAAAAAATATCGCCAGTTGTATGGCCAAAGGTAAAAACTGGATCAATTTTTTGCTTGAACTATTAAATTCGTTTCTAATATAATCTTTACTAAAGATATTAATTAAAATGTTTTCAATTAAAATGCAATTTTAATGACCGTGTCCAAATGGGTTGCGCCAATAAGCCACTCATTTAGTTTGTATTCACCATTATTATTATTATTATTGTTAGTGTTGTTGTTTTGAGCTTACACTTTCAATAGTGAAATTATGACGTAAACTACATTTGTAAAAATACAAACATATGAAGATGATAAAGAAAGGTTACTGACAATGAAAACACAATAGCTAGTTCGAAGTGAAGTATATTTATTTGAAATATATTAATTGATGAATATCATTAAACTATCATGCAATAAAATATACCGAGTTATTTTTTTCTAATTTTGTAGTAAGTGAAGATAAACATAATCATTATTAAGATTGAACAAAGGGAACATCAGTTCGTACTTTACTGTTCACAATATGAATAAAATATATCTTTGCAGTAAACATGTAATTTATAACTATCCTTATATGTCTATGAGCTGACGTTTTTCAGTCCGTATTGGGGCAAGGCAACTCGTTCTTATCTATTTATATCGAACATTTTTTACTTATTATAGTATTTTTGTCCCTAAATTTTAAATTATTTATTGATACAATATTCACCCATAAATATTAGGTATACCATATGTTGAGGATATAGACCTTAGAGTCACCCGCCAGGAGGGGCCGGGTTACTCATAATGGTCATCGCCAGAATCCCGACGCCAAGCTTGAAGACGGTGGGCCAAAGACCCGGATATGGCTTAAGGCCCGTAGTTGCAATCATCATTACGGTAGAACTTGTAGTGTAAGGCAAGAAGAGTTGAGAGTCCGAGCCGGACACTCTTATGAGCCGGCCGGGACTCTGAGAGCTGCTGGGCGTCAGCCCCCCTATATAAAGGGACGACCCGACAGCGGTTTAGGGACAACAAAGATCTCATCGAGAGCCAGGCATAGCAGTTAAGCTCCCTGGTCATCGAAACCCTAATCAATACCACCTCAACTGGACGTAGGCTTTTACCTTCACCGTAAGGGGCCGAACCAGTATAAACCCTCGTGTTCCTTGTCCCGTTAATCCCTTCAAGCTTGCTAGCGGCGATGGCTCCATGACTAAGTCCTAGCTTGAGGACACCTGCCATGACAATTCCACGACAGTTGGCGCCCACCGTGGGGCCAGCGCACGGTGGATTTGAGTTCTTGAAGGGCAGCTTCGGAGGGCTCAAGGGATACACTGTGGGCCGGATGACCAAGAGTCGTCGCGGCAAGCTCTATATCGACGATGCAAGCTGGGGCCCCGACGCCGGCTCAATTGAGTACGGATACCGGGTCCCCTTCGGCGGAATTCATGTTTTCATTGGCAAGATTGGTGAGCCGGGCCCTGAGCCGGATCTCTGCGCCGAGCTCATCGAGACGGCTCAGCGCGCACGACCCGCCCGGGCCCTGCCTGCTTTGAAGCATGCTTTCGTGGGATGTGTCCATGGAGGGCTCTCTGGTGGATCTGGATCTGGTGATGAGACAGCCGCCGGCTCTGACGGCGAATCATCCACAGATGAGTCGAACTCGTTGTATCAGCTTCAAGATGGCAGGCTAATGGGTTGTTCCGATGGTGACAGTATTCCGGACCCGTTTGAGCCTCCGAGCCGGGTTGGAATCTTCATGGCCGGTGCGCAGCCTGTTCAGAACCCTGCTGCTGGGGCAGGAAACCCGGTGCCCTCGCCGGCTCAGGTGCTGATGGATCTCACGGACAAGATGACAGTCCTGTTGACCGCCGCGGTTGACCCGGCGGATCAAGCTTAGCATGACGCAGAGGTGGCGCAGTTAAAGCTAGATCTCATGAAAGCCAAAGAGGATCTGGCAGCGGAAGGGATCAGGATGGCTGCGGAGAGGGCGGCTCTCGACGCCCAAACTCAGTTGATTCAGGCGCAGTCCTTCCGGCACACGATGGATCAGAACGCGTCCAATGAGGTCATGAGAAGGAGGCATCAAAAGGCCCAATCTCGACTCCCTCCGGTTTACGATCCACGAAACCTCTTCAACACGCCAGGTGCAGGGTCTAGTAACCCGCCAGGAATCATAGTGCCCGGGTCAGGGACCCCTGTTCAGCCACAAGTGATGCCCCCCCCCCCCGTGTGAACCCTGCCCCGCCTCAGTACGTGCCAATACCACCGGGTCATTATGCTAACCCGCTAGAGAACATGGTCGCCGCAGCAGCACGGCTGGCGGCCCTCCCAATTAACAGC
Source organism: Aegilops tauschii subsp. strangulata (assembly GCF_002575655.3). Taxonomy (NCBI): domain Eukaryota; kingdom Viridiplantae; phylum Streptophyta; class Magnoliopsida; order Poales; family Poaceae; genus Aegilops; species Aegilops tauschii. The sequence goes on from NC_053040.3 coordinate 431,441,449, forward strand.
GACTCTCCGACGGTTATTGAAACCCGCCGGGTCAGGGAACTCCTTCAGACAGCACTGGCGCAGCAAGAGGCGTACTCTTACAGCCAGGACAGGATCCACTCGACCCCTCGTCCAGGCTGGAGCCCGAGTTATAGCAGACACATGGTCTCAGCGACCGGCTCAAGTAATGTCCGGCGCCATGACCCGCCCCCTGGCCATGGCCCGGCTCATAACGGAGCCTTTCACGTAGCAGACCAAGACAGAGCGCGGCAAGAGGCGGAGCAGGTGCCTCAGTTGACGGCTTACCAGACTCCCCCGGCTTATCCGACGACTTCCGTCGACGTGGGTATCCCTACCAGGACTGGAGGTGTCCCTTGTTTAGTGCCAGCTCTCCGCAATGAGCGTCTACCCAAGGACTTCAAAGGCCATAGGAAGGTGCCTAATTACACGGCTGACTTACAACCCGCAGTCTGGATTGAGAGTTACGAGATGGCCATGGAACTCCTGGAAGTCAATGAAGCGGCAATGGCCAAGTACTTCACCATGATGTTAGATGGGACTGCCCGCACTTGATTGAAAGGGCTACCACCGAATTCCATCAGGTCTTGGGCTGAGCTGAAAGCCCGGTTCATCCAAAATTTCAAGGATACCTGTAGGCAGTCTATGTCAATTGTGGATTTGACTAACTGTAAACAACAGGAGGGTGAGTCTATGACACACTGGGTTCGCCGGGTCAAGGAGATCATACATTCATCGGATAAGATGGATGCCGGCTCTGCAGTCTTGATGTTGGAGCAAAATTGTCATTTTCTGCCCCTGAAGATGAAACTCGGGCGGCTTAAGCGTGACTGCAATGATATGGGTACGCTGATGGCGGCTCTCGTCAAGTACGCCGATTCTGATAGTACCAAGGACCCCGCTTCAGATGATGAAAGGACAGGGAAGGGAAAGAAGAACGGCAATGGAAAGGGTCCTCAGCATAACTCGGGGAACCAAGGAGGCAGCAAGCGTAAGGCCGACGGCGGCTTAGAGTTCGTGGCCAACACCAGCTCACAGGGCAATAGCCAGAGACGCAAGGGGAGGCCCCCTCCCCGAGCCGGCGGGTCAGGCCCGACGCTGGAACAGCTGTTGAATGAGCCCTGTCCGAGGCATGGCTCTAGAGAGAAGCCAGCTACCCATCTGTGGAAGGATTGTGCAATCATGAAGGCCTTTAAGAATTCCAACACTTTTAACGGCAACAGTGGCCCGGGCGGCGGTTCAGGCGCCGGCGGCTTTCATGGCCCGGGCGGCGGCTCAAATCCCAATCCTCAGAGCGGCCAAGGGGGCTTTAATCAACAGTCTGGCCAGGGTCATCAACAGCAGCAGGGGGGTTATCAGAGCAATCCAAAGCAGCTTAGCAGTGGACAGTATCATGTATTTACCACTAGTCTGTGTAAGCGAGATCAGAAGCTTCATAAGAGGGCTGTAAATGCTGTTGAGCCGGCGGTTCCACGATATTTACGGTGGTCTGAGCAGCCTATAGTATGGAGTAGGGAGGATCACCCTCCCCGGGTGGATAATCCGGGTCACTTGGCCTTGGTAGTGGCTCCTCAGGTGGGAGGATATAAGTTCACTAAGGTGCTCATGGATGGAGGCAGCAGCATCAACATCCTCTATTATGAGACTTTCCGTCGTATGGGATTGATTGATAAGAACCTCAGCCAGTCAAACACTATTTTCCATGGTGTGGTACCTGGTAAGTCGGCTTATCCAGTCGGCAAGATCGAGTTGGAAGTGGCCTTTGGAGACGAGCACAACTACAGGGTGGAAAAATTGACCTTTGAGGTGGTCAAGATAAGAAGCTCGTATCATGCCATATTTGGGCGGCCGGCTTACGCCAAGTTCATGGCACGGCCATGTTACGTATATCTGCAGCTCAAGATGCCGGGTCTCAATGGGACCATTATGGTTCATGGCAGTCGGAAGGTGGCCTTGGAGTGTGAGGAAGGCGATGCAGCTTATGCAGAATCTGTTTGTGCAACAGAGGAGTTAAAATTCTACAAGGACAACGTTGACCCAACAGATATGACCTCTCTGAAAAAGCCAACTATGGAGCATGAGCCGGCAATGAAATTTAAGTCGGCTGAGGAGACTAAACTTGTTGATTTCGTTCCAGGTGATTCATCTCAGCAGTTTAGCATCAGTGCCAATCTGGATCCAAAATAGGAAAGCGCGCTCATCGAGTTCATCCGTTAGAATAGGACATTTTTGCATGGAAACCTTCTGACATGCCAGGTGTACCTAGAGAACTCGCTGAGCACACTCTCAATGTTGATCCGAAGTTTAAGCCGGTCAGGCAATTCCTTCGGCGGTTTAATGAAGAAAGACGGAAAGCTATTGGTGAAGAGGTGGCCTGGCTCTTGGCGGCCGGATTTATTGTTGAAGTTTTTCACCCAGAGTGGTTAGCTAACCCGGTGCTCGTACTCAAGAAGAACGGCACTTGGCGGATGTGTGTGGACTACACGAACTTAAACAAGGCGTGTCCGGCTGATCCTTTTGCCCTTCCCCGTATTGATCAAATTATTGATGCTACGGCAGGTTGTGAGTGCTTAAGTTTCTTGGATGCTTATTCCGGATATCATCAGATTAAAATGGCAGTTAAGGACCAGGAGAAGACGGCGTTCATCACTCCCTTTGGAGCCTTCTGCTATGTGTCCATGCCCTTTGGACTCAAGAGTGCACAGGCGACTTATCAGCGTTGCGTGCAGAACTGTCTTCATAACCAGATTGGGCGCAATGTTCATGCTTATGTGGATGATATTGTGGTTAAATCCAGGAAGGAGGAAACCCTGATAGATGATCTGAGGGAAATCTTTGATAATCTCCGGGTCTACAAGATGATGCTTAACCCGGCCAAGTGTGTTTTTGGTGTTCCTGCAGGCAAACTCTTGGGTTTCTTGGTTTCTAACAGAGGCATTGAAGCTAACCCGGAGAAGATCAAGGCCATCACCTCCCTGGCTAAGCCGGCGTGTATAAACGACGTCCAGCGCCTGGCGGGTCGCATTGCTGATTTAAGCCGTTTTATAAGCCATTTGGGGGAGAAGGCTATGCCATTATATCCGTTGATGAAGAAAACTGATGACTTTGTCTGGAATGATGCAGCTAATACTGCTTTTGAGGATTTGAAGAAACAGCTGGCCGAGCCCCCATTCCTTGCTGCTCCGGTTGACAAGGAGCCTTTATTGCTGTATGTGGCTGCTAACACACGAGCCGTCAGTGTGGCCGTGGTGGTGGAGCGCAAGGAAGAGGGTAAGGAGCATCCGGTTCAGCGGCCGGTTTATTATGTCAGCGAAGTACTCATTGAGTCCAAGCAGCGGTATCCGCATTGGCAGAAGCTTGTTTATGGTGTGTTCATGGCAAGCTGGAAGCTTAAGCATTATTTCCAGGGTCACCCCATCACTGTGGTCAGTTCTGCCCCCCTTGGAGATATCATTCAGAACAAAGAGGCCACAGGGAGAGTGGCTAAGTGGGCTATAGAGCTCGGACCTCATGGTCTGAAATACGTGCCACGCACTGCTGTTAAATCTCAGGCCTTGGTGGATTTCATCAATGATTGGATAGAGCTACAGGTGCCCGAACAAAAGCCGGCTAACACATATTGGACTATTCACTTCGATGGGTCCTGGCAACTGGAGGGCTCGGGGGCTGGAGTCGTATTGGCTTCCCCTAAAGGTGATAAGTTCCATTATGTGCTGCAATTGATGTTTCCTTGCACCAACAATGCAGCAGAGTACGAGGCCTTGCTCCATGGTCTTCGGATGGCTAAGGAGATGAGCTTGAGCCGGGTAAGGTGCTTCGGCGACTCAGACTTGGTGGCTCAACAAGTGTCAGGAAAGTGGGACTCCAAGGACCCTCTCATGGCAGCTTATCGCCGCGAAGTTGATGCCATTGCTGGGCACTTTCAGGGTTACCAAGTAGAGCACATCGATCGCAGGAAGAACGAGGCGGCTGATGCTTTAAGCCGGCTGGGCTCTCAGCGAAAACCGGTGCCGCCTAATACTTTCATGGACATCTTGCATAACCCTTCTGTTAAGTTGCCCACAGAGGAAGACTTGGCTGTCCCTGACCCGGAGGCACGACTGGTGGCGGCTCTCCACATCATCCCGGACTGGACAGTGCCCTATTTGGCTTACATGACCCGGGGAGATTTGCCTGAGGATGAAACTTTGGCCAGGCAAATAACCCGGCGGTCTAAGTCCATGGTTGTTATCAATGGTGAGTTGCATCGCCGCAGTGTTACGGGGGCGTTCTAGCGTTGTGTCTCCCCTGAGGAAGGTCAAGAGATCTTGCGTGAGATTCATGAAGGGGATTGTGGCCATCACGCCGGCTCAAAGTCTCTTGTGGCCAAGGCTTTTCGTCATGGTTTTTATTGGCTGACGGCTCATGCTGATGCGGAGGACTTGGTCAGTAAATGTGATGGTTGCCAAAGGTTCTCGCGACGGGCTCATGTGCCGGCTCAGGAGGTGAGGATGATCCCAGTTACTTGGCCCTTTGCGGTTTGGGGGCTTGATATGGTTGGGCCTTTTAAAAGGTCCAAGGATAAGAAGACCCACCTCTTGGTGGCAGTTGACAAATTTACCAAGTGGGTTGAAGCGGAACCAGTTAGCAAGTGTGATGCAGCCACGGCGGTTCAATTTATGAAAAAGGTGATTTTCCGCTTTGGCTTTCCGCACAGCATTATAACTGACAATGGTACCAATCTATCAAAAGGCGCCATGGAAGAGTTTTGTCAACAAGAGCATATCCGACTTGATGTTTCATCAGTGGCTCATCCTCAATCCAATGGTCAAGTTGAGAGAGCTAATCAGGAGATTCTGAAGGGCATTAAGCCCCGGCTTTTGGTCCCTTTGCAACGGACGCCGGGTTGTTGGGTGGAGGAGTTGCCCTCCGTGTTATGGAGCATCAACACTACTCCTAACAGGTCTACAGGTTTCACGCCTTTCTTCATGGTTTATGGAGCGGAAGCAGTTCTCCCCAGTGACATCCGTCATGACTCACCTCGAGTGGCGGCTTATGTGGAGGTGGATAATGAATAGGCGCGCCAAGATGCTCTTGACTTGTTGGACGAACAACGTGATGTGGCAGCAGCTCGCTCGGTGATTTACCAACAAGATCTGCGCCGTTATCATAGTCGCCGGGTTAAATCCCGGGTCTTCCACGAAGGCGATTTGGTGCTCTGGCTCATCCAAGATCAAACAGATGCGCACAAGCTATCCCCGCCTTGGGAAGGGCCCTTTGTGGTCAGCAAGAATTTGCACAACGGGTCATATTACCTCATTGAAATTTGGGAGCACAAAGATTCACGTAAGTCGGAGGAAGAGACCCGTCGGCCGTGGAACATAGCTCAGCTTCGGCCTTATTATACTTGAGCCACCGGCTCTCATAATGTACATATTTCCCTAAACCATGTATATATTATGATAAGCAATAAAGCAGGACCTCTGTCCTTTTTTCTCCTCCAAATGCGAACGTGTTGTTTTTGTTGCAAGATCACATGATAACTTGAAGGAGGATCCGGCTTATGATCGTATTCGAATGTAGCCGTATGTAATAAGGTCATTTGGGGGCTTCCTGTTCAAACATAGGTCGTATTCGAACCAAAGAGAACATAGCTGTCGATACCCATTTGATTGGCAAAGTGCCGAGCTCATTGGGGAGTTTTCTTTGGTCATATTTGAATCATAGTTCAACCCCCTTTGGGAACCGACGTGGATCGTATTTGAATCAGCGTCGTTAAACAATTCTTAAAGTCATTTGGGGGCTTCCTGTTCAAACATGGGTCGTATGCGAACCAAAGAGAACATAGCTGTCGGTACCCTCTTGATTGGCATCGCCGCACCCACTGGGGGCTATATGATCGCATTCGAATCCTAGCATAACCCCTTTGGGATGGGTTTCTGGTCGTATTCGAACCGGAAGCCCCTAAGCTTTTCTGAATCACAGCAAGTTCTTCTGATTATTTCAAGTGTGCACGGCGAGTCTCACTTTGCCAGCTTAATTTTGATTTACAGTACTAGTCGAATACAATGGGCGTTATTAAGACTGATAAACCGGAATTGAGGTACCAACCTTATTACCCGGGTTATATAAGCCGGAAGTGTGCTTGCAAGCCGGTAAGTGTGTTATTACGGGTATATCAAGGACATAATTGAGGACCAGTATTTTTTGATTCATATTCCGGGTTATATGTTTAAACCTATGATTCTCAGTGCGGTAAGCCGCCTAGAGACTTGTGATTTGTCCTTCTGTGCAGGATAGTTAAAGGCAACTATTTGAGCTTGAGGAACATGAATGATCAACTATGACCCGGAGAAATATAAAGTGACATCTTCAATGGAATTCAACATTCAACGCATGCACGATGGCACGGCAAAGTTAAAGTGTTGATCCTATTCTATTACAAGACTCATCGAGTCCAAAAGGGTGAAGCATTGTTAAATAAGCCGCCTACAGAGTTACGATGCTTGCTGGGTTGAAGTTTCCGGCTCATCCCTCTCCGCTCCTCCGGCTGTTCCCAAGACCTGGAAAGTTGATGACTTCCAGCCAATGCCGCTCAGCGCTTCAAATTGAGCTTCCTCGTCAATTAACCCGGCCGGGTCAATTTCCGGGGCAAAAGTGTGCTTACGAGTCGGTGGGACTAAGCTGATGGCTTCATAACGCGGGGTGGGGATCCTCTGATTCTCTGCATCGTAACCCGGCTGATACTTGGTCAGATCCGTGTCGTTTCCTATCAGAGTGGCCACCGGGCGTACGATCTTCACGCAGGCTGCAAAGTCCCTTTGGTCGAAGGAGGTGCCGTCTTCCTTCAAGCTGGGGTAGCCAAGGGCAATGTCCGCCGGGTCTAGTTCTGGAAGAAATGCCTTGGCCCGGCTCAGAGCAGCTATGGCTCCGGCTCTTGCAGAGGCCCATCGCAGCTCCTGGACACGTTGAGGAAGAACGACAAGCCGGCGAAGAACTTCCGCCAGGTGAGTCGGCACCTCATTGGATAGGGCCACCACAGCCAAGGCGCGCTGTGACCCGGTGTAGAGTTGCTCCACCAGGGTGTACACGGCCTTCAACTTGGTCACCACACTTTGGTTGAGGTTGGCGCTTCTGGGACCTGTGTAACAGAGTAAAATAATCCGCCGGCAATGATGGGTTATGAGACATAAAAATTATAAACTGGACGGACTCCGGTGGAATGACTTACCGAAGATTGCGGCAACCATCTGGGACACTTGGCGCTTTAAGCCGGAGAGTTCGGCGGTCTTCTCTGACAGAGCCTTCTCCGCCTGTTCGGCCCGGTTCACCAGAGTAGCCTTCTCTTCGGCCCAGGCTTTCCGTTCAGCGTCAAAGTCCGTCTTCAGCTTTTCTTGCGCAGCAATACTGGACACAAATTTGGCATTGGCCTTCCGGGTCTCAGTTTCTTGCGTCTTTAGGCGGGTCTTCAGATCGAAGATGTCAGCTTCAAGCTTCTTGCAAGCAGCCTGCATAATTTTCGGGTTATAGGATGAACAGTTATTATGCAATTTTAAAGTCCCAAGCACTTTCCAAGCAAAGACACTTGGCACTTGGGGGCTAATGCATATCGAACGTTCCTATCTACAAATTGCCGGTTCAAGTGAGTAAGCCGGAACTTAAGTCTACAACATATTTTATCATAAGTCATAGACTTGGGGGCTAGAGTATGGTAAGAATAACAAGATAACTATACAGTAAGCAAGAAGAAAGAAGAGTGGTACCTCAGACTTCTGCTGAATCTGGTTCACCATGCCGATCTCTACATCCCGGCTCTTGTGCACTTGACTGACGTAGCTGGAGACAATCTCTCCGATGTTCAGATTGGCGTAGTCAGTGAGGTCCAGATTAGCCCGGTGGTGCTGTAGCAACTCCTCCTTGGCGGAGCACTTGGCCAGCGCAGTAGGTCTCCCCGGCTCAACAAACTCCGTCCGGGTGATTACCACGTCCGGGTCATTGACCGGCTGAGCCGGGCCGGAGGTCTCCGGGTTAGCAGAAGCTTCTGCGGTTGCTTTGTCAGCTGAAGCGGTGGCTTCGGGAGCGGAGGCAGCTGGCGGTTCTTGAGCTGCTACCTCCGGTTCAGGCAAGTCCGGTTCTTCGACCGGCTTGTTCTTTTTTGCCCTCTTGGTGAGCTTTGCCTGGGCACTGAAAAGACAAAAAGGTTAGTACAAGAGTATGAGTAAAGATGAGCATAACAAGAGGTGATCATCATTACCCGGGTACGGTCTTGAAGGCCAGCAAGTTTGATTGCATCGAATCACTAGAGGAGGGTGAGGTTTCCTGATAGTTTGAATCGGAAGAATTGAGCGGTTGACGAATAACACCCGCCAAAGGATGAAAAGGGTACAAGAGGGAGATAACCTCGGTCCGGCGTTTCCTCGACGCGTCAGTTAAACCGGAGGAGAGATCAACGTCCTTGTTGGTCCGGGTGTGCCGCCGGCTCTCATAAGTCTGTCGCTTCAAAAGAAATTGAGGATCTTGATAAGCTAAAGGATATGAAAAGCTTACTTTCCGGGTTACCCTTCGGACTTTCAGCCTTGGCAAGGGCTCCGAGTCGGAGGAAAGTGACATTACCTCTTCAACCATCGGGTTACTTGCTCCGGTGTCATCCTGTTGATGAACAGTATTGATAAGGTGGACAAAAATAAACAACAAATACAACAAGAGCTTACAGGTTCAGGGGTTACCTCTGACTCGGAGCTGTCGCTTAGTTGCAGCAGCTCTGAAGCAGTAGGCCTACTTCCCTTCTTGCGGGGGGCGGTTCTCTTGGCGGCTTTCTTCGCCTTCCTGGCCTTCTTGGCCGCCTCATGGTCGTATTTGACCTTCCAGAATTTGTCATCCGCCTGAAAAATACAATGACGAGTTCTTAAGGTTCGGATGAAAGTTATTTACAGAAGAAAATAAGATGTTCAGATCAGCGGCTTACCGCCGGGGCCGGGTTGGTCTTGCAGAAGGGGCTTAAGCCGGTCCTCCCGCAGTCTGCCAAGCTCTCGTTCGAGAGAGCCTTGGTCATGTCCTCAGCAAAGTCTTCCGGAAGATCGTTGCGGCTGTGTCTCAGGGGGTCATCCTTTCGGCCCGTGTACTCACACATTAAGCCGGGGCGGCGGCTCAATGGGATCACCCGCCAGGAGATCCAGACTCGGACCAGGTCAATTCCATTGAGACCATTGCCCAGGAGAGCCTTGATCTTGTTAATGGTGGGGAGCAGAGGTTGGCGCTCCGCTTGAGTTAGCTTGTCTGACAAAGGGTGTGTTGGTTCCAGACGCGAGTGGCGAAAGCCGGGCAGCGGACTCTCGTCAGCTGGCGACGTGTCTTGGCAGTAGAACCACGTCTGGTTCCAGTCCTTTGGGTGGCTTGGCAGCTCCGCGTAAGGGAAGAGGCAATCTCTCCGTCGCTGAATGGAGATTCCGCCGAGTTCCAAACTTGGCCCGTTGGCACACTCGTTCTGGCGGTTCAGGTAGAAGAGCTCTCCGAAGAGCAGCAGGCTGGGCTCTTCTCCAAGGTAGACTTCGCAGAACACTTGGAAGTTGCATATATTGGACACAGAATTGGGTCCTATGTCTTGTGGCCGTAGATCAAAGAAGTTCAGCACATCTCTGAAAAACTTTGAGCCGGGCGGTGCGAAGCCCCGGCTCATGTGATCCGCAAAAATCACTACCTCCCCATCCTTTGGTTGTGGTCTCTCCTCTGACGGGTCAGGGGCACTGTAGGGCATGACGTCCTTCTTGGGCAGGTAACCCGACTTTACAAAATCCTCTAAGGTCTCGTCGGTGACGTTGGACCTCATCCAATTGCAAGTGATGGGTGCTTTAGGAGCTTTGGGAGGCATGGTGAAAGTCGGCAGCCTATGATAAAAGGAAACGTCCGGTTTAATTGTAAGCCGGAGGAAATTTACGGTTCATTGTTAAAATGGCGGCTTATGGAGGGGACTAATTACATATATCTAGGTGCATCTGGTTATCTAAGCCGCCCGAGGTATTGAGAGCAATTCAATTATCTACAGCCTTGCTGCAAATGAGCCGGAAGGATTTTTACAGTACGTGGCTTCTTTAAGCCGGAAACGTAAACCGCCATGACTTAACGGGTGCAATTTTTTACTAAGTGTGGTGAAAACAGGTTTCACACATTGCAGTAAATAATTTGGATCAAAACGGTCGGCTAAAAGGAAAGTTTCTAGACCTAAAACAGATGCAAAGGAAGTTCTTGGGCTCGAACGGAGCCCTTATGCAGTAAAAAGAGGTCTATTTGCATTTGAAATGGGTGCTAAACAGCCGCCGTGTTGGTTCTATACTATCTTAAGATCAAGAAGAGGCAGTAAAAATGAAAACTACCAAGAACTCGTGGGCGACGGCGAAGAACGCGGAAGAACAGCAGGAGCTTAACGTAGATCTATTCTACGAGGAGTAAGGAACTTACAGATGCAGATGAGCTGCGAGAGTTCGCCGCGTTTCTCTGGACGGTTCAGGGTGATGCAGCGGCCAAGGTCGATGAGGATGCGGAGCTCTGTTGCGGCGGCGGCGGCGGCGGAGCTCGAGTAGCACGGGAGCAGCGAGAGGAAGAGAACGACAGAAGCGGGAGAATGGAAAGACCCGAGGGTCGGGCTATTTATAAGGCCAGACTCATAAGTGGGCGCGAGAAACGAGGAGGCCACGGCGCGGTTATCTCGCCCGAGAGGCGCCTCGATTTTCAGGATGGCAGTAAAGATAAGATCCGTTGCGGATCTGGTGGAATAAAAAATGGGCTTAATGGAAGATGACGTCACGGCGGATTACCCGGAGTCCAGAGGATGACGTCACGCCGGGTTATGGCCTTCACACAATTGTAAGCCGGAGATTTTCTGTCGAAAGAATTGAAGATTGACATGAGCCGGCTCAAATCAATCTGGGGCCTAATGTTGAGGATATAGACCTTAGAGTCACCCGCCAGGAGGGGCCGGGTTACTCATAATGGTCATCGCCAGAAGCCCGGCGCCAAGCTTGAAGACGGTGGGCCAAAGACCCGGATATGGCTTAAGGCCCATAGTTGCAATCATCATTATGGTAGAACTTGTAGTGTAAGGCAAGAATAGTTGAGAGTCCGAGCCGGACACTCTTATGAGCCGGCCGGGACTCTGAGAGCTGCTGGGCGTCAGCCCCCCTATATAAAGGGACGACCCGGCAGTGGTTTAGGGACAACAAAGATCTCATCGAGAGCCAGGCATAGCAGTTAAGCTCCCTGGTCATCGAAACCCTAATCAATACCACCTCAACTGGACGTAGGCTTTTACCTTCACCATAAGGGGCCGAACCAGTATAAACCCTCGTGTTCCTTGTCCCGTTAACCCCTTCAAGCTTCCTAGCGGCGATGGCTCCACGACTAAGTCCTAGCTTGAGGACATCTGCCGTGACAATTCTGCGACACCATATGACAATAAATATAATGGTCCAACTTATATAATTTTAATGTATGTCATTACAAGAGCACTGAAGTTTAATTAGACATTGTCGTGGAAATTATGTTAGTATTTACAAAATTGGAACCATACATTTAAAGCAATCTCATGACGTTGAGTTCCTTCTAAATCTATGTCAAATAGGAAAATAAAAAGACAAACCAAATTCATCTACTCATTATTTCTTGCCACTTAGATGTATCGTACCATGTTTATACATATTATGTCCATTTTTCTACTTTTAGATATATGCTACTAGAAGGTTCTACAACGTACTGGTCCAATAAATATCCTGAGTTTATAGGGTACAAATGTCAAGGATAGTAATAACTAAATAGGTACATCTAAAAAAGGTACTTTAGCGACCTAAAAGGCCCGATATTCTTTACAGAGGGAGTAATAACTAAATAGGTTATCTTAGAGCGTCTGAGCACATAAGTTATTGAAAAGTGTTCTTCTCTTGAATTTGCTCCCACGTTCATGCTCTTCATCGCTCGTTTATTTGTTCTATTCTTTGCTAGACATGAATCTTCTATTCCATCAAGTTTCATAATTAATAGGTGACATAGATACATGTGTGCTAATATATACAACAGCCAAGGTATTGCTTAGTCAAAAATTTCGAGCTTGTATTTCTATCACTTAGCCCGCTGAACCAAGTCTATTGAAATGCTACAATTATCCACAAGTTCATCTCTAGTATTCTTGCATGCCGTGCACTAATCTTCGAAATAGGCAATGTTGTTGGACATTTGATCATTCCAAATTTTTACATATTTGATCTCTCAAAGGTTTGCTCACATGGTCTAATTCCACTAGAAGAACCGCTGGAACAAGGCCTTCAAAACTAGATCCAAGTCGATATGTTCTAGTGACTCACTTTCCAACATCAGTTGTTAGTACGCTGGCTAGTAGTTTTATGTTAGTTTTGATGGAAATATGCCCTAGAGGCAATAATAAAGTTATTATTATATTTCCTTATTCATGATAAAGGTTTATTATTCATGCTAGAATTGTATTGACCGGAAACTTAAATAAATGTGTGGATACATAAATAAATACCGTATCCCTAGTGAGCCTGTACTAGAGTAGCTCGTTGATCAAAAGATAGTTAAGGTTTCCTAACCATAGACATGTGTTCTCACTTGATAACGGGATCACATCATTAGGAGAATGATGTGATGGACAAGACCCATCTGTTAGCTTAGCATATGATCGTTCACTTTATTGCTACTACTATCTTAATGTCAAATACATATTCCTTCGACCATGAGATCATGCAACTCGCGGATACCGGAGGAATACTTGTGTGCTATCAAACGTCACAACGTAATTAGGTGATCATAAAGACGCTCTACAGGTATCTGCGAAGGTGTCTGTTGAGTTGGCATGGATCGAGATTGGGATTTGTCACTTCGAGTATCGGAGAGGTATCTCTGGGCCCTCTCGGTAATACACATCATAATAAGCTTGCAAGCAAAGGGACTAAGGAGTTAGTTACGAGATGATGTATTACGGAATGAGTAATGAGACTTGCCAGTAACGATATTGAACTCGGTATGGAGATACCGACGATCGAATCTCGGGCAGGTAACATACCGACAGACAAAGGGAATTACGTATGTTGTCATAACGGTTCGACCGATAAAGATCTTCGTAGAATATGTAGGAACCAATATGGGCATCCAGGTTCCGCTATTGGTTATTGACCGGAGAGGTGTCTCGGTCATGTCTACATAGTTCTCAAACCCGTAGGGTCCGCATGCTTAACGTTCGTTGACGATATAGTATTATACGAGTTATGTGAGTTGATGACCGAATGTTGTTCGGAGTCCCGGATGAGATCACGGACATGATGAGGAGCTCCAAAATGGTCCGGAGGTAAATCTCTACTCCTAATGGACGAGTTGGTTGAATAGTCCCCCCACTTTCGTCTGGTTTTTTTTCGACTGGTTTTTTTTCAACCGGTTTTTTCGTCTTCGCTTCCCCCGTGCGAACGAACAAAAAACCCGCTCCTCTCCATTCCCGATCTAGATCGAGGGGACGAGGAGCTCCTGCCTCCCCGACGGCCGGCCTCCTCCTCGCCCCGCCGCTGCGTCCGGCGCCGCCACGGCCTCTGGAGCCAGGGAAGCCATGGCCTGAGCTCGGCCTCGAGGTCCCCGTCGCCGTCTCCTGCAGCTTCTTCCCCGCCGCCGTCTCCTTCGCCCTCGCAGCCGCCGCCGATCCCCTGCCTCAAATGCCGCTGCTGCCCGTCGGCGCCGCCCCCGCCACCTCCCGTCGTGGGCAGGCGGGAGGAGCCCTGCCCGGCCTCCTCCTCCCCCTCACCTTCTCTCCCTCTCCGGCGGCAAGGGGAGGCAGCGCCCAGATCCGCAGCCGCAACGGCGGGCCGCCGTCCCTCGAGATCGTCCATGGAGGTCCGACCCGGCTACAGCCATGGACTGAGACGCCCGAATCCCTAGCTACCCGTGGAGGTCCGACGCCTCAACCTCCAAGGAAAGGACGCGCGCCGGCTGCAGGCCATCTCCGGCGACCTCCGACCATGGTGCGCGCGCCTCCTTCCCTTGTCTTGTCGGTTTCTTCATGCCCCTCCTTGTGATTCCTTTCCTTTCCTTTCCTTTGTTTTCTGTGCAGGTTGCTCGGATCTGGACCAGCTGCTGCTCCAACTGCTTCAGGTGGACGAGGACGAGCCCTCCCTCATTGCTGCTGCGGCTGCCTACTCCCTCCTCCTACCCCCTGGCCTGGTGTGGTGAGCTCCACCCCCTTCCTTGCACATCTCATCTTTTGATTGCAAATGGTCTGGACACAACTTGGTGGTGTTTGCTAATGTGCACGTATCCATCCAGTTTGAACGTGTGTGCAATCAAATTGTTGTATATTGTGTTGTTTGATTCTTGCTTGCTTGCTTGAGCAGAGGAAAATCGTGTATAGATAGACACAATCATTGTTCTTTATTTTTAACAGCCCAAAGTCATTCTTCTGCACCACAAAATTCTAATTGCTTGCTTGTATGGATTTCAAGTAATCTCTCTAGCATCCTTATTCTAACAAGTGGTTTGGTGCATGTTATTTACTAATGAACTTGATCAAAACTTCTTTATTTTAAGTACATTTGTACTTCCAGTTTATTCATCCAATTAGATTTGCAAATAACTTGCTTTTCTAGCATGGTCATCCCGGCTTCAGAAAGTACATCAACTTATGCAACATCTGTACCTACTACAGATCTTACGAGTATTGATCAGCTTTTCGAAACAGTATATCATTGTCAGAATCAATATTTAGCATGTGAAGTCATTTTTGTTCTTTGTTCTATAGAGCATAATCAATATTTTGTGTGTGCGCTAGAGTGGTGGAGTTAATGAGCCGGGATGAAGTTCGAGAAGTTGCATTACACCGTGTAAATATTAATGAGCTGTGGAAGACAAGTGCACCAGTAAGTGTTTGAAATTCTAAGTGTGTTGGTGGAGGTGGAAGGGGGGATTGTGAGTTGGATATGTCATTAACAGAGGTGGTGAATTTGGATTGGTCATGCAGATATAGTTGTTAGAGAAATAAGAAGATGATGTAGAGTGATTTATGGGTAAGTAATATAGCGAATAGATTTGCACGGGAAGTCAAGTATATGCCGAGACTCGAGCAGGTTCATTGTTATTGTTGTTCTTGCGTGTCAAAGCTTTTGGCTAGATCTGTAGGTATACATATGAGTCGATGCTTAATTTTTGTCACGTTTCTTACTTACCACTATTATTTCTAGCAGACCTAACCTGATATAGTAGTTAATTTTGGCACTAGACACAACAACTTTGACATTGATAATTTCCTCATATTTTTAGTAGGACAATAAACTTGTCTAGCATTTCATAGTTGCAGGCTCTGAAAACAAATGTATCTGCCCCCTAAATGATTAAACGTGTGGTTTCTGAATTATGCATGCTGACATGCATTGGTAATCATTATTCAACGGTATTCCTTTTCACTGAAATAAGAACCATGTAATGCTTATGATTTAATCTGGTTATCTAGACAACTAAATGGGTTAATGTTATGCTTAGTATCTTTTGGCAAATGTAATGCAGGGAAGTAAACCACTGTCTTTTGATAGGGATTTCTGGAGGTAACATGCCTCTGATTGTATGCACTGAATTTCAGATGCTATCTTGCGTACGACTGAGCAGTCTCAGATATACTTCAACCCAGACATCAACGCAACAAATAACTTGATTATAAGGTACAATCATGATTACCAATGCCTAGCTATTTTTTGATCTTGACTAACACAAAGGGTATAATGTGTAGTTTCAGGGAGCCGTGTAGTTTCATGGAGCCCCGTCGCTTTCTCATAGAATTTGTTCAGATATAAATTTGCCTATTGCCAACAATACATGATATTATAATTATAATATTGCAGGAACAAATGTCATGCGAAGCAAATAATTTCCTTAGAAAAAAGTAAGCTCCGTTTGCACTATTGTTGTCTTCACCCAGTTCTTGTTTTGGTGCCTTAAAAATCATCTTAATCGGATACTGATATCACTTATGCAAGAGTCATGTCTGATCATTAAAAGAATTGGCCACGGATCCCCACGGCCGCCGCCGCCGCTGCGGATCCCCACGGACGACGCAGACGCCGCCGAACAGAGCAGGGCATGGTCGCGTTGCACTGATTGGAGGAGACCGTGCCGGCCGTGCCCTATTTGGAGGATGAACACAGGTATTAATCTGTTCGAGTATGCATGGGCCTCGAAGAACCGAGCAAAGCATCCCATTCATTTCAGTCATTGCATGTGTTTGCTCTGCAGGTTCACCGCCATGGCTATGAGAGGACGCATTTGTGGAATCCCCTGCACGCAACGGACGGATCGATTGTTTGAACGGGCGCAAGGAAAGAGATCTGGGCCTGCTTGAGGGGGTGAGCTGACATGGGAGACCCGAGCTGCTGTTCATGTAATATTTCCTCCTTTCCCTCCCTCCCTTTCTAGCATGCCATGGCCTCTGAGTTCTCAACATTTGTTCAGTTGTTCGGGCAGAGGAGACACTTTTTTGAAGCATCAAGTGAATTGAAATGTGCAAATGCTCTTGGTGCCCATTAATTCTGTGTGTGACTAAGAAATCGTTTTCTTCTCCGTAGCTGAGAAACCAGTAAAGAAATTATGTGTCAGGAGCAAGAATCTTTTTCGATGAAAGCCGCTACCTTTCATATATAAATTGTCTTCCTTTTCAAGAAAGAAATCTGTAGCCTTGAATCAATAGATATACATAAGTTTTATGCTGATGTTATCTATAATAAGAGTACTTGAAATTGATAGAGTTGCCATTAGATTTCCCGAGAAGAGGCAGACATTATATCACCTGTCCATTTAATCTTTCTCTGTTTATTATGTTGCTTCTCTTTTTTTGTCTTATTCTTATTCCAATCATTGCATTAGGATTCATTGCCAATTTATTCGGTCCTTATTTAATTTGGATGGCGCTGAACTATTTTTGTGGTACCTGGTACCTTTCATGATCAAGAAGAGCTCACATGTGACTAAATAGACATGGTGTATTGTTTAAGCATGCATACTTAGCCTCTTTGGACTATCAATAGAAGCTTGTGTCCCCTTTGGACTAGGGAAGGTATGTTAAATTGTACCAACCATGTCATTAGACCGTAACAGAAGAAAAAAATGCATCAAATTTTTATTTACTACGATCGGTACGAAGGGCAGGTGACATTCATACTAAATTTTTGGCTATAATCTATTCAACTTGGATGTAAATCATTCCATGGTAATGTTTCTATGTGCATATTCTGGAATGCTCTATGCAAATGCATATGACAGGGAAGGACCATGCCGTGAGCTTACTGATAAACCTGAGCAGCTAGCTAGGCTCTGTAGTAACATCTTAATTGTCTGCTTAGATTGCTTATCTGTTCAGTCATTCCTTCTTTTTGCCTGCTTAGTATAAATTGTATGTTCTATTATGCAGCTCCTGCTGCTGCTATATTGACCTATCCTTGAAGTCAGGAGCCAAATTGAAGATCAAATTCAGGTTAGTAAAAAAGGGCAGTCTTTTTGTTATTGGTGTACCATTTTGTATATTGTCAACTGTACGCTCCTTGCGATACTAAAAACTATATGTAATGTAGGGATTTGTTTCACCATCATCAGAAAAACTCCTAGACATGCCTCCTAAAAGACATGTCTTTTATGATAGTTCTGGATCTGAATGAGACCCTTTTATACTCAGATTGGAAGGTGATCTTGTGTTTTCTGCGAAGTTTAGAATCTCGTTGTTTGCTATGCCTGCCGGCTGCCGCTCATGTACATTGTCATTTCGTGTCGTTAGCCTCCCTCACTCCATCGATCGACAGGGCATCGCATGCCCAACACGGCATCTCCCATAAATCAGGGAAGTCAGGAGCCACCGCGCGCATCCGTGCCAGATCCGGCAGGCGGCGCGTGCATTCATGCTCGATCCGGGCGCCACGGTTGAGGCTTGGTGGACGAGCATGTGGCAGTTGCTTGGTTGGTGGACGAGCACCATGAGTAGCATTTTTTTCTTCAAAAAGCCCGTGGCAACGCACGGGCGTTCTACTAGTATTGATATATAGGATGATAGTATTTGGTCACCGAAAAGGTTTCGGAAGTACCGGGATTTATCGAAGTGCCGGAAGGGGTTCCGGGGGGCCACTGGTAACTGGTGGGCCTTATGGGCCAAAAGGGGGAAGCACAGTAGCCACAAGGGGGCTGGTGCACCCCTCCAGCTCTGCCCACGCACCAAAGGAAGGGAGGGAAGGAAAGGGGAGGCGCCCTAAAGCAGCCAGTCCCCCTTTCCTCCCTCCCCCCATGTTCAAATAAGGAAGGGGGTGCGGCCAGGCAGGCGCCCTAGGGCAGCCGCCGGCCACTTGGGGCGCCCTAGGGGCTGCCTCCTCTCCCCCCTCCACCTATATATATGAGAGGAGGGAGAGGGGCATCACACACCATGATTACCTAGCCATGTGCGGTGCCCCTCTCCCTCTAGTTCGTCCTCGGTCATATTTTTGCAGTGCTTCGCATCTTCACAGACATGTCTATTTCACCGAGCCTCTCTCCGAGACAGTGCCCAGATCGTTACGCCTTTCGTGCGGGTCGGAACTTACCCGACAAGGAATTTCGCTACCTTAGGACCGTTATAGTTACGGCCGCCGTTCACCGGGGCTTCGGTCGCCGGCTTCCCTGTCATCAGTTATTTAATAGTCTCTTATTATTTTATTATTAAATATTAAATAAAGGATAGAGCTATTCTTTTTTCTAGAGATTCTAGAGAAAGCGAGACAAAGTGAAACGAGAAAGACTTTACTTTTTTTGATTCTGAAATCGCCTTCACAACTAGTACTCCTGTGAAATAATAGGTTAGATACATTGACTTTCTATTCAAAAAATATTGGGACAATTGCATTTTACCCCTAGTTGGTTCCTACCCACGGGTTTTGCCCTTACTTTTCGAGCTTGCTCAGTTTTGCCCTTACTTTTTTCGTCGAGGTCCCTCGAATGCCCTTTGACCGTTTGACCAAAACATTGAAAATTCATAACTAATTCATATGAACTCAGAAAAATGCAAATAAGATATCAAAATGTTCAGATAAACATTACCTTTATGTGCATATCATTTGCATTCAAGACAAAAGCACCCTTTAAACTACCTGAGGTAATTAATGTTATTAACAATTTTAAAAATAAAAAGGTATAAAAACTATTTTTTTCATGAATAAAAATTACATGCAAATGTAGGTGATGTTTTCTGAACATCCTGATATCTTATTTGCATTTTTCTTAGTTTGTATCAACTTGTTATGAAGTTTCCAAATAATTGTCAAAGTTGTTAGAACATTCTTAACAAGATGATACGAACTCAGAAAAATGCAAATAAAATATCTGGATGTTCAGAAAACATCACCTACATTTGCATGTAATTTTTATTCATGAAAAAAAATATTGTTTATACATTTTTATTTTTAATAATGTTAATAACAATAATTACCTCAGGTAGTTTAAAGGCTGCTTTTGTCCTGAATGCAAATGATATGCACATAAAGGTAATGTTTATCTGAACATTTTGATATCTTATTTTCATTTTTCTAAGTTCATATGAATTAGTTATGAATTTTCAAAGTTTTGGTCAAACGGTTAAAGGGCATTTGAGGGACCATGACGGAACTAGTAAGGGCAAAACTGAGCAAGCTCGAAAAGTAAGGGCAAAACCCGTGGGTACGAACCAACTAGGGGTAAAAATGCAATTGTCCCAAAAATATTCGTTGATTCAATTAAAATAAATAAAATAAATTGCTGCATGTGCAGCAGCACCGACTATTAGAAATCCGCCAATCCACATGTGGTGTGTGAACAAGGAAAGTTGTGTACCCCCTTGTATTTGCTTCTCCTGATGGTTGGTCAAATAATAAAAATGTTGTACTTTCCGGTACATCATTATGGGTCAAAATGCATCGGTAGGGGAGCGTTCCGCCTTAGAGGGAAGCAACCGCGAAAGCGGGGGTCGACGAAGCGGAATTTTTTTATCGACCATGAAAAACACTCAAATGCCAAAACGAACAGGACTTTTCTTCACCTGGCCTCGCGGATTCAATACCGAATTCTCTTCCTGTAGACCTTCAGAATAATTTTTTGGTTGTGCGAACCAAAAGGAATGGTGTTTTTGGGTTGTACCAAATCTGAAACCGAGTGTCCGCTTGACCTTTTCTAAGCGGGGACAGAATGAAACGACCATAATAAAGGCGCTTACTATCTACTCTTGATTCAACACACTTCCACTGTAGTGTTTGAGTGGATCCTGCTACCTCCTCTCGAACCATAATAGACTAGTATTATTATTTTATCATTGAGTGAAATAGAACGTGAAACCGTGCTGAGCTCCCAAGCAGTGGGAGGGGAAAGTTATCTCTGACCGCGTGCCTGTTGAAGAATGGAGGAAGATCTCAAAGTATGGGGCAAAGGATCAAGCGCTTTGACTTTGCTTTGTCCCCCGGGATCCACCACAGGTTGGGTTTGAGAGCCGTGTAAGCAGTGACAATCGCCCTATTAAGACTCGCTTTCGCTACGGCTCCGGTGGGTTCCGTTCCCTTAACCAAGCCACTGCCTATGAGTCGCCGGCTCATTCTTCAATAGGCACGCGGTCAGAGATCACTTTCCCCTCCCACTGCTTGGGAGCTCAGCACGGTTTCACGTTCTATTTCACTACCCACTGGGGAGATAATTGAGCATGCCATGATGTTGTTAAGATTTCATAAAGACCCTTATGGCCTTGTCCTGTAAATGGGCCCTTGTGAGCCTCCAAAATATCTTTAAGTCCATGGCCAATACCCTTCCTTTCATCCCAGTAGAGGTGTCCATCCCCCTTGAGGGGGCCTACTGGGGGTGTCAAGCACAGATTGAGTGGGTTTCAGCCTTGGTAGATCTAACTTTCTATTCACTCGTGGGATCCGGGCAGTCCGGGGGGGGGGCACCACGGCTCCTCTCTTCTCGAGAATCCATACATCCCTTATCAGTGTATGGAGAGCTATCTCTGGCGAATGAGGGCCCACCCCACCCAAGAGCGCTTATGTCATATGGGAACTCTCCTTTTTAGACAATTATACGTTCTAGAAGTCAATTCTAATTGATCAATAAAAATACAATTCAATGGAATTCCTTTTTTGTTTTTCTTTAGATTAGTTAATCTTTTTTGCCATTCGTTTGATGAGAAATAAAAAGGAATATCGAGAATTCGCGTGGCTGAAGCTGAAGCAGCTACTTTTGAAGTAACAGAAAGAAAAGCAACGACTGGAGTGGGGGAGTCGGAGTCGAATTTCTTTAAGATTAAACAAAAGGGTTCGCAAATAAAAGCGCTAGTGCCACAACTAGTCCATAAATTGTTAAAGCTTCCATAAAAGCTAGACTAAGCAATAAAGTACCTCGTATTTTACCTTCTGCTTCTGGCTGTCTCGCAATACCTTCTACAGCTTGTCCTGCAGCAGTACCTTGACCAACTCCAGGTCCAATAGAAGCAAGCCCTACGGCCAATCCAGCAGCAATAATTTCTTCGTAGTGGCTCCGTTCCATGCTTCATTTCATAGGGAAGCCCAAAGTGGCTCTATTTCATTCTATTTCACTTCCTATTTTTAACGTCTAATTAGAGCGGGGAATCATTCCAATTAGGAAGTTCAGCTCGTTGCTTTTTTATTTTACCAGAATTGGAGCCAAACTCTATCCATTTATTCATTAAACCCAGAAAATCGTAATTTTGGATTCCATTCAAAAAAAGGAATTATATACATATAAAATCCAATATAATTTCGCCTATAAAAGAAGGAAGCAAGGCTGAAACCCACTCAATCTGTGCTTGACACCCCCAGTAGGCCCCCTCAAGGGGGATGGACACCTCTACTGGGTATTTACAGAAAAAGTCTTCGTTTATTGGGAAAGAATCAATATACTTTTAATGTCGAATCGGGATTCACTAAGACAGAAATAAAGCATTGGGTTGAACTCTTCTTTGGTGTTAAGGTGGTAGCCGTGAATAGCCATCGACTACCTGGAAAAGGTCACCCAGGAGTATTTAGCCTTGCAAGGTGGTCCTTGCTGATTCACACGAGATTCCACGTGCCCCATGCTACTCGGGTCAGAGCATAAGCTAGTGATGCTTTCGGCTACTAAACTAAAAACAAAGAAAACTTTTTTTGCATGATTCAAATGAAAAGTCCAGGATTCCATCCTGGGTCATTAGATAAGAATCCAAAGATAAAGAGTGAAACAAAGAATATCACTACTGTATAAACAAAAAGTTTGAGAGTAAGCATTACATAATCTCCAAGATTTTTTTAAAGGAATAGATCACCAGTTTTTCCTTACCACATCTTCTTAACCTGAAATGAAGGGGTACCCCCGGGAAGAGATCCAGTGGAGACAACTGGGCCTGTAGCTCAGAGGATTAGAGCACGTGGCTACGAACCACGGTGTCGGGGGTTCGAATCCCTCCTCGCCCACAGCCTTCCAAAGGGAGAAGGGAACCAAGAAATCCCCTGGTCCTATTGTTAAGAAAAGCGAATTACTATTCTCATTAACAGCATCCGGCTCGAGCAAGAGTGAAAGAAATAAGACCGCGAAAGATCCTTAATAGAATTAAGGTTTATAATGACTCTAGGCAAGAAAAGCTTTATCAGATTCTCTTTTCCGAAGTTGCACCTACAACTACTCATTGAATTGGAGATAATAAACCTAACTCTCCGTGCTTTAATCGAGAATGGATACAGGGTCGTCGAGGAAACCTTTATTAGGGGGTAGACCTACCTAAACAAGTTTGCTTAAAACTTATTTATTCTTAAATTTCCACCCTCAACGGATGGCTCGAGATGATCAATCTTGAAGTGAGAAAAGAAGGATTGACTCTTCCTCAATAAATAAACTATCAACCTCCAAAAAAGTTTAATTAATTTAACTAATCCTCTGGAAAGTACGGTAGTAGCATCCAAATGTGCAAATGTTGTGGCAGGGGCAGGGTCGGTCAAATCGTCTGCAGGTACATAAACTGCTTGATGGTGCGATTTGACTCTTTTTTTTTTGCTTTTTTTAGCCCTACATATACCTCAGTCTTACGAAAAAGAGAGGGGAGCTGCCATCCACGCACGAATACCCTCGTATAAAAGAATATTTTTGGTGTAGAAAGTCTCAAATTCAGGATCTTCCGCTGCACGGATTTCCTGGGAAACAAAGTCTTTGTTTTAAAGAAATATAAAAATGAATTATGAATAGAAAGTAAAATGATTCCACTTTTTTTTATAAATATCTTTATTTAGTTAATAAAATAACTAGGTAACGAAGTTATTTTATTAACTTTTTTAATTTAACCAACTCAACCTCAGACCCTTTTAAATGTAGCAGATAATAGTGGAGCTCGAAAATTGATGTTCCTGAGATTAGCCACCCGCGTGGGGAGTTTATAAACAAAAAATATCACTAATTCCATCTTCTATACTCAGATATACCATGAGACCTGTAATATGATTCTGGTTCACTTGAGGAGAATATCTTCTGTGATCATACCGCAACCATGTCATCCATGAACAAGCTCCGTAAGATCCCATAGAGTAGAAATGGAATAAGTCATGTGACATGATCCAGTTCTCTATTTCACATTCTGTTCTACGATTCCACTTCGACAAAAGGAATGAGCATACCTAAGTTCAATAGCTTTACGTCCGCTTAATAAAACTGATATGACTGCTATAGAGGGTCCAATGCTAAATAAAGAAATATCTCCTCGGGATGGTAGAATATCTTCTTTAAAAAGTAGCTTAGTCCCATCTGCTATAGCTTGAAGCAGGCCCAGGGGGCCAGCATATTCAGGTCTTCATAGCTAGTTTCATTCTAAAGACGAATATTAGTCAATAGGCAGGCTTCTTTCAGTAGCAAACATATTCATTTTCACCGGGCTCGAGAATTTCACGGGATAGAGATATGGTATAAGAAATAGACTATTAAGTAACTCTGAATGAATTGTGTATAGCCCTTTTTTCGTTAAAAAAGAAAGAGTACGGGAATGATGTCCTGAATAGAAGAAGCGGGAATAAGAAGATTTTTTGTTCCTCCAAACCAACTAAACCGGGGAAGCTGAAGCGGAAATGCAATTCTCGGGTGAGGGAAGGGGGAAGCTCCAGAAAGGCTTCGCTCGAACTGATGACTTCCACCACGTCAAGGTGACACTCTAGCGCTGAGTTATATCCCTTTCCCGTCCCATCGAGAAAGAGAATTAACGAATCCTTAGCCCAAAATGTCGATAGTTAGGTCTAGGTCTTCCGGTCAAAAAACAACGTCGATGAAGGCGTGTAGGTGCACTATTACGCGGTAGGGATTGCAATTTTTCTCGCATTTTCGTTTTTCACTCAAACTCAAGGGAGAAACTTTGCTTCTTATCTTTTAAAAAAAAAGAACTTTTGCGCCCGGACCATGATATGACCTAAAAGCTCGACGTCATGTTTCGGGTTTTTTTTCTCTCCTATTTTTTTTTCTGTCATATTTTTTCTCCTATTTTTTTATTTTTATTTTAAAAATAGGAAGGCCCTTCTTCCACTCCGTCCCGAAGACTAACTAAGACCAATTGAGTATCGTCAAAATAAGCAAAAATAGTATTTCTACGTAAAACACCCATAAGGGGGATTTCAATCGAAATCCCAAAACAGGATACTGGAGGCCATTACCGCCACCGAAATGGTTTCCGTGCTCCGTTGGATGATTTGACGATATCGCAGTATCAAGCTTTAATCACGAAACGCGCCACTTCTAATGTAAGGATTGCTAAAAGGAAAATTTGGGAAAAAGGAACTTGTATCTGATATCTTTCTAGAGGCTAATAAATCTTTTTTTATATGGCTATGTTCTATTTGTGGGATTAAAATAAGGATTAGGCCGTGGAGAGAATAACTAATGATTTCTCTTCTTTTAGCCACCCTTTTTCTCATTAATAAAAAAAATAATTATTCCGATATATAAAATATTAATTCCAATGGCTTTTGCTATAGTAACCTTCCCAACCATGATTTTTTATTCCACTCCGTTCACTTATTTCTATTCTTTTTTCTAGAGATTCTAGAGAAAGCGAGACAAAGTGAAACGAGAAAGTTTTCTTTATATAAGAATTAGATCTACCTTTGATTCCTCAATATTTTTTTCATTAATTACTCCGGATTCTTTGATTTCCATATAAAGATCATTTCCTTGACGAGTCCCTTCCCCCCTTTGCCCTTTCAAATGAAAAAGAACTACCAATGCAAAAAAATGAAATGAAATGAACAATTGCTACTTCTTTATTAAATTACACCGCTGGCTAATTAAATGAAAGGATTTCGAACCAAAATCTTTGCTAATTTGACAAGGATTGTATTCTTTAATTTTTTCTCTATTTTTTATTACTTAATTTAAGAATTAAAAAAATTATTCTAATGAATTTTATTCTTCTTCTTCGGATTCTTAAGTTAGTTTCCGTGTTCTTCGAATGGATCTCTTAATTGTTGAGAGGGTTGCCCAAACGCGGTAAAAGGGAAATTGTATAAGATTAAGAAAGTATAAGATTAAGAAAGCTCGCCAGGCAATCCGAAACTCTCTTAACTGATATTCAAGAGAAAAGGATTCTAGAAAGATGTACCCTCCCGAATGAATGTGGGACAAATATTTGAAAGCTCGCTCGGATTAGCGGGGGATCTTCTAAAGAAACATTATAGAATAGCACACTCGAACGTGAGAGCAAGGGATCACCCAACGAATGGATGAGCTCCAAGGAGGGAGGAGAGAGGGAGGCAAGAACTCTCAAATCAACTCACGCATATTCCCTTGCTTCTGTTAACTACGCATATCTCCTGTTTCTATACTTGCTAGCTAGCAACCTCTTATCGAGAGGATGATCAGCCACACTGGGACTGAGACACGGCCCAGACTCCTACGGGAGGCAGCAGTGGGGAATTTTCCGCAATGGGCGAAAGCCTGACGGAGCAATGACGCGTGGAGGTGGAAGGCCTACGGGTCGTCAACTTCTTTTCTCGGAGCCCAGATCGTTACGCCTTTCGTGCGGGTCGGAACTTACCCGACAAGGAATTTCGCTACCTTAGGACCGTTATAGTTACGGCCGTCGTTCACCGGGGCTTCGGTCGCCGGCTTCCCTGTCATCAGTTCACCAACTTCCTTGACCTTCCGGCTTTTTCTCGTTCTATCTCAGAGTATCCATTCATTCGATACTCATCCGCTTCTAGTTTGACTTTCTGTAATCGAATCCGAGCTTTTTCGAGTTGCTTTCATAAAAATTCTCGTAGAATCGAGAATGAAGTTTTCATTCTGTACATCATTACTTTCGAAATCATGTGCGGTAGCAATACCAAACCAAATACGACGAGTAGGTTTCTTCGTATTTCTTCTGCCGACATCGCTTTCTTATTCCTAACACAATTGTTAACCAGAATGGATGATTTTGTGCTTATTACCGGTTCTTCCTCGAATCCTAAGGCAAAGGGGCGAGAAACTCAAGGCCACTCTTCCTCCGGGCTTTCTTTCCGCACTATTATGGATAGTCAAATAATGGGAAAGGTCATATCTAGTATTCAGAGTTTGCCTTGATTTGGTACCGCTCGCGCAGCCCGCACCGAACTCCAATTATGCAATCCTCTCCAAAATTGGGGCTTTTCTTCACTTCAGCACTTCCCAGGCCTATATATATTATAAAGAAAGTAATCCAGCTCGTTGATTCCTACCACTTAATCTTAATTTATTGTATCTTCCCGGAGTTCCCTCTCCGGGAATTCTTCTTGGCAGCATTCCGAGTAAGTCCTCAGCCTGGGGTTCCGCCCGAAGAAGCAGGGGCTACAGTAGCTGCCGAATCTTCTACTGGTACATGGACAACCCGCAACAGAGCTTCCAAAAAATTTCTTTCCGAGTTAATTTTCTTAGTTTTATTAACCCGGGCGGCTCTTTATTATTGCTCTTAAAGTTGGTTTATTCGGCAGCCGCAAATGCTACTCATTATAGGGATTTCGACAAAGTGACTACGAGGAAACTGTTATGATACTGAACCTCATGCCCTATCGAGCATCTTATCCCATCTTAAAGTTGGTTTATTCGGCAGCCGCAAATGCTACTCATTATAGGGATTTCGACAAAGCGAATTTATTTATTACTAAAGCCGAAGTCAGTAGGAGTACTATTATGAAGAAATTCAGACTTGGGTAGAATCGATATCAGTCCATAGACTTCTTTTAATAATTCCAATTTCGAAAAAGAATTGATAGTTTCTACCTCTACCCTATCTATTATCATTTCAACGATCAACTTCCCCCTGCCTATAGTGCTCGAATTCTATCTCGCCCTTCCTATTTTAAAATAAAAATAGAAAATAGGAGAAAAAAATATGACCGAAAAAATAGGAGAGAAAAAAAACCCGAGAGAAGCAAAAGTAACTTTCGAAGGTTTAGTTACGGAAGCAGTTTATGTACATGCAGACGATTTGACCGACCCTACCCCTGCCACAACATTTGCACATTTGGATGCTACTACTGTACTTTCCAGAGGATTAGCTTCCAAGGGTATTTATCCAGCAGTAGATCCTTTAGATTCAACCTCGACTACATTTTTTGTGGTACTTTAGTTGATTTTACTCTGTTTATCCTGTAGTTTAATTCAGTTTTAATTTCGATGTATTCTGTAATGTAAATACAATGAAATTAATTGTGTAAAATGAAATTTCAATAAAATAAAAAAAGCGACGAAGAATAAAACTATCGCTATATTTTTTTCCTTTTCCTTGTTCTTCTTCCAAGCGCAGGATAACCCCAAGGGGTTGTGGGTTTTTTTCTACCAATGGGAGCTTTCCCTTCACCGCCCCCATGGGGTTGGTCCACAGGGTTCATAACTACCCCTCTTACTACGGGGCGTTTACCTAGCCAACACTTAGATCCGGCTCTACCCAAACTTTTTTGGTTCACCCCAACATTACCCTACCTATCTAATTTATTGTAGAAATTCTGGGATCTGTGTTTGGACATGGAAAATAGAAATACTTTTTCTTGGGTAAAGGTACAGATAACTCGATCGATTTCTGTATTTTTTTCATTAGGGATTACAATCCGGAACAGAATGAGGATAATGTATTGGCAAGAATGTTAGACCATAAAGAAGCTATCATATCTCATTTAAGTTGGGCTAGCCTCTTTCTAGGATTTAAAAATCCCTCGAAGGAGATAATAAAGAACCCAAAGCAGATGGTATCCTACTGCAAGGGTGGTCTTAAGAATCCAAAAGAGGTTGCTCAGAAGAGATAGATGTATCCCAACCTCTATTGCTCTCGCGTAAAGACTTTTTTTACGCGAGAGGAAAAAGTGACTACGAATTCCCCTTTTTGTTTGCGAATCCCTGTTTGTATCCTTTGAGCGCACGCCCTCCGAGTGAGTTTTATGGACCCACCGGGCCAGAAGCTTCTCAAGCTCAAGCATTTACTTTTCTAGTTAGAGACCAGCGTCTTG